>NW_027526411.1:0-667500 GCF_048455015.1 Haemaphysalis longicornis | reverse complement strand
TTTATTTCTGTAGTAAGCTTGTTTCTAAATTTTTTAAACTCGGCGAATTTGGAAGGGTCACTGGATTTTATAAACGAATGATACAATTTGTTTTTATGTGCAATCTTATTAAAAAGCTCAGCCGTTATCCACGGCTTCCTTATTTTTTTCTGCCGTTTATTTGCAACAGGCCTCAGAGGGAAAGCTTGTTCATAGCAATGTTTTAACTTATCTAAGAATAGCTTGTACGATTGTTGGGGGTCTTTTATTTCTTGAATGAAATCCCAATGTGTGGCGATCACGAGCAAGCGAAACACGTCTAGCGATTGCGGGTTAATGTCTCGGTAAAAGGCAGTGCAATGCCCTTTAGAACTTACAGATTTACACATCGGGACTAAACAAAATATAGGCAAATGGTCACTGATGTCTGCCGAAAAAAGACCGTTCGATATATTCGGGGCATGCGCATTGGTAATACACAAATCAAGAAGTGTTGCGCTTCCCTCTGCTATACGCGTCGCAGTCCTGATAAGATTCGAACACCCGTATGACGCGACTATGTTATCTAGTTCGCTAGCATTTCCATCAGTGCCTAGCATATTTATATTCATGTCGCCCATTATGACGAACATTGAACCTGAATGGGTTAGGAAGTCTAATATTTTATCCAGAAAAATTAAAAATTGCGACTTATTGCCAGATGGGGGTCTATATATTAGGACAACTGTGAGTGATTTAAGGCTAATAGAAAGGCATTCAACGTTTTCACTGATAAAAGAAAATTCATGTAATAAATCATAAGTCAGATTGTTTTTGATGTACATTGCCACACCACCACCCCGACTAGCGGCTCTAGTAAGGCCACAATAACTGTAATTGTAAAATTTGGGTGGCGTATCAAGCTGTGATAACCATGTCTCAGAAAAAAGCAATAGATCAAATTTCAGACTGATGTTCGCAAAAAAGTTGTCTAGTGTGTCTTGTTTATTTCTAATACTGCACACATTTAGGTGAAAAAGAGATAGGAACTTATTAGAATTTAAACCAGCATATGCGCTATTAAAAGAACTATGGTCGTAATAGTCTGTCAGCATGGTCAAATGACGGCTACAGGGAAGAAGGTTCCATTCATTTGGGAGTGTCCTGAATGCTAGTCATCTTTTCGAGGTCATCAATGCTGAAGATACGCAAGGCAGGCGATCCTTCGTTTCTTCTGGCATATATTTTGCCAGCAGCTGTCCACACGTACCTCCAGCCAGCCTCTTTCTTCTTTTTAATGGCAGCACCCAACAGTTGCTTACCATACCTGGTCAAGTGCTCATTTACGAACACAGGGCTGGAGACCTCGAAACCTAGCATTTTTGTTTCCAATTGTACTTTTTTTGCCTTAGCAAGAAAAGCATTCCTTTTGTTTCGTCGAACGAAACGGACGATGATGTTAAATTCATCATGTCTTGCGGTCGGAACTCTGTGGCAAATGTCAATGTCATCTTCCTCAATATTCTCCTTCACAATCTGCCCTAACTTCTTGATCACATCCGCAGGCTCACTGTCAAGCGGGACACCCTTAACTTCAACATTGTTAGAACGCTGGTACTGTTCCAGCTCCTCAACTTTCCGCACGAGATCTTCGTTCTTGCTCTTAAGCTCACGGTTTTCACGAAGAACCTCTCGAAGCTCCTCTCGTACTGATTTAAATTCGTTAAAGTCGTCTTTCAGTTTCTTGAGCTCATTCAGAGCATCCTTAATCTCCTGCAGCTCATCCTTCAGCTCATTACGGAAGTCTTCAAGTGCATCTTTGCTGCGCGTAGCCTTTGTCATTGTAACAGGAGTAAATTTGACACGCCAAAGCAAAGACACAAGCAATCAAGGCAGGTTCGTCCGGCAACAGCGCACACCACAATACGCAGCAAAATATACACGGTTTACATTTCTCACCTGCGAGAGCAGAAAAATTAGCGTGGTGCTCGTCGTGCGCTGCCGCCGAACTGCAACCGTGCGTCCTTGCTTCCGAGCTTTTGTAGCCGGCTGTAGCCTCTGCTGCCCCCTCGCAGGAACAGCAACGCCGTTATCTTCGGTGAAGCAGCGTAGCTTGCCGGGTCGTCCGATGTGCCCACGTTTTTGCGTCTACGCAGGCTGGATGCGGCTTCAATGCAGCAACAGCATTCCGTCCATGGGTAGGTGCTGCGAGAGCAGAAAAATTAGCGTGGTGCTCGTCGTGCGCTGCCGCCGAACTGCAACCGTGCGTCCTTGCTTCCGAGCTTTTGTAGCCGGCTGTAGCCTCTGCTGCACTCTCGCAGGAACAGCAACGCCGTTATCTTCGGTGAAGCAGCGTAGCTTGCCGGGTCGTCCGATGTGCCCACGTTTTTGCGTCTACGCAGGCTGGATGCGGCTTCAATGCAGCAACAGCATTCCGTCCATGGGTAGGTGCTGCGAGAGCAGAAAAATTAGCGTGGTGCTCGTCGTGCGCTGCCGCGGCCAGAGAGTCGTGGGGTCGGAACCGGGCGCCGCCTATTTCTTTTTATAGTGGACTGCGCTGACGTCAGCCCAAACGCTGACGGGGCTGAAGAGACGCACATGCGCAGTAGAGTGCGGACGGCGGACAACGACAACAAGGGAGGGAGGGACACAGCCCCGAGCATGAGATGCTTCGCATCTAAAAAAGTAACTGTGTCACGGATAGAGTTGTCCGTACTATTACATCTTCTCAAACCCTTCACAAGCCGTAACGCCGGCCAACGTTTTTATATTAGGTCAGCTGGCAAACTGCATCTTGAGAGGCGGCACCATTTTGCCATTTTGAGAGGTGGCGCTGGCATTGCGTTAAGGTCTAGTTTCAGGAGTGAGGCTCGCCCCGGCCATGTGCTTCCAATGTGCTGGTGGTTGCTGCCTGTTTTCATCACGCCTGTATTAACGTATTAACTCTGTGCTGCCATCGTGCATATTTATTTTACTGGGTCTTTGAAGTGTCGGTGTGGTTTGTTGACGTGCTTCGCGCCGGGCTGCCGTTCGGGGTATGCTTCGGCAGCGGCAAAGTCCGTGCCGTGGCATTTCTTGAAGCCACCGAAGGATCTTGACGCATTGAAGGCGTGGGAAAGCGCGATTCCGCGGAAAAACTCCAAAGTTACGCCATGAACATACGTTTGCAACATTGATTGTGAACCTTCAGACATCGTCAACTGTTACAAACACGTCGTGAACAATCAAACTGCAAGGATACCGCGAGGCTAGGTGGACCCTGAGGGAGAGCGCGGTGCCCCGTATTTTCCCTCACATACCTGAGCATATGCCTAAACCAAAGACGCCAAAGTCACGAAGAAAACCACCAAAAGGGAGGACAGTGGTTCGCACCCACGTTGCATCTTGCCAAAATTATGGGCCTTCGTGCAACGAAACTGCCGCAAGCGACGGTATGGGTGGTGTAGAATTCGCCGAAGTCAGCACATACGTTAGGAACTGTGCCGTGGTTCGCGGTAATGCAGAAATTCAGCAAATGTCCAACATTTTAATCGTAGCATGTGAAGGTTTAGCCCACCCAGGTTATCTTCTATAAGCTCGAAGATTATGGGGGCATTGAGCTGATTGAGAAGAGTCGGAAAAAACTTGTCGGTTGAAGTTAGTTCAAGGACGCGCTTGTCCCGCGATGCAGCTGTATAGCGATTGGAATATTCACCCTCAGCTGACAAGCGAGAAGAATTTAGCAACATTTCTTCGCTACGAATTGCCTTAGGGGGCCATAAAGACAAAACACA
Organism: Haemaphysalis longicornis; assembly: GCF_048455015.1. NCBI lineage: Eukaryota > Metazoa > Arthropoda > Arachnida > Ixodida > Ixodidae > Haemaphysalis > Haemaphysalis longicornis. Next base: position 663,769 of record NW_027526411.1, on the reverse strand, counting down.
AGTTTGGTTCATTCAAAAGATTGCCTCGTTAGAATCACACTGACACCACTTTTAAAGGGGTCCTGAAATACCTTCCGCCGATGCGTGGATGTACATGTAACCAAATAAAGCAATGTATTAGCAATCTCCTCCCGCAAAAATTTTGTTGAAGCGATGAGTATTAGCTGAGAAATCGTAAATCAAAAACCGCGCATTATCGTCACACCGCGTTTCCTCCTCCTTTCGACTTACTCTCCGCTCTTGACGACGAGCGAGCCTTCCCTCCCATGATGCTGCGCTCCTCGGCGGTGACGTACCTCCGCTATTGCGCTGCTCACACAGCCGTCTGCTACGGGCAAGCTTTGTTGACACCATGAATCGCGCACTCCGCTCAAGGCTGGAAAAGCGAACGCAAAATCTGGCCCCATGTGTGCGGCGGCCTGGCCTTGCCCTTTCGCGGTGTACGTTGCTGGCGGCACATGACTTTTTATCGGCGGCGAACTCGCAGCCGCACGGGGAGGGTCGTGCGCTCGTTCCCTTGATGCACCGCGCACTGTTTATCCAAAAAGCGCCGTATCAGATGTGGCCCCGCTGGTGCCGGGTCTTATTTTGCGGCGGTGGTAATTCCTGCCGGCGGCATGTGAAAAAGACATTTTGAACCGATACAGAACCCGTGCACAAAACGCTTCAATCATGTGACCAGTTCAGCTTGGGGCGACGCGTGGTGGAGAGCGGCAACGTTGGCAAAACATTCTCCGCCGCTGCTCTGAGCTTTCTAGCGCTGGAGCGAGCGCCATTTCTTTGACAATCTCAAACATCGGTTGCCTTGGCAACAAGGCACAAACCGCTCCAGAAGTCAGTTACGGTTCCGTGATCCCGGTTCAGCTTGGGGCCCCACCTCGCGACATGTGGGCACTGCAAGCGTACCACCCACTCCTATTGGGAAGTGCGAGATGCGTTTGGCATTACAGGAGGCGATGGTGTGTGTGTTGTGGACGCCTTTGTTTCGCGATGAAATGCGTCGTTGTGCTTCTGCGGGTGGATAGTGTGACAAGTGTGTGGCGCCCCCCATCCCTGATATTCGTTGGCCGCTAAGTTCAGTGGCCCCACCAGGCTCGGTGGGCAACCTTGTGTGTGGCCGGGCAATAAACACCTCCGAGCACAGCTGCTCGGGGGTCAGTCACCGTCACCACCAGCACGCTGCATGTCGTCTCTCGGCTGGAGGGTACCCCTACCCTCCCAGGTTCACGAACGCGGGACTAAATCGTGACACTGGCGACGAGGGAAGAAGCCCGCGGAGCGGCCGAAGCCGCCATGAACGCCGCCACCGAGAACGCCGAGACACCGCCCCCTCAAGCCAGCCGCCATTACGCCATGCCGCTGTACGGGAGGCTCGAGCCGTTCGAGGGTGAAGGGTCCGCCTGGCCGGTCTACGAGGAGCAAGTCGGCGTGTTTTTCCGGGCGAACGACACACCCGAGGCAAAACAGCGCGACATCTTCCTGGCCAGCTGCGGGACCCGCGTCTTCGCTCTCCTGCTCGACCTGCTCAAGCCGGCCACGCCGCACGACAAGTTGCTGGGTGAGCTGCTCGCGACGCTACGCTCGCACTACAGCCCGGCTCCGTCGACGCTAATGGAGCGTTTTCGCTTCAATAACCGGAGCCGCCGAGACGGAGAGACGCTCGGGCAGTTCGTCGCAGCGCTGCGAGGGTTGGCGAGCGGCTGCGCCTTCGGGGAGCAGCTCGACTCGCTGCTCCGGGACCGTTTCGTCTGCGGCATCAACGACCCCGCCATGCAGACGCGACTCCTGGAGCTTCCCGACCCCTCGTTGGACGACGCCGTGAAGGCAGCGCTGGCGATGGAGGCTGCGGCCAAGGACGCGGGCGAGATAGCGCGTGCGGCCGGCTCACCGTCGGCGGAGGCGGCGGTGAACAAGATGGCGGCACGGCATGGCAGGTGCGTTCGCTGCGGTGGTGACCACCCCCATCCCAGTGCCAGTTCGCGCAAGCGGAGTGCTTTGCGTGCGGAAGAACTGGGCACATTGCTCGGGCGTGCCAAGGGGGGACGACGGCGGACGGACGGAAGCAGCAGCCGGCGCCGAGCACAGGTTCCGCGCCAGCCCACGGCCGAGGGAGTCGGCGCAAGGGTAGGCGGCGGGGGCGTGCGGCGGCAGCTTCGGGTGCAACGGCTGGGCTTCACGTCGTGGCCGAAGACCCGCAGATGTTCGACATGTGGCACGCGGCCACAGTGCAGCCGCCGGTGCCACCATACTGGCTGACCGTCGAAGTCTGCGGGCGCCCCATCTCCATGGAGCTGGACACAGGGGCCAGTGTGTCTGTCATGGCCGGGAAAGTATTCAGACGCACCTTCCCTGGCGTGGCCGTCGAGGCGTCGGGCGTCATGCTGCGCAGCTACTCCGGACAGCTCGCCCAAGTCGAGGGTAAAGCCCAGGTCAGCGTCCGCCTTGGCGACAGGGAGGCCACCCTTCCCCTGTACCTGACCAAGGGGCCGTCACCGACGCTGCTGGGCCGGAACTGGATCCTGGCGTTGGGCGTGAGGCTGCCGGAGTACCAGGAAGCAGTGCATGCAGTGGCAGACGGCCCGAGCCTCCTGACCAAGTTCGAGGCCCTGTTCCAGCCCGAGGTGGGGACATTCACCGGCACGGCGGCAAGCGTTGAGGTGCCAGAGGGAGCACTGCCCCGTCCAGCCCGACTGCATGGACGGCGTCATCGAGCAGCTGCTGCACCGGCGAGAGGCCGGCACCAACGGCGTCGGGGTGCTGGGCACCAACGGCCGCCTACTGCAGGTGGCGCAGGCTATGCGGCAGGTGCACCCGCAGGGTTTCCGGCTCGACGACAAGGTCCAGTACGCGCTGGACTTCAGGATCATCGACAGCGACGTGGGCCTGCCGCACAACTCGTTCCGCACGGAGCCCCTGCCCCAGGGCTGCCTGTGCGTGTACGCCAGCCAGCTGGGGCTGGAGTACATCCGCGAGAGCCTCGAGAAGACCCTGCTGGCCAACCTGGAGCAGGAGGACCGGCTGCCCTTCCACGGCCTGCCCCTAGTCATGGTGTTTGCGGGCCAGGGGGACTTCCTGCGCGAGGAAGGCATCATCCGGGCCAAGAGCCTGCAGTGCCCCTTCGTGGACGAAGGCGGCGGCCTGGACCCCGTGCGGCTGGAGCAGGCGCTGTGCGCGCTGGTGGAGAGCATCGAGCGGCTGCACATCTACCAGACGCTGCCCGCGGTCGCGGGGCCCCGGCCGGACCTGCGGCTGATGCTGTGCATGGTGTGTGGGGACCCGTACGCGCCCGAGTAGGTGCTGGCGCCCCTGGTGGCGCAGCCGGGCTGCCTGGCCACGGGCCCGCTGCACTGCCTCAGCCTGGACTCCTTCAAGGGGAGCCAGCTTCACCGACCGCTGCCAGCACAGCACCAGGGGCTGGTGCTACTCGCGCCACTGCGGCACCACGCGCAAGTCCTTCGACACCGGGAAGGCTGACAGCTGGTGCGAGCGTGACACAGGCAGCACCTAATGCTGCCACAACGGCCTCGACACCTGTGCTCCGGCGGAGTGAGAGACTGCGGAGACCTCCGGACCGGTACTCGCCGGGGGGACAGGGTTGTTTGGTGTTTGTGTAGGACAAACAAACTTGGGGGTGAGGGGTGTGACAAGTGTGTGGCGCCCCCCATCCCTGATATTCGTTGGCCGCTAAGTTCAGTGGCCCCACCAGGCTCGGTGGGCAACCTTGTGTGTGGCCGGGCAATAAACACCTCCGAGCACAGCTGCTCGGGGGTCAGTCACCGTCACCACCAGCACGCTGCATGTCGTCTCTCGGCTGGAGGGTACCCCTACCCTCCCAGGTTCACGAACGCGGGACTAAATCGTGACAGATAGTTCTTCCCATGGTCTGGATAATCTTTCTCGAGCGACGTACGACTCAACCTCGCATGGGGTATGTGCAGTGTGCGTGGCTAAAAGCCATCGGCTTGTGCGCCAGAGTTAAGTGACTTGCTGTTCGTCCCCGCAAACCGCGCGCGAGGTGAGTACCGAATTTACGACGGGCAGGAGGCAACCCATCCTCTGTCAATCGTGGTTCAGACTTTCAACGCATGTTGTGACGTTGTATTCGTTAGAAACGCATCTCTGGATTGTTTTGAAGCTGAATAAAATGTATGCGTCAAACCCGGGCATTCGGCTCAGGGCGTTCTCTGCGATTGCACGAAAGAAGTGCCACGGGGCTTGAACGCTTTCTTTATGGAACGTACTCAGGTAAGAGAATATCCATGTCGTGTTATGGCCGTGTTGCATTCAATACAAACGGTTAAGCGTTTGTTTTACACTTGTTTCGTTTGTCGTAAAATGCCCAAGCACTCCGGCACTCCGCTGGCAGATCAGCCGGCGAGCCGACGCTGAGCAGACGACTCATCTCTTTGCCGGAAGTGCGTGAAAAAGCCGCCCAATTGGCGGTGAGATGTTTGAGTGGCGCCCCCTGGCTCTGACGTCGGCTTAGGGATCCGCTCCGCTGTCGTCTGCTACACTCCGCTTGTGAGGGGCAGCAGCGCCTGTGCTAGAAATCGCCCGCTTTGATGCTTTAGTGCACCAAAAAGCGTATTTCTTGCAATTCAGGTATTTTTACTAGCTTCTGACACATTTGAATAATTTCAAGCTGTATCCCCCACAAGTTTGCAACACACGAGGAGAGAGAGTGAACAACTTTCTTCATAGCATCGGTCAGAAGATCGTGTGTAACTTGTCCTTTCTAGCTTATACGCGAGGTTCAGCGCTCAGAGCTTCCTGATAAGTATTCAAAACGCGTAGGCTTCCATACAGTATTTTTGGGATGCTCTTATGAAGACTGAACAGTGTAATGCTACGTGCCAAGCAAAGGGCCCCTACACGCGTATTGCATAGCAGGAAACAAAGCGGCTGTATTCTATTCCTTTCGTTGTTGACTTGTATCGGGTTCATTTTTCTTACTGTGCCCAAGGCAATAATATTCCGCTCGATCACAGGATTTGGGATGTTTGGGAGGATCACAAAGATCGTGTGGATATTTTCTTCAAGCTGTATAGCATACATTCCCTTCTTCACAAATTCGCTTTCGTTATGACTGCGTGCAAGAAGATGCATATTCGCAGCGTCCGTTGTTTGTTCACATGCAAATAAAATGAGAAGGTTTGTGCTACGCCATCGCGATCGCGCTCCAGACAACGTACGTTGTCCATAGTACTCGAAGGCGGCTTTTGTGCTGCGAATTTCTACCGTAACCATCGTTATCATAACGAGTTTGCTCTAAACCCAAATAATTATGATATGACTACGGTGTTGAAGGTGTGATATACTAGCTAACGAACGCAATAGATAGTATACGTCCATATATTACAAGAATCGAAAGCGATAAATATTTCCAAACAGCTCTTTATTGGTTGCCACCCCTTCCAGGCGTAAAGAACAAATCCTAGTCTACTCGGGATGGCGTTCTATGAATCGAAGAAAATTACTCTCTTGTCCTGTACTGAGGACCCGGCCCACTAGTCAGTTCGATTTTACTGTTAAACAAAGTTTCTCCTCCTCCTGCTCCTCCTCCTTTTGAGCACAGTTTTCCTATGACGCATATCTGAATATTGGGGAGATAAGGCTGTGGGAAATGTACCGAATTTCCCTCCAGGTCTGAACAAACATAGTGTTACTGTATATTTACCGTAGACGTTACTCGTTTTGCTCAATAAACCGGATCCATACTGGCTGGAAGCCTGGTATAAAATCAACACGCGCCTATACACACAGTGGGTTATTTGGAACTCAACCAACAGTTTTTGCGGCCCATAGTGCATGTCGGCATAATTTCAAGCTATTACAACGTAAAGTCATGTGATATAACGCTTTCGATCGTTCGGCGAGGTCGCAAAAACTGTTTTTTCTAACTTATGATTACCGGATATCGTAATGCCTTCTGCCAAATCCGACAGCCCCGAAGGCTTGGTATTTGTTTTGGTCTTGCATTTTCGCTGTTGTCAGTACAGCTGCCGGCTCCCTTTGCTCTAAAGATTGCTGAACACTGAAGCTGACGCTCTCCGCACAGGGCCGGCTTCGCAAAAACTGGGGCGGCACCGGTAATGTTTCTTCCGGAGCGGTATGAAAAACTGTGCTTTAAATAATGCCTTCAGCTGGTGTATGTGATTTAAAGCGCTTTGTTATGATAAAAAGTTATGCACACGCAAAATCTAGAGTCGACAAGCATCAGACGTCTACCTAGCGCAAAGAAACAACAGGGAGAGCGAGGCCGAGTGAAGCAGACGACAAATGCGAGAGTCCCTAAGCTGACGTCACGGAGGCGCGCGTCGCAGCGCCGCCCGTGGTCGCGCTCACCGCCAATAGCAGGATGTCTAGCTCATGACGAACATCTGGGAATCGATGATGTAGACATGTGAAGATGGCGGCGTCCAAAAACACGAAGGAAAGGGTGAGAAAAAAACGACAAACTTTGCAACAAAAGTGTGGGCTTTCCGCTGCGCGTAAAAGAGTAATACTTGGCACAGAGGACGTTGACGACCCAATCTAACGGTTGCGCTAGTTCATTTAGTGTGCTCAAAATGCCTTTCAGGGCCCCTTTAAGTACAGCTTGTTTCTCGTTGTAATGTCGATAAACTGTAAAGCTCTTGTTACTAGAGCGTAATATTAGAGTGGAGTAAGATTCAGCACTTTAGCAGTGCAACGCGCAACACCTTTGTCTATAACACTCAGTTCAACTTCAACTAGTTACATTTCAAAACTGTGGACTCAACTTGTCACAATAAAACGTTGAGGCAGAATGGCACAATAGTTTTCTTCAAATGCTTTTCAGCCGAGGCAAGATAAGGTTATAAGTACGAAACCTGTGTTATGGACAAGCGTGTTGCCCTCTGTACGTGTTGTGGTATTTCACCGGCGCCTTTCCAAGCAAGGAGTAGCAGACGACGCGGCGAGACGCTACTGCAGCGCCACCGCCTGGTCGGCCGTAGCACCGGCCCGCTCCGTGGTACTGGAAGGCCGTGCTATTTGCCAACTGACCTAATTTTTGTATAAACGTTGACGCCGGCCACAGCAAGCCGAGTCAGAAATCCTCCCTGTTCTGTGGTCAGTAGCCGCGCCAGCATAAAATCCTCCCTGTTCTGTGGCTAGCATGTGCTCCAGCCGCGTTTTCACGCCGTGCGTGCAGGCGCGCGCGCGAAAGTTTCTTTTGTTTACAATGAATTTGTATCGACACAGTTGTAGTTCGTTGAGACCCTCTCGGTAATTTGGTCCGTTAGTATCAACGAATACTTGGGGAAGTCAGCAACTCGTCGGGAAAGCGGCAAACCCCATCTGGCTATCGCGTAAGTGAACTTTGTCGTCGATGTAAGCATTGCGGAATAAACGGCCGACGCAGTAAGTTTTGACTGGCGCGGTACTCGCGCAAATCTAGCGTGAAACAGATTATGTTTCAGTCCGAGAAAAACGTGTCAGCACAAATAACACGTCGTAGTGACGAAGGGGATACATGCGTCGTCGGGCTGTTGTAAACGCGCCTACCGCTCGGCGCTGTATCTCTAACCCTTTCTTTGCAAGTTCGAAAAAGGGCTGGGCTTACGTTACTTAACATGTCACGGCGAGGGGAAGATAACCCCACGTGGTTGCATCTTGATTACGCCGCTGTCAGCTGGAAAATTTTTACCTGACAATATCAGCGTTACTAAGCGCTACTCAGCCGCGCGTCATTCACGAAACGCGCACTTCATGCCTTGCTCCGACATGTGGTAGCTTCGTTGTCACGACGTTATTTAGACGCGCGAATAAACTCAGAGCGTTGCGAATTCTATCTCGTTCTCGGGTTAATATTGACCCTCGTTGAAGGAGTGCAAAAACCGCGTCCTGCGCTCGTTTTTTTAGAAAAATTTGTACAAAGCCAATAACTTTGTCCATCGTGATTTCGGTGTGTGCAAGGCATACCGTATTTACACGATTGTAAGTCGACTCGAATGTAGGTCGACCCCCCAAAAATGGCACCTCTCAAAAAAAAAAAAAAAAAAATGCCAGCGCCGCTTAGAAAATCGTATCACAAAGAGGAGCTTTTCCGTCGACCCACACGGCGGCTCTCCACAAGAGTGGTGCGCTCGCGGTATGCGCGATATTTGTTAAAAAAGAAAAGCTTTTGTATAGGCACCCGGAATAACCATGCGCCGTGGGTTGAGCGGGAAAAAACATTCGCCGCGAGATGACAACCATCGAAGCAACCGGCAGCGGCCACTGCCGCCACTGCCAACGTTGGCCACTGCCGCGCGATACCAAAACAAACATGGCGGCTGACGGAAGCGGCCGCTCGCGAGTTCTTTTGAGCGACTAACCTCCCACCATCGCGTTCGGAAGTGTACTGAACAATCTGATATGATTTGGGCTACGTTAGCGCCGCGCATTGAATCAAGGGATTTGCTAATACTCATTTTGTTTATTAGAGACGAATAAAACGCTTCTTGACGCGTTTTTGCACGCGATTCGTGCGCGGCGACGCCCGCGTCAACGATTCCGCGCGCGCGCGGCAGCTTCTACTGGTTTTACCTCGGTATTACGGTATTACGCGTGACGAGCGCGGCAGTGGGAGAAGCCTGACGAAGAGCGCGCCTCCCATTGGGGAGGCGCCCTCTTCATGCCGGCAGTTTGAAAGCGCTCGGGAGAGGCGCTCCTGGCCGTGCGCTCCCTTTGCGGAGTGGCAGTGCGCGCCACAATAGCACAAACACCGCGCAACGCCAGGGGCGTGCTCCGCGACATAGACCTGCCAGGAACGGCAGAGGACATCATGCAAGTGGTGGAGACACCTATTCCAATCACCCGAGCAACCCTGCATGACACCTCCATGTTCCTGACGTTCGCGGGTCCACAGCTGCCCGACGCTGTATACATACGAGGAGTCCGCGTACGCGTCCAGCGCCTCGACCCCCGCCCCATACAATGCGGCAAATGCGGCAGGTTTAATCACCTTACCACTGCCTGCCGAGGCGGGACGCGTTGCGGCAACTGTAGCGGCCCGCACCACACCTCTGCCTGCACCGAGCACACCCAGAAATGCGCCAACTGCGGGGGAAAGCATCATTTTTCATCCCCGCGGTGCAGGCTATACAAGAGAGAACGCGCGATAGCCGCGTACGCTGCAGCCCGGAGCCTACCCATCGGCGAAGCACGGCGTCACTACTTCGCCTCCAACCGCCGCGCAGCTTGGGAAAGAAAAAACGCCACCCAGACATCCACCCAAGCCGCCCCCCCTCCCAGCTTTCGAAGCTACAGCCAGATACTGCAGGCGCCTCGGCAGACGGCTCCCCCCCCAGCCCCCGCCAGCAGTCAACCAGGCCCCCCAGAACTCGCTGTGGCCCAGATACTGTCTGCCGCAGACACGCTGAACGCGGCAATCGCCCTACTTCTAAATGGCGGCCACTAACTCAAATGTTGCGCCCGAGAGGCTGCCCCGCCCCAACATCCTGCAGTGGAATTGTCGGTCCCTGCGAATGCGACACGCAGATTTGTACACCTTCCTACAGGCCAACAACCAGTACGACGTCATTTGTCTACAAGAGACATACTGCCTCCCCAGTGAGCACAGGCTACCGGGCTACGTGGCGTATCACAGCGCCGCAGCCTGCGTAAACAACGACTGCACGGCCACTAACTGCCGAGAAGCAGGGCACGAGCCTGGCCGCTCCAAAACGGCTATATACGTACGGAGCGGCAGTGCTCACTCGGAGGTACGTCTGACGGGGTTCTCCAGCCCGCACATGGAGTGTGTGGGGGCCACGATGCGATACGCTCGCACTGACACGACTGTCGTATCCATCTACGTCCCCCCCTCCCGCGCCTGGGACCCGTCGGAACTGCGCACACTGCGCAACCTGTGCGGAAGGGACGTTGTATTCTGCGGGGACCTCAATGCTCACCACCACTGCTGGGGCAGCCGCTCGGTGACTACACGGGGGCGCAGAGTGGCCGAACAACTCGGACCAACCGGCTTAGCCCCCATAAACACAGGGGCGCCCACTTTTATCAGGAAAGGTGGAGTGCGGACCTGCATTGATGTCACGCTGGCCAGCGAGCGATGTCTGTACGATTGGGAACCCGAACCCGACACCTGGGGCTCCGACCACCACCCCATCAAGATCACGGCCCGTGCCAGGGGGAAACCGCGGCACCGCACGTACAGCATCGTCCGCTGGGCCGACTTTCGCAAAAACATCGACGCAAGCGACAAGCCCATATTGGACAGCATCTCATCCGCGCTCGCCGCCTCCACCTTTCAACACCAAGTAAATGAGGGCCAGCCGGTCCCTGACATAAAGCAATTGAACCTGCGCGCCGCACGCAGGAAGGCACAACGCCGCGCCATGCGAACCGACTCCGCGGAGGACTGGACAACCTATAACAGGATAGACGCAGTCCTCCGCCGGCACGCAAAACAACTACGAAGAAAAAGCTGGGAGGGCATATGCTCTACGCTGCAGGGGGCGGCAGGCCAACGCAGAGTGTGGCACCTGCTCCGCGCCCTCACCCACCCTCCTGTCAACAACAACCCCCTCTCCGCGCTCTCCATTGAGAAACAGAAAACCACGGAGGAGCTGGCCGAAGAGTTCGCCTCGTACTACGCGCCCGACGACCCCCAGACGACCGACGCGTCACCGGGTGACGTCACGCCGCCTCCGAGGCCAGCCACGCCGCTCCCCCTCGCCCACTGGGACAGCGCGGACGATGTCACCGCAGCTTTCAACGCGCCATTCACCCCGGCCGAGCTAGCGCGCGCAATTCAAAACGCCAAACGCAAAAGCGCGCCGGGAGCCGACGGAATAACCTACCAGGCTATTCGGAACCTCGATGAGAGGCAGCGCTCGCAGCTACTAGACTATTACAACCTCCACTGGTCATCTGGCACACTTCCCGAACAATTCGGCCTACAACTCATCGCCCCCGTACTGAAAAGAAGCAAACCCCCAACTGACTTCTCCTCCTTCCGACCCATCTCCCTCACGAGCGCTGCCTCCAAAATTCTTGAATCCATGGCGCTCGCTCGTCTTCAATGGTTCGCGCGGAAAAACAACATCAACCCCGAACAACAAACGGGCTTCCGCCGCCAGCGCAGCGCCATGGATTCCATTGCAGACCTGGTTTCAGCACTAGAACATGCAAAGGCTACAAAAACAGTTATTTTCGTCGTGCTCCTAGACATCCGGAAAGCCTTCGACTGCCTCCCCCACAACACCATCCACGCCGCAATTGCCCGCAACAACATCACAGGCAATATGCGTGCGTATTTGGAGGCATTCCTCCGCGGCCGACAGCTACGCGTAAGGCTGCCCGGATGTACTAGCTCGGCCCGGTCGGTCACCACAGGGGTCCCCCAGGGCAGCGTACTCTCCCCCTTCCTATTTAACCTCGCCCTCGCCACGCTCCCAGAGGTTCTTCCCAACGTCGCAGACACTCCCACCTTCATGAGTATATACGCGGACGACGTGGCAATATGGTGCACGGCAAGCAAGCAAGATCACCTGCGCGCCCGCGACACCACGCAAACAGCACTTTCTGCCACTGTTGACCATCTCAAACATCTGGGGCTGGAGGTGTCTCACGACAAAACAGCCGCGATGGTCTATCATCCCACCGCCGCAAACGCTCGTCAAACCCCCCCGCTCCACATTAACAGCACTCCCCTCCCCTGGCAGAAAGAGGCCAAATACCTTGGCATTAAAATCCACCACCGGGTGACGTGGCTGCCCCTGATCAAGATGCTGCGAGGCCAACTAATCGCCGTACAGCGGGCCATACGCTCCCTGGCTGCCAGGGGCAGGGGCTGCTCCCAAGAGTGGGCGCTGCGTGTGTACGACGCGGCGGGCGTATCCCATATTCTATACGCCCTCACCGTCATCACCCCCAGCAAGACAAACTGGGCCAAGGTCGAGCGGGACCATACCGCCGCAATCCGCCTCTGCCTCGGCCTCCCGCGAAGCTCACCCATCGCAGAGACCTTGGCGGAGGGCAACGCATGGCCCGCGCAGCTCCGAACACGCAAAGCGGGGCTGTGCTTCATAGACAGACTCGTGCGCGCACCCGACGGAGCGGAGCTGCTCAAACGCCTCCAAGCTCGAACAGCCTCAACGGCAGGCAGACTAGCAGCGGCCTATGCAGAAATAACGGGCCTCCAACAACCGCTGCCTCCCTTCGACCCCCTCCCCCCCCACCGCACACCAACAGTGGAGATTAAATGCACTCTCCCGGGAGTGAGGGGGAAAAGACGGGAGCTGCCGCAGGCACTCCGCTTCGCTGCAGCCGAGCAAATGCACGAAGAGGCAACAGGAAGCAACCAAGCGCTCACTCTCTTCACCGACGGGTCGGTGACCCCAGGGCCACCGAAGAGCGCCGCGGCAGCCTGCGTCGCCCCACAACTAAACACGCACACACAATGCCGCCTGCCCTTCCCCGCCTGCTCCACCACGGCCGAACTGGCAGGGCTTCACCTAGCGGCAGACATGGCCCTGGATCAGCAAGCAAACTACGCCAGTTTCATCATCTACTGCGACAACAAGGCCGCGCTACAGCGACTCCAGCGCCCACACGGGCATACTGCGTCGGTGGCGTTGTTATACGCAAAACTGTGCGCCGTCGCCTCCCAGGGCAGCGCGGTACGCCTGCAGTGGCTGCCCTCGCACGTTGGCATTGAGGGAAACGAAGCCGCAGACGCCCTCGCCAAGGCAGCGCACTCGGCCGACGTCCCGATCACCACCGACGTCTGCTGCATCGACGAGGCCCGCAATGTCTTAACAGACAAACTACGCGGGGATCATCCCGACCCACGCGTCGCTGCGGGTGATCCACCGCCACGGGTGCCCACCAATAAACTATCACGTCAGGAAAGCGCACTCCTAAGCAGGCTGCGCACGGGATGCGCCGTTACAAACTCGCGCCTTCACCTCTATAAGAAGCGCGACTCACCGGCCTGCTCGCACTGCGGTGCCTTCGATTCTATCGGCCACTGCATCGTCGAGTGCGCTGCATACAACAACGAGCGCGCCCGTCTCCGCGCGGCCTACAAGCGCCTAGGAATAGCATGCAGCACGAAGACCGAGCTGCTCTTCCCCCGCTGTCCCCGCTCCCTCCTCGCCGGCGCATACCGACTCCTCCTCGCGTTCCTCGAGGAGACCGGCCTAGCCTCTCGCCTGTAGTGCGCTCCCCCCCCCCCTCCTCCCTCTCCCCACGGGACCCCAAGCTGCAGCGGCCAACCCCCGCTGTCTCCTCCATGACCTACTTTCTTCTCTCTCCGCGCCCCGCGGCTGCTGGAAATAGCCGCGCCTCCGCTCCGACCCGCGACGCGCGTGCTATAAACAATCAGCCTTCGCGGCCACCGAAACCGAACTGCAGCGGATGCCCCCCCCGCGCCTATTTTTATTCTTTTACCTTCATTTTTCTACCCCCTTTTTTCTTTGGTGCTCGCGCTGTGCTGCGACAACTACGTGCCTGCCCACAGCCACTCCTCACTGCAACAACAACTCCAGGCAACTCGCCCGCCGCCCCTTTCGCTCGCAAAACATCTGCGCCCTCCCGTCCACAGACAACAGTGCTAACACCCGCACGATCCTGCTGCACGGACATGTGTGATCAACCGTGCCACGCCGCATGAGGCTGAGGTGCTCTCATGAGCCAACCACCCCACCCCCTTTAACTACTGACGCCGCTGTTTCTTCTCCTGCCTCATAGGCATCTCTATATACACGGCGCTCCCCCCCCCCCCCTCCCCCCACACTTCCTTCAAATCTTTCAACCCCCCTCCCCCCTCCTCCTCGGACCTGATGAGGTGTCGGCACGCTAAGCCAGACAGTTTCGGGTCCCTTTCTCCTACTCTCCCCCCCACCCCCTCAAAACCTCGAAAGAAAGAAGAGTCGGGACAGCTGGCTGGCGCCGCCGGAGATGTTTAGGCTTACCACGGTGGCGGCGCGGATGATGCTAGTGTCGTTTTCGACCACATTTCTCCTTTCCTGCTCGAACGCCTTTGTTTGTGCCTTCAGTGATATCTTAAAGTGCGGTTAGAAGCGGTCGCGGAAGCTACGCGCACCTCTTCGCGGCTGGTGACGCCGCCATGTTGCCGCCGCCGATCGCGTAGCGCGCGCGGGTGGCATTCGCGGCAGTGTCAGCGCGGCGCATTTTCGCGAGCACAAAACGCCCCATGCGGTTCACACTTTAGACCAGAACCATGGGAAAGAGGGTGCAAAGCTGTCCCCAACTCGTAGCACCCCCGATTTCTCGTTTCTCTTGCCGTTACTAGCGGTAGACGGTTCGATTTCGATTCTAAGTCGACCCCCCAACATTGGATTGTCATATTTGAAAAAAAGGGTCGACCTACAATCGTGTAAATACGGTACATTTAGCGTAAGTTGCAGAGGCCTTGCGTGTACCACGCCGCACCGCAGGTGCCATTTGTGCTAGTTCGTGCCCCTGTTTGCGCTTATGTACAGTCGAAAGCTTCGTGACAGTGCACACTGGAGCGCGTGCCACTCGGTAGATGCAGCGGGCGCTAGCGAGAGGCTGTGCACCATCATACTTGGTAGAATCGGCGGACGCGCCCCCTAATAGCGCTTGATCGTGCAGTTGTCTGCTGGGGCAGTTACGTCACAATATCTGTAAATGATTGCACGGAAACCACAAGAAACTAATACTGTTTTGATTGTCTGTTCAGGCAGCAGAAGACGGTGGTATCCCAAAAACGCTCTTTTTACTCGGAAAGCTGAAGATATGCGCTTGCTTGTTTGTGTGTGGAACGTGTATGCGTCACTCTGCACAAATGCAAGCATGAAAATAGTTTGTGTTTATCAACCCTCAAACAAATGTAGCCAGGTTTGTGATAAAAATCATTGCCGCCCAACCAAGTTTGGAAAGCTCTTTATTACCTTGAATCCAGGAAGTACAACGCAGATATTGTACGCTAAGCAACATGAATAACAAATGAAATATTTATTTAACCCGGCAGAAAAAATCAGTAACATTTTCTAGCTTGTTTTGGTTGGCACACCAATAGTGGGTAGCACTTCTGCGAGCCTGAATTGCAGCAGCCGTCCTTTCGGGCAGTGATACAAAAAGAGCAGCGGTAAAGGAGTTGTCTTGCCGCAGATGTTCCTACTCTTGTTCTACTGCTCTCAAAGCTCGTCAGCGTTGGCCTGGTGAAGTGGCCGTCGGTATAACTGCACTTTCACGCTTCCCCAAATGTTTCCTAGAGAGGGTTCCCGACGTGTGTATGGTAACAGGTCATCGCTCATGATATTACAATAGCGCTCTGCCGTGAGGTGACCCTCGAGTAGTAGTAGTAGTAGTAATAACTTTATTTGAGCTGGAGGCGTTTTCAGACGCCAGACGGAGCGGTTCCCAGGTCGCGGGAACCGTATTGGGCCAGCAGCTCCTGGCCCCTGGCCGTCAGCGCGAGCTGGGTCGGCAGGGCGGGGCTGGACCGCAAGGTCTCCCATCGCTCGTGGAGTGGGGTAGGAGGGGTGGAGGGAGGGTGGGGGGGTATAGGGGCCTTGAGTTTAGTGCACTCCGCCAGTATGTGTGCGAGCGTGCCGCTGTTTGTTTTACAGAATGGGCAGCGGTCCCCCTCGTGTTCAGGGTAAAATGTATGCAACAGGACGGGGTGGGCTAGTGACCCCGCCTGGATGCGCCTGAGTATTGTTTGTTGCTCCCTGGTCAGGGTGCCCAAGTCCATCACGGGAAACCACCCTCAAACGTTCACTTAAATATGACCGCTTGTAGCGATGTCTTGTATGTTCTCTGGATGATGCGAACCAACGGCCCAAGTCCATCACGGGAAACCACCCTCAAACGTTCACTTAAACATGACCGCTTGTAGCGATGTCTTGTATGTTCTCTGGATGATGCCTAAAAAGTAAGCGCTGTTACAGCATGAAAGGGAAAACCAATCCCAGTGTTTTGCTTTGTGAGATTATCAAAAAATTGTGCAAGTGTTTTCTCGAACATTTAGCACAGTTTGCATGGTTGTTAAATTTACTTTTGGTTTGCCAGCCGCCAGACATGTTTCCGTTGGTAGAGCTTGGTGCAGAACGTCGACTCATTGACGAATATTACCTTTTACACTGTTCTGTGGTTCATGTCTCATGTTCTCAGGCAAACTGCAGTCTCTTGGCTTTGAGGATCTCGGTGAAGAGCGGCTTTTGTTCGGCCATCCGACTTGTGAAGCCTGCCTCGTGCAGGCACCGCCACAGTGGGCATTCATGCACCTGAACGCAAGTCATCTCTCGAACTTCCTTTGCGGACGCAAAGCCGTTCAACACAGTGGCAACAACAATTCGCTGATCGTCCACTTCGCTTCTCATTCGAGGTCGGCGTGGATGGGGAGTGTCGCAAAACCTGCCTTCATTCCGGTACGCCTGTATTATTCTGTTTACTGTCTTCGGTAGTTGACCAGTCATCCCAGAGATGCATCTTTCCCAATATTCCTTCAAAAAAAAGTTGGGCTATGTGTTGTCGCTCTTCTTAAGGGCACGTGGGCCATGTTGCGGGTGCTTGAACCGGGTGCCGAGCAGCCTGAGAAGTGGCATTTACATACCTGCCAGGTTTCCCGAATTCTTGGGGAGACTCCCGAATTTTGATGGTTTTGTACGATTGTACGGCCGAAACGAAAATCTCCCAAATACGCGCCCGTGTCAGGCCAAACCTTTCTCCTAGTCAGGCC
The DNA here is from genome assembly GCF_048455015.1 of Haemaphysalis longicornis. Classification (NCBI taxonomy): domain Eukaryota; kingdom Metazoa; phylum Arthropoda; class Arachnida; order Ixodida; family Ixodidae; genus Haemaphysalis; species Haemaphysalis longicornis. The sequence continues at coordinate 647,070 of NW_027526411.1, read as the reverse complement.
ACATTGCGCCGGAGCTACACGGTAGTCTATACCACGACCGGCTATAATCACTATAATATGCCGGTCGTGGTCTAAATAATCCCACAGCAGTTGAAATCGTCAGTGAGGAGGTTAAAAGGGTAGTCGGTCATGCGCGGAATTCAAACTGCTTAGTACCACATGAGCTCTGAATGAGAGAGGCAGTTCAGCATAGCAAAGAAAAATTGCATTCAGTTTCGAGCACCCATCCTACCGGCAAGCCGCCGTAACACCTTCCGTTCTGCGCAAATTTTTTTTCACAATCATCATTAACACAACCCTCAGTCGCGTTCTTTTGGTGAGGTGCCGCAGGTGCGAACATTTGTTCTTTGTTTGTTTGTTTGTTTGCTCGAAGCAGCTCCGTATTTTATTTGCCCATAGAACGTCAACGGCGGGAGCAGGTTTGGGCTGCTTGGAGCTGATCAGAGCTTCTCTGAGCAGGCAAAAAAAGAGGGAGACCTATTGTTACGCTTGGCAGTATTACCAAGACTTCCTGAAAAAGGCGGCGTCGGCTCTGCCGAGGATTTAGCATCTGATCAGTGGCGTGTACCTTATTAGTTGTTTATGACGAAGCAGTTCAGTTCCTGCACTGTTGTAACTAAATTCAAAATGTGTGTAAATTATTCCACTATCCTGCTACTAATCCCTCGATCCCTCAGACCCCCCCTCACCCTCCTCCTCCTCCTCTTCCCCAACCCCCCCCCCCCTTGGACAGATCTCCCTAATGCCATCCCGGGGAACCTGGCAGGTATGCATTTATGTAGAAAAACTGCCACCTTATATCAAACATCTTTCTTACGAACATTGATAAACACCGACAACCACACTGCTTCAACTAGTCAAGAACAGTGCACTAAAACCCTCTCCCCCACCCTTTATCTCCCTTCCACCTTTTGTGGGCTTTCACTCTAAAAATATATGGGCTGAAAAGGTGTAGCCAAAAGATTGTTTCTTTGGCTGCGTGTTTTAGAGATAAAAATCCTTATCCTTACGAACCCGTATTTCCAAATATTGGGACGTAGGCGGGCAACCGCTGGAGCAAGTGTTATCAGGGGGTGCTCTCATTAGAGCCTGCTGCATGTGCCGGTGACACGAGCTCCAGTGTTTACGGTCATAAAGCTTTCGACAGTACAACTGAGTGGTGTACCTGTGTCTCCAATGGATCAGTGTGTCTGCCAGCAGAAAGTGCTTTGCGGCAAAGCCAGCTCACCGGTGAACGCACTGTAGCTCTCAATTGAATGTAGATATCCTGGGGGCAAAAATATTGCAATGGGGCTCCGAGACAACTCTGAGTTTACAAAGAGTTTAATTTACTGGTCTTAATTAGTTGATAAAACTTTTACGAATATCCATGTGCTGTCAGTGCATGGGCTTCTACAAAGTGGGTTTAATAGTAATTGCAGAAAGCTGTAACTAACCAAAATAAATTATGTGACGGGCTGCTCAAACGACTGCGTAACTGGAGGAAGTTTTATCTCATCTGGTGTCATTGGTGTACAAATACCGTGAAGCTGCTGCTCCTAAGCCATTTCAACAGTATCATTGCACCACCAGGAAACAATTGTTTGCCGGGATAAAACTGCAGTCCTTTGAGATTTCATTAACTCTTTCGTTACCGCGGGAAATTGACCAATTTTGAAGGGTCTAACAAAACATTTTTTTGTGCTATACATATTGGTTTGGCACACATTGCAGTGACATACAATGCAGATTATTCCACGCGCTTTCCAACGACACCGGTTTTATTAACGTTTTCCTAAATAATGATTCCGAAAAAAATTATCGAATTCGAAATTTTTGTCCGCGCGTCGAAGAAAAAAGTAAGTTGTGTATAATAAACCACGTGTAGTAGAAAAAATTTAGAATATACATTTTGTAGGTAGACATTTCAAAAACCCGTCCTAGAAAAAAAATTGAGTTGCGCAGTACAATTTGTCAGATACAAAAGAAAATGTTAGCCCACGTGGTGCCCATGCCATGTGGTGAAGCCCAACCTCTATTTCAAGTATTGCTATTTTGGATAGTTCTCTAGAAGAAATCTGGTGGTTTGACATTATTAAAGGCCCAAATTAGCCTCCACGTGATGTAAAAACACCTTGTCAATGATTATGACCGGCACAATATTGAAGGCAAGCAAGCGATGTGAAAAAATCCGCTTGGAGTTGAGAACCAAACTCTTTGGTGGATGCTTGTTGACGTTCTGATGATTGCTCATCAGTCAGGACTTTCATTTGCGTTTTATCATCATGTTCTGACTCACTATGGTAGCACTGCTTGCATGAATAAGGTACGATGCGCTAGAATCATGCCCAGCAAGCTTTCACCAAGCCGCCGTCGGGCTGTGAAGCGAGTTCAGCACTACGAGCCTACTACATTGCAGCGCCACCTAACAATTTCGAAAAGAAACAAATACAATGTTGTTGGAGACTTTGTCAGAATAAACAGTACTACTAAGAAGCGACACTAGACTTCCGGAAATACCCTTGTATGAAACCGAAACTGGCCGGGGAACAGCTGGCGGTGTTCAAGGCCAATTGGAAGCGTTCTCCTCGTCGGAACTGATACCCGACGACTTGGTGTTATCGTTTGACTTTCAGCGGAAGCTCTTATCGCAGAAGCAAGGCGTAGATAAAGTGGAAGCGCGAGCGGCATGCTTGTTTTGAGGAGCAGTAGCGGGCAACGGAGGCGCCATGGCAAATGAGCTTGTAGTTGGGTAACTGCGTAGTAGCGCCAAATATGAATTTCGCAATGCGAAAACGAAACCGAAACTGCTGGAGACTGGTTGAAAATGTCAGGCACACTTGCTAGACATGCGGGGGACCATCAGAAATAAGCTTTGGGAGAATAAAGCTGCCCTTTGTCCGAACCAAAGATCATTAGTGAATAGCTGGGGCCATTTTCAAGTAATTATCACCTCTCAACGCTGTCGGATTGCAAAGCTGACCCCATTATTTGGTATTTGACTTGCCAGGAGCCTTTTGACAAAAAAAAAATATTATGGTAATGCAGCCTAACCCACGACCTGCATCATTTTTTCTCAAATGCAGCAGCCACGCCCCCTTCGTCAAAAACACGCGCACCTCAGCTCGCAAAAAACGCCGCCAAAAATCTCAATGTCGCCGGAGCGGGAAAATTTAAACTGATTCTAAAAGGGAAATGCCTAGACTAATCACTGGCTGCATTAGGTGTACGAGAAACGACTACAACATGTCGAAATAGGCAATATAAATCATCGATCACCGGTGATCGATTTGAATAGGCGTGGTAATGAAAGAGTTAAGCTAGCAAACTTAGAAGTATGCCTAATTGCAAATATTTTGTTTCTGCACTCGTTTGAACTGCCCTTACTTATTTGGGTTCGCTGAACCATTTTCACACCATGGATTGGGAGCAGCTTTTCTTTTTTTTTTTTTTCGATGTTTATGTTTGGGGTGTCACGTGAACGGATGGTGGGGTGATCTTAACCAGCTCGGAGCAATGGACACGGGGAAGCCGTTGACGAGTTTGACATAACACACATTTAATGTACACTTGAAAAGCCTAACGCAAAGCCCACAATAATTCAACACACAAAAGATAAACGCTCAAACCTCTACCATCCCAAAATACAACTCACATACAAACCCCTAACTCAACAGCTCAATATACAATTCAAATCAAACCCCAAAAATCTCTACAATAAAGTCCTACACTAAGTACCCTCTGAATACACTCATACAGTTCTAGTTAGTTTCTCTCGAACCACAACTCCCTAGTTGTGTCCTTTACAACTGCGTCCCTATTGGACTGGCCTACCCCGGTCGTCGGCGCTGACGTGTCGCACCCTTGCGTGGCCGTGACTCGGAGGTAGCCGTCCTCCTCTCGCTTCGGTGCCGGCGTTCGATGCGCGCGGTCACTACGTGGACGGCGTGGGCTCCGCGCGTCCTCACTTTCCTCTGTGGCTACCCCCTGGTAGCCGCTCTCGCTGGAGGTCCTTGATGCCGGCGTTCGATGCGCGCGGTCATCCCTTTGGCGGCGCGCTTCCTCGGTGGCTACCCCCTGGTAGCCGCTGCCGCTGGAGGACTCAGGTAGGCTTGGCACGAACGTCGCCTTTCGGGGCCGTCGAGACGAACGTCGACGGAGCGTGGACGCTGGCCGCTGGTGCTCGACCGACGCCGCTGGGGCCACGAAGACACAGGTTCGTGGTGCACCTAGGATGACGGTGCCGATGCGAAGTCGGCCCGCTCCCGCCCAGGCTCGGATGGCGTGGTCGATGGCCTGGCCGCGTCCCCCTGGCTCGTTCGTTGAAGCGCACGTGCTCCGGCCGCCTCCTGGTTTCTTCAGTTTCTTGCCTCCCCTTGTCTTGCCTCCCCCTTCTCTTAGTGCGCCCCGCTTTTATACCCTCTGGGCTCTCCCGTGGCGCACTCCCATTGGCTTCTCGCCTCTGCTATGTCCTTATATGGCCATCTCGCCACTTGTCCCCTGCGTGGCCTCCCCTGATTGGCCGAACAGTGTGCTGCCACCTTTTCCCAGGATTCCTTGGTGCGTCGGCGCTGGCGCTTTCTGATTGGTGCGCTCCTCGCGCGCACTTCAAAATTCTCGTTTCTTTGTTCTTTTCTTCCTTTATTCGGGGGGTTTCATGCATCCCCTCTCGGGGGGTGCCCTGACACATGACATGGGGCTTTTGGTTTTTTTCTTGTTTCTCATGTTTTGATGGCACTTGAATGTAGTCTCAGAGTAGCCAAACTTTTGGAAGCAGAAATCGAGTGAGGGCACCGTGTGACATGGAGTTGATTAGGTGACCAATTATTCTCAGGTGATTCATAGAATGCAAACAATCGGCAGGTTTCTTTCTTCTCATGTATGTTCTGACAATGTGCCAAGTGCTAGACGCATTAGTGGGGGCACTTTTTTTAACTCCACCTCGAGCAAGGGGTGTCTTCTGTGTAACTTTACACTTGAAGCAAAAGATCTCTTATCGGTGTTGCACCTGCCTGGCGGTGATATTGTGTATTCTAAAAAGGTGGTGCGAGGTGTGGACTTAACAGTTTCTTCTGGTGGCTTCCTCTTCAGCCAGATTTATATGAACAGCAAGGAGGAGGCAGGCCAAGTTACTTGGTTACTGTTGGTTGACGGTGATAAAAAAAAATCTGTACACCACTTAAAGGAGTACTGACACGAAATTTTCGTGTTACATTTTTTTCGCTGCTATGCGTGCCAACCAGCCCACTAATCATAGAATGACACAATAGATGGTCGAGCGCAGCGTAAACATTCATTTACGGCGTCGTTTATTCGTGTCGGTTTCGGCGTCGACAAAACGAACACCGAGCGGCCGCCATGACAGGAGGTATCACGTGACGTCACCATTCTTGCAGTATCGCTGCCACTCTGGACGCATGCGCGAGCACTGGCTGAGGTCTTCACCGTCCCTACGCGCCCGAGCAGCATGACGTCAGTCCCAAAACCATGACCTGTACACACGCCGGAGCAGCGTGCGCCAACCACAGCCAGAGCGTCGGCTTCGTCACGGGAGCCCAGTTAAATTTCGCCTCTCCATCTTCTTGGCGAACTGATGGAGGCGAAATAGTGATGTTCTTTTGATGCGCGAGCCGAGAGGATGATCTCGACTCGCTCCGATGACCGACGACCGATGCTTGGAGCGGGTGAGGGATGAGGACTGCCTTCCTTGCTGGATATTAGGTTTATTTACATTATTTACAAAACTCCAACTTTACATCACGTCAGAGTGACGGCTACATGGTCACTCTGACAGCAGCAGCCTGTTCGGCCGAGATCTATCCTGAACTAGATCCCCTCTCGACCGACCCTCGACAAAACCCAACACTCCCGTTTTGATACGAAAAACCCCGCCTCCAAGAAGGGGGCGTACAAGAAAGAGAGAAAAAACCTTTCAAACAATTAATAGAAACCATTGATTGGCCACAGGAACCAGCCAATCACACACATGTCCCCACCTGCGGTCACGTGACCCAACCCTCTCTCTTATGCACTCGTAGTGCGTTTCCCACGCACTCTGTTACACCCGGCCAGAAAATACAGGACATCTGCGGCCTTAAGTGAACCATCCATTACGTTAAGCGGGCGGCATCTGCACAAACAACAGCCAAGCCGAGGGCCCGGAGCGGTCCTCGCGCGGCGCCTCCCGCGACGCCCCCATTGTCCCGCGACGCGCGGGCAATGAGGGTTGCTAATTCCCTCCCAGACGAAGGGGCGCCGCCGCCCACCTGGACAGACCACGGGGAGAGACGCTGCCAGCCGAGGCGACCATCGTCGAGGCGAACGACCCGTCGACGAAGAGCGCCCGCCGCCGGAGTCGAAGATTTTCCAAACTTACACGGCGCGCGCTTTCAACACTAAGAGATAGGATAACCTGGCTTCCCGTCAGCCTGTTATGCCGGAGGACCCAGCCACCCGCGACGCAGGCTAATCGCCCCCGTCCTTTGACACACAAAAGGAGGGGCATAACACACGCTCTCCGCGTCCCCGAACTTGGCGTCCGTGCGGCTACATGAAAGGGACACGGGAAAGTAGCCACCAGCGGAGGCGACGCCAATACATGGGCCACCGGCGGCCTTCATTATTTACATGCGGAGCCCGAACTTAACACCTCCGCACTAAGAATGTTGTCCGTACACTAGCTGTACGTACAACATTAACTCCCCTGCAGGTTATGTCTTACTGCAGAGCCAGAACTAAAAAAAAACACTCAAGCCGTTACGCAAATACAATACAACGCGGTACAATACAGTACAACAAAAAAAAATTAACCCGCTACACACCAACCCAAACAGCACAACGCGCCGGCCAACTGCACCAAAAACGGATGCAACACGGCATACTCAGTGCCTTTGCCTAGCCATGGCTTGCGCAACATCAAACAATAAACGAAGGCACTCAACTACAGGGCCCGTGAGAACAAACTCGTGGCACCCTCTACCATTAAAGGCAACCAACCCCACGAAGGGTATAAATGTTACAACTTGACAACTGGATGAATGACACCATCCATCCTTAACCGTTCAGCGCATGTAGGAACATTCTTTCACTCTAATGAAAGAAAAAAACAACACCCGAACAAAACCCAAACGTACCAAAAGAGGCTACTCCTGTACAAATAAAAAAAAGTTTAAGGAAGTTCAGCGCCTCTTCACGCACTCGCAGACGCCTGTTCTTTCAGAATGCACCAGATTGTTCATCCCGGTTGCGGTTCATTTGCTGTCCACATGCGATGTTCTGAAAGTTCACTTTTCAGTACTTCAGACACTAGTTCGCACACAAGCGCCACAAGTGGGCCCTACCTGCACATTCCATGGCCCACCATGACCACATGCCAACGAGCGCAAATAAAGAAAGGCACTCGCCATTGTACCCAGGGGTAAACTCCCCACCACGCTGTAACAGCGGCTCGGCTCTACTTCTCAAGGAGACAGTTAAACCCGCCAAGCTGCGCTACTCGTAAATCACACGCCTTACGACAGCTGAACACTACCAACACATGCACAAACAAAAAAAAAACTAACAACAAGGGGGAGAACTACAGTACAGGGACAACTAAGAATAACGCTCGTCGGAGCGATCCCTACGCACACACAGCAAAACACGCTAACAACAAAGTGTGCGCCAAACAACACTGAACTGTTCTATCTAGCACTGTGCCTTATTCAGCGCAAACGCCCCTTTCCACGGCGGCACACACCGACCGTCGCACGGAAGCTGATTCCGTTTCATACGCCACCAGCCGATCCTACACGAACCCTGGTTCGGCTCGCGGTGTCCTGTGCCCCCGGGAGAGAAGGAACACCCTACTCGGCGGTAGCGCGTACGACGGTGTCGCACCTGCGCCGCCACACCTGCCGCCGCCTTCCGCGTTCTCGGGCGTGTCGGAATCGACCTACGCTCAAGACGCCGCGGACCCCCTGCGCATTCATGCTTCGCGCACGGAAGCTCCACAATTAGGCGCGCCGATCCGCTGCTCTTGCCCGACCCCTGCGGTTCCTCTGCCTCCTCCGAGATGAGAATGCTTTCTGTAGCTTCGCTCAATCTCTGCGTTAGCTCATCCACGCGGCGCTCCTCGCGGTCGGCCGCGGAATCTATGTCGGCGCATGGGGCGGTGCTACTCTCGACATTTTCCTGCGTGGCCACGGCAACACTGCCCGCCGCAACAGACAGAATTGCTGCAGCTAAGACATCTGTCTTACGAGATTCGATGATCTCATCTGCAGCAGTGGAAACGCTATGGGATTGCTTAACAACTGGAGTGGCTTCAGCCACCTCCACTACATTCCCACTCTCCTCATCCCGTGGCGCTCGAAGCGCCCACGAGGGAACAAACACCGTGAAAACGTTGGCGTCCTCTTCGAGGCCACCAATCTTGCGAAGCTTCGCTTTTTCATACGCGATCTCCGCTCGCCCTTGGGCTAATTGAGCGCTAAGCTCTTCAGCTGTCCATGCGGACGGGCTACCCGCGCCCCGGCTACCCGCTAGCCTTGCTTTTGCTAAAGCGTGCTGGGCATTTTTGAGAGCTAACTCCGCTCTCAACTCCTCAATCTCGAGCACAATGGCGCTAACCTTTCGGTCGGTGCCGCGACATCCCGTTAGCATAGTGGCCATGGTAAACCCGGAGAAAGTAAGTCAGGGCCCACCTGTGCCCGCTCCGGGTTCGGCCTGGTCGCAGTGTCGCTGATGCAGCAGCTCGTCGACCCGATGCGCCGCCCTCGCCGCTGGGATGGGGCCGTGCTCCCTGGGCCGGAGCCCGCGAGGCCTCCCACTGAGGTGTCGCCCCGTTGAACTGCGGCTTACGCCGCCCTGGGCCGAAGCCCACGAGGCCTCCCGCTGAGGTGTCGCCCCGTTGAACCGCGGCTTTCGCCGCCCTGGGCCAGAGCCCACGAGGCCTCCCGCTGAGGTGTCGCCCCGTTGAACCGCGGCTTACGCCGCCCTGGGCCGGAGCCCGCGAGGCCTCCCACTGAGGTGTCGCCCCGTTGAACCGCGGCTTACGCCGCCCTGGGCCGAAGCCCCCGAGGCCTCCCGCTGAGGTGTCGCCCCGTTGAACCGCGGCTTACGCCGCCCTGGGCCGAAGCCCCCGAGGCCTCCCGCTGAGGTGTCGCCTCGTTGAACCGCGGCCTACGCCGCCCTGGGCCGGAGCCCACGAGGCCTCCCACTGAGGTGTCGCCCCGTTGCCGTTGAATCGCGGCTGCTGCCGCACTGAGCCGGAACTCACGAGGCCTCCCGCTGAGGTGTCGCCCCGTCGATGCTTGGAGTCTGGCTCGTCGTTGGTCGGAGCCGAACCTTGCGTTGAAGGAGTCTCTCCGCAATGCCCCACCAGCTCCAGCCGGTGGTCGTGGTCATCCTGTCGACTGCGCCAGTTAAATTTCGCCTCTCCATCTTCTTGGCGAACTGATGGAGGCGAAATAGTGATGTTCTTTTGATGCGCGAGCCGAGAGGATGATCTCGACTCGCTCCGATGACCGACGACCGATGCTTGGAGCGGGTGAGGGATGAGGACTGCCTTCCTTGCTGGATATTAGGTTTATTTACATTATTTACAAAACTCCAACTTTACATCACGTCAGAGTGACGGCTACATGGTCACTCTGACAGCAGCAGCCTGTTCGGCCGAGATCTATCCTGAACTAGATCCCCTCTCGACCGACCCTCGACAAAACCCAACACTCCCGTTTTGATACGAAAAACCCCGCCTCCAAGAAGGGGGCGTACAAGAAAGAGAGAAAAAACCTTTCAAACAATTAATAGAAACCATTGATTGGCCACAGGAACCAGCCAATCACACACATGTCCCCACCTGCGGTCACGTGACCCAACCCTCTCTCTTATGCACTCGTAGTGCGTTTCCCACGCACTCTGTTACACCCGGCCAGAAAATACAGGACATCTGCGGCCTTAAGTGAACCATCCATTACGTTAAGCGGGCGGCATCTGCACAAACAACAGCCAAGCCGAGGGCCCGGAGCGGTCCTCGCGCGGCGCCTCCCGCGACGCCCCCATTGTCCCGCGACGCGCGGGCAATGAGGGTTGCTAATTCCCTCCCAGACGAAGGGGCGCCGCCGCCCACCTGGACAGACCACGGGGAGAGACGCTGCCAGCCGAGGCGACCATCGTCGAGGCGAACGACCCGTCGACGAAGAGCGCCCGCCGCCGGAGTCGAAGATTTTCCAAACTTACACGGCGCGCGCTTTCAACACTAAGAGATAGGATAACCTGGCTTCCCGTCAGCCTGTTATGCCGGAGGACCCAGCCACCCGCGACGCAGGCTAATCGCCCCCGTCCTTTGACACACAAAAGGAGGGGCATAACACACGCTCTCCGCGTCCCCGAACTTGGCGTCCGTGCGGCTACATGAAAGGGACACGGGAAAGTAGCCACCAGCGGAGGCGACGCCAATACATGGGCCACCGGCGGCCTTCATTATTTACATGCGGAGCCCGAACTTAACAAGCCCCGACGTCGGCAGTTTGGGGCAAGTAGCAGATGATGTCATGTCGGCCCGCTCTGGGCTTTCTCGTGCGGGCGAAGATTAAAATGGATTTAAAATATGTTACGCTGAACGGTTGCTGTTGAAACTTGCTGGGAGATATCTCCTGATAAAAAGGAAGCGTTTTACATAGTTATCTCAGCTTTGAAATTTCGTGTCAGTACTCCTTTAGATGGGTCGATAATATTACAAAGTTTGCTCTTACTAAACACTGGAGTGACATGCCTGAGGTGCGAACAACCTGCGTCATGCAGAGCATCATGTTAATTTCGTTCTTCGTGTTGTGTGGGCAGAATAGCTCAGCAGGCTGAAGCCTGAAACTTGGAATGAGTGAGACATTCATCGTTTAACAGCAAACACAAAGTGTTATGGCTAAGTGCTTCGCGACCTACTGCAGGGGTTCACGCAACTCGCGTGGCTCGGAGACTGATGTCATGGCACCGGCAGTGATCAGAAATTGGTGCTGGCAGCGGCAGGTTGTCGCCACTCCCAAGAGTGGAACTCTGGATGAAAACAAGGGCACATCAGCAGGAACGTAGCTGACAGCAATGGCAGAAATTGCACTAGAAGTTGGGATTCATGCTGCAGGGAAGGCGGCAGTAAAGGATGATTTTGATTTGATTCTAGGGTTTAACGCGCCGACGCAACGCAGGCGATGAGGCGCGCCGTAGTGGAGGGCTCCGGATTAATTTTGACCACCTGGGGATCTTTAACGTGCGCCGAAATCTCGCACACACGGGCGTTTTTGCTTTTCGCCTCCATCAGAAAAGCGGCCGCCGCGGCCGGGAATCGAACCCGCGACCTCGTGCTCAGCAGCGCAACGCCTTAGCCACTGAGCCACCGCGGCGGGTGGCAGTAAAGGATCTGTGCGATGGTGGGCCCAAAGACATTCTAGCAGCCCAGCCATCGAAGCCTCGCCTGATCTAAATTCTTTGAAGATGCAGCCATGGGTGTGCCCCTCCCGATTGGTGCAATAACTAAGGTTTTGAAGGGCAATAAGGGGTATGCTAAGGTAGAAACTATTGCTGGTATGCCGGCTGGGACAACGTTTGGCAGCGTGAATGGTAGGACAAAGTGCGCACAGTGTTTTATAATTCACGCTGAAATTGTGATGTTATGTATAATGGCAGGACTTTCACTCCTGGCTCAAAAGTACCGACACCGAGACCGTCGTCAGGTTCTATTTGATAATTTATTATGCAATCACATACTAAAGTTTTGTGTATAGAAAGGAAGAAAAAATAACGGGTCAGTACTTTTTTCAGCTGTTTTACATGACATTTTTTTTTGGTAGTACAAAAATTCAGTATAGTTCATAACTTTGTGGGTGTTGATGTTTAGAAAAGATCAGGAAAATAAAATGCTGCAACCACGTTGCAAAATTCTGGGGGAGGAACCCAGGCCCTGTTGCTTGCAACGCAATGCAATTGTAAACATGAATGGCATACCTGCCAGGTTTCCCGAATTTTCCGGGAGATTCCTGAATTTTCATGGTTTTGTACGATTGTACGACCGAAACAAAAATCTCCCGAAAACGCACCCGTCTTTGGCCAAATCTTTTTCCCAGTCTGGCCACAATGCGCCGTAGGTATGCCTGACAATGCATCCAAATTTCCAGAAATCTCAAAACTTTCTGGAGATGGAATTTTTGAAGCTGCAGGCGTTTGACATTCCTCCAAAAAATGTGCTTCAAGAGGAGCGAGCTGATGTCCAGTGGAACACCATTTCCCACATCAAGGGTGCAGAGGACTCCTGAAGTTTGGCCGTGTCTCAGCAGTAATGCTTGGAAACCTGTCAATACCACACAGCAACGCTGAATGCAAAATGCAGTTCAGCGTAGTAAAGAAAAATCGCACCCAGTTCCGAGCATCCATGTCTGACACAACCCTTTGCAACGTTCTTTTGGCGAAGTGTCACAGGGGCTAACATTGTTATGCCTGACAGTTATACCAGGACTTCCTGAAAAAGGCGCTGTTAGCCGTGTCGAAGATTTATCAAGTCTCTGGCTCGTTGTTAGTTTAGACGAAACAACAAAGCAGTTCAATTCCTGCTGTTTTGTATTGCGCTTTGCAGTACTATTTCCAGGACTTAATGAAAAGGGCAGCGGCAGCCACGTCGAACATTTAAGTGGTGTAGCTTGTTGGTAGTTTGGACGAAGAAACAGTTAATTTCCTGCTATGTTGTATGTAAATAAAAAAATGTGTGTAAAGTTACCCATTCTGTTGGTACTACCCCCCCTCCCCCCCCCCTCCCCGGGCAGATCTCCCTAATGCCATCCTCAGGGGTGAGACAGCTGCACATATTGCGCAGATTTGATACAAATTTGTTTTCCTGCGCCAGGCTGCTCCAAAAGCTTGAAAATTGGTAAAATTGCGCCAAACTGTTCCAAAACGGTCTGAGAGCCAACGATTTTAATGCTCCCATCAGTTTCAGTGGGGGAAAATGCTTACTGACCACATAATTTTCCATTACCCCCAAGGTGATGCTGTTTGTAAAAATTAATTGACTGATCATTCAATAAAAAACTCGCATAAAATGGTACCCGAAATAGTTTTTTCGGAAGACACAATGTCGGGTTGCACATGTTATATTCTGCATGTTTTTAAAGCTTTCCCATCGAAAATCATTGCAAAGTCCTCTATAAAAATACTAATGTTTACTGAGGCGACAAAACTTGTTGACAAAACGGCAATTTTCTGAGCGCCGTATCTCCGGAACGACTTTACGTACGTACACGGAGCGCCGCCATCTTGGTATGGTGAGGATCGGAAAACATGGCCAGCGGGCGAAGCAGTTGCTCGTAGTTCAGGCTAGTTCATTCTAGTTCAGGCAGACCGCTCTTCGCAGATTTCTACCGTGCTTTTGGTTATGGGGGTGACTAGGTTTAGATTTAGTTTGATCTGTTACGGGAAGTTGCGCCACTCGAAAGGTGGAGTTCATAGAAAACAACGCGGTGCCCGCGAATTCACCGTGTTTCGTGTGAGGCGCGGTTCGCGCTTGAAGTGAAATTTCTGACTCATTGCGTTGTTATAAAACGCGGAGTTACTGCTGCCTTTGACAGCGAGCTTGCAAGCGGCGGGAATGGGACGGTCGACACTTCAAAAGGGGCGGCGCAGGCTACATCGCCGCAAAATGTTCAAGCAATGTCCGATAGCGGGACGGGCTATTATTGCACGCTAGTAATAATGGTTTATCAATCTGAAGTGATATTTAATGCCAAAAGGGAGATGGCTAAACATATCAACGTTACTCAAATTACGATCGATCGTAGTGAACCTGCACCTTAGTGTTTGATATGGGAAAGCTGGTGGGGTGCGACGACTGTCACCTCGCTTTGCGCAACTTTTGCTGTGGCTCTACACTTGTGCTTAAAGGCAAGTCTGGGATTACAAAAATAATAATTTAGGCATTCCCATGATAATAAAAATGCCTTACGATTGCTTAGTTTTTCAACTTGATATTTTCAACGGAACTCCATGTTATCTATACATAGAGCCTATGAATTTAAAAATGGTTTGCAAAAGGTAGTGCATTTGGTACCTCGTGATATTCTGGTAGAAAAACTTTATTAAGAGGCTGTTTCAGTGTTATATACATTCAAAACAGATTAAAAAGTGCTCTTTCCCCCCGAGTTGCCAAAAATTTGATTTTTTGGGCACCTAAGGTGACATAATAAATGTCGTTAACTGCTCCAAACCAAGGTTCTTCTGCTCCAAAATCGAGATTTTGCTGCTCCAGAAACTGCTCCCAAACTTGATTCAGCTGTCTCACCCCTGCATCCTGGCAAACCTGGCAGGTATGGAATGGTCACAATTGTTTTTGTAATGAGGGGGTGAAAGAGCAGTGTATTAACCAATAGCATAAATTTCCCCTCAACTGGACCGAGCCACACCACAGAAAAGTCACTGTTGCTGTGGCAGCCTCATGCCTGCTTATGTGCGCCGCTTACCCATTGGAAGATTGGCCAGGCTTGGCAAGAAGTACGCAGTGTCTAGAGTGCCGTCTGACGGCAGTCTAATCCCAAGGACGGTGGTTCGAGACTGGCTTTTGCCTCGTTTTTTTACTTTTTCATCTTGAAATTGAACTGTAATTTTTATGGCTTAGGTTAGTTTTGGTACCTAAATGATTTCTTTGTGTGCGTTAGGTCATGTTATGTTATGTTTAGGATAGGTTGCGTAGCTTTATGTTATCTAGAGTGATTTAGTGCCAGACTTGACAATTTCTTTGTAAAACGCCGGTGGACGACGATATAGTGGCGAGCTTATAATGCCGTTAGACGGCACTCTAGACTTGGCTGATTAGATAACCAGCCACAGCCCCTAATCTTCACATACCCCTTACAGATGCTGTAGGTCAGTTAAGAACATATGGAACTTAATGCGATGTGCTGTGCATGCCAACCAGTTTGTCTGCCTGCTCACTTGGAAGGTTCATGAGACGAGAACGTGCCCTTGCATGGCATATGATAGTGGACCATTGTATGTGCGTGGTAGGGCCAGAACCAGTTGTGCACATGCATAGGTCTGCGAGCTGCATACTAAGTTCCGGTCTCATGCCGGTTCCCTGCCCTGCGGTAACTCTCTAATGTTGCACTTCGTGAAGGCTTTTTTTTTTTCAGCCACAATGTCCATGCTTGACAAGTATTTAGTTAATATTAGTGCAGTGGGTATGGCCAAGGTTTAAAGCCACCTAAAAGCATCTTGCTTCACTGGAGCTTCTTTGCTGCTGAAACTGAATCCCTCCATCTGAAGTACTTCAAAAAGTACTTCAAATACCACTACCCCTTAGTACACCAAACTTTGAGCTTGTCCTTCGTGTGTTCCTGTAAACACTGCTTGAGCAACATTTTGCTCTTGCTTCATTAGTGCAGGGTAATTGCACTTTTGCATGGCTCTTTACTGCGTGAAACCTAATGCCAGTTTTTTTGTGTGTGCGTGTTTGCAGGAATGGTGGGACAGGTGGCAGCGGAGGTGGGTTGGCAAGGGATGTCACTGGCTTTCCAGTGCTGGGCAGCCATATGCAGTCGGGACATCAATGCGAAATTTGCATCCCTGCCTCCCGGTGGGCACAATGTGAGCTGATTCCTTGTTTTTTAATTTTTTTTTTAATTTCAATTCTACGTGGCACTTCATACAAACAGTAAGTGGCACCACCGAATAGTTCCCAAACGAGGTACAATTGTTCACGTGGTGTTCTGATGGTTCCATGGAATGTCGTTCTGTCGTTTTTTTGTTAGGTTGTGTGGAGGATTTTAATTAGTAACTTTGATGCATGCGAAAAGCTGCTTAATATCATGTATACTGAAGGTGCCACATGGAGCTTCTCAGCAAAAAAAAGACTGTGTCATTGTCACTAGTACTGCCAAACTGTCACAAGGATACAGCAGTCCTCCTTCTTCAAAGTCGTGAACAAGCTGCCTTGCCTGTTTGGTTTGCCTTCAGCCTATCGCTTGTCTGCAGCAAGGGTCGAAGTGCAATGCGCACAGCAGCTTTTCTTGTTAAACTTCCTCGCAAGATTGCCTAATATATAGAAGAAAAGGCAGCTGTGACTTAATTATGTTTGTATTGCGTTCAGCACTCATTGACTCAGTATAGAACTAGCGCTGTTAATGTCACCCACCTCTAGCATATCTTCAATGACATCCCAAATGCCAAGAATGGCACTGCTTGGTAGTGGCTGAGCATCGAGGAGGGCATCTACAGGATGCAGAGGAAAGTTCCCATATTTACGTGGTTGGAGCAGGTCATTAGAAGCCAAACAATTTACTGTCACTGCATCACTGGGAAGGGAGGCTGATGAGCTTCAGCAATTACAAGAGGACTTGACGATGGTCTAGGAACGCCTAAACAAACACGCAGGCTCCTAGCCAACAGCCTTTGAAGTCTTTCCTCAGCGGCGTTGGAGAGCCCGTGCAGAATTGGCACTGAATAGGCAATTCTTTGCCTAATTAATGCAGAGTGAACCTGTAGTAGAGATGATGTATGTCCACCCCATGATGTGTCCATAAGCCTACGAAGAACATTAATAATTGCATTGACATTTCCTTCAAGCACCTTGCTGTGTGCAGCTCGCAAAAGTCCCCGATCTTATGTAACGCCCGGGAAGCGATGTTCTTTTACGGTTTGAATTGGTTGACCTTGAAGGGAGAGAATGAAAGCTTTTAGTAGCTTTCTCGTGAAAGGCAACACGGCTGTTTTTGCGTAACATAACGTCATCCCACACTCTTTTAGAAAGTTTCGCACGCTAGTTAAACCTTCCTGTAAGGTGGATTGAAGAACGAGAGCATTGGGACCCGATGCCCATATGCAGACATCGTCAGCGTAAATGGAATGCTGCAAGCCTGGTGGAAATCTGTGTGGTGAGTTGACCATGACACAATTAAATAGGAAAGGACTAATGACACTACCCTGTAGTACTCCCTGTGAAGGAACGTGCTCGGCACTATGACCGTTAGATGTTTCCATAAAAACTCTTCGGTTGGTAAAGAATTCTTGTATCCATCTCAGTGCTTGCCCATGTATGCCCACTGCAACATACTTTGCATGATATGAATGTGACTGGCAGTGTTAAATGCGCGCTTTATATTAAAAAAAAACGCAATTGTTATGTTCCCACGACTGCGCTCATCCTCAACCCATGTCACAATGTCAAGTACTGCGTCAATTGAGGAACGATTCCTTCGAAATCCTGAAATGCATTCAGGGAAATACTTGTGTAACATCACACCATCATTGAAGCCTTGCCGTAATCATTTTCTTCATAAGTTTGCACAAGCAGCTTGTCAGGCTTACTGGACGAAAAGACTCAAGCGACAGGGGTGTCTTGCCGGGCTTAAGAATTGCATTGAGACACGCTGTCTTCCAAGATTCCGGAACAGCTTCCTGACTCCACAAATTGTTAAATAAAGCTAGCAGGGTGGACGTACCCGTTGGACCAAGGTCCCTAAGCATGGCATACTTAATGCCATAGGGGCCGGGAGCCGTTTTGTTGGGGCAGGAAGCAAGTGCACTTTGTAATTCACTGATCGTAAGAGGACAATCTAGTTCCGGATGCTGAAGCTGGAGCTTCTGATGCACTTCGTCGTTTGCAAACTGCACTGAGGCTCTATATTCCAGAGAGTTTGTCTCGACACTTGGTTGAATTACCATTTTACAAAATTCATCAGCTACAGTTCTCTCCGGGTCCCCGCGGGCAACAGCAAGAGCTCTGAAAGGGTAATTCTGGGCTACTGACCCACAGAAGGACCTTATAACTGACCAAATTTTACGACAGGGGGTAATTGGTGATAACGAGCTGCAGAAATCACGCCACCGTTTTCTTCCTAGCACTTGAAGGCGACGCCGTGTAACAGAGTGAATTTTTTTACACTGATTGTATGCCTCGACGCTCCCAGTTCGCCGACTATGTCACTCCGCTCGCCTTCTAAGAGCGCGCAGAGGCTCACATTCACTGTCAACAGCAGCGTAATGGTCTGGAACGGTGACTGCACATGTGCATGCCCTGAAGGTGTTATGTATGAATTGTGTAAAATTTCCAATGTCCACATGTGCACCAATATTCGCCGATATGTTACGACAGAAGAGCTGCCAGTTTGTGAGCTTAGCGTACCTCTTAGGCGCAATAGTGCACAGCTGAGAATGCTTTACTAAAATAGGGAAGTGATTTCTTCGGGGCTCAGCTTGATGCCCATCTTCTCGATGTCGCGAGTGACCATGGTTTCTCGAAAATGGGTGCTATGGCACAAAGCGAAGGCTTTGTGCCGATTTCGTGCGCTTAGAAAGTCATAACCCATGGCCATTGCTTTTGAGCGGTTGTTTACATTTGCAGCTTCCACTGCTGGCTACTAGGGCAGGAGGCTGCGCTGCGATCGCATCTTCCCCTGGGCAGAACATTATGCGTGCAGAGTTTGCTGCACGCATAATGTGCTGCGGCTGCCCAATACAGCTCTTCGTCCGCGCTGCGGACGGGCTCAGCTTGGCCTTCCTCGCCCGGGCGGCAGCGGATCAAGCGTTGTGGGTTGGGCCCGGCGGGGGGGCCGAGCTGCTTCTTGGTCTTGTTGGGTCTTGGGGAGGGGCCATGATGACGGGAGCCTCTGGCTTCTCCACCTGGCCCGGCTGCGTCTGGTGCTGGATCTGGACATTGGAAGGGAGCTCGGACTCGTACCCAGGAATCACGAACACTGGCTCGGCGAGAAGGTCGTAGTTCGGGTCGGCCAACGGGTGCACGGGCCCCCAGGTGTTGTCGCGCATGACCGCCAAGGCGGCCTCCAGCTGCGGCCCTGCCATGAACGGGAGCAGTTCGCACGCGTGAGCGTAGAAACTAACACTTACGACAGTCAAATACCGCTACAACGAAATTCACGGGGCGTGCGCGAAATTTTGCTGTTGCGAAAATTCGTTGTCGTGAATTTTTTTTTTCAGGTGGGGGGGGGGATACTGATTTTACATTAAAACTGAACTTGTTACGACGCGCTCCGCTAAATAGGGCTCCGGACGTACCTTTACTGTGCTCCGAATTTCCGTACTCACGTGCTCTTCGTTGTCCGCCTAGTAAGAGAAACGGCCGCGACTGAACCCGCGCAGCACAGCAACACAATGGCCTGGCCGGAGCCACCTCGGTGGGAGATAAAATAAATACGTGCCACGTGACCCTTATTCGCAAAAAAGTAGTTTCTAACGTCAAATACCTGATTTTTACCTGCGTCCGCTTTACAGGAACATGCTTTTCACAATTTTCCAACAATGCCACTGCACTGTCGTCATGAACTCTGATCGTTTTGAAAGTGAAAGAATACTTTAATGCCAAAAATCGATGGTTTTCGCCTGCTTCCACTTTGCAGCAAGCATGGGCGTAACGCGGCTCTCGCACTCGATCAGCAAGGGCATTGCGCCGTCGTCCTCGTTAATGCCGATGATGTGCCTTACGGTGTTGAAGGCTTCCATTACTTCCGATGTAGTGGGTGCGGGCTCAACTTGTGCGGCAGCTTCTTCGTCGCCCGACGAAGCACTATCCTCCGCGCGGACACTTTTCAAAATGTCCTCATCCGTCAGTTCCTGGCGCACCACCACACACGAGTCGGCTCCGACGTAGTCCTCAAGGTCAACGTCGGCAGGCACATCTCCGGTCTCCCGCAGCGCAGCCCACGCATCTGCGTAGTCGTCAGATGGCGACTCGTACACTTTGTCCTCATCCGCCCCCCAAGGTCTCAGAAGCCGGTGCGGTGAAGCCAGCATGGCGGAAGCAATTGGTGATTGTTACACCACTCGTTGCGCACCACGATGCAGCCAGCAATTCCAGCACTATGAAGAGATCAATCTTCACTTCACAGCCTCTTCGAGCGTTAAGCAGAAGCCGAATGACGCGTTTACGGTAGGCCTGCTTCACACTTTCGATGACCCCTTGGTCGAGGGGTTGGATGACTGAAGTGCAGTTGGGAGGGAAGAACTTCAGCTGCACATGCTCCAGCTCGATGTCCTCGACGTTGTGGGCGGAGCAGTTGTATAAGAGGAGACAAACCTTCCGGCCTTGTCTACCCATGTCCCGGTCGAAGGTTTCCAACCACTCGCCGAACATAGCGCAGGTCATCCAAGCCCGGCTATTGGCGACGTACTTCACAGGGACGGCCTGGTCACACTGGTCTTTGAAACTTCTTTTTTGTTTTCCAACCAATTTTCATGAAACTTTATGGGCTTGTTCAGATTTTTTAGCTGATTTCAAATATCCAATTAGTTTTGATGTAACACATTTAGTTTTCGAGATAATTAAAAATCTTTCTTGATTGTTCTTGAGAACAATGAAAAAAAAACTAATCAATAAAAAATTACAAGCAAGGCATGAATAGATACTAGAAGTTGTGTAGAAGGTTGTATGGTAAGCAGTTTTTTTGTTTTACAATCGCATACAAGTTTCCATCAATTCTTACTTTTAGGTTCGAAGTACTGCTGCTAACCAATTAAAAATAATGCTAATTAAACAATTACTGAAACACAAAATGCAAAATCTGCTTCCCATACCACATGGTTTAAACATTCAGCTTCCTGCTGAAAAAAAATTATCATTCTAGCTGCACTACGTGCTGAGGTATGCCTCTCAAGAAGTTCCTATACGTCAAAAATATGCATTTTGAGAAAATCGCAAAAAAACGTAGCGGTGCTACGTTTAATGCAAACAGTAGAAGGTGGAGTACTTTTTTTGCACGAAACAACTAGTAGGCCCCCGCAGCATAGTCATCTTGACTGCTGGCACCACCCAGGTGCCTCTTCTTGAGGGTCCGCTGCACATTTTCTGCGGATGTCCGCCTGCGGGAAGAGTCCTTGGTTCGCCGGCGGTCCTTTTCGGCCGTGCGTGTGCTGCTTAGTGCGCCAATGGTCATGTTGAGCTCCTGCAGGATCTTTGATGATGCCAACTGGCTTCCGGCATTGAATCGCATCACAGCCTCTGCGACCGCAGCTTCCACACTGTGAAGCGATGCGTGGGCGCTCCTTGGGAGCCAGCGACCATATCACTGAGTGAAGACTCTCATTGCTGTTTTGCGTCTTGCCGCGCTGGCACCGCTCAAGCAGCTTGTGGTCCGCCAGCCATTCATACACAGGAAGCAAGGCCTCGCAGACGTGGGGGGGCAGGTTGTAGCGGTGCTTGGGGGCTGGCTCCCCTTTGGCCTTGGCAGCGTTATGGCGGCACCACGAGTCAGGACCAGTGGGGCAGAGGCTGTGGTTCGACACTGCATCATTGGATGCCACGTGATAGTACGTGGCCATCACAGCCTTGTGCATGGCTGGCACGTCCCCTTTTTAGGGGTGGAACTGCTGCGCCAATTGCGCCATTGTGCGCCAATTTGCCCTGCTGCGCCAAGCTGCGCAGAAACGGCAATTTGTGCGATTATTGTCCATTCAGAGCATACAACGCCAAATTTAGCCGAGTCTTGTCGTTGTCCGGGCAACACTGAGCGCTGGCTTTCCGGAGCGCCGGATTTCCCGTCGATCACCCGTTTAAAAGGGAACGGCAACAGTATGTCTATCATATCTGTCATAATAGACGCAGCCCAATCTTCGCCGCATCCATAGCCACGGCAGTTTAGTGCACTCGTGGTTCCCTCGTGGAGTTTATCCCAACGTTGTTATCGCCGCGGCTTTCCCGGAAGGCTGTCACCAGCATGAGTGAAAGTACATTGAACAGTTATCTAGTGTTATAACCTGGAATTTGCAGCTGCTCGAAGTAAGACGAACGACCCCTTCGCACATCCTTCGCACAGTAGTTTTTGGTGATTGAACTCTGAACTCTAATTTTTCGGGACCTGCACGAACCGAGAACTGCGAAGCCGCTGCGCGCGTGGGCTATTGTACGATACTGAGCGCATGCGCACGACGACGCGAGCTTCCGCGCGAAGGGCTCTAATGTGCACGCTCCTCTACTCTTGCGGCGGCCGCTATCACTTTCCTCTCCGCTGTCGAGTCAGGTCGAGAGCTGCGTGACACGTGCGCGTTAGCGTTCCTCGGTGGGAATTTTCGGCTCGCACGAACCCCGAACTTACGGCCACTAACCACAGCTCCGCTGTTAATAACGGCTCTTTTGAATCAGAAGTTCCTTTTAAGCCGAATTTTTCGCGCTGCTTTAATAGAAGTGGTGTGGAGCTAAAACAGTTGCGTGCAGCGCGCCACACAGCCCACAGCCGCCGTACTCGTTCGCGCGCCGATGAGGCCCGACTCGATCGCGAAACGGGCGTCTTGATGGGATGCCGTGCCCGCTTTCGCCTTCGCGTCTACCACAAAATGAGGCGTCGTGAAATCGCCGTCTTCGTTCGCTGCCTGCCTTTTCCTGCCTATGATGCCTGCCTTCTCGGTCGACGCGGCGGTGGCAGCTTGCTACGAATACGGCATCATATTGTACGGCGCCCGTCTTCGTGTTGGGGCCTATCGATGGAGACGATGCGCGCTCGGCGAGTGCCGCGCGGGTAGGGCACGTTCGCGACGCCTGATTTCGCGGTTGCGGCGATGGCGGCAGCGGGGTGGTGCACTGCACGCGATTGTTTTTGCTCGAAACTACTTTACCAAAAAATTTAAAAAAGCAGTCACCGTTAGTAACATAGTGTTGATTATTATACAAATAAAAGCCAAAAAGTCGCTACATTTAAAGGAATTGGCAAAAAGCAGGTTTCAGTCCCGAGTAACGGGTAATATCAAGGTGCTAGCTCCTATTTGATTTATTGCGCTCCTGCTAAATAATTCTGCCCGATTCTATTTTTCATGCAGTTTTTGGATTAGTTGCTCTTAAAAGTGGGCTCAGCCGCATTATTTAAAGCAGTCAGTGTGCTCCAAAAGTGCTCCGAAATAGCCCCTAAACTGCTCCAAACCTGCTCCAAAATGGGATTTTTGCGGCTCCCGTGCCTGCTCCAAAAAGCTAGACCCTGCTTCCACCCCTGCCTTTGTGGGACTTGATAGCCCAGCCATAGTAGGAGGTCAGCTTGTTGATCAGGTCGCCAGTCAGCCGCCCCCTACCACTGAGGCTCTCTGAGCCAGCTGGCCTCTGCTTTAGGAGGTTGCGCAGTTGAGTGCCCATTCTCTTCTGCACGTGGTTCACGCACTCCTCTTTGAGGACCTTAATGAAACCATAAACATCTGCATCCCTCAAAGCGAGGTAGGTGCGGCAGTCACCATCCGAAACCACTGTGGTGTACCTGAGCTTATGACGCTCCCACGACCTCTGAAAGAGAATGAGGGCAGCCTCCACTTCCATTTCCCCAGCTTTTTTGGTGGTGTTTCTCTGGCAGAGGTGCTTCGCCTTCCACTCTTCGTAGGCAGGGTCACTCTCTTTGGGCGCCCGCTCGCAGCCGGCGCAAAAATTGGAGAGCATGACATAATCGAGCACGAGCCCCGTGAATAACTCGATGACCGTGCCGACTCCGATGTGCGACGAGTGTCCCCTCGTCATCCAGGAGCCGTCGAACGACACGGCGATGTTGCCCGGGTTTGCAAGGTCGAGCTCAGCGTACAGTTGCCGAACTGATCGTGCGCAATCTGCAGTCACCTTCCGCAATGCGCGAACAGCTGCGGGCGTCAGTTTAGTCTTCACGTAGCTCTGCCACGTTTTGTTGTGCAGGCCGCGCGAAGAAATGTTCATCGACGAAAACACGTCGTTGAACGCCGTTTGCTGCTTTCCAGTCGACTGCATGGCGCGCGCGCCCAAAACATTGCTGGCAAACGGCTTCGCCTTGCTCTCGCCGTCAACGCGCGGTGAGCTCCACGCCGTCGACACGTCGCCGCAGTTCGCGCACTTGAGCACTAGCTTTACGGCGAGGCCATACTCCCTGTCCTCCTTCCCGATTTCCACATCACCGGAGCACAACTTGCATTTCACTGCGCGCATCAGTTCGTTCAGCTGGGTCAAACTGACGATCACGAACCTTGTTTCATCCAGCGGCGTGGCTGCGGCGTTGTCGGGGTCGCCCAACAGGCTGCACTTCCATTGTGTAGCTCCAGTTGAAGAAAGCTCGTGCAGCTTGTTTTCCGCGTTTTGACGCACCTCTGCCACTTGTAGCGGGTGCAACATTGCTGTATCGAGACGGATGCGACCGCTGCCGGAGGCATTATGAGCGGTCGGCGGAGGCGCTAGGCCTACGTTTACAAGCGCGTCGTCGCCAACCACGGAAGGTCGGTCGCTATCTCCTTCATCGCTCCTCGCTGGTGTGGAGCGGCCTCTGAGATTCTCGAGGTTGGATTTCTTTCTCTTTTTGCCATACGGGTTCTTCGTGCGAGATTTTCTTCCGGCCTTCCACATCGCAAACGTCGTAGTCAGAGCCCGAGCAATATGGCGCCTGATTGTGCCGACAACGGCATGGAGCAGACGACAGACGCTGCCTTCGGCCAATCGCATCGCGCTGTCTAGTCACGTGCGCTCGCCGGCGAATAGGAACGCGCATTTTTGCTTTTTTTGGCGCGTGTTTCCCACTCTACGACTGAGCGGGCAGGAACCGCAGTGGCGGGAAATTGAAGACCGAAGTTCGCTCTTTCAAACGAGACCGAGATCGCTGCGATACCGCCCGTTGCGCAGAAGTGAGGAATTATAGAAAAATAGTTATTTTGGCGTCGGAATCTCGAAGAATCGGCCTTGTAGGGCTTTTATAAGTTGCTGTTACTGCTCAAGTACCGACTTTTCGGAGGAAAAACTTCGCAAACCGGGAGAAAAAGACCTGAACATTTCAAAAATGATGCTTATGAAAAGTGCATTTTTTGGCACTTTTTCGGTCCCAAAGACCCGTGTGCCCCCTTAAAGCAGCGTGGTTTGGCACTTTTCCCAATGACCAAAAGCGGCTGTTTGTCCGAACCGTCCATGTTCGTGCATAACAGGACGGTTACCCTTTTCTTGCTTTGCTTACCCCCTTGGCAGCGCACACCCTTGAAGTCCAAGGTTCATGCTGGCAGCATTTCATAGAAAAGGCCAGTCTTGTCATCATTGTAGGTGTCTGCTGGGGCGTAGTCCTTTAGGATGCCCATGAGACTGGCTGACATCCAAGCTGCTGCACCGTCGTAGTCTGCGGACGCGGACTCTCCACACAAAACTTTGCCGACGATGTCGTGGCAGGCTTTAAATCGGTTAAAAGCCAACCCACGCTGGCCTTAAAGTCGCTGATGCCCAACAAACAGGCATAATCAAGCGCCTTCTGACGCACGACGTCACCGCATAGTGGTATTTTTTTCGCCCGGGTCTCAATAAACCACTTGAACGCAGCCTTGTCCAAGTCCTCGTGCGCCAGCCGGCTGCGTCAGTTTCTTGGACGTCGCCGACTTCCCCGAAGGAAGCGCTGCTGTAATGGCATCCTTGTTATTCAATATCGTTGAAAGCGAGCTCGCGGGCATTCCGAACTCCTCAGCGATGCATGTCTTCTTTCTACCGCCATCGGCCTGCACGATAATTCGCGCCTTATCTTCAAGGGTTAGAAATTTTCTTTTTTTTTTTGTTGGCGACGGCATGCTGCTCGGTCGAGAAAAAAATGGCGAATGAAAAGCTTCTTCGGTTGCATACTTGGATTGGATTGACGGGGCTAGCTCCACAACGGATAGAAGCGCCACCTGTTGGAAGCGGCGTGAGATGGTGCAGTGGAGCTGAAATGCTCTTTTGTTGCAGGGTGCTTCATCGCGATGAGCATCACGCAATGGCGTCTTTTCTTTTTCTCATGTTTTGCCAGTTCCGAGCGTTCGGATTTTGTACATTTAGAATATTTATGGATTGTTCCTGTGTCAAGACTGGGAAGGTATAGTTGGTGACAGCTTAACTCTGCAGCGGCTTTTCAATATCAAAGGGATTTTGTGTTCATCCGCAACCAATGGCGTCTCGCCATTTGTGTTACGCCTGCGACGTACGTTTGAAAGGAGAACTACTTCCAATATGGCCGCGCTCGCTTCCCACCGCTGCTGCGCTGTCGAGCGACAACGAGGTTGCCGAGAACCAACAGCTCTGTAGGCGATTTGTGTTACGAATGTGCTGTAGTGCATCAAGAAGCCGCTTATCGTTACCTGTCCCGTGTGTGTCTTGCCGCGTCGTGGTTTGTACGTACGTGAGGAAATCGTGGTGGCACTGGTGGGCTGTTTTACGTACTCGGAACGTCGTCAACGAACTCGATCTGAGAACGGCAAAGCGTCGAAGCTGCATCTGTTGCTGGTGTGATTGTGGAAATTGTGTCGGTGTAACGCAACCTTTGTGAAGAAATATTGCGATTTGCTTTCGTCTACGGCAGTAGCGGTGACAAGTTGCAAGCGTTTTCGTTTGTTGCTGTGAGCGTAGGCTGCGCCCGATGTTGAGCGCAAGCCTACGTGGTGTCCGTCCGGCCCGACGTGGATCGTGCAAACGTGTGCGGCGTGTTTTTTGGCCGGATACGGCCGCTCGTACAGCCGAACACGTTATTAAGACGATTGCCAAATCTTACAATGTAAGGTATCTTTCCTTGCCGATTCGCGCTTTGCTTTAGCCTGCCGGGGTACGAACGGAGCAGCGGTGTGGCGTTTTTTTTCCCCTGGCGTAAACAGGTATGATTAAACCATTATTGCAGAGACTCGCGAAGAAGTAAACGTTCGTGCACAATTATCCGAGACTGGGTTGGGTAGCTTTAAGAAAATCGGTATAAACCTGCCTTCCTGCGAGAGACGGGTGCCTATGGCGTTCTGTTTGTGCCAATGGGCACATTATCGAACATAAAAAAGTATGAACGAGTGCGAGTACTGTTGAGGTAATCAAATGTGGTTGCGTTTCGTTTCTTGGCTATCATTGGTTGGTCGTAATCATCAGTAGCATTTTTGAAACGTATAAGAGGGCTAAATAAACATCGAAACTGCATGATTGGTGTATTTTGAACCACACCGTTGAAGGAAGCCGGAAATGTGTGGCCCCGCAACATGACCACGTAGTTTTTTATACATTGCCAAAAATACACACGCGCGCAGCTTTTTATTATGCCTGCTAAGCTTATGGTGCATATGTTCCCATCGCTACACTAAGTGGCATCAGAGAAACTGACTACGCATGTACTGAGGCTGCGTATTTTGTGTGCAGTGTGGAATTTCTCATAAGTGTCGTGAGCTGTTAAAGTTGTTTTGAAATAGCTGAATGCGTTTGTAGGAATGAACCAATAGTTTATCTTCCCTTTATTTTCATACAGTTTGTGTGATGGGCTTTATGAGTTATAAAAATTTGTCTATTGCAGCTGTGTTTCATAGTGATGGCTGTAGTTTAACGCTTGCATTTTGGTGCTTGTGCAGTTCAAGTTTCAACAAAGGGGTTACAGTGTATTGGCAGAGATTCAGATTTCCAGTGTCTCTGTCATGATAGACTGTATTATACAGAGTGGAGGATATGTTTGAGCGTCTTATCGTGGAGTATACTTTAATTTAGATTCAACACCGCTTCCCACTTTTAGATGTTTTTATTGTTCCAGCAACTGTGGAGAGCCTTCAAACAGTGACTGAAGGTGGTTCAGGTTGAAGAGCTGCAGTAATAATTGCTAACACTTGTGTATCAGGTAAAAATGAGGTATGGCACCCCTTAAGAATGCTATGTTCATACTTTTCAAGCATGCACTGTTGATTCTGGTTATACAGCTGCAAGAATAATAGAAAGCAGTGATGCAGCATATCAAAATGGTTCAACTTCAGGCCTCCAGAGTGTCATGTCGCTGCTTTCTGTGCGCACTGTTGCTTCCGCCTGGTTCAGACGCAGTAAAAATTGGAAAAACTTACTCAGCAGGTCGCAACGATTTTACGTCACTTCTTCAAAATGCTATGTAACTCCTTTGCAAGGTTGAACTGTTCCTTCTGACTAGAAAGCTATGGTAAGAAGTGAAAGCTCTAATAAAATAAGTTGGAATTTGTTTATGCCAGGCCTTCAAGCTGTGATGTCGCTGCTTTTTATGCACACATTGTAGCTTCTAGCCATGAAGTTGTGGTGAGGGTTGAAGACACTAACATAGTACGTTAGAATAAATTCATGCCACACTTTCAGGCTATGAAATCGCTGCTTCTCTCGCACACACATTGTAGTTTCTGGCCATGAAGTTGTGGTGAGAGTTGAAGATGCTTATGTAGTACGTTAGAATGAATTCATGCCACACCTTCACGCTGTGAAGTCACTGCTTTTCACGTACACACTGTTGCTTTTGGCTTTAAAGCTGCATTAGGCATTGAAAACACCGGTGCAGCAAATCAAAGTGGATCCAATGTCAGGCTTTCAGGGTGCCACTTTGCTGCTGCTGGCTGGAAAGTGCGGTAAGAATAGAAAATGCTTGTGCAGTAGCCCATGACACCTTGACAAGGGGCAGTGAGAATTAAATATTTCTTCTCCCTGTTCCAGTTTGGTGCTCTGATTGGTTGCAGAAGTGGATAAAATGGAAATGCTTGCATGGAGATGTCTGCACATTTTTAAATAATTCACTTAGATCTCACGTTCATACTCATATTATTGGGCCTGTTGAGTGTGGTTGTCTAAATAGGTGCAGTAAGAATTGAGTGCACTTGTATAGCTGTTCGTTCAAATTTCGTATGGGGCAGTCAGTGTTCGACGTCACTGTTTGGTGTACATAGGGGAAGATTATTGGCTTCGGGAAGATTATCAGAAATGAAAATGCTTCCACAAAAGCTTGACATGACATGGCTGCAAAGCAACTACATGTTGAACCGAATATTTTCTTTATGTATGCTATTTCAAAAGCCTCATCAACAATAAAAATATCTTCACGGTAGGCTGCTGCACATCAGTGTAAAGCCAATGAAAGTTGAATGTAGCACAACTTGGAAACGAACTTCGGACGGATGCATTTGTAGGTCACTTCGTTTTTTTCCATAAAAGCTCGCAAAATTTTTTTAGGTGGCTGCTAGTGCTTAAGAGTGTTTTTCTATCAATTTTCACCGTCAGTTGGGGTTCTCTGCGTTATCATTCCACTGTAAACTGCGCGGTGGTGATATGACACTAAAGAAACGCCGGCAGCTCTTTTATTACATCACCGGGAAACACCTCGGAAATGGTCGCCTGGATTGAAAGCATGACACTGTATACTGTCAATCTAACCAACTGACGTAGAGCGACTTGCCACTCGCGTGTCTCGTGAAGTAGAAATGATTAGTCTTGTAACGTTTCACATCCCGCAGTTCTCTGCTCGCGCCATACGGTGTTGTCGTCTCGTTTAAGCGGAATAAAATAGCGCTTGTTTCTTCGCACCTACAGCTGATTTCGCAAGGCAGGACACCTTATGCGGCATCGCGACCTCCGTGGTTGCGTGCGTCGCCGCGATAGGTGTTTGCAGTGCGTCACTACGTTCGAAATAGTCGCATAGAACAATGCGTGGCCCGTTGAAAGACACCGATGAATTTTCGCCGCTGGTTTCCTTTTCACCCTGGGCTTACACAGTCCGTGCACTGCATCCAGCCATTGTGGCGACGAACCGCCCCTTTCTTCCACCCTGCGTTTACGACGCTTGATTTAGCGGTGATGATGGCTGTGAAAGATATTGTACTGACTACATTTCTTGACAATGATTGCACACGCGAAATGAAGAAATAGTCGAACTGCGACGAGCCCGACAAAATATAACGACGACCATTATGTTGATTATGTTTCTCCAAGCAGACGACGGCTAAGCGACGTGCAGCGGTCGAAATTCGAACTATTCAGACCGAAAAAATCGTGTGCGCGTTGTTTATATGTTTATTTCTGTTGTCTAACAGTAAAACAATCACAGATAGCTTTGATTTAAGTATAAAATACACCGGGAATAGTTTCTATCAAGAATAATATTTGTTTTAGTGAGTATTTTTTTTCCTCCTGAGCCAGTTTTCAATGAGGACGACTTTTTCTTTTTCCTGTGAAAATCATTCATTCTTCGGAATGAAACATATATAAACGACATCATAATCAGATGGTTATACTGTCAGCCGCTCATATTAGTAATCATGGGTATAAACAGCTGAAATATAACGAACTATTTTTTCTAACCGCGGAGAGTCAGCTAGCGGCCAAACAACGCTTGTGGGCGGAGCTGCATTCTTACCCTGTCATCAACTATAGAGTTTTCAGCATTTAGATACTCAAGTATAGGTCGTTTTTTTTTTTTTTTTTTTTTTTTTTTTTCAGCTTGGCTCGCTAAATACTTCGTACAGGCGAAAATTGCGCGTTAGGTAGTTCGTTTTTGGAGGGTATTTTTATGCATTGTGTTCTATGGGACGTCGGCGGGGAATGAAAAAACCTTCGTTGAAGTGAAAATTTCGTTGAAGCGGACTTCGCTATGGTGGGATTTGATTGTAGTACTGACGTGTCACATCGTAAAAAGTCGCAACTGGGGCCGCGCCCCGACGGGCGGGCCTAGAAGGCTTTCTAAACGCCGACACACTCGTCCTGCTTGTTTGCACTGCCGAAGGTGGTGAAGGGGTCGAGACGGGCTCTGGCAAGCTTGCCGCACCGCTCCTTGGGTTTGAGTCCCTTCTTGCTCAGGCGTTTACATTTCGTACCTCGCAAACAACCCACTAGTTGGTCACTGGCTGCTGCTTGTCCGCAAGTAGCCTGGCGATCTTCACTGGGCTGTGCTCCTCCACCAATGCCTGGGAAGCCTTGCCCATGCTGGATAGCTTGAAACTGGCCTCCTTTTCCAGAGACGTCGCCCGTAGATTCCTAGTGAGTGCCTCTGCTGCAAGCGTGGCCCCCATTGGTGCCGCTGAGTTGCCTCCGCCAACCTCCCTCCCTGGCCCGTCCAAGATGCTGTTGCTGGCCACCCTGGCGACGCTGCTGCTGCTTGATGACGGGCATGCCATTCAGCTTCCCTCTGCGATCATGGCCACCAGCGATTGCTGGCCGTGCTCGTTGCCGAGTCCCCAATGGCCGTCTAGGGCTTGGATGTGAGTCATCTGCTCTCGTAGCCTCTGCATAACCTTGTTGGCAGCCACACTTTTTTTTTAGTAAGAAGACAAGCAATTTCCGGCTAGAAAATGGTGTAGAACCAGCAAAAACTTCCCAGATGGAAAGCTACACTGCTCTGGCTGGAACTGATAGGATTTCAAGGAAGCAAAAAGTGATTTCCAGTTAGAAGTGGGCGTTGTTTTATCTAAGAATGGTGCGATTTCTAGCCAGAAGACGTGTCATTTCCAGCAGGAAGTGATCCTGGAAGTATGCTTGCAAGCCACTTATTCTGGCTGGTAGTTCATTCCAGTCCAGGGTGGAAACAGTTTCCAGCCGGTGCTGGAAATCATTTAATTGTTTCATGACCTTGCAGAAACAAATTTGTGTGGGGCAGCTTCAGGATAATCTCAAGAAGGCTGACAACCAGTCTAAATTATAACCGTGAAAATCAGTCTGCTCGTTCATGCCGTCATGCAACCACATGGCGCAGTTGTGTAGTGATGGCTACGATGTCCCCAAAAGGCCCGACGAGAAAGGAACCCCACGCTTGAGTTGTGTTTTAGACTGTCATTGCCGGACGGGGTCCACTGGATTGGTCTCTGACTGTTCATGTGAGCTTGGCATGGGGCCTGCGAACTTTTGCTTTCCAAGCGGCATGTGGGCTCCTCCCTGGGAGAAAGGAGAAAACGCCGTGGTTTAACCCAGGTCACCTATTCGTGGCTGGGGCATGTTCACTGCGTTCTTTCATTTCCTTGTTTTCTTCCGAGGTTTGGATCTCTTGCACATTCACCTTCCTTGGTAATGCTTATCTGCTACCACGATTCCCCGCCTATTAAGCACAGTTCTGCGGCAGCCATGTTGGTCTTGAGCTGTGCTGTCATTCTTTAACTGAACTTTGTAAACCATCCTTTTTCATTATGCTGGTCCGGTCATTGGCCATAAAGTTCCGGCTGCACGTTGGCCATTCCTCGCAGGCCAGAGGTATCTCCCATTCTATGTTGGCCCCTCTTAGCCGCACAGCCGTGACCATAGCTAGCCATACTCTTCAGTGGGCTGTTTATGTGTGCCTGGTTAATGGCATACCAATCTGTTTGGCCATAGCTGTTCATGCAATCCTTCCGTTGACTTTCGGTGCACCTATATGCCCAGGACGTCGTGGTAGAACTGGCCCATGACCTGTGTGTCGTCACCGCGCACCAGCTGCCAGACTGTCTCGGCACAGCCGGCCCACAGGTCATCGATCATGCGCCGCAAAAACTCCCCAAAGATTAAGTATCCCCCCGAGCCAACGCACAACGTGGAGCGTAGGCTGGACATGAGGCCTACTTGGAAAGTCACTTGGAAAGTTTTTTGCGGCCTGAGGCCGGGGGGCGACGTGATGGTGGTGACACGGTAGCCACAACGGACGGTGGCCAAGATGGACTCAAAGTCGTCTTTCTGGTGTGGCTGAACATACTGCTGCGTGCGCGCACTGGCGGGTGGCCTCTTGGAGCGCGTTTGCCTCCTCTGTTGTCGGCTGATGATCGAAGGCCGCAAAGTCGTAGGACAGGGAGTAGTGCCCTGCCCGCAGACGCAGCCATGTCTCCTCCAGCTGCCGAAGCTCGTGCGGCAGCAGTGACTCTTCCAGCGTGTTGCCGGGCCAACTGGTGTAGGGGTTGCCTGACAGCAGAAAACTTCAGTTAGACCTCCAGTGGGCTACAAACTGCAAGATGAATTATAGACAGTTCAGTCTTGATTAGCGCCACATTGTCTTGTCTGTCTGTCAGGTTCGGGGACAATAATAATTACAAAAAGAACTTTTAAACGAGACTAGCTGTTTATCATGCTTGAAACCAAAATAATATACACACAATAGGGTAAAGAACAATGGGGAACTCACAAACAATGAGTAGCGGCGACAAAATCTGTATAGGAAGTAGTAAAGAGTGAGCTAACTGGAAATAGTCAGTCGGAAAATGAAGCAATATGTCACAGTAAGCGGTGTTTACCGACACAGGTCAGAAGAAGCGTTGACATGTCCAGTTGGAGTGTCGTGGCCATGATGGGTCAAGCGCGCTCCCAGCTCCCGTTGCCAAGTAGCAAACACAGCTGTCTTGGGCGTCACTGTCCTTCACCACTGCACGGCGAGACGACTTCCTCGCGGAGGAGAAGTTCTGGAGGTTGCGCCTGTGAAGAACATCTTGGGGCACGGCACGGGTCTGGTCACCCGACATCCGCGAATTCCGGTTTCTCTCCACACTTCACAGCCTCTATTCTCTGTGGGTGTTCTTTTGTTTGGGATTCCCTTCTGTCGCCAGCCACTGTCGCTGGCAGCTTTTCATTGGTCGGGTCGTGAGGGGGGGGGGGTGAACGACCGCGAAAGATGCTGATGATGACGGTGGCCTTGGGGTGTTTACAACATGCCCCGTTGATTGCACCTTCGCGTCTTCGTCATCGTCGTCCATCCGGCTTGCGATCGCCATCCGCCAAAAGTCTCACCTATAACGGCATTGGGTGGCTGCAATTGGTAGTGCACAATGGCTCAACTTAATTTTCTTGCAGCACAGGCCAAGCTACATCCTTGCTTCTCTAAAATCCTCGTTGTGTGGTGCAGCGGAATGTCTGGGCGTTACGCATGACACACTGCGTGACGAGTGTGGCACGACATTTGGGATGCGACTTTGGGGGGTGGAATTTCAAGGCCTGTGTTATGGTCTTGAGGGGCATGTGATGCCTCGGTGGTTTGGACACAAGATTCTTCAAGGATAAAATAACCTATAGGTGTTTCGCATATCACTCTCCTGTCCAGAGGCCAGTTTGGCATTGATAAAATGATCGCATTGATAAAATGCTTTTATGTAGTTTTCATCTTGACGTCCCCGCAGATCCTGACACTGCCATCTTGCTTTAGAACTGGAACAATTGGTGCTTCCCACTCCGCACCAATTGCAGAGAGATTTCTTCTCTCTGCTACAGTTGCAGCTCCTGGGTGACCCCATTCTCCAGGGCAAATGGCAGTGGGCGAGGCTTGAAAAACCAAGGCTGGGCTCCCTTCAGTGTGCCCACCCCGGGCTGGAACAGGACCTTGAACTTGGTCAGGAGGTTTGGGACGTCTTCCACCACATGTAGTGCAGCTTTGTTGTATTCTGGCAACCGAACGCCCGCTGCCTGGATCGAGTTTCAGCCCAGCGGTGGCAGGGTTGCCTCCCTGTTGCCAAGTTGAACGCTGACCTGGACCTGACCCTTGACCTGGGCGAGTTGTCTGGAGTAGCTGCGCAGCATGGCCTTCGAAGACCCAATGAACACTCTAGGGAAGGTGCGCTTGAAGAGCTTCCCAGCGATGACGAACACACTGGCCCTTGTGTCCAGCTTAATGGAAATGGGTTGCCCGCAGACCTCGACGGTCACAGGGGTGAGACAGCTGCGCATATTGCGCAGTTTTGATACAAATGTGTTTTCCTGCACCAGGCTGTTCCAAAAGCTCGAATATTGCAAAAATTGCGCCAAACTGCTCCAAAACAGTCTGAGAGCCGATGATTTTAACACCCGTCAGTTTCAGTGGGGAAAAATGCTTACTGACGGTATAATTTTCCAGAACCCCCGAGGCGATGCTGTTTGTAAAGGTTTTATTGATTGATCATTCAGTAAAACAACCGTGCAAAATTTACCCCCAGATAGTTTTTTCGAAAGTCAGAATGTCGGGTTGCACATGTTATATTCTTTGAGTTTTAAAGTTTCCCCATCGAAAACCATTGCAAGTCCTGTAGAAAAAATACTAATGCGTTCTGAGGGGGCAAACTCCTTGTGCAAGTTGATGAAAAAACGGCAATTTTCGGAGCGCCGTATCTCCGGAACGCAACTTTGGGCGGCGCCATCTTGGTCTGGTGAAGATTGGAAAACATGGCTGCCTGCCGAAGCAGCTGCTCGTGGTTCAGTCAGAGTGCTCTTTGGCGATTATTGGTTATTGGGGGTGGCTGAGTTTTAATTTAGTCGTTTGATC
Source organism: Haemaphysalis longicornis (assembly GCF_048455015.1). NCBI lineage: Eukaryota > Metazoa > Arthropoda > Arachnida > Ixodida > Ixodidae > Haemaphysalis > Haemaphysalis longicornis. The sequence goes on along the minus strand of NW_027526411.1, from coordinate 612,211 downwards.
TGTTACGGGAAGTTGCGCGACTCGAAAGACGGGAGTTCATAAAAAACAACGCGTTGCCCGCGAATTCGCCGTGTTTCGGCCTTGAGTGTGAGGTGCGCTGCGTGCTCGAAGTGAAATTTCGTACTCGTTGCGGTGTTAGAAAACGCTGAGTTTTTGCTGCCTTTGACTGTGAGCTTGCAAGCGGCGGGAATGGGACGATCGACACTACAGAAGTGGCAGCGTAGGCTACATCGCCGCAAAATGATCAAGCAGTGTCCGATAGCGAGACGGGCTATTATTGCACACTAGTAATAATAGTTCATCTATCTGAAGGGAACTTTAATTCCAAGAAGAAGGTGGATAAATATACAACGTACTCAAATTACGATCGTACTGAACGTGCACGTTGGAGATTGAAATTGGAAGGCTGGTGGGGTGTGACGACTGTCACCTCCCTTTGTGCAACTTTTGCCATCGCCCTACACTTGGGCGTAAAGCCCAGTTTGGGATTACAAAAATAATAATTTCGGCATTCACATGATAATAAAGATGCCTTACGTTTGCTTAGTTCTTCAATTCGATATTCTCAACGGCGCTCCTCTCAGGGGTGAGACAGCTGCGCATATTGCGCCTTTCTGATACAATTCCATTTTCCTGCGCCAAGCTGCTCCAAAAGCACGAAAGTGGCGATAATTGCGCCAAACTGCTCCAGAAGAGCCTCAACGGCACGGATTTTGATGCTCATGTCAGTTTCGGCAGGGACAAAAGCCTCCCGCATCCCGGTCACCGCTTTTATCGTCGGTCAATCGCAAACACAGAAATGGCACAAATAGAAAAACTGAAACGAAGCAAGCGATAGCTTCTAAAACTCGATTCGCTTTCCGTCCGGGTTCGCAGAAACGGCCTTCTCGATTAGGCATCGCTGTGGCAACAAACATGGCGCCGCCTGATCTGGCTGCTACCAACGCGCTCAGTGCGTATCGCCGATATTTGCCCTGGTTTATTTTACGCTATCAGCTGAGTTCCAGTCTATTCATTCTATCTGTTGTGGCTCTGAACAGTGACGTTAACGCAAGGATATGGTTTGAGATTGGTGTCAGATTACAGGAAGTTGGGCGGTTGAAAAAAGTTCATTGAAATTGGGGCCTACGACTTCGGCGTGGTTTGTCCTTGAGTGCGAAACGTGGTGCTCGCGTCTATAATCGGGTTCGTGAAGTGAATTTTTTGGCTTGTTGTGCTGTTGTAAAATGTTGAGGTGTTGCTGTGCTTCGAAGCGCTATCGCGAGCCACGGGGATGGAACGGTCGACACGAAAGTTGCGGGCTGTGCTGCGGCGCCGCGACCTGTTCAGGCAGCGCCCAATAGCTGCAGGACTACACGGTTGCCATAGAACGCGACTATAACACTTGATGTATGCAAAGTGAAATTTAATGCCAAAATCTAGGTGGCTAAACCGCTACTCAAATGACCATAGGGTGAACCTGCGCCCCGGGGACTGAAATGGGTAGGCTGGTTGGGCTATGCGACCATTAGCTCGAAGCTGCTCAAGTGTTGCCGTGACTACAGTCGTTCGTACAACACAACCTGGGATTACAAAAATAATAATTTTAGCATTCAAACAGCAAAAAAAAAAAACGCCACAATTGCGGAGCCCTTAAATTTGATAAGAGTTTTAGCAGTCCGTCTGTTCCGTTGTGTACGTAGTTACCGTGCTCACCGGGACTCGTCTGGGCACTTGGGCATTCGTAGCCGTAGTAAGCCGTAGGGGGATTAGTTGCCCGCGCCTCCTCGCCCTTCGCGCGCGCAGGCGCAGACCGGTGCGGTAAACCCGGTAACAAAGTAACCAACAGAACAGATGGACTGCTAAAACTCTCTAACGTTAACGGCAGTTTTGTTGTCAGTGTTGTGTGCAGGCACAACACAATATCACCAATTAAGGAAAAGGTAGTGCAGTTAGTACTTTGTGATACTCTTAAAAACTCTTTCAGGTAAGGCTGTTTGAGTGTTCTGTGTATTCAAAACTGATTGAAATGTGCACTTGACCCTGCAAATTGGTGAAATAATGATTTGTTAAGCTCACAAGACAATGTAATAAATGTCCCTAACTGCTCCAAATCAAAATTCTTCTGCTCCAAAATCGAAATTTTGCTGCTCCGAAAACTGCTCCCAAATCTGTTTGGGCTGTCTCACCCCTGTCCTCTATGTATGCACAGAGCCTGAGAATTGAAAAATGGTTTGGCAAAAGGTAGTGCAATTCGTACCTTGTGATACCCTGGCCGAAAAAAACTTTATTGAAAGGCTGTTTCAGTATTATGTACATTCAAAACCAATTAAAAAGTGCACTTTTGCCAGCTGAGTTGCCAAATATTTGATTTTTTGGGGCTCCTAAGGAGACATAATAAATGTCGTTCTTCTGCTCCAAACCAAGGTTCTTCTGCTCCGAAATCGAGATTTCATTGCTCCAAAAACTGCTCCCAAATCTGATTCAGCTGTCTCACCCCTTCCGGTCGGCATGTACGGTGGCGCAGACTGAACTAGGTCCGTGTGCTACAAGTCGAAAATCGGCGGTTGTTTGGCCACGACGTGGAGCCCGGCCAAGGAGGAATCTGAAGCTGCTGCCGCACGTCCTCGTCGCCTACCCTTTGCGCTGACTACCTTGGCTCTGGGCTTGCGTAGAACATGGGCTTGAACCAAGCTGCTGCTTCTGTCTGTTTGCCGTCCCCCCCCCCCCCCCTTCCCCACTTCTGGCACGTCCGAGCAGTGTTCTCAGTTCTCCCACACGTGAAGTATTCTGCTTGCGCAAACTGGCACTGTCAGGGGTGGTGGTCACCACCACAATGATCGCACCTACCGCCTTTTTTCGCCATCTTCTCACTGCCGCTTCCGTTTGATGGTGAGCCAGCCACACGTACTATCTTGCCTGCATCCTTGGCCGCAGCATCCGTCGTCAGCGCTGCCTTCACGGCGTCGTCCAGCGAGGGGTCTGGAAGCTCCAGGAGTGGCATATGCATGGCGGACCCGGGTCGTTTATGCCACAGACATTACTGTCCCAGAGCAGCGAGTCGAGCTGGTCCTCAAGGCGCAGCCGCTTGCTAACCCTTGCAGCCTGGATGTCCTTGGTGTGTGAGCGTCAAGATGCATTTGCGCAGACCTGAAGGGAGTACCACTTGTTCACCCCTGCAAATGATATTTTCCACTAGGGTGAGTACATGCCTGACTTCGATGTACGGGCAAACACTGTGCGAAAGTTGCCTTTTGGGGAGCCATTGACTAGTAAATACAACGCAATGTCTGATAATATTGGATCTTGGACTGTACCATCCTAAACTTTTTGTTTAGAGATGAAAGAATCGACTGTTGCTGTGACCTGTTTTTCGAAAGGTGGTTTTTCTACTTGAGTAGTTTGTGGATTCCAGAATAGTGCGTCAGCAACTTTATTGTCTCCTTTCCGATACTGGACATCAAAAGTATAACTCAAAAGCCAAGCTGACCAACGCCCGACACGTAACGGGCGGCGTCCCAATTCTTTAAATTACGAGAGTGTTACGAGGGCCTGGTCGGTAGTTAATGTGAACCGACGAGAGTGCCATTTCTAACAGGCCCAAAGACATGCAAGCGCTTCTTTTTCCGCAGTTGAATGTTTAGGTTCATCTGGAGTAAGTGTTCGAGGGGCATATTGTATGGTACGGGTAATATTTCCGTCTTGTTGTTGAAGGACAGCACCAATGCCATAGTCAGATGCGTCTAGCGACTATGACTGGAAGGTTCGGATCGAAGAGGGACAAAACTGGTGCTGTATGCGAGAGTGCATTGACCTTTTGAAAGCTATCTTCTATTTATTTATCCCAAATAAATGGATGGTCTTTTCTGAGGAGTCTATGTATAGGCTCCACGATTTCTGCTAAATAAGGTATGAACTTGGAGTAAGTCTCATGGAAGAGGGGAGCTGAGAGACATTGGACGGTTGTGCGAATGAGTCAATCTGCTTGAGATTCTTGCTAATAGGCTGAATGCCGTTCGCAGATACTACATGACAGAGAAATGAAAGTGCAAGAACATCAGAAAGACATTTGTCATTAAGTTTCATGCCTGCTTGTGAAATGCGATGCCGCATTTGTGGCAGGTTGTGATCATGCTCTTCCTAAGAGCTGCCATATACTATGATATCATCAACATAACGTTGCACTCCAGTGCAACCTTGAAGGAGGATGCCGTGCATCATTTGTTGAGAAGCTGCTGGGGTCAACGCTGGGCCGAAACAAACTTGTTTAAAAAAATAGACCCTCATGAGTTATGAACGCCATGAGATTCCGGCTGTTGACATGCAAAGGAACTTGATGATATGCGGATGCTAAATCCGGTTTAGAGAAGTGCGTGGCTCCCTGGAACAACTGAAGGATTTCCTCTATGTGAGGCAGTGGAAAATAGTCAATGACATTTGCTTGATTTGGTTCTCGCAAATCAATGAACATCCTGATTGTCCCATCAGGTTTTCGAACGACTAGTATAGGAGACACCCATTCTGAAGCAGAGATGTGCTTAACATCAGCTTGAAGAAGTTTTTCAATTTCTTTGGATACTGGATCGCGTAATGCTAGTAGTGGTAATCAGCGCAACTTGAGTTGCTTGGGCATAATAGAAGAGCTACCTTGAATTCATGTATGTCAACGTGTGTTAACATGGCCCAGTCCTGGCATGAACAGCTGTTGGAATTCTTTGAAGCAGTTTGACAGGTTACATGAAGGTAGAGGTATGTCGTGACTCAGAGGAGTTGCAGTGGTTCGCCAGCATCTGAGCTGATCTCCTGCGATGATCAGACGAATAGCATAAGTGGCGCCTATTCCTAGTAAAGACCTGGCTCTTGGCACAACATAAAATAAGAGATTTCTGAATTGTTTTGAACTGAATAGTAGCTGTGAAACATCCTGATAGAGGTATGACACCACCTGAGTAATCTTTAAGAATTCGAGGTGGAGCTTCAAGGGCTATTTGCGATGCAAAGTGGGCTTATAGCAATGGACACATGGAAGCCGTTGATGTGTTTAACAACATACATTTAATGCACACACAAAAAACCCTCAGGTAAAGCACTCAATATTTAAACTACACGCAAACGATAAACACTCACATCTCTAACTAACAATCCCAACATACAATTCAACTCTAACCCAAAGGTCTCTACAATATAAAGTGCTACACAACTCGTCCAAATCAACTTATTCTATCACCTTCAAGGTGATCTCACTAAACCACAACTCCCTAGTTGTGTCCCAGGACTGCGTCCCTATTGGACTGACCTACCCCGGTCGTCGGCGCTGACGTGTCGCACCCTTGCGTGGCCGTGACTCGGTGGTAGCCTTCCTCGTCTCGCTTCTTCGGTGCCGGCGTCCGATGCGCGCGGTCACTCGTTGGATGGCGTGGGCTCCGCGCGTCCTGACTTCTTTCCTCTGTGGCTACCCCCTGGTAGCCGCTTTCACTGGAGGTCCTTGATGCCGGCGTTCGACGCGCGCGGTCATCTCTTCGGCGGCGTGCTTCCTCGGTGGCTACTCCCTGGTAGCCGCTGCCGCTGGAGGTTCCAGGTAGGCTCGGCCCGAACGCAGCCTTTCGGGGTCGTCGAGACGAACGTCGACGGAGCGTGGACGCTGGCCGCTGTTGCCTGACCGATGCCGCTGGGGCCACGAAGACACAGGTTCGTGGTGCACCTAGGATGACGGTGCCGATGCGAAGTCGGCCCGCTCCCGCCCAGGCTCGGATGGCGTGGTCGATGGCCTGGCCGCGTCCCCCTGGCTCGTTCGTTAAAGCGCACGTGCTTCGGCCGCCTCCTGGTTTCTTCGGTTTCTTGCCTCTCCCTTCTCTTTGTGCGCCCCGCTTTTATACCCTCTGGGCTCTCCCGTGGAGCACTCCCATTGGCTTCTTGCTTCCTCCCTGTCCTTATATGGCCATCTCGCCACTTGTCCCACGCGTGGCCTTCCCTGATTGGCCGACCAGTCCGCTGCCACCTTTGCCCATGATTCCTCGGTGCGTCGGCGCTGGCGCTTGCTGATTGGCGCTCTCCTGGCGCGCACTTCAAAATTCTCATTCCGTTGTTCTTTTTTACTATTTTTCGGGGGGTTTGCATCCCCTCTCGGGGGGTGCCCTCGACACATGACACACCACCTGAGTAACCTTTAAGAATTCGAGGTGGAGCTTCAAGGGCTATTTGCGATGCAAAGTGGTATTGAAAAAATTTCTTCAGATAAAATCGAGACAGCTGAGCCTGTGTCCACGAGCAGAAAAAGCAATGACTGCAGGCACATCCGAGCCTTGGCAGCAACACAAGCTCTCTTAGCCCACCAAGTCGTTCACATAGTGTAGTACTACTGTAGGAAACATTCTGAGTGTCAGAACACAAATAGCAGCCCTGACATTATTTTACTATTCTCACACTGAGGCCCGGTAACATCCTTCCGACACATTTAGAAATAGCAGTGAGCATTTAGTCTAATGTACACTAGCAGCAGGTGTCGTGATTAGTTATTATTAACTGTGCGACGTCCTTATACTCACAAATGTTTACGCATGTTAAGAGCAGCAGAGACAAACTTATTTATCATTTATAACAGGTTTAATACAGAGAAAAGTTGGGAGCTTTGTAAGGTTAAAATAAAAAAACTCAAGAAATTCACCGAGCAAAGCATCTTAACTTGCTTAAGGACACCTGACAAGCCCACGAGACCAACAATTCTATTGAAAGATGCTACAAAATTTTTTGGTAGGCATGAATGCGGCTTACAAGGGATTAGTTTGTGGTGTAGTTTCTGGTAGGGGCTTTCATCCTGCATTGTACTCCGAGTGGCTTTTGTTGATGGTGGTTCTGGTGCATCATTCTGGTGCTGTGAAGCTGTCCAGAGCTGCCTACCCTGGCATGGTCTCTCGGCCGTGGTCAGCTTTTCGGCAGCAAAGTGCTGGCAAAGTGTTGCTGTGGCTTTTATTGTCCTTAACACTACAAAAGAAAAGAAAGGAAGTGCTCAGAAACCCTACCAAGAAGCACAAATGTCATGGATTTGAAGCCCATGCTTTACATGGAATAAGCATTATTTTTATGCTAAAGGAAAATAGGCAGCTCTAAAATGCAGAAAAAAAGGGAAATTCATACGGGAGATGTGCATTCAATGCGAGTGCTGTTGTCTGCCCCTTAGTGCTGTAAATTTTCACCCAACAAAAGTTACAGGTGGCCTGAAAAGGAGCAAAACTTTACTGTGACTACTTGCAACTTGTGGCTTGCATTGTAGAAATACAAGTGTAATACGAAAAAGCTAACGTTTTCTGTGTCCATTATGCATTATCATAGCTTGCTATGAAACTTTCTACTAGGTGTTGTGTCTTGGAAGGGCTTGCGGAAGTAATGTAGAAGTTCCGATTCTCCCTGAGAACTACAACATCCAGTAGCATACTAGAGCTAATGTCTTAGTGTTTGTTGTTGCGAAAAGGGCACCTATATTCACTGTTACCTATTTTTAGCTGTGTCAGTATGCGACAAGCACGATTTTGGTGACGGGTATTTTTTGTCTCTAGATCGGCGCGGCATAGGTGCTAATTGATGGTCCAAATGGACACGGTGGTGGTAGTACAAATGTTTTATTCAGGCTGAAACAGAGATGGTTCAGCCGTTCCTCTCTCTGGCCATAGTAAGAAGATTAAGTGGAAGGGCTGATATTATGCCCAGGGGCGCATGTTCTACTGTCTGACGAAAACTGCATGTAGACAGGTTGTGCTGCTGTCTTCAAGGTCAAGAGGAGAGCCCGTTATGCCACCCCTCAACCATAATTTCGTAGTGCTTCGGGCTTTTTTTCCAAGCTTTAAATATCTTTGGTGAGAATGTGGGATAGCCAAACATGTGGAAGTATGTACTCCGGGGAGATATTTCCGGAAATGTCACCAGTGCTCGCCTTCTTGGGAGGACTGTCCAGGTACTCGTCTTCAGAGTGGACGTTACACGTGGTCAGAAACTCGTCCAGACTGGCAAAGTTACCATGCTCTAACGTCTCGTGCATCTCATTGTATTTGGTCTTCAATCGGTCTCGCCGAGCCTTCTCCACGGGATCCTCGTCCTCACCGAGCGGAGGAAACGGCACTACGATCCGCGTACAGTCACTCGGCATGAACGGAGCACCGAAACGACACTTTGGCCCACCGTACTTTCTGCATGTCAGCGTGTGCTCGTGTGTTTGCGTTTGAGGACATTTCAGCAGAGATGTGTCCAGCATTAGAAGCACATTCAACATCTCCAAGGTCCGCGGCATGTCGCCACACAACTCTTTGTCGGCAGGCGCATTGTCAAGCGACAGAATCGTGTGTACGTGAGCGCTGCCGCGTTGTTGGAACTCGACTCGCTTAAAGTAGTCGACCACCACGTATGGTTTGAGCAGCGAGCAGCGCTTGTCCTTCAGGATGTTCATGATCACGTCAAAGATTCGGTGCGTGTAGATTGCACATGTTACCGGATCGTTGTTGACCAGGTCAGCACGCTGCGTCGAACAAAGCGCTTCAATCACGCGAGCGCGGCCTTCCGGACCAACGCGCAAACGTTCCAGCGTATCGATCAGTCGGTTCCACTGCAGTTCCGACACTGACATTGTAAGGAAGACGTGAGGTTTGCCCAACTGCCGGATCATTGCAAAGAGCTCTTTACGACGTTCCTGCCAGTACTGAACCGTGTTGGGAACGCCGCGCATGAACGCCAAGTCACGGTTGAGCACTTCATTCAGAAACGCAGAACCGCCCTTCTCAAGTTGCTTGCGCGTAAACAAACTCATAGTCGCGTTCGTCCTGAACGTCATGGTCTTCTCGCCAACGTTGTAACACATCACCTTCATCGCCATGTACAGCACATGCTCGGGTGTGGCGCGGCGCCACACCTATCGGTTCGCCGTATCTCACTGCTCGCTTTCGAGAACGGGGTGGGGTGAGGACCCGTTATCACCCGAGGCATTCCCATATAACCTGAGAAATTAGCAATGCAAATTTCTCTTTGTGCTTTACCTTTTCGCCACCATGTGCAGTATGATGCACTGTGTGGGGCACTCTCATGTATGGCTTTCACTTTTACACATATTCCAGTTTTTCTTGAACATGCTTCTAATGCATAGTTACGGATTAGTTTTCTTCTGTTCATTTAAATGCTCAGATGCTTTGTTTGCTGGCTGTTAGCATGTGCAATGAAAACATGGTGGGTGAAGGTTCTTTCCATGCACCCCCCTACAAGTTGTAACTTTGCTTCAAACTGTTTGGCATGTCAGTGCATGTTATCAAGCTAGAGATGAGGATTTATCAAGACTGAATCGGCTATACCATAGAAATATTTATCTCCTGTTAAGACGAACTCGAAGGGACCATTAAAATTTGCTTGAATTACCAGAATTTTGTCTTAACCGGATGTCTTTTCCATTCTGCATGTCAAGGGAGAAGTGGTTCTCGTTTCAACAATGAAGTAAATCATAACTGAGTTTATGTTAACGAGATTCTACTTATGCTGCACAAAGTGTGTGTCTAAGTGCTGCTAGCAACCTGCACACGTCATGCCATGATGGTTAACACTTGTGGTCTTGCATTCCTAATATTGCCAATTTAAAAATGTCGTAGGCAGGCCAGCACTCATCCTGTACCTTAGCACTAACACAAGCACGTTTAATACCATTGTGGGCGGTATTTGTTCGAGGTGGCTCCTTGCTGTCTCGCAGCTGTTGTAGCATCTGCTGTAGCACCAAGGTCTGTGTGCTTGTGCATCAGCCAGATGCTCTTTACCTTGGCCAAGTGCTCTTTAGTTCCGGCCAACAGCTCTATGGACTGCACAAGCCTACCACCCCGCACCGCTTCCTGTTCAGGAACACAACTGAACAACTTTAAACAAAGGAGAGGCATCGGAGTTTCAACTGCTTCAAGCTTTTGCTTAAGTGCTGCCCTGCACTCTTCTTGGGCAGCCGCTGGCACTAAATTGATATCAAGTGCCAATGGTCTCCTGCTAAGGTGGTTGATACATCATCCAGGCTCTCCAATCACGCTGTCCTTGCACCACCGTGACGGTTCGCTGGCGTGGTGGCCTTTGGCAGTGCGGTGGCTTGTGGTGGTGTGCAGTGCTGGGGTGGCAACCATTGGTTTGGCGGAGTTTGTGGCGAGGGTGTGGATGTGTGCCTGCTCATTAGTGGTGTATTACGTGCAGGCAGGGGCCACCGTGTCTGGCTGGAACTGGTTGGAGCATTCCACAGTGAGCTTGCTTGGTGGAGTTATTTGGATCGTTGTAGTTCAAAATGCATTGTTACAAGTATGTATGTGTATTATTGGCATTGTCATCACGGCAGGGGTGAGACAGCTGCGCATATTGCGCAGATTTGATTGGCTAACGCGGACAGTGAAATGGGAATGGGGTGATCAAATATATGAAAGCACTTAATGCGCTGTATCCGCCTTTCCACATGAATCCTAAGTGCAGCGATGTCCTGGGTCTCCTTGGCTGTAAACGGGTCACGTCGAACGAAGGGTGCAATGTTCACTTTCACTCCAATCTCTTCGGCAAGGTCCTTATTGCGGAAGCCTTTGTCGGCCATGATAGTCTCCTTCGTCAAATTCTAACTCCAGAAAACCACTTCTTATCACGCATTCCCTGTCTGAAGTACACCCGGCGAACAGCTCAGAAACGAATGTGACATGTCCGTGAGGTGTCACAACAACCAGTCCTTTGAATGTGTGTCGACTTGTAATGCGAGTACAGGCCGAACTGTGTCACAAACGACGATGGCACTTTACAGCATATTTCTATTGCATCAAGCAACACGCACAATGAGGAGTACTTCTTCACAAATGCCAGAGGCATTGCCTCGTCAATAGCTTGCCGTGACAGCCATGAAGTCAGCTCTGACAGCTTGAGGTAGATAAAATCCACCCACACTGAAAATATCCTAGACACCGTACTCATGGACACTGAAAATAAGTGTCCAAGGTGCTGGTGACACACGCCAAGCCGAAGCTTTATGAGGACCATGAAGAATTGGTTTGGGATGCTAACCTTTTGTGGCCGATCTTTGTAGCCTTCATGCTGTTGGCTGCCACTGTTGTGGTGGCGCATTATATTTTCACCATTTTCGCCGGGGTCCACAAACTATACCAAGTCTAAAAAAACTCTCGTAGTCGGGAAGTCCCGTATAAAATTGCACATCCTCATCGCTATGTCGGAATTTTTCAATGCCGAATGGCTCGTACTCGTCCTTGACCTTCCGCAAGCACTGCTGGGCAGTAACGAGCTCATCTTGAAGCATGTTGAGCTCCAGATTCTTTGCTTTGAGGGTGTCCCTCACTACAGCTAGCTCTGTCTGAGCACTAGTGAGTTCAGCACGAGCCTGGCTTAGGAGGATGGCCTGTGCTGCCAGTGCCTGCTCTGTGCCTGCTACCTCCGCCCTCAGTTTCGACTCCCAGCCTCTGGTTGTGGCGAGCTGAGCCTCAAGTGCAGCAATTATTTTTCTGCACTCGCAGTGGCTGTCAGAAGTGTGCGGCTGAAACAGGTTCTCGTCTTCTACGACAACCTCATGTAGCGGAAGCTGGTTCTCATCAGGAGTGCTGAACAACTCCCGACATTCGGCGTTGATTGGCGGCTGGCCGTCCGCTTGTGCATGAACCCGTTTCTTTGGCTTGGGGGTAGAAATAGTTGAGCCTGCTCGCTGGTGAGGCAATTTTTTTGGAGGCTTGGTCTTCCTGAAGGGAAAAATTGATGGCACAGCAGACTCTAGCAGTAGGCGATGGCCACTTGCCACATTTGTACAAGTCTTTGGCTAGCAAATGCTAGGAGCACACTTTGGTTGCCTTGGAGACTCGAAACAGTGGACCCCCACCCCTCTTGATGGCTGCAATCCATTTTTTCGTGAGGCCCACATTGCTTGGAAACCTGTGGTATGACACCTGAAAGTAAAAAGCACTTATCACGATTGGTCTTGCTTTTGTGTCTTGCTTTTGTGCGGCAAGGCGCCCTGCCAACACAACTTTTGCGTAAGAAAGCTTCCCCTAAATGAACTACTGCAAGGTAGCAGAAATAAAACATCACTATCTTCACCAATTTTAACAGCGCACGACAGCGGCTCATGAAAGCTGCTGAAAAGCAGTAAACGTTCGCCGCATTGATGGCTAAATCTGACGTTCGTCTAGGCTCGTTGGTTACCCCCAGCTAGATTAACTTGCGGGCACAGTTAAATAACGAGCGGAAATACAGGAATTTGTGAAGCAAATGAGTGCGCGCTCGGGATATCGTGCAATGTATGCCTACTGGCCATGGATGCACTGAACGTCCGCGAAGGAACACCAAAGGGCCAACGCGCGATTAAATACCGCAATTGAGAGTACCTCCAAGCCAACGTATATGAAACCCACGAATGAACTGCATGTGACAATCGTGCGAAATGCGCCGTCTCATGTACTGCACGTACGTACCTTTTGTCCGGTTTTATTAATGTATCCGTACTGCTTACAGATGAGAACACAGCAGTGAGTTGGCATATTCACTCACTCGTCTCGAGCGCATGTATGGTTAAAACGCCGATGAAAGTTGCACCGACCAGCGCACAGCTTCCACAACCAGGAGCGGCGAGATCTTCCTGCGTGGCTTATTCTGATACTCTAGATTGGTTGCTACTCTAGCAGGAAACCCAATAAAAGCCTCTAGAACCTCAGATGTGGTTCGATTAGTGCGTGACGACGACACAGCGTTCTAGCAGCTTTAGGTTCTTGCACGTTGTACTGCAGAGCAGCGGCGTTCTTTCCTTCACCATGGCCGCCACACGAAACTAGGCGGCAATGGCGATAGCCAGGTGGAAGCGCAGTGTTGCCAGTGTTCTTGCAACGGGTCTATACAGCACACAGCTCCTCCACAACTATTCAGAGGGCCTGCAATAAGGCGCCTTGTTCCTCAATGGCTGCTAGCTGACGGTTCAACCCGGTAGCTATTGTCTTCAGTGCAGCTGCCTGGTGCTCTTCTGTCGCCGCAAGCCGGGCCAGCACCTCCAAACCCCTGTGGTGGCGTGCGGTCTTCTGCGCAGCAGTGCATACGCAGAAAGCTTTTCACCTATGCTCCATTACACAGCAGTCCTCAACTTTTTTATAGAACCTACAAGTATTACAGCTTGTAAGAAACAATTGTGATGTGACAGCAGCAGCGCACAGGTGAGGCTGTGTTTGGTTTGAATGAGAGGCCGCCTAGTTATGTTGGACTGTTTCTTTTATTTTTCCTGCATGCAGATGTCAAGATGAAAAAAACGTTTGTGAAGAGCTACTGTGCATTCATATTAAAAGCATTCACAAATACACGTTACTGTCACATGATAAAAGATGCTTGTATAGGCATGCGTGAGGCAATGAACACAAACCTGTTTCTTCTCCTCCAGCTTAACAATGCGGGCATAGCCTGCAGACATGCGCTTGAAGAACTCCACGTTCTGCCGTGAAGCACGGCTTGCAGGGTCCGTGCAGGATGTCATGAAGTGTTTACTCAACAACGAACATAACCTGTTTTTGTTCGCAAGTGGAGTCTGTTACACAATGGCAGCCAGTCTAGCTCAGCCAAGAGTGCATGTTGTCGTTGTGCGTTGCCTAATACCCTACCCACTCGCACGGCTGCAGAAGGCCTGCCCTGGTGGAGTAGGTTCAGGAGTCGAGCTGCGGGAAGGAGGGCTCGGCCTGGCTCGGGAGGGCTCAGCCTGGCTTGGGCTGCTGGGCAGGGGAGGCGTGTGCGGGGGAGGGCTGGGGAGGAGAGGACGGAGAAGGGGGAGGCCTCTGCGGGGGAGGACTTGGAAGGGGAGGCGTGTGCGGGGGACGGCTGGACAGCGCGGAGCTCTGCTGGGGAGTGCTGCACACACCATGTGGGCTCCTAGGTGTTGCTGGAGCTGCGAAAAATTCGAAGTCCATTTCGAGCAAACATCTGCGCATTGCCTGAACACAAGCAATGTTGAATATAATGAGCATGACATTAAAATGGAATATTTACACACCTGCCATGCCGCTGCTGCCCGGACTGTCCCACACGGAGACCTGTGGGTGTCCTGCACCAGTAGCGGTGGCCCCCGACGGATCCTGATCGCATGCAGCAAAATCATCCACCATGAGCAACATTATCTCCACAAGCTCACAAATTACATCAGCTATGTATGACTTGAGGCTAAGAAGAATGTACGTTTCTTTCTCTAGAATGGGTTCAGTCAAATCAATGTCGCAGTTAGGAGTTGGCACTGCGATCACACCTGACTGCCGTCCCCATCGAAATGCTCGGTGAGCGCCTCCATGTCCTCTTCGTCCACCCCAAGCAGGGTGAGTATTCGGCTTGCTTTCCGCGGCCCAGCGCCAGTGCGTCTGAAAAGGACTGGAAGGCTGGGTAGAACCTCAGGAAAACAACTGTTAAAAAAATGTCACTTCCATCTTGCTGAAAACAAAAACGCACTGCGCTATAGCTTGCCTTCTTTACGTAGAAAATACGTGTTCCTGCTCATACGCAGGTATATATTCAGGAAGAAAATATGCTTTTCAATCCTAGGCAAGGTAGCATTGCTGTTAAGGTACCACAATAACAGCATCAGATTAGGACATCTGTGCAAAACTTCACACTCCCCTCATGGTCCCTCAGTAGGCCAGCCACGCCTTTGCACCTTGCTTCTGCCTCCACACATGGCTCTCCACTGCCCAGCCGTTTTCGTTGCACAGCCTGCATTGTTGAGGAGGTGAGTTACCTGCTACAGTCTTCTTTTCGGACGTGCCCTGGCCGCACAGCTCCGCCAGCATCGCAGGATGCTGGCGGAGGAAACTGCGCCTGCGTCACCTTGGGGCGCAAAGTGACACTCTTATGTGACGACATGCTGCAGTTTCCCCTTCAGTCTGTAATGAACCCGTCCAATCAAGACGTTCAAATATTGTGCGTGAAACGTTTTGTTTATATGCAAACATTTTTATTAATTTTGCTGTTCAATCATTTCAAAGTTAAGTTATGAGATTGTCCCCAAAGACAGTCACAAAACATGCGCATGCACTTCCGGCACGAGGGCTGCTTCCTTTTGGCTGGTGTCTCTTTTACGTTCTACCCAATATCTCCGAGGGCGAGGCTTCTGTCATTCGAGGCTTCAGTTTTTGTCATTTTGACGTCGTGATTGTCAGAAGCCCTTCGGATCAAGAGTTCGGCCCCAGGAAAGCAAAGGGAGGCATTACTTGGCAAATGTCGACGAAACGTGCGATCGACAAAAAGTGGCAACAAACGACTACAGTTTTTTGTCGATACTTTTGTCATTCCTTAGGCACTTACGGTTCTACAATTGCAGCCTCAATTGTAGAATATGACCAAAAGGCCCCGCACTAAACTAACCTACACTCACTCAGGAGGGACTTAGAAATCACAAGAAAAAGTTGTTACTCTTTGCATCTGCGCATATTCAGCGATGGCTATTCAGTGCACAACCGCTACGTGCGGAGAGCGTTTACTGTGTGTTTTCCTTTGTTCCGGACTTGTACCGGCTCTAATGCGTGCACAGTGGAACACAGCAGTTCACTGGCATGCTGCAAAGCGCGTGAAAGAAGAGCAAGCGCCGTAACAAACGAAGGGTATGCTTTTTTCTACAGTGAAGTATAATACTTCAGTGCAGTGTACGTTCTTCCTTTAAATTTTTTTCAACAAACCTGGCCGCCCTACTCTAGTTTTGGAAAAGGCTGTCCTGTGGCGCGACTTATGGAAATTGTCTACGCTGCAGTAAAAAATTCTCCACCATTGCGGGTCGCCATTTGAGAGTTCCATACCCACCTACAAAACCTCATGATAGTCATGATTTCCTGAAGCGACTTTAGAGGAGTGGCAGCTGTCTTGTTTCTTCTTTCTGATGCCGCCTAATCCCGTATTACATGTTCCTGGTCATAATCTTGGTTGCACGGCCCTTCATTCTCGTCGTCCTCCAGTTCCTCTGGTGCTTCATCATCCATCCGCATGCACACATTGTGCATGGCTGCACTAACAGCAGCAACATCAGGTGTCTTGTGAACAGTCACTTCAAGAGCTTTGGTAAACAGGCCTCATCGTCCCTTCACTAGGCCACGTGCACGTTCAATTACACATTGTGCTCTTGGATGCGCTGCACTGAACCGCAGTTGGGTGGGTTGTTGGAGCTTGTAGCACATATAGCCCTGAGGAGGCCGAGTGCATGCTTGTAGGTGGCACTGTTCCGCAGCACACGTGTCGTGCACAGATCGTACGTAACCGGCAAAAATGATAACAAGACACGATGGTGATCACATACTGCTTGTAATTGTATTGAATAGAGTTGTTTCATGCAAAACTTATCCATCAGAGGAGCCACCATTTTGATGTGGCTGTTATCAATTGCACCAACGAAACCACAGAACCGGTTGTTGGTGGAGAGTACGCGAAATCCTTGTTCAATCTGGCATGTCTTTAGGTTTGGGCCAATGCACTATCTTGTCACGTTTTTGTACAAAACAGCTTCAGCACTGAGGGTGACGCAAGACAAAAGACAATGCCGAGATGAAAATGGTCTGCATATTCCTGCTGAAAATGAGGATTTCCAGCTACATTCCCACAAAGCTGTTTTAGTGAAGGCAACAATCAAGCGCTCTTATTCTTATTTATGTAACACAAAATACTCACGCTGCATCGAGCAGCATCAGTATCTTATTTGAGGAGCTCACCCAATTAAATAGTGTTAAGAAGAAAAGAAGCATTTCTTCTCAAAGTTCATCGATCGCACAGGTAGCTCACTTGTTCCTATTGAGTTTGCGCTCTTGCTGATGTCACCTGCTTCCACTCGTTTCAGTCAAAACATATACAGCATGAAGCCTAACTGTATTTTAAAGAAAACGAGTAAATACCTTGCAAATTACCTTATATAGGGTGTTACGGCCATAATTGTAACACTAAAATGTTTCCCTGTGCTGACCGCTGCTCGGTTGTCGCTCAAACTTCACACGAAGGTCGCATTTTGTGGTCTGCTTTCTTGAACACCAGGAACAACGACGGCACTTGCCTTTTATTCTGAAAATAAATGAAAACGATTTTCACCTTTGGGAAAATGGCGACCGTTTAGGACGTGCGAGCAAGTGCAAGCTGATCTTGGAACGACAGCGCCACCGGGGGTATGGAGAGCGAAAAGGACGATGGTGATTCACGGTAGTGAGGAGCCAAATGATGTGGCAGACGATCTTTCACATCGTGTGAAAAATGTGCAGAGCTACGTTAAGAATTAGAGAGAGGACAATGGGTGGCAAACAAGTTTAGATGATTCGCTACACAGCATTTGTTTTGCCCCTAACAAAGACCTTTATTCCAGAAATTCACACTGTAGTCCGACTAAAACCGAATGTTTTTATTTCAGCGGTTCACACAGTCGTCAAAATAAACAAGAAGGAAAAACAAAGCGCTCAAGACCTCATTTTTTGAAGTGGCCGCCGTCGGAGTCTATGCACTTCTGCAGCCTATCAATGTAGGCGTCAAGGCTGCTTCCCTCATCTTGTTGTCGATGGCAGTGAAGGCGGCCTGGATGCGTCTTGCGAGGGCCGCGAGATTTGCCACTTGGCCGCTGCTGTACACCACGGATTTCACGTGACCCTACACAAAATTTACACCATCTTCCCGCGAGGGGAACCATGGGTAGATGCGACGTATCGTGGGGTTTCCGTTATGTTGTTTCCATTTAGCGTGTCAATTTGTTGTTTCCATTATATTACGGGAACGTATCGTGTGTTTCCCCCACGATGCGTGGGGGGAAACACCCATGGTTCCCTACCCATGGTTCCCCTCGCGGGAAGGTGGTGTAAATTTTACTTTTTAGGCGTTAGTGCGTACATTTGCGCGTACGTTGCGCATACGTAATGAAGAAGGCACACACGTGCGTTACGCGTTGGTGCACGTCTTTATTGGTGTTGTCTTCGTCGTAGCCTTCACTATGATAGCCTTGTGGTCGCTAAAGTGTAACGGCTGTGGATGCTGCACTAATGGGGCCACCGTGCAATTGCCAAAGAAGACCACGGCTATGCACGTGCCTCGTATTGTCGTTGCCTCGCTAGTCCACGCGAGTACTTTGATGACATGTAGCGCACGCGCCAATCACTCTTGCGCACATCCACATTAAAGTCGCCCACCAAGATGAACGGCGGCCGCCGAGGAGTACAAGGATCATCATCAGTCGCACCGGCTTTAGTGGCACTGTAGTGAGAATCCTCCAACGCTCTATCCACGTACTCTTCAACCTGACCGCGAAAGAGGTTCGGCGTGAGGTACATGGTCGTCACCGCAATGCCATCGATGCACACCACGCAGTGCTCCCCGTTACACGTCTGACCCACCAATGACACCACCTCAAAGACCCATGTGCAGCAGGTGTGGAGAAGGCCTATCCGTAATCCACATACTCATTCAATGTAAGGCACTTGACATAACACGACGCAAACACTTCCCACAGCTGTACATACGACATATTCCACAACACCCGTCATACTTCTAAGGAGACGAGTCCATGTTTTCAGTCAAACGTGTTTTTAAATTTCTTGCCGACATAAAAGTTTTACACCTCATTTCTTATCATGCATCTTGACAACCTGGCCCTTTACACCAGTTATCTTCATTACTTGCGTTTTACTTTATTTTTACTGAAATTTTCTACTTTTACTTCCATGTCACTCTCATGTGATCATTATTGTTTGGCACTCTTTGCCCTTAGTTGGCCTTGCGCCAGTAAACTGCAAACATCATCATCATCATCAGAGTGCAAGTGGCTCAAGGCACCACTCTTTCATGTTCCTTTCTCATAATCTAGCTTAAGTTTTGAAGTTCACATAGAAATTAGTATGAATGTTGTTTTGACATGATTTATGTTTTGAATAAACAAAACTTTTATTTCGCCTCTATGGCCCCTTAAAGAATATCATGAAGCACCACACAGGGAAGACTACGCCCCGTACAACTATGTACAGTTAAACCTGGACGTAACAAAGTTGAAAAAACTTTGCTTTTTTCGTTACGTGCAGGTTTTCGTTACATGCAGGTTTCAAGATCTCGCGTCAATAAAGCAGAAATGAAACCAAAATGCTACACATCACTGACGCTGATCTCACCTTTCAAGGATTGATTTCGCACTGAAAAAAAATTGGCCACGTATCTGCTCCTTTCGTTGCAAATGTCGACAAAAGACGATAGTCTGTCGACATTTGCCAAGTAAATGTCTCCCTTCGCTTTTCCGCTCACCTCATGTTGTTCCTCTTGCGTCGCGCTCCTCCCAAGAAAAACACGCTAAAGGTTTGCTGAAGCCTATTTAAATTTACCGCGTTCCACTGCTCCTGGCAGGGTGCATCGATGCCAGCACTGCCGTACGGCGGAGACACGCTTGAATGAAGGCGCCCCACTTCAATGTTTATAGTACCGTGTTTCCCTGGTCCACGTGCGTTCCAAGCAGAACGTGGAGCCTGTCTAGTGGAACCTTTCGTAACTGCTGCCACTTGATTTCTTAAAATGCCGCCAGAAGTATAGTGGCGCGGGCGACAGCGGGTGAGGGCGGAGTGAATTTTTTTTCTGCAGTTGATGAAGTATTAAATCTCGCACAAATCAAATATGTATGATTTTATTATAAAGGAACGCTGCAAATATCACTTCTGTATTCATTTGTTGTCATATATTTGCGTATAATCTCCTGTTGTTCTCAACAATGTTGACAAGTATGAACAATTTCCGGACTTGGAGTTTAGCTGTGACTATATAAGACTATTGCGCAGGCCTTGTTTTACTTTGGCCGGGTGTTTCTGGGTTTAAGTAGCCCAAGAAAGACTATCGTCTGAAACTTTGAAACTACGTGCTTTGCGCCGGCTGCTACTGCATGGCACCGTACTCATGAATTTAACGTAAATATCGCTTTTGCATTTCAACACTTTTCAGTGCCTTAACGTGTTTCATGAACCAAAGTTATGCTCAAAAGGCGCCTTTTCGCGAACTCGATGCTCTTTTCCACCCTCAAAACTGTTGAGGAGATGCCAGCTGGGACAGTGTACCGGGCGGCATACCTCGGCAGAGTTGGCGCGGCTCACTCACAATTTTTTTTTCGAATCACCACTCACTCAGACTCAATGCTGAGCAGCACATCTGCGCTCACTCAAACTCACATTGAGTGCGAAACTCAGAACTCACTCGGACTCAAAACTCAAAATGTACTCAAAACTCAATATGTGCTCAAACTCAAAATGTACTCAAAATGTACTCAGAACTCAAAATGGACTCAATCTCAAAATGTACTCAGAGCTCAAAATGTACTCAGAACTCAGTTATTCTCCTGAATGAATGCATACTTATATTTTCACGAGTTCATGTGCTGGTTAATCATCATTGCATCTCACAATACCACTTCAAAGCAAGAGTGCGAGCGAAAATTCGCAAATAAGGACACACAAACTTATCATTTCCCAGTCACTGGTGGCGAACGACACTACGAGTCACACTAAATGTAGATCTCACAGCGTGGCCCCACCTCTGCACCAAAATACAAGTCCAGTCGTTGTGGTGACACCTCCTGTTTTGGCGAAACAACACTGAGTTCTCCAGACTTCACCACATGGTAGGAGTAGCGGTGCCTCCTGAAGTACTTTACCTCCAATGTTGCCAGAAAAAGCAACACTGCCTGACTGGTGAGCAATACAGTGCCAACAAGAGCAAAGCTTGGTGGTTCACCCTTCTGCATTACTAAAGCGTCTCCTTGCCTGTAAGTGACATTGTCACACGTGACAGACTTCACTTTCCACACTGTCTCGTGCTCCATGATTTTGTCCTGGATGGTACAGGGAAGGCCAGCGCGCTTCACTCACTGCACACGTACTCACCATACCATCTGCCCTAAATGTGTTCTGCTGAAATGCCTGAAGCAACTGGTGCCTTCCAGCCAAGGTCTTGCCGATGGTGCGGAAGTTCATGGTACGAGTGGCAAGCCTCTTGAAGTATTGATGCTTTGCCTCAAACCGCATACACCAGTACTGAACAAGTGGACCGACCTTGCTCAAAATTCTTAGGTAGTGGACCATGAAATCCATCTTTGGAGTTACATAAGCAGCAGGATATGTAGATGTGAAATTCTGAAGGAATTCTCCAATCTTGAGCTTCAAATATGGCAACCACTCCACAAGAACTTCTTCAGCCAGCACCATGTCTACAATATGGCGAAACTCCAGGTAGACTTCTCAATGTGAATTTCCTTCTGGCATTTGGGCAGAAAAGATAAGAGGCAACAGCCTAAACAGACACCACTTCTGGGCTGCTGTGCCTTTGAAGGTTCCTGTTTGTGCGAGGAATGACGTGGTTAGCAGTTCTGGTTTGTTTTTTCTGTCATTGAATCCATAGAAAAAAGTGCCTATTTTGTCCACGTCAGCCTCGGTCAGCACAGAGTCATTCACAAGACCAGTGATAACTAGCCTCAGCACATGACCTATTTTGCCCTCAAAAATGTCATGCATGACATCCGGTGGCATTTGCTTGCAAAGAGAAAAGTAGTCCAGTGATAAAAGACGTGAAGAACCACTTACGCCATAGAGGCGCTTCAAGTCGCTATTCACAGCAACTGCAGCAACATGCTTCAAATGAGTGTGCTTTTCCTGCAACATATACATGGCCTATCAGTGTGGGCCCTTCAAAAACGGCAGACTCTACAGTGGCGAGGAAGGGCGTTCGACGCGTTCGGCACCAAGCTGCCAGTGATGTCGTTTTCATAATCCCGGTAGACGTGCTTTCTGAGGGAATCAACGATGGTGTAGGTTCTCGAGCACCTTTATGCCGCAGGTGACATGAAAGCCGGGCTCCCAGCTGTGCACATCGCGCATGCGCGTCAGTAGCTGCAGGTAACCTTGGCTCAAAAATAAACATATACCACAGCGAAAGCGCGCAAAGTCTGGAACACTTCCCGGCGTGCACGCTGCCATTTTGACCGATTATGCCATAGCAATAGCGTGATAACCCCTTAGGAGTGTACGGACAAATACGTTCACCGCATTGTTGACACTGGGCAGGTAGATACACCGCAACGCCTTTCAAGTTTCCTTTGCAACAGAGCGTTTTTTAAGGTGCTGTTTGCCAGGCTTTCATGCTTCTAATAATAATAATAATAACAACATTAATAATAATAACGGTAATAGTAATAATAATATTACCAAAAACAGTAATAATTAAATATCACCATTATTTGCAGCAGGAAAGACGAGGGCCCCGCGCAGGGCACCTTGAGCAATCTTGGTGACGGTACTGGCGATACCGCGGACCCCGAGCCCCCAAACATAAGCTGGATCCAACCGTGGCGATGTGTTTATAGGTGGAGGGTTAGAAACCACGAACGGTGGCCGTCGGAGCCCAGGTCAAGCTCCAGCGGATGGGCTCCCTCTCTGTTCACCAGGCAGGGAGCTCCGGCACCTCTTTGACTACCAGGGTAAGGTCAAAGGAGAAACTACCCCCGTCTCCCTGCTTTTTCCTATGCCATATGGATAAATCAAAACCCCCATCAAAACGTGATCGGTCCCTGAAAAGGAGCCGTACCGAAGTTTCCTTTCCATCCCTACCAACCATCAACAGTCCGAAACCTGACAACTATCCTCGTTTTGTGGTCCTTGAATCAAAAGATAACCCCGCACGGGGCACCTTGAGTAATCTTGGTGACGGTACTGGCGATACCGCGGACCCCGAGCCCCCCAACATAAGCTGTGCCCTACCGTGGTGATGTGTTTTTTAAGGTGAAGGGTAGAAACCTCTAACGTTGGCCGTCGGAGCCTTGGTCAAGCTCCGGCCGATGGGCTCCCTGCCTCTCTACCAGGCAGGGAGCTCCGGGACCTCTTTGACTACCAGGGTAAGGTCAAAGGAGAAAGTACCCCCGTCTCCCTGCTTTTATATTATGATATATGGCTTCCAAATTTTCCAAATCCAAAGATCGGCCCCCTAAAAGGGGCCGCACCGAAGTATACTTTCCTCCGTTGCCAACGACGAGTTTCCCAAAGCCGGACAACTATGCTAGGTTTTTGGTAATCGAATCTGTTAAAGCGTCGAACCCCCTTGCCACAAAGTCTGTCTTCCTGATCTCCAAATTTCTTGAGGGCATTGTTGGTCAGTCCTACAAAGCCAAAAAACTCAGAACAGGAGAAGTTCTTGTAGAAGTGAATAACAAGCAACAAGCTACAAATCTCTTGACTCAAACTCGCATCGCAGATCTCGACATCAGGATCACACCCCACCGCAGCCTTAATAGCTCCCAGGGTGTGATCTCTGAGTCAGATCTAATGAATGAAACTGACACCGATCTGTTGGAAGGCCTTAAGGACCAAGGTGTGACAGCAGTGAGGCGTATCATGATTCGTAGAGACAACAAGGAAATCCTAACAAAACATGTAATATTGACTTTTGACCATTCCACAGTTCCTGAATCAGTAAATGCAGGTTTCATTCATTGCCCCGTCAGGCCATATATCCCCAACCCCCGCCGGTGTTTTAAATGCCAGCGGTTTGGGCATGGCACTAACGCCTGCCGTGGTCGACTAACATGCGCCAAGTGCGCACAACACGATCATCCATCAGACAACTGCCCATCGCAAACCCTCATGTGTGCTAACTGCCAGGGGCCCCACGGGGCCTACTCTAGAACATGCGAGAAATTCAAACAGGAGAAGGAGATCATCAAGGTGAAAGTCACTGAGAACCTTACCTTCCCAGAGGCGCGAAAGAGGTTCGCCTCTTTCCCCCTGGGGAGGTACGCCGACGCAGCTCGCCGGGGGGCGGAGCGGCGTCTCGTTTCCACAGGGACCCAGTTCAGCGAGTCTGACCTGGTCCCTCCCCCGCCCCCCCCCTGGGTTGCCTCTGGCAGCCCAACCCACCATCACGCCGCTTGCTGAGGCAGCAGCGGTTGTGGTGGCAACCTCTTCCGTCGGGACCGGTGCCGCTCCCGCCTCTGTCTCCCCGTCCTCCAGTGCGTTGGAGGGTACCGAGGTGATGGACACCACGGGCCCCGCACCGGTTCCCACCGCCACCTCACCGCCCGTGCCACCTCTGGCGCCCCGGACGCCCTCGGCGGTGGCGGCTCAAACGAAGGGCTCCCGAGGGGGGGCCAAGTCCGGGGGGCCCCCGCACGGGGCACCTTGAGCAATCTTGGTGACAGTACTGGCGATACCGCGGACCCCGAGCCCCCAAACATAAGCTGGATCCAACCGTGGCGATGTGTTTATAGGTGGAGGGTTAGAAACCACGAACGGTGGCCGTCGGAGCCCAGGTCAAGCTCCGGCGGATGGGCTCCCTGTCTGTTCACCAGGCAGGGAGCTCCGGGACCTCTTTGGCTACCAGGGTAAGGTCAAAGAAGAAAGTACCCCCGTCTCCCTGCTTTTATACTATGCTTTATGGCATTTTCAAAACCCCCCCCAAACGTGATCGGCCCCCTAAAAGGGGCCGCACCGAAGTATCGTTTCCTCCATTGCCATCTTTGACATTTCCTGAACCAGATCATTACTCTCGATTTCTTGTCATGGAGTCCCTCAATCCAACCCACCCTCTTGCATCTCAGTCAGTCTTCTTGATCGCAAAATATCTTGAAGCCATAATAGGAAAATCATATAAGTGCAAAAAACAAAGGTCTGGTGAACTACTAATCGAGGTAAATGACAAGCAGCAGTCCACGAAGCTTGTAGCTCAGACTAGACTGGCTGATCTAGACATCAGGGTCACACCCCATCGGAGCCTCAACAGCTCGCAAGGTGTGATATCCGAGACGGATCTCTTGAACGAAACGGATGCGGATCTCCTTGCCGGCTTGAAGGATCAGGGCGTCACTGCTGTGAGACGCATCACCATCCGCAGAGACGACAAGGAGATTCCCACCAAACACATTATCTTGACTTTCGACCGCGCAATTCTTCCACAATACATAAATGCAGGTTTTATCCGTTGCTCCATCCGTCCGGACATCCTGAACCCGCGGCGCTGTTTTAAGTGCCAGCGGTTCGGGCATGGTACGAACTCTTGCCGTGGCCGAACGACGTGTGCAAAGTGCGCGGCGCACGATCATCCGAGCGAGAACTGCTCAGCCGAAACTCTCACTTGTGTAAACTGCGGGGGGCCGCATGCGGCATACTCCCGCAAGTGCGAAAAATTTCAACTAGAAAAGAAAATCATCAACATCAAAGTCACTGAAAACATCACCTTCCCAGAGGCGCGAAAGAGGTTCGCCTCTTTCCCCCTGGGGAGGTACGCCGACGCGGCTCGCCGGGGGGCGGAGCGGCGTCTCGTTTCCACAGGGACCCAGTTCAGCGAGTCTGACCTGGTCCCTCGCCCGCCCCCCCCCTGGGTTGCCTCTGGCAGCCCAACCCGCCACCACACCGCTTGCTGAGGCAGCAGCGGTTGTGGTGGCAACCTCTACCGTCGGGACCGGTGCCGCTCCTGCCTCTGTCTCCCCGCCCTCCAGTGCATTGGAGGGTACAGAGGTGATGGACACCACGGGCCCCGCACCGGTTCCCACCGCCACCGCACCGCCTGTGCCACCTCTGGCGCCCCGGACGCCCTCGGCGGTGGCAGCTCAAACGAAGGGCTCCCGAGGGGGGGCCAAGTCCAGGGGGCCCGGTCCGTCGGGCACCCCTCGGACATCCGACGACGAGATGGATATCGGGCCGTTCCTGCCTGCAACGCAGCGCAAGGAACGCGTCCCGACGCCAAAGCCTCCCGACAAGCGAAAAAAGGCGAGAGTCACAGCCCCGAAAGACGACACATAAAAAAAAACACACACTCTAGTAGCTCTAACATTAAATAATGGGAAGAGAAAACATAATTCAATGGAACTGTAGAGGCCTTCTTTAAAATCTTGACGATGTATACGAAATACTGCATGCTAATCAGCCAAGTGTAATGTGTGTTCAGGAAACACATTTGAATTCCAAGCACACAAATTTCTTGAATAGTTACATGGTCTTCAGAAAGGACAGGGATGGCTGCACACACTCTTCTGGCGGTGTGGCCATAATCGCCCGGAAATCCTTAGCCTGCCACCCTGTCACTTTAAACACTATCCTTGAGGCTGTAGCAATACGCTTGATAATATTTAATAGGTTGATAACGGTATGCTCCATATACATTCCTCCTGATGTTTCACTTTCGAGCTCTGACGTCGAGGCGCTGGTTGACCAGCTGCCCGAACCGTACATTCTAACAGGCGACATTAATGCTCACAATTCTCTTTGGGGTTCTTCTCGTACGGATGCCCGGGGTCGCCTGATAGAGAGGTTTCTTACATCCTCTGGAGCATGCCTTTTCAACAATAAACAGCCTACATATCATAACATAGGACACAACACATACTCATGTCTTGACTTGGCTATTAGCTCCGCAGTTCTCTTTCCTCTTCTCGAGTGGGGTGTGGGAACTGACCCATATGGCAGTGACCACTTCCCCACCTCACTTACATACATAGGTAAAGGCCCATGCAGTCCATCTTCCCATAATAGGTTCAATGAAACACGAGCTAACTGGAATACATTTACAGAGACATCCAAACTACACCACACATCCATACGACACCTACACGTTGAAGAATCTACCCAACTCCTCACGGCGCACATCCTCGAAGCCGCCGAAAAGTCCATTCCACACGCCTCTGGTGCCCCGCGCAACCAGCGGAGGCCGTGGTGGAATGAGGACTGTAGGCGGGCGCGAGAGGCCCAGAACAAGGCGTGGGGTATCCTTCGTCGGTACCCCACGTCGGGAAACCTCCTCTTGTTCAAACGGGCCAAGGCTTTAGGAAAACGTGTGCGCCGTGAGGCAAAACGAGAGAGTTGGCGTACATTCATAACATCAATAAACTCCTACACAGACACAAGGAAAGTATGGACACGAATACGCAAACTCAAGGGACAACAAACACACAGCCTGCCTCTGGTCAGCACTACAGGGGACACACTCGAAGACCAGGCTGACACACTCGCACAACACTTCCAACACGTGTCCAGTTCAGCACACTACACAAACACTTTCCTGAAACATAAAGCCTGTTGTGAAAAGAAGTCCCTACGCGACAACAACCAATCACAGACTTCTACAACTCCCTGTTTTCACTACATGAGCTGAGGGCTGCTCTAAGCACGTGTAAACCCTCAGCTCCAGGCCCAGACAACATTACATATACAATGATACAGCACTTACACGCAGACACTCTTGTAACACTCCTTCACCTCTACAACAAGATATTTCTTTCGGGGCACATTCCAAAGTCTTGGAGGGAGGCCATAGTTGTAGCATTCTTGAAAGAAGGGAAGGACCCTTCCTGTCCTGCTAGCTATCGACTCATTGCCCTGACCAGCTGCCTGTGCAAGCTTCTCGAGAAGATGATAAATCGCAGGCTCGTGTACTTCCTTGAGTACAACGGTCTTCTCGAGAGCTGCCAGGCAGGCTTCAGGGCGGGGCGATCAACGAACCATCGACTCGTAGGTCTTGAAACATATATAAAGGATGCCTTTGTGCATAAACAATTTTGTCTGACGGTGTTTTTCGACATAGAGAAAGCCTATGACACCGCTTGGCGGTACGGTATCCTCAGTGACCTAAAGTCAATCGGTGTTGCGGGCAACATGTTGAACATCCTTTGTAGTTATATGTCGGAGAGAACCTTTCGCGTCAGAGTTGGTCGTGCACTGTCAAATGTTCACGTGCAAGAAAATGGCGTGCCACAAGGTGGAGTGTTGAGCTGCACTCTCTTCATAGTAAAAATGAACTCTCTTGGAAAGGCACTGCCACCTACAATCTCTTATTCCATGTATTTAGATGACGTGCAGATATCCTTTAAATCGTGCAACCTGTCCATCGGCGAACGTCAAGTCCAGCTCGGCGTCAAGAAACTTGCTGGCTGGGCTGACAAGAATGGCTTTAATCTTAATCCTGCGAAGAGCTCTTGTGTTCTATTCTCCGGGAGGCGTGGTGTCCACCCGGACCCAGACATCACTCTTGCGAATGTGCCAATTCCTGTGAACAAGGAACACAAGTTTTTAGGTATTATATTCGACGAAAAACTTACATTCATCCCACATATCAGACAGCTCAAATGCAAATGCTTAAAAACAATGAATATTCTTAAGGTCCTCTCACATCAATCTTATGGGGCCGACAAACAACTCCTGCTGCGCCTGTACACAGCGTTGGTGGGGTCTCGGCTCGACTACGGCAGTGTCGTGTATGGGTCGGCGACAAAGACCGCACTGAGAATGCTCAACCCAGTGCTGCATTTTGGCCTTCGCCTCTCATGTGGCGCATTCCGCACTAGCCCCGCTGAAAGTCTTTATGTCGAGTGCGACAAATGGTGCCTAGGGCATCAGCGGGAGTATGTTGACCTGTTGTATGCATCCAAGATCGTGTCACTGACCAACCATCCTTTTAATCCCATCATGAACGATACATCAAATTTACAACTCTTTTTAAACAGACCATCTATTCCCTTACCGTTCTCTCTCAGAGTTAGAGAGGAGGCTAGTGCTTCTGCACTCAATGTCCCCCTTTCAGACACGCACAAGACACCCATTCATAATTTTATCGCACCATGGCATCTTCGTCCTGTAACATGCGACCTGTCATTCATTCGTGTAGAAAAAAATAGGGTACCCAGGAATGCAATTCTGCAGCACTTCCTGTTCCTGCAGGACAAGTACAGGTGCGCAGAATTCTATAGCGACGCGTCCAAAACTAATTCTACTGTCTCTTGTGCAGCGCACGGACCAAATTTTAGAGTTATCAAAACAATGAATTTTCACAGCAGTATTTACACGGCAGAAGCGTATGGCATTTTACTCGTGTCAAATCACATCCTCGAACATAAGATTCCAAAGTCCATCGTCTACACAGATTCTCTAAGCGTTGTGCAGGCATTGTCATCAGGAAGATCGTCAAAAAACTATGTAATCAATGTTCTTTTAAAGGTCATAATGACTGCATATGCTTCAGATTTAGAAATAACCATATGCTGGGTACCAGGTCACTGTGGGATCCCTGGCAATGAGACCGCTGATCAAATGGCTAGTGCTGCTGCTCTCATGACCACAGTTGACATAACAACAGTACCTTACACCGACCTAAAGACACACATCAGATGACAGCTTCGTAACACATGGCAACTACATTGGAGTCAACAGACAGACAACAAACTACACGTAATAAAACCACAACTGGGACGCTACATAACTGACTCACACAACAGATACACTGAAGTTGCCCTGGCTAGGCTGCGGATAGGCCACACACATGCGACGCACTCCCACCTGCTCACTGGAACTTCGGGACCCACGTGTAGCAGGTGTGGAAAGGGCCTATCCGTAGTCCACATACTAATCACATGCAGAGCACTTGACACAACACGACACAAACATTTCCCTGAATTATACAGACGACACATTCCTTTGCACCCATCATATTTTTTAGCCGACGAACCAATGTTTTCTAGTCAACGTGTTTTTAAGTTTTTAGCTGAGGTAAACTTCCTGCAGCTCTTGTCATATCATGTGTAATCACCCTGGCCCTATACACCAGCCATCTCCATTGTATTTTGTTTTGCATCACCTTTACTTTTAGTTACATGTTTTAGTACTTACGGTGTGATGAAAACTCAATAACTTCTTCTTTGGCGCTCTTTGCCCTCGTTGGCCTTGCGCCATAAAACACCAACCATCATCATCATCATCAGACAACTGCCCATCGCAAACCCTTATGTGTGCTAACTGCCAGGGGCCCCACGGGGCCTACTCTACAACATGCGAGAAATTCAAACGGGAGAAGGAGATCATCAAGGTGAAAGTCACTGAGAACCTTACCTTCCCAGAGGCGCGAAAGAGGTTCGCCTCTTTCCCCCTGGGGAGGTACGCCGACGCGGCTCGCCGGGGGGCAGAGCGCGTCTGGTGTCCACAGGGACGCAGTTCAGCGAGTCTGACCTGGTCCCTCCTCCGCCCCCCCCTGGGGTGCCTCAGGCAGCCCAATCCGTCGCCACGCCGCTTGCTGAGGCAGCAGCGGTTGTGGTGACAACCTCTTCTGTAGGGACCGGTGCCGCTCCCGCCTCTGCCTCCCCATCCTCCAGTGCATTGGAGGGTGCCGACCGGATGGACACCGGGGGCCCCGCATCGGGTCCCACCGCCACCGCACCTCATGTGCCACCTTTGGTGTCCCGCACGCCCTCGGCGGTAGCGGCTCAAACGAAGGGCTCCCGAAAGGGGGCCAAGTCCGAGGGGCCTGGACCGCCGGGCACCCTTCTTGCATCCGACGAGGAGATGGATGTCGCGCCGTTTCTGCCTGCAACGCAGCGCAAGGTGCGGCCTCCGATGTCCAAGCCGACAGACGGGCCTAAAAATCCTAGAATAACAGCCCCGAAAGACGACACATGAACAAAAACACACACACACTCCAGTTATTCTTAAATTTAAATAATGGGAAATGAAAACATCATCCAATGGAACTGCAGAGGCCTCCTTAAAAATCTTGACGATGTGTATGAGATGCTGCATGCCAATCAGCGTCTCCAGGAAACCCACCTCAATTCTAAACAAACGAATTTCTTAAATAGGTACATGGTATTCAGAAAGGACAGGGTTGGCTGCAACCACTCTTCAGGAGGTGTGGCCATTATCGCCTTGAAATCATTAGCATGCCACCCTCTCTCTTTAAACACTGTCCGCGAGGCTGTAGCGATCCGTACGATAATATTTAACAGGTTGATAAGGGTATGCTCCATCTAGATTCCTCCTGATCATGCACTTTCGAGCTCTGATTTCGAGGCGCTGGTCGACCAGCTGCCGGAACCATACATACTAACAGGCGACCTTAATGCGCACAACTCTCTTTGGGGCTCCTCCAGAACGGATGCCCGAGGTCGCCTCATAGAGAAATTCCTTACATCTTCAGGAGCATGCCTTTTCAACAGTAAACAGCCTACATACCATAACATACGACACAACACATACTCATGTCTTGACTTGGCGATTGGCTCCGCAGTTCTCTTTCCTCTTCTCGAGTGGGGTGTGGGAACTGACCCATATGGCAGTGACCACTTCCCCACCTCACTTACATATATAGGTAAAGGCCCAAGCAGTTCATCTTCCCATAATAGGTTCAATGAAGCACGAGCTAACTGGAATACATTTACAGAGACATCCAAACTACACCACACATCCATAAAACACCTACACGTTGAGGAAGGCGCCCAACTCGTCATGGCGCACATCCTCGACGCTGCCGAAAAGTCCATTCCCCAGGCCTCCAGTGGGTCCCGCACCCGAAGGAGGCCCTGGTGGAACGAGGACGGCAGGCGGGCGCGAGAGGCCCAGAACAAGGCGTGGGGTGTCCTTCGCCGGTACCCCACGTCACATAACCTCATTTCTTTTAAACGGGCAAAGGCGTTTGGGAAGCGAGTGTGTCGGGAGGCGAAAAGGAAGAGTTGGCGCACCTTCCTCACTTCCATGAACTCATACACTGACACAAAGTCTGGACACGAATACTAAAACTAAAAGGACAACAGACACAGCCTGCCCCTGGTTAGTACAACAGGGGACACACTGGAAGACCAGGCTAACACACTTGCACAACACTTCGAACACGTGTCCAGTTCAGCACACTACACCAACACTTTCATTAAACACAAAGCATCATGTGAGAAGAAGTCCTTGCGAGACACTAATAAGTCGAACTCATCCTATAACACCCCCTTTTCACTTCATGAGCTGAAGGTCGCACTCGGTACTTGTAAACCTTCAGCTCCAGGTGCAGACAGGATTTCATACACAATGATACAACACACACATGCAGACACACTTGAAACACTTCTTCACCTCTAGAATAAAATATTTCTTTCGGGGCACTTCCCACGCTCTTGGAGGGAGGCCATAGAAGTGGCTTTCCTAAAGGAAGGGAAGGACCCTTGCTCTCCCGCCAGTTATCGCCCCATTGCCCT
This sequence comes from Haemaphysalis longicornis, assembly GCF_048455015.1. Classification (NCBI taxonomy): domain Eukaryota; kingdom Metazoa; phylum Arthropoda; class Arachnida; order Ixodida; family Ixodidae; genus Haemaphysalis; species Haemaphysalis longicornis. The sequence goes on along the minus strand of NW_027526411.1, from coordinate 580,266 downwards.
GACAAGCTGCCTGTGTAAGCTCTTCGACAAGATGATAAACAGGAGACTCGTGTACTTCTTAGAGTACAACGGTCTTCTCGAGAGCTGCCAGGCGGGCTTTAGGGGGGGCGATCTACGAACGATCAACTCGTTGCGTTAGTCATATATTAAAGATGCTTACCTCCATAAGCAGTACTGTATGACAGTATTCTTTGATCTTGAAAAGGCGTACGACACTGCTTGGCGGTACGGCATCCTCAGCGATTTGAAGTCCTTTGGTATGTCAGGTAACATGTGGAAGACGCTTGCCAGTTACCTCTCTGAAAGAACGTTTCGCGTGCGAGTTGGAACTGCACTCTCTAGAGTTCATGTGCAGGAAAACGGTGTTCCGCAAGGTGGAGTTTTGAGTTGCACTTTGTTTATTGTAAAAATGAACTCTCTTCGGAAGGCTCTACCACCAACCATTTCCTGCTCAATCTATGTAGACGACGTGCAATTATCTTTTAAGTCTTGTGACCTGTCTATCTGCGAGCGCCAAGTCCAGCTTGGTGTTAACAAGCTAGCTGGCCGGGCAGATAGCAACGGTTTTAAATTTAATCCAGTGAAGTGTACTTGTGTTTTGTTTTCGAAAAGGTGTGGAATTCGGCCGGATCCAGACATCAAACTCAATTGTGTCTCAATTCCAGTCAGAAATGAACACAAGTTTTTAGGTGTAGTCCTTGACGAAAAGCTTTAGTTCATTCCACATATAAAACAACTTAAACATAAATGCTTAAAGGCCATGAATATATTCAAGGTTCTCTCCCACTCTTCATATGGGGCTGACAAACAACTTCTTTTACGTGTTTTTACTAGCCTGATAGGTTCACGATTAGACTATGGAAGTGTTGTTTATGGGTCAGCAAGTAAGACATCCCCCCCCGCACGGGGCACCTTGAGTATTCATGGTGACGGTGAGCAGCGACACCGCGGACCCCGAGCTCCCAACATAAGCTGTGTCCAACCGTAACGAGGTGTTTAAAGGTGAAGAGTAGAAGCCGTAAACGGTGGCCGTCGGAGACTTGGTCAAGCTCCGGCCGATGGGCTCCCTGCCTGTCTACCAGGCAGGGAGCTCCGGGACCTCTTTGACTACCAGGGTAAGGTCAAAGGAGAAAGTACCCCCGTCTCCCTGCTTTTCAATGTATCACATGGCATTTTCCAAACCCCCCCCCAGAGGTGATCGGCCCCCGAAAAGGGGCCGCACCGAAGTATCTTTTCCTCCCTTGCAATCGATCTCTCTCCCAAAGCCTGATAATTTTTCGCGCTTTCTGATCATGGAATCTCTTGACAAGACAAAACCAATCACTTCGCAGTCCGTGTTTCTAATCTCCAAGTATCTTGAAAGCCTTGTCGGAAAGTCCTACAAGGCTAAGAAACTCACAACGGGAGAAGTTTTGATAGAAGTAGAAAACAAACAGCAATCGTCTAACGTCCTCAAGCAAACGCGCATGGTAGATGTCGACATCAAGATCACGCCCCATCGCAGTCAATAGCTGCCAGGGCGTGATCTCTGATCGGGATCTAATGAATGAGACTGAAGCAGATCTGCTCGAGGGCCTCCGAGATCAGGGCGTGACAGCAGTGAGGCGAATCACCGTACGCCGAAATGATGAAATAATTCCTACCAAGCACATAATCTTGACACTTGACCGTTCAAACCTCCCCGCACGGGGCACCTTGAGTAATCTTGGTGACAGTACTGGCGCGATACCGCGGACACCGAGCCCCCCAACATAAGCTGTGACCTACCGTGGTGACGTGTTTTTAAGGTGAAGGGTAGAAACCTCTAACGGTGGCCGTCGGAGCCTTGGTCAAGCTCCGGCCGATGGGCTCCCGGCCTGTCTACCAGGCAGGGAGCTCCGGGACCTCTTTGACTACCAGGGTAAGGTCAAAGGAGAAAGTACCCCCGTCTCCCTGCTTTCCAATGTATCATATGGCATCTTCAAAACCCCCCCCCAGACGTGATCGGCCCCCGAAAAGGGGCCGCACCGAAGTTTCTTTTCCTCCTTTGCAATCGATCTCTTCCCCAAAGCCTGATAATTTCTCGCGGTTTTTGATCATGGAATCTGTTGACAAGGCAAAGCCCATCACTTCCCTGTCTGTGTTTCTAATCTCCAAGTTTCTTGAAAGCCTTATCGGAAAGTCGTACAAGGCTAAGAAACTCACAACGGGAGAAGTTCTGATAGAAGTTGAAAACAAACAACAATCCTCTAACCTCCTCAAGCAAACGCGCATGGTAGATGTTGACATCAAGATCACGCCCCATCGCAGCCTCAATAGCTGCCAGGGCGTGATCTCTGATCGGGATCTAATGAATGAGACTGAAGCAGATCTGCTCGAGGGCCTCCGAGATCAGGGCGTGACAGCAGTGAGGTGAATCACCATACGCCGAAATGATGAAATAATTCCAACTAAGCACATAATCTTGACACTTGACCGCTCTAGCCTTCCTGAGTCGGTCAATGCAGGTTTCTTGAGATGTCCAATCCGACCCTACGTGCCAAACCCACGCCGCTGTTTCAAGTGTCAGCGGTTTGGGCACGGCACGTCTTGTCGTGGTAAATTGACGTGCGCAAAATGTGCAGCACATGATCATCAAACTGACAATTGTAAATCCGAGAACTTCACCTGTGCCAACTTCCAGGGACCACACGCTGCCTATTCTAGGAGCTGTGAAAAGTTCAAACAAGAGAAACAGATCATTGCCTTGAAAGTCAACGAAAACATCACCTTCCCAGAGGCACGGAAGAGGTTCGCCGCCTTCCCTCTGGGCAGGTACGCCGACGCAGCTCGCCGGGGGGCGGAGCGGCGTCTGGTTTCGGCGGGGACCCAGTACCGCGAGTCGGACTTGGTCCCGCCCCCGCCCCCCCCTGGGTTGCCTCTGGCGGCCCAACCCGCCACCGCACCGCCTGCTAAGTCTTCAGCGGCTGTGGTGGCATCCACGTCCGTTGTGGATGCTGCTGCACCCTCTGTTTCCTCCTCTCCACCGGCCCGAAGCACATGCGAGGGCCCGGAGGAGATGGAGCTTGAGGAAACCGCAGCAGTTCCCACCTCCGCCGCACCGCCTGTGCCACCCGCGGCGCTCCTGACGCCCTCGGCGGTCGCGGCCAAAACGAAGGGCACCGCAAAGGGTGCCAGGTCTGGGGGGTCCGGTACGCTGGGTACCCCTTCCAAATCAGATGATGAGCTGGATGTGGGACCCTTCCTGTCTGCTTTACAGCGGAAGGAGCGGGTCCCTCCATCTAAACCTCCAGATGAGGTAAAGAAAACCTGTCCAAGAGTCCAAGCCCCGAAAGATCCTACATAAACAGTCACACTCCAGTAGCTCTAATACATAATAATTGGAAGAGAAAATATCGTTCAATGGAACTGCAGAGGCCTTCTAAATAATCTTGACGACGTCTATGAGATTCTGCATGCTAATCAGCCAAGTGTAATGTGTGTTCAGGAAACACACCTGAATTCCAAGAACACAAATTTCTTGAATAGTTACCTGGTATACAGAAAGGACAGGGTTGGCTGCACACACTCTTCTGGCGGTGTGGCCATAATCGCCCCCAAATGCTTAGCATGCCACCCTGTCACCTTGAACACTATCCTGGAGGCTGTGGCCATTCGAACGATAATATTTAACAGGTTGATAACGGTATGCTCCATATACATTCCTCCTGATGTTTCACTTTTAAGCTCTGACTTCGAGGCGCTGGTTGACCAGCTGCCCGAACCATACATCCTGACAGGCGACCTTAATGCTCACAACACTCTTTGGGGCTCTTCTCGCACGGATGCCCGAGGTCGCCTCATAGAGAAATTCCTTACATCTTCAGGAGCATGCCTTTTCAACAGTAAACAGCCTACATACCATAACATAGGACACAACACATACTCATGTCTTGACTTGGCGATTGGCTCCGCAGTTCTCTTTCCTCTTCTCGAGTGGGGTGTGGGAACTGACCCCTATGGCAGTGACCACTTCCCCACCTCACTTACATATATAGGTAAAGGCCCAAGCAGTTCATCTTCCCATAATAGGTTCAATGAAGCACGAGCTAACTGGAATAAATTTACAGAGACATCCAAACTACACCACACATCCATAGGACACCTACACGTTGAAGAAGCTACCCAACTCCTCACGGCGCACATCCTCGACGCCGCCGAAAAGTCCATTCCCCACGTCTCTGGTGCCCCGCGCAACCAGCGGAGGCCGTGGTGGAATGAGGACTGTAGGCGGGCGCGAGAGGCCCAGAACAAGGCGTGGGGTATCCTTCGTCGGTACCCCACGTCGGAAACCTCCTCTTGTTCAAACGGGCCAAGGCATTAAGAAAACGTGTGCGCCGTGAGGCAAAACGAGAGAGTTGGCGTACATTCATAACATCAATAAACTCCTACACAGACACAAGGAAAGTATGGACACGAATACACAAACTCAAGGGACAACAAACACACAACCTGCCTCTGGTCAGCACTACAGGGGACACACTCGAAGACCAGGCTGACACACTCGCACAACACTTCCAACACGTGTCCAGTTCAGCACACTACACAAACACTTTCCTGAAACATAAAGCCTCTTGTGAAAAGAAGTCCCTACACGAGAACAACAAATCACAGACTTCGTACAACTCCCTGTTTTCACTACATGAGCTGAGGGCTGCTCTGAGCACGTGTAAACCCTCAGCTCCAGGCCCAGACAACAGTACATATACAATGATACAGAACTTACACACAGACACTCTAGTAACACTTCTTCACCTTTTCAACAAGATATGGCTTTCGGGGCACATTCCAAAGTCTTGGAGGGATGCCATAGTTGTAGCATTCTTGAAAGAAGGGAAGGACCCTTCTTCTCCCGCTAGCTATCGACCCATTGCCCTGACCAGCTGCCTGTGCAAGCTTCTCGAGAAGATGATAAACCGGAGGCTTGTGTACTTTTTGGAGTATAACGGCCTTCTCGAGAGCTGCCAGGCAGGCTTCAGGGCAGGGCGATCCACGAATGATCAACTTGTGGCACTAGAGTCGTATATTAAGGATGCCTTCGTGCATAAACAGTTCTGTTTAACTGTGTTTTTCGACCTAGAAAAGGCCTATGACACCGCTTGGCGTTATGGGATCCTTACTGACCTGAAGTCATTCGGTGTTTCTGGTAATATGTTTAACACCCTTGCTAGCTATTTGTCGGAGAGAACCTTTCGCGTCAGAGTTGGTTCTGCACTGTCAAAGGTACACGTGCAAGAAAATGGCGTGCCGCAAGGTGGAGTTCTAAGCTGCACTCTCTTCATAGTAAAAATGAACTCCCTTGGGAAGGCACTGCCGCCTACAATTTCTTACTCCATGTATGTAGATGACGTGCAGATATCTTTTAAATCATGTAATATGTCCATCTGCGAACGTCAAGTCCAGCTCGGCGTCAAGAAGCTTGCCGGCTGGGCAGACAAGAATGGTTTTAAAATTAATCCCGGAAAGAGCTCTTGTGTTGTATTCTCCAGGAAGCGTGGGGTCCACCCGGACCCAGACATCACTCTTGCGAATGTGCCAATTCCTGTGAACAAGGAGCACAAGTTTTTAGGCATTTTATTCGATGAAAAACTTACATTCATTCCTCATGTCAAACAGCTCAAATGTAAATGCCTAAAGGCAATGAACATTCTTAAGGTTCTCTCACATCAATCTTATGGGGCCGACACACAACTCCTGCTGCGCCTGTACACAGCGTTGGTGGGGTCTCGGCTCGACTACGGCAGTGTCGTGTATGTGTCGGCGACATAGACCGCACTGAGAATGCTCGACCCAGTGCTGCATCTTGGCCTTCGCCTCTCATGCGGCGCTTTCCGCACTAGCCCTGTCGAAAGCCTTTATGTCGAGTGCGACAAGTGGTGTCTAGGGCATCAGCGGGAGTATGTTGACCTGCTGTATGCATCTAAGATTGTGTCCCTTACCAACCATCCTTTTAATCCCATCATGAACAATACATCAAACTTGCAACTCTTTTTAAACAGGCCATCCATTTCCTTACCTTTCTCTCTCAGAGTTAGGGAGGAGGCTTCTGCACTCACGGTCCCTCTTTCAGACACGCACAAGACACCCATCCATAAGTTAATTCCACCATGGCATCTACATCCTATATCATGCGACCTATCATTCACATTAGTAGAAAAAAATAGGGCACCAAGGAGTGCAATTCTGCAGCACTTCCTGTTCCTGCAGGACAAGTACAGGTGCACAGAATTCTATAGCGACGCGTCAAAAACTGGTTTTACTGTATCTTGTGCATCGCACGGACCAAATTTTACCGTAACTAAGACAATGAATTTTCATAGCAGTATTTACATGGCAGAAGCCTATGGCATTTTACTCGTTTCAAACCACATCCTCGAACATAAGATTCCAAAGTCCATCGTCTACACAGATTCTCTAAGCGTTGTGCAGGCACTGTCATCAGGAAGGTCGTAAAAAAACTATGTGATCAATGCTCTTTTCAAGGTACTAATGACTGCATATGACTGAAATCTTCAAATAACTATATGCTGGGTACCAGGTCACTGTGGGATCCCTGGCAATGAGACTGCTGATCAAATGGCTGGTGCTGCTGCTCTCATGACCACAGTTGACATAACAACAGTACCTTACCCCCGCACGGGGCACCTTGAGCAATCTTGGTGACGGTACTGGCGATTCCGCGGACCCCGAGCCCCCCAACATAAGCTGGATCCAACCGTGGCGATGTGTTTAAAGTTGGAGGGTTAGAAACCACGAACGGTGGCCGTCGGAGCCCAGGTCAAGCTCCGGCGGATGGGCTCCCTGTCTGTTCACCAGGCAGGGAGCTCCGGGACCTCTTTGGCTACCAGGGTAAGGTCAAAGAAGAAAGTACCCCCGTCTCCCTGCTTTTATAATATGGTATATGGCATTTTCAAACCCCCCCCCCAAACGTGATCGGTCCCTGAAAAGGGGCCGCACCGAAGTATCTTTTCCTTCATTGCCATTTTTGACATTTCCTGAACCAGATCATTACTCTCGATTTCTTGTCATAGAGTCCCTCAATCCAACCCACCCTCTTGCATCTCAGTCAGTATTCTTGATCGCAAAATATCTTGAAGCCATAATAGGAAAATCATATAAGTGCAAAAAACAAAGGTCTGGTGAACTAGTAATCGAGGTAAATGACAAGCAGCAGTCCACGAAGCTTCTAGCTCAGACTAGACTGGCTGATCTAGACATCAGGGTCACACCCCATCGGAGCCTCAACAGCTCGCAAGTTGTGATATCCGAGACGGATCTCTTGAATGAAACGGATGCGGATCTCCTTGCCGGCTTGAAGGATCAGGGCGTCACTGCCGTGAGACGCATCACCATCCGCAGAGACGACAAGGAGATTCCCACCAAACACATTATCTTGACTTTCGACCGCGCAATTCTTCCACAATACATCAATGCAGGTTTTATCCGTTGCTCCATCCGTCCGTACATCCCGAACCCGCGGCGCTGTTTTAAGTGCCAGCGGTTCGGGCATGGTACGAACTCTTGCCGTGGCCGAACGACGTGTGCAAAGTGCGCGGCGCACGATCATCCGAGCGAGAACTGCTCAGCCGAAACTCTCACTTGTGTAAACTGCGGGGGGCCGCATGCGGCATACTCCCGCAAGTGCGAAAAATTTCAACTAGAAAAGAAAATTATCAACATCAAAGTCACTGAAAACATCACCTTCCCAGAGGCGCGAAAGAGGTTCGCCTCTTTCCCCCTGGGGAGGTACGCCGACGCGGCTCGCCGGGGGGCGGAGCGGCGTCTCGTTTCCACAGGGACCCAGTTCAGCGAGTCTGACCTGGTCTCTCGCCCGCCCCCCCCCCCCCCCCCTGGGTTGCTTCTGGCAGCCCAACCCGCCACCACGCCGCTTGCTGAGGCAGCAGCGGTTGTGGTGGCAACCTCTTCCGTCGGGACCGGTGCCGCTCCCGCCTTTGTCTCCCCGCCCTCCAGTGCGTTGGAGGGTACAGAGGTGATGGACACCACGGGCCCCGCACCGGTTCCCACCGCCACCGCACCGCCTGTGCCACCTCTGGCGCCCCGGACGCCCTCGGCGGTGGCGGCTCAAACGAAGGGCTCCCGAGGGGGGGCCCGGTCCGTCGGGCACCCCTCGGACATCCGACGACGAGATGGATGTCGGGCCGTTCCTGCCTGCAACGCAGCGCAAGGAACGCGTCCCGACGCCAAAGCCTCCGGACAAGCCAAAAAAGGCGAGAGTCACAGCCCCGAAAGACGACACATAAACAAACACACACACTCCAGTAGCTCTCACACTAAATAATGGGAAGAGAAAACATAATTCAATGGAACTGTAGAGGCCTTCTTAAAAATCTTGACGATGTATACGAAATACTGCATGCTAATCAGCCAAGTGTGATGTGTCTTCAGGAGACGCATTTGAATTCCAAGCACACAAATTTCTTAAATAGGTACATGGTCTTCAGAAAGCACAGGGATGGCTGCACACACTCTTCGAGCGGTGTAGCCATAATAGCCCGGAAATCCCTAGCATGCCACCCTGTCGCTCTCAACACCGTCCTTGAGGCTGTAGCAATACGCACAATAATTTTTAATAGGTTGATAACGGTATGCTCCATATACATTCCTCCTGATGTCACACTTTTGAGCTCTGACTTCGAGGCGCTGGTCGACCAGCTGCCCGAACCGTACATCCTAACAGGCGACCTTAATGCACACAACTCTCTTTGGGGCTCCTCCAGAACGGATGCCCGAGGTCGCCTGATAGAGAAATTTCTTACATCTTCAGGAGCATGCCTTTTCAACCAAAAACCGCCTACATACCATAACTTAGGACATAATACGTACTCACATCTCGACTTGGCTATTGGTTCTGCAATTCTCTTTCCATGTCTTGAGTAGGGCGTGGGCACGGACCCATATGGTAGTGACCACTTCCCCACATCCCTAACATACATAGGTAAAGGCCCATGCAGTCCATCTTCCCATAACAGGTTTAATGAATCAAAAGCAAACTGGAGTACATTCACAGAAACATCTAAACTACACCACACAACCATAAAACACCTACACGTTGAGGAAGCAGCCCAACTCGTCACGGCGCACATAGTCGACGCCGCCGAAAAGTCCATGCCCCAGGCCTCCAGTGCGTCCCGCAACCCAAGGAGGCCCTGGTGGAACGAGGACTGCAGGCGGGCGCGAGAGGCCCAGAACAAGGCGTGGGGTGTCCTTCGCCGGTACCCCACGTCAGATAACCTAATTTCTTTTAAACGGGCAAAGGCTTTGGGGAAGCGAGTGCGTCGTGAGGCAAAAAGGATAGAGTTGGCGCAACTTCCTCACTTCCATCAACTCATACACTGACACACACAAAGTCTGGGCACGAATACGAAAACTGAAAGGACAACAGACACACAGCCTGCCCCTGGTTAGTACAACAGGGGACACACTGGAAGACCAGGCTAACACACTTGCACAACACTTCGAACACGTGTCCAGTTCAGCACAATACACAAACACTTTCATGAAACACAAGACATCTGTAGAAAAGAAGTCCCTGCGTGATAACAACAAGTCGCACACTTCTTACAATTCTCCTTTTTCTATTCATGAGCTGAAGGTTGCTCTGAGCACATGTAAGCCTTCAGCTCCAGGTGCAGACAAAATCACATACACCATGATACAACACCTACACCCAGACACTCTTGAAACACTCCTACATCTATACACCAACATATGGCTTTCGGGGCACATTCCTCGCTTTTGGAGGGAGGCCATAGTAGTGGCTTTCCTGAAGGAAGGAAAGGACCCTTCCTCTCCTGCTAGCTATCGGCCCATCGCCCTCACAAGCTGCCTGTGCAAGCTCCTAGAGAAGATGATAAATAGGAGACTCGTGTACTTTCTTGAGTACAATGGTCTTCTCGAGGGCTGCCAGGCAGGCTTCAGGGGGGGGCGGTCCACGAACGACCAACTCGTCGCGCTCGAGTCCTATAGAAAGGATGCTTTCCTCCACAAACAATATTGTATGACGGTATTCTTTGATCTGGAAAAAGCGTACGATACCGCGTGGCGGTATGGCATCCTAAGCGACCTCAAGTCCTTCGGCATGTCAGGTAACATGATAAACACACTTGCCAGCTACTTGTCTCAAAGAACCTTTCGTGTGCGAGTTGGAACTGCACTGTCTAGGGTTCATGTGCAGGAAAATGGAGTGCCACAAGGTGGAGTTTTAAGTTGCACCCTTTTTATTGTGAAAAGGAATTCCCTTAGGAAGGCGCTGCCACCGTCGATTTCCTGTTCAGTCTATGTAGACGACATTCAACTCTCCTTTAAATCCTGTAACCTGTCTGTCTGTGAGCGCCAGGTCCAGCTTGGTGTTAACAAGCTAGCTGGCTGGGCAGATGGCAATGGTTTTAAATTTAATCCCGGGAAGTGCACTTGTATTTTGTTTTCCAAGAGGCGTGGTATCCGGCCGGATCCAGACATTCAACTCCACGGTGTCTCTATTCCTGTAAAAAAGGAACACAAGTTCTTGGGTATTATCTTTGACGAAAAGCTGACATTCATCCCACACATAAAACAACTAAAACATAAATGCTTAAAAACAATGAATATCCTGAAGGTTCTGTCGCACATCTCTCTTGGTGCTGACAAACAACTTCTCTTACGTGTTTTTACCAGCTTGATAGGTTCACGATTGGACTATGGTAGCGTTGTTTGTGGGTCAGCAAGTAAAACGTCTCTCAAAATGCTGGACCCAGTGCTCCATCTCGGGCTCCGCCTGGCGTGTGGCGCCTTCCGCACTAGCCCGGTCGAAAGCCTCTATGTGGAGTGCAACAAATGGAACCTACAACGTCAGCGAGCTTACACAAATCTCCTTTATGCTTTCAAAATTTCATTCATGCCTCACCATCCTTTTAAATCAGTTTTTCATGATACGTCCATGACTGAACTCCTTTTAAATCGACCATCGATCTCTGCGCCCTTCTCTTACAGAGTTAGAGAGGAGGCGTCAGAGCTTGCTGTCTCCTTTTTAGATACAATCCAAAGTTCTCTAACGGATTTTATAGCACCATGGCATCTCCGCCCTGTATCATGCGACACATCTTTTACACATCTAGATAAAAAGCGAGCTCCAACATGTGCAATTCTGCAGCATTTCTTGTATTTGCAGCAGAAGTATGAGTGCTCTGAATTTTATACGGACGCTTCTAGAACTGCCACCTCTGTGTCCTGCGCGGCGCATGGGCCCGGCCTTAGTGTCACTCGAACTCTGAATGGTCATACTAGTATCTTTACGGCAGAGGCTTACGGTGTACTTCTTGTTGTCAATCATATACTTCAAAACCACATCCCACAATCCATTATCTATACAGATTCCCTCAGTGTTGTGCGGGCGCTGTCGTCAACAGTGCCTTCGAAAAACCACGTTGTCAATCTGATTGTCAAGGGTATTATGTCTGTGTATGTACGCAAATTTGAACTGGTTCTTTGCTGGGTCCCTGGCCACTGTGGTATTGCCGGGAACGAAGCAGCGGACCGAATGGCTGCTGTTGCTACACTCTCGAATACAGTAGACATAACCACATTACCCTACACTGACGTGAAACCACACATCAGACAACAACTTCGCAAAACATGGCAAACACCCTGGAGTGAACAAACAGACAACAACTTACACGTAATAAAACCTCAATTGGGACCATACACCACCGACACACGCAATAGATACTCTGAAGTCGCCTTGGCCAGATTACGGATAGGGCACACCCATGCAACGCACTCGTGTCTGCTGACGGGATCTTCTAGACCCCAGTGCAGCAGGTGCGGAGAGGCCCTATCCGTAGTGCACATACTACTCACATGCAAGGCACTTCACACAACACGACACAAACACTTCAGAGAACTGTACAGACAACATATCCCACTACATCCATCGCAGTTTCTAGGTGACGAAGCCATTGTTTCTGTTAAACCTGTGTTTGAGTATTTGTCAGACGTTAAGTTTTTAAACCTCATTTCCTATCACGCATAATCAAATCTGGCCCTATACACCAGCCATCACCATTATCTGTAACTGATTTTACTATGTTCGGTTGACATTTTTTTTTGTAACCACTTCACTTCATTAAATAAACTTTCCTCTGGCGCTCGTTGCCCTTAGTCGGCCTTGCGCCATAAAAACCCAACCATCATCATCATCATACACAAACACTTTCATGAAGCACAAAACATCTGCAGAAAAAAAGCCCTTACACGACAAATACAAATCAAAAACTTCTTACAACTCTGAATTCACTCTCTATGAGTTGAGGGCTGCCCTGAGCACGTGCAAACCTTCAGCTCCAGGCGCAGATAAGATTACATACACCATGATACAGCACCTACACCCAGACACTCTTACACCTATACAATAAAATATGGCTTTCGGGGCACATTCCACGCTCTTGGAGGGAGGCCATAGTAGTGGCTGTCCTAAAGGAAGTGAAGGACCCTTCCTCTCCTGCCAGTTACCGCCCGATTGCCCTGACAAGCTGCCTGTGTAAGCTCTTCGAGAAGATGATAAACAGGAGACTTGTGTACTTCTTAGAGTACAATGGTCTTCTCGAGAGCTGCCAGGCGGGCTTCAGGGCGGGGCGATCTACCAACGATCAACTCGTTGCATTAGAGGCGTATATAAAAGATGCTTTTCTCCATAAGCAGTACTGTATGACAGTATTCTTTGATCTAGAAAAAGCGTACGATACCGCGTGGCGGTATGGCATCCTAAGCGACCTCAAGTCCTTTGGCATGTCGGGTAACATGATGAACACGCTTGCCAGTTACCTGTCTGAAAGAACGTTTCGCGTGCGAGTTGCAACTGCACTTTCTAGGGTTCATGTGCAGGAAAACGGCGTGCCGCAAGGTGGAGTTTTGAGTTGCACTTTGTTTATTGTAAAGATGAATTCTCTTCGGAAGGCGCTACCACCATCGATTTCCTGGTCCATTTACGTAGACGACGTTCAATTATCCTTTAAGTCTTGTAACCTGTCTGTCTGCGAGCGCCAGGTCCAGCTTGGTGTTGTCAAGCTAGCTGGTTGGGCAGACAGCAACGGTTTTAAATTTAATCCAGGGAAGTGCACTTGTGTCTTGTTTTCCAAGAGGCGTGGCATCCGGCCGGATCCAGACATTCATCTCAATGGTGTCTCGATTCCTGTCAAGAAAGAACACAAGTTTTTAGGTATAATCTTTGACGAAAAGCTCACATTTATCCCACACATACAACAACTTAAACATAAATGCTTAAAAACACTGACTATCCTGAAGCTTTTGTCGCACATTTCTTTTGGTGCTGACAAACAACTTCTTTTACGTGTTTTTACCAGCTTGATAGGCTCACGACTGGACTATGGTAGCATTGTCTATGGGTCAGCCACTAAAACACCCCTCAGAATGTTGGACCCTGTGCTTCATCTAGGGCTGCGCTTGTCGTGTGGTGCCTTTCGGACTAGTCCAGTCGAAAGTCTGTATGTAGAGTGCAACAAATGGAGCCTAGAACGTCAGCGAGCCTACACAGACCTGCTTTATGCTTTTAAAATCTCATCAATGCCTCACCACCCTTTTACATCAGTTTTTTATGATACGTCTATGACTGCACTACTCATAAACCGACCATCGTTCTCTGCGCCCTTCTCTTACAGAGTTAGAGAGGAAGCGTCAGAGCTTTCTGTCTCCTTTTTAGACACCATACAAAGTTCTCAAACAGGTTTTATAGCACCATGGCATCTCCGCCCTGTATCATGCGACACATCCTTCACACATGTAGATAAAAACCGAGCTCCCACATGTGCGATTCTGCAGTACTTCTTGTATTTGCAGCAGAAGTATCAATTTTCCGAATTTTATACGGACGCCTCTAAAACTGCCACCTCTGTGTCCTGCGCGGCGCATGGGCCCGGCCTTAATGTCACTAAAACTCTTAACAGTAATACGAGTATCTTTACGGCAGAGGCTTATGGTGTACTTCTTGTTGTTAAGCATATCCTTAAAAGTCACATCCCACAATCCATTATATATACAGACTCCCTCAGTGTCGTGCGGGCGTTGTCGTCAACAAAGTCTTCAAAAATCACGTTGTAAATCTAATAGTCAAGGGTATTATGTCTGTATATGTCCACAAATTTGAACTAGTCCTTTGCTGGGTCCCTGGCCACTGTGGTATAGCCGGGAACGAAGCAGCGGATCGAATGGCCGCTGCTGCTACACTCTCAAATACAGTAGACATAACCACATTACCCTACACCGACGTGAAACCACACATCAGACAACAACTTCGCAAAACATGGCAAACACACTGGAGCGAACAAACCGACAAGTTACACGTAATAAAACCACACTTGGGACCATACACCACCGACACACGCAATAGATACACTGAAGTCGCCTTGGCTAGATTACGGATAGGGCACACTCACGCAACGCACTCGCACCTGCTCACTGGATCTCCAAGACCTCTGTGCAGCAGGTGCGGAGAGGCCCTATCCGTGATCCACATCCTCATAGAATGTAAGGCACTCGACACTACACGACGCAAACACTTCCCTCAACTACACACACGACATATTCCACGACACCTATGATACTTCTTAGGAGATGATGCCATGTTTTCTGTTCAGCGCACCTTTAAGTTCCTATCAGAAGTTCACTTTTTACAACTCATCTCATACCACCCATAGCTTTACCCCTGGTCCCATACACCAGCCACCTTATTTATTTTTTAACCACTCTTGTTCTTCACCCTGGCCCTTTACACCAGCCGTACTCATGGTTTTTAACTGATTTTATTTCGTGTTGTCTCCTCATCAAATAACTTTCTGTTTGGCGCTCTTTGCCCATGTCGGCCTTGCGCCAATAAAATCAAACCATCATCATCATCGTACCACGTCAAGGGGGCCCAGTCCGCTGGGCACCCCCTTACCTTCAGATGACGACATGGACGTCGAGCCCTTCCGGTTTTCATCGCAGCGGAAGGAACGGGCTGCGACGTCCAGGTCAGTAGAGAAGGCCAGAAAACCCCTTCCAAGAGTCCAAGCCCCGAAAGACCCTACATAAATAGTCACACTCCAGTAGCTCTGAACACATAATAATGGGAAGAGAAAATATTGTTCAATGGAACTGCAGAGGCCTTCTGAATAATCTTGACAACGTTTATGAGATTCTGCATGTCAATCAGCCAAGTATAATGTGTGTCCAGGAAACACATCTGAATTGCAAACACACAAATTTCTTGAATAGTTACATGGTATACAGGAAAGACAGGGATGGCTGCACACACTCTTCTGGCGGTGTTGCCATAATCACCAGCAAATCCTTAGCATGCCACCCTGTCACCTTGAACACCGTCCTTGAGGCTGTAGCAATACGCTTAATAATATTTAATAGGTTGATAACGGTATGCTCCATATACATTCCTCCTGATGTTGCACTTACGAGCTCCGATTTCGAGGCGCTGGTTGACCAGCTGCCCGAACCATACATCCTGACAGGCGACCTTAATGCTCACAACACTCTTTGGGGCTCTTCTCGCACGGATGACCGAGGTCGCCTCATAGAGAAATTCCTTACATCTTCAACAGCATGCCTTTTCAACAATAAACAGCCTACATACCATAACATAGGACACAACACATACTCATGTCTTGACTTGGCGATTGGCTCCGCAGTTCTCTTTCCTCTTCTCGAGTGGGGTGTGGGCACTGACCCATATGGCAGTGACCACTTCCCCACCTCACTCACATACATAGGTAAAGGCCCATGCAGTCTATCTTCCCATAATAGGTTCAATGAAGCACGAGCTAACTTGAATACATTTACAGAGACATCCAAACTACACCACACATCCATAGGACACCTACACGTCGAAGAAGCTACCCAACTCCTCACGGCGCACATCCTCGACGCCGCCGAAAAGTCCATTCCCCACGCCTCTGGTGCCCCGCGCAACCAGCGGAGGCCGTGGTGGAATGAGGACTGTAGGCGGGCGCGAGAGGCCCAGAACAAGGTGGGGTATCCTGCGCAGGTACCCCACGTCGGGAAACCTTTTATTGTTCAAAAGGGCTAAGGCGATAGGAAAACGTGTGCGCCGTGAGGCAAAACGAGAGAGTTGGCGCTCATTCGTAACATCCATAAACTCTTACACTGACTCTCGCAAAGTCTGGACACGAATACGCAAACTAAAAGGACAACAGACACACAGCCTGCCCCTGGTCAGTACAACAGGGGACAAACTGGAAGACCAGGCTAACACACATGCACAACACTTCCAACACGTGTTCAGTTCAGCACACTACACTAGCACTTTCATGAAACACAAACAATTGGCCGAAAAGAAGTCTTTACGTGATAATGATAAGTCAACCTCCTCTTATAACTCGGAGTTTTCACTTCATGAGCTGAGGACTGCTCTGAGCACTTGTAAACCCTCAGCTCCAGGCCCAGACAACATCACATATACAATGATACAGCACCTACACTCAGACACTCTTATAACACTCCTCCACCTATATAACAAGATTTGGCTTTCGGGGCACATTCCTCGCTCTTGGAGGGAGGCCATAGTAGTGGCTTTCCTAAAAGAAGGCAAGGACTCTTCCTCTCCTTCTAGTTACCGGCCCATTGCTTTGACAAGCTGCCTGTGCAAGCTCCTCGAGAAGATGATAAACCGTAGGCTCGTGTACTTCCTTGAGTACAACGGTCTTCTCGAGAGCTGCCAGGCAGGCTTCCGGGCAGGGCGATCCACAAACGATCAATTAGTTGCACTGGAATCTTACATTAAGGATGCCTTTATACACAGACAGTACTGCATGGCCGTATTTTTTGATACCGAGAAAGCTTATGATACGGCATGGCGTTATGGCATTCTTGCAGACCTAAAATCCTATGGTGTGACAGGTAACATGCTTAATACTCTTTCAAGTTACCTGTCCGAACGAACACTTCGTGTCAGGGTCGGTTCGGCACTTTCAAACGTTCACGTGCAGGAGAATGGCGTGCCTCAAGGTGGCGTATTGAGCTGCACCTTGTTTATAGTTAAGATGAACTCTCTCCGAAAGGCACTGCCGCCAACCATATCCTGCTTGATGTATGTGGATGACGTTCAAATATCTTTCAAATCATGTAACATATCCATTTGTGAACGTCAGGTCCAGCTTGGGGTAAATAAACTTTCTCGCTGGGCAGATGAAAATGGGTTTAAACTTAATCCTTCTAAAAGTACCTGCGTTGTATTCTCAAAAAGGCGGGGCATCCTGCCCGATCCCGACTTAAAACTCTTTGGTGACTCGATTCCAGTAAAAAGAGAGCACAAGTTTTTGGGTGTGGTGTTTGACGAGAAACTCTCATTCATACCCCACATAAAACGACTCAAACAAAAATGCCTAAAAACAATGAATATTCTAAAAGTCCTGTCTCACCAATCGTACGGTGCAGACAAACAACTCCTGCTTCGACTTTATGCCGCGTTGGTGGGGTCTCGGTTGGACTACGGAAGCGTTGTGTATGGGTCAGCCACAAAAACAGCACTTAAAATGCTCGACCCAGTGCTTCACTTGGGGCTTCGCCTGTCTTGTGGGGCATTCCGTACCAGTCCTGTCCACAGTCTTTATGCAGAGTGTGACAAATGGTGCTTAGCGTACCAGCGAACTTATGTTGACCTCCTATATGCCTCCAAAATCTCATCAATGAATAACCATCCCTTTAAACCGGTTTTTAATGATACATCCACAACTAAACTCTTTTTAAACCGCCCATCAATTTCCGTTCCCTTCTCGCAGAGAGTGAGGGACGAGGGGACTATTCATGAGGTCTCCCTCTTAGACACATTCAAATCATCTCACACTGATCTTGTAGCACCATGGCATCTTCGTCCTGTAGCATGTGACTTGTCTTTCGTACAATACAATAAGAACAGGACACCAAGAAGTGGGATTTTGCAGCATTTCATGCATCTGCAGAATAAATACAGGGCTCCAGAGTTTTTCAGCGATGCATCTAAAACGTTCGCTGCGGTGTCTTGTGCTGCGCATGGGCCCAATTTTGAAGCATGTAGAACAATGAATGGTAATACAAGTATTTTTACGGCAGAGGCATATGGCATATTTCTAGTTGTAAGTCACATAGTTGAACATCATATTCCTACATCCGTCATTTATACAGATTCGTTGAGCGTCGTCCGTGCATTATCATCCGGAAAGTCATCAAAAAACCATGTCATTAATCTTGTCTTCAGAACGATTATGGTAGCTTATTCTTCAAACCTTGGGGTGACTGTGTGTTGCGTGCCAGGCCACTCTGGCATTGACGGTAATGAAGTGGCGGATGAAATGGCCGCCAATGCTGCACTCCGAAACACAGTCGACATGTCAACACTACCTTACACAGACCTCAAGCCACACATTAGACAACAACTCCGTAAAACTTGGCAAGCAGACTGGAGCGAACAGACAGACAACAAACTACATGTAATAAAACCACACCTGGGACAATACACTACTGACTCACACAACAGGCACATTGAAGTTACCCTAGCTAGGTTACGGATAGGCCATACGCATGTAACGCACTCCCACCTGCTCACGGGATCGCCAAGACCCCTGTGTAGCAGGTGTGGGGAGGGCCTATCCGTAGTCCACATACTCATACAATGCAAGGCACTTGACACAACACGACACAAACACTTCAGAGAACTCTACAGACAACATATTCCCCTACACCCATCTCTGTTTCTAGGTGACGATGCCATGGTTTCTGTGAAACGCGTTTTTAAATATTTGTCAGATGTTAAGTTTTTAAACCTCATTTCCTATCATGCGTAATCACATCTGGCCCTATACACCAGCCATCACCATTATCTTTATTGATCTTACTATGTCCAGTTTGGACATTTTATACCTACCTTTTGTGGTAATCACTTGTTTTCATTAAATAACTTCTCTGGCGCTCTTTGCCCTCTTTGGCCTTGCGCCATTAAAGACCAACCATCATCATCAACAGTACCTTACACCGACCTAAAGACGCACATCAGACGACAGCTTCGTAACACATGGCAATTACACTGGAGTCAACAAACAGACAAACTACACGTAATAAAACCACAACTGGGACGCTACATAACTGACTCACACAACAGATACACTGAAGTCGCCCTGGCTAGGCTGCGGATAGGCCACACACGTTACGCACTCCCACCTGCTCACTCGAACTTCGGGACCCACGTGTAGCAGGTGTGGAAAGGGCCTATCCGTAGTCCACATACTAATCACATGCAAGGCACTTGACACAACACGACACAAACATTTCCCTGAATTATACAGACGACACATTCCTTTGCACACATCATACTTTTAGCCGACGAACCAATGTTTTCTAGTCAACGTGTTTTTAAGTTTTTAGCTGAAGTAAACTTTCTGCAGCTCTTGTCATATCATGTGTAATTACCCTGGCCCTATACACCAGCCATCTCCATTGTCTTTTGTTTTGCATCACCTTTACTTTTACTCACATGTTTTAGTACTTACGGTCTCATCATAATTCAGTAACTTCTTCTTTGGCGCTCTTTGCCCATAGTCGGCCTTGCGCCAATAAAACCCAACTATCATCATCATCATCAGCGTTCAAACCTTGCTGAGTCGGTGAACGCAGGTTTCTTGAGATGTCCAATCCGACCCTACGTGCCGAACCCACGCCGCTGTTTCAAGTGTCAGCGGTTTGGGCATGGCACAACGTCTTGTCGTGGTAAATTGACGTGCGCAAAATGTGCAGCACATGATCATCTAACTGACAATTGTAAATCCGAGAACTTCACCTGTGCGAACTGCCAGAGACCACACGCTGCCTATTCTAGGAGCTGTGAAAAGTTCAAACAGGAGAAACAGATCATTGCCTTAGAAGTCAATGAAAACATCACCTTCCCAGAGGCGCGGAAGAGGTTCGCCTCTTTCCCTCCGGGGAGGTACGCCGGCGCAGCTCGCCGGGGGCGGAGCGGCGTCTTGTTTCGGCGGGGACCCAGTACCGCGAGTCGGACTTGGTCCCCCCACCGCCCCCCCCCCTGGGTTGCCTCTTGCAGCCCAACCCGCCTCCACACCGCTAGCTGGGCCAGCAGCGGGCTGTGGTGGCATCCACGTCCGTTGGGGATGCTGCACCCTCTTTTTCGTCCTCTCCACCTGCCCAAAGCACACGCGAGGGCCTGGAGGAGATGGAGACGGAGGAAACCGCAGCAGTTCCCACCTCCGCCGCACCGCCTGTGCCACCCGGGCGGCTCCTGACTCCCTCGGCGGTCGCGGCCAAAACGAAGGGCACCGCAAAGGGCGCCAAGTCCGGGGGGTCCGGTACGCTGGGTACCCCTTCCAAATCAGATGATGAGCTGGATGTGGGACCCTTCCTGTCTGCTTTACAGCGGAAGGAGCGGGTCCCTCCATCTAAACCTCCATATGAGGTAAAGAAAACCTGTCCAAGAGTCCAAGCCCCGAAAGACCCTACATAAACAGTCACACTACAGTAGCTCTAATACATCATAATGGGAAGAGCAAATATCGTTCAATGGAACTGCAGAGGCCTTCTAAATAATCTTGACGACGTGTATGAGATTCTGCATGCCAATCAGTCAAGTTTAATGTGTGTCCAGGAAACACATCTGAATTCCAAACACAAATTTCTTGAATAGTTACCTGGTATACAGGAAAGACAGGGATGGTTGCACACACTCTTCTGGCGGTGTGGCCATAATCGTCCGGAAATCCTTAGCATGCCACCCTGTCACTTTAAACACTATCCTGCCCCGCACGGGGCACCTTGAGCAATCTTGGTGACGGTACTGGCGATACCGCGGACCCCGAGCCCCCAAACATAAGCTGGATCCAACCGTGGCGATGTGTTTATAGGTGGAGGGTTAGAAACCTACGAACGGTGGCCGTCGGAGCCCAGGTCAAGCTCCGGCGGATGGGCTCCCTGTCTGTTTACCAGGCAGGGAGCTCCGGGACCTCCTCAGCTATCAGGGTAAGGTTGTGGAAGAAAGTACCCCCGTCCCCTGCTTCTATACATGCTGTATGGTATTATCAAACCCCCCCTCCAAACGTGATCGGTCCCTGAAAAGGGGCCGCACCGAAGTATCATTTCCGTCCTTACCAACGATCTCAACCCCAAAGCCAGCCAACTATCCCCGCTTCCTGATCATTCAATCCGTTGAAAAAGAAAAGCCTGTTGCCTCTCTGTCCGTCTTCTTGGTCACAAAATTCATAGAAGGTATAATAGGAAAATCCTACAAAGCAAAGAAACAGAGAACGGGAGAACTGTTGGTCGAAGTCAATAACCAGCAGCAGGCAACAAATCTCCTGAGCCAGACACGCATTGCAGATCTTGACATCACGGTCACGCCCCACCGAAGCCTTAACAGCTCACAGGGCGTGATCTCAGATCCTGACCTCATGACTGAAACTGAAACCGATCTGCTGGATGGCCTGAAAAGTCAGGGCGTAACAGCAGTGAGGCGCATAACAATACGCAGAGAAGACAAAGAAATTCCTACTAAACGTCTCATCTTAACATTTGATCGATCAACATTACCAGAATTCATTAACGCAGGATACATTCGATGTTCCGTTCGGCCATACATTCCTAACCCCCGCCGCTGCTTTAGGTGCCAGCGGTTCGGGCACAGCACCAACTCTTGCCGCGGCCGTCTGACCTGCGCAAAGTGCTCCCAGCACGATCACCCATCGGACAATTGTCCATCATCAACCCTCACCTGCGCCAACTGCCAGGGACCCCATGCCGCCTACTCTCGAAAATGTGAAAAGTTCCAACTTGAAAAGAAAATCATCAACATCAAAGTAACTGAAAACATCACCTTCCCAGAGGCGCGAAAGAGGTTCGCCTCTTTTCCCCTGGGGAGGTACGCCGACGCGGCTCGCCGGGGGGCGGAGCGGCGTCTGGTGTCCACAGGGACCCAGTTCAGCGAGTCTGATCTGGTCCCTCCCCTGCCCCCCCCCTGGGGTGCCTCAGGCATCCCAATCCGTTGCCACGCCGCTTGCTGAGGCAGCAGCGGTTGTGGTGACAACCTCTTCTGTGGGGACCGGTGCCGCTCCCGCCTCTGCCTCCCCGTCCTCCAGTGCGTTGGAGGTTGCCGACCGGATGGACACCGGGGGCCCCGCATCGGCTCCCGCCGCCACCGCCCCTCCCGTGCCACCTCTGGTGCCCCGGACGCCCTCGGCGGTGGCAGCTCAAACGAAGGGCTCCAGAAAGGGGGCCAAGTCCGGGGGGCCTGGTCCGCCGGGCACCCTTCTGGCATCCGACGAGGAGATGGATGTCACGCCGTTCCTGCCTGCTACGCAGCGCAAGGAGCGGCCTCCGATGTCCAAGCCGAAAGAAAAGCCTAATAATCCTAGAATAACAGCCCCGAAAGACGACACATGAACAAACACACACACACACACACTCCAGTTATTCTTAAACTTAAATAATGGGAACAGAAAACATCATCCAATGGAACTGCAGAGGCCTCTTTAAAAATCTTGACGATGTGTATGAGATTCTGCATGCCAGTCAGCCAAGTATCATGTGTCTCCAGGAAACCAACCTCAATTCTAAACAAACAAATTTCTTAAATAGGTACATGGTATTCAGAAAGGACAGGGTTGTCTGCACACACTCTTCAGGAGGTGTGGCAATTGTCGCCCGGAAATCATTAGCCTGCCATCCTGTCACTCTGAACACTGTCCTCGAGGCTGTAGCAATCCGTACAATAATATTTAATAGGTTAGTAACGGTATGCTCCATTTACATCCCTCCTGATTTTGCACTTCTGAGCTCTGATTTCGAGGTGCTGGTCGACCAGCTGCCCGAACCATATATTCTAACAGGCGACCTGAATGCGCACAACTCTCTTTGGGGCTCCGCCAGAACGGATGCCCGAGGTCGCCTGATAGAGAAATTCCTTACATCTTCAGGAGCATGCCTTTTCAACGAAAAATAGCCTACATACCATAACTTAGGACACAATACATACTCACATCTTGACCTGGCTATTGGTTCCGCAATTCTCTTTCCATGTCTTGAGTGGGGCGTGGGCACGGACCCATATGGTAGTGACCACTTCCCCACTTCCCTAACTTACATAGGTAAAGGCCCATGCAGTCCATCTTCCCATAACAGGTTTAATGAATCAAAAGCAAACTGGAGTACATTCACAGAAACATCTAAACTACACCACACAACCATAAAACACCTACACGTGGAGGAAGCAGCCCAACTCGTCACGGCACACATACTCGACGCCGCCGAAAAGTCCATGCCCCAGGCCTCCAGTGCGTCCCGAAACCCAAGGAGGCCCTGGTGGAACGAGGACTGTAGGCGGGCGCGAGAGGCCCAGAACAAGGCGTGGAGTGTCCTTCGCCGGTACCCCACGCCAGATAATCTCATTTCCTTTAAACAGGCAAAGGCTCTTGGGAAGCGTGTGCGTCGTGAGGCGAAAAGGGAGAGTTGGCGCACCTTCCTCACTTCCATCAACTCATACACCGACACTCACAAAGTCTGGACACGAATACGTAACCTTAAAGGAGGACAGATACACAGCCTGCCCCTGGCCAGTACAACAGGGGACACACTAGAAGACCAGGCTAACACACTTGCACAACACTTCCAACACGTTTCCAGCTCTGCACACTACACAAACACTTTCCTAAAACATAAAAATACTTGTGAAAAGAAGTCCCTACATGACACTAACAGGTCAAAATCTGGTTACAATTCTGAATTTACACTCTATGAGTTGAGGGTTGCCCTGAGCACATGTAAACCTTCAGCTCCAGGGGCAGATAAGATCACATACACCATAATACAACACCTACACCCAGACACTCTTGAAACACTCCTACACCTATACAATAAAATATGGCTTTCGGGGCAGATTCCACACTCTTGGAGGGAGGCCATAGTAGTGGCGTTCCTGAAAGAAGGGAAGGACCCTTCCTCTCCCGTCAGTTATCGTCCCATCGCCCTGACAAGCTGCCTGTGCAAGCTGCTCGAGAAGATGATAAATCGCAGGCTCGTGTACTTCCTTGAGTACAACAGTCTTCTCGAGAGCTGCCAGGCAGGCTTTAGGGTGGGGCGATCCACCAACGATCATCTTGTTGCGTTGGAATCCTTCATAAAAGATGCATTTGCTCATAAGCAGTTCTGCCTTACGGTATTCTTTGATCTTGAAAAGGCTTACGACACAGCCTGGCGATACGGCATCCTTAGCGACCTGAAGTCCTTTGGTGTGTCAGGTAACATGTTAAATACTATTTCTAGCTATATGTCCACGAGGACATTTCGTGTTAAGGTTGGGTCATCCCTGTCCGGGATACATGTGCAGGAAAATGGTGTGCCGCAAGGTGGAGTTTTACGCTGCACATTGTTTATAGTTAAGATGAACTCCCTCCGAAAGGCATTGCCACCAACCATTTCCTGTTCCATCTATGTAGACGATGTTCAAATATCTTTTAAATCCTGTAACCTGTCAATTTGCGAACGTCAAGTACAGCTCGGTGTTAAGAAGCTTGCTGGATGGGCGGACCTTAACGGTTTTAAACTGAACCCGGGCAAAAGTACTTGTGTTCTGTTCTCCCGCAAGCGCGGGCTTAGTGTGGACCCTGAGATTGCTCTTGGCCGTGCATCTATTCCTGTTAAAAGGGAGCACAAGTTTTTAGGTGTCATATTTGATAACAAGCTCACGTTCATACCTCACGTCAAAGCACTTAAACATAAATGCCTAAAAACACTAAACATTCTCAAGGTGCTCTCCCACCAATCCTATGGTGCAGACAAGGAGCTACTTCTCCGGGTCTTTACCGCCTTAGTCGGGTCCCGGTTAGACTACGGCAGCGTCGTGTATGGGTCGGCATCAAAAACCGCACTAAACATGCTTGACCCAGTACTCCACTTGGGCCTCCGCCTTGCGTCGGGTGCGTTCCGCACTAGCCTGGCAAAGAGTCTATACGTTGAATGTAACAAATGGTGCCTTGAGGACCAACGAACGTACATGGACTTGCTCTACGCTTTCAAAATTTCATCGATGAATAACCATCCTTTTAAACCTGTTATTATGATGCATCCACATCACTAGTGTTTGTAAATCGACCGTCCGTTCCTTTGCCATTCTCACTAGAGTGAGACAGGAAGCTTCGGATTTCAACATCTCCTTTTCAGACATTTACACATCTTCCTTTACTGATGTTTTACCACCCTGGCAGCTTCAACCTGTGTGTTGTGACTTGTCTTTCATAAATATTGATAAAACCAGGGTACCACAAACTGCAATTTTGCAGCACTTCTTCTCCCTGCAGTACAAGTATCAATGTGCAGAGTTTTATAGTGACGCATCAAAAACTGCAACCATAGTGTCTTGCGCTGCTCATGGACCAAACTTTGATGCATGCAGAACCATGAGCACATACACCACGATTTACTCAGCTGAAGCATATGGCATCTTACTCATTGCACAACATATTCTTGAACACAAAATCTCGAAGTCCATCATATATACAGATTCCTTGAGCGTTGTGCGCGCATTGGCATCATACAAGCCATGCAAAAACAGAATTGTCCATATGGTTTTCAACACTATCATGTCTATATATGCCCAAAAAGTTGTTCTGGTGTTGTGCTGGGTTCCAGGCCATGCTGGAATTGCTGGCAATGAGGTTGCGGATCAGAAGGCTGCAGTTGCTGCACTCAGGAACACAGTAGATATAACCATACTACCACAGAGTGACCTTCAGCCACAAATTCGACAATACCTTCGTAGGAAATGGCAAACACACTGGGATGAACAGACAGACAACAAACTACATGTAATAAAGCCACACTTGGGACGGTACACATCTGACTCACACAACAGACACACGGAAGTCGCCTTGGGTAGGCTGCGGATAGGGCACACCCATGCGACGCACTCGTATCTGCTGACGGGGTCTTCTAGACCCCAGTGCAGCAGGTGCGGAGAGGCCCTATCCGTAGTGCACATACTAATCACCTGCAAGGCACTTCACACAACACGACACAAACACTTCAGAGAACTCTACAGACAACATATTCCGCTACATCCATCGTTTTTTCTAGGTGACGAAGCCATTGTTTCCGTGAAACGTGTGTTTGAGTATTTGTCAGAAGTCAAGTTTTTAACCCTCATTTCCTATCACGCATCATGAAATCTGGCCCTATACACCAGCCATGCTCATTGTCGTTTTGTGATTTTACTTTTGTTTTTGCTGATTTTACTTGGTGTTTAAGGTATCACCTCTCATATACGACTATTGTTTTGGCGCTCTTAGCCCCAGTTGGCCTTGCGCCATAAACATCAAACCATCATCATCAAACTACACCACACATCCATAGGACACCTACACGTTGAAGAAGCTACCCAACTCCTCACGGCGCACAACCTGGACGCCGCCGAAAGGTCCATTCCCCACGCCTCTGGTGCCCCGCGCAATCAGC
This sequence comes from Haemaphysalis longicornis, assembly GCF_048455015.1. Lineage (NCBI taxonomy): Eukaryota > Metazoa > Arthropoda > Arachnida > Ixodida > Ixodidae > Haemaphysalis > Haemaphysalis longicornis. The sequence goes on along the minus strand of NW_027526411.1, from coordinate 553,743 downwards.
GGAGGCCGTGGTGGAATGAGAACTGTAGGCGGGCGCGAGAGGCCCAGAACAAGGCGTGGGGTATCCTTTGTCGGTACCCCACGTCGAGTAACCTCCTCTTGTTCAAACGGGCCAAGGCGTTCGGAAAACGTGTGCGCCGTGAGGCAAAACGCGATAGTTGGAGTACATTCATAACATCAATTAACTCCTACACAGACACACGGAAAGTATGGACGAGAATACGTAAACTCAAAGGACAACAACCACACAGCCTGCCTCTGGTCAGCACAACAGGGGACACACTCGTAGACCAGGCTGACACACTCGCACAACACTTCCAACACGTGTCCAGTTCAGCACACTACACAAACACTTTCATGAAACTCGAGAGTCTGTATGTCGAGTGTGATAAGTGGAGCCTTGAGAACCAACGAACGTACATGGACTTGCTATATGCTTTTAAAATTTCATCACTGAATAATCATCCTTTTTATCCTGTCTTTAACGATACATCAACATCTCTGCTCTTTGCAAATCGACCATCCGTTCCTCTGCCCTTATCACTTAGAGTGAGAGAGCGAGCCTCGGATCTAAGTGCTTCGTTTTTAGATGTGTACAGGTCATCCTTTTCTAACAGTTTACCGCCTTGGCAAGTTCGCCCGGTGTCGTGCGACCTTTCTTTTATGAGACTTGACAAAAATCGTGTACCACGAGCTGCAATACTGCAGCACTTTCTGTCTTTGCAGTTTAAATACACATGTGCAGAATTTTATAGTGACGCTTCTAAATCCTCCAGTATGGTGTCGTGCGCTGCTCATGGTCCTAATTTCAATGCAGCCAGAACCATGAGCCTGCACACATCAATTTCTTTCAGCAGAAGCGTATGGGATTTTACTGATTGTACGACACATTCTTGAAACTCAAATTCCCAATTCCATCATCTATACAGATTCTTTGAGTGTTGTTCGCGCACTGTCATCGCACAAGCCCCCCAAAAACCACATAGTTAATCTTGTATTCAGCACTATCATGTCCGTGTATGCACAAAAGCATGAGCTGGTCCTCTGCTGGGTCCCAGGACATGCAGGGATCGCTGGGAACGAGTTGGCAGACGAGAGGGCCGGTGCTGCTGCACTCACGAACACTGTGGACATTACAACGGTACCCTACACAGACCTCAAGCCACACATAAGACAACACCTGCGCAGAACATGGCAAACACACTGGGACGAACAGACAGACAACAAACTACATGTAATAAAGCCACACTTGGGACGGTACACATCTGACTCACACAACAGACACGCTGAAGTCGCCTTGGGTAGGCTGCGGATAGGGCACACCCATGCGACGCACTCGTATCTGCTGATGGGATCTTCTAAACCCCAGTGCAGCAGGTGCGGAGAGGCCCTATCCGTAGTGCACATACTAATCACATGCAAGGCACTTCACACAACACGACACAAACACTTCAGAGAACTCTACAGACAACATATTCCTCTACATCCATCGTTTTTCCTAGGTGATTATGCCATTGTTTCCGTGAAACGTGTGTTTGAGTATTTGTCCGACGTCAAGTTTTTAAACCTCATTTCCTATCACGCATCATGAAATCTGGCCCTATACACCAGCCTTGCTCATTGTCGTGTTGTGATTTTACTTTTGTTTTTGCTGATTTTACTTAGTGTTTAAGGTTCCACCCCTATCATCGACTATTGTTTTGGCGCTCTTTGCCCCAGTTGGCCTTGCGCCATAAACATGCAACGATCATCATCATCACTTTCATGAAACACAAACAAACGGCCGAAAAGAAGCCTATACTAGATAACAATAGGTCAACATCTTCTTATAACTCAGAGTTTTCACTGCATGAGCTGAGGGCTGCTCTGAGCACGTGTAAACCCTCAGCTCCAGGCCCAGACAACATCACATATACAATGATACAATACCTACACGCAGACACTCTTCTAACACTCTTACACCTATATAACAAGATATGGCTTTCGGGGCACATTCCAAACTCTTGGAAGGAGGCTATAGTTGTAGCTTTCGTGAAGGAGGGAAAGGACCCGTCGTCTCCCTCAAGTTACCGTCCTATTGCCCTGACGAGCTGCCTGTGCAAGCTTCTCGAGAAGATGATTAATCGCAGGCTCGTGTACTTCCTCGAGTACAATGGTCTTCTCGAGAGCTGCCAGGCAGGCTTCAGGGCGGGGCGATCCACGAACGATCAACTCGTATCTCTTGAATCGTATATAAAGGATGCCTTCGTTCATAAACAGTATTGTGTAACTGTGTTTTTCGACCTCGAGAAGGCCTACGACACCGCTTGGCGGTACGGGATCCTCAGTGACCTAAAGTCATTCGGTGTCTCGAGTAACATGTTAAACACTCTTGTCAGTTACCTGTCAGAAAGAACATTTCGAGTGAGAGTCGGTGGTGCACTCTCAAGGGTTCACGTGCAAGAAAATGGCGTGCCACAAGGTGGTGTGTTAAGCTGCACTCTCTTCATAGTAAAAATGAACTCTCTTGGTAAGGCACTGCCACCCACAATCTCTTATTCCATGTATGTAGATGACGTCCAGATATCCTATAAATCATGTAATATGTCAATCTGCGAACGTCAAGTCCAGCTTGGTGTAAAGAAACTTGCCGGCTGGGCAGACAAGAATGGTTTTAAATTGAATCCTGCAAAAAGCTCCTGCGCTGTGTTCTCCAGGAAGCGCGGGGTCCATCCGGACCCCGACATTACTCTTAATGGCGTGTCGCTTCCTGTGAATAAGGAGCACAAGTTCTTAGGTGTGGTGTTTGATCACAAACTCACATTCATTCCCCACATCAAGCAACTTAAAAATAAATGTCTCAAAACAATGAATATACTTAAGGTTCTCTCCCACCAATCCTATGGTTCCGACAAAGAACTCTTGCTTCGCTTGTATACTGCTTTGCTTGGGTCTCGTTTGGACTATGGCAGTGTGGTGTATGGGTCGGCGACTAAGACAGCCTTGCGAATTCTTGACCCAGTGCTACACTTGGGCCGTCGTCTTTCGTCGGGTGCTTTCCGCACTAGCCCTGCTGAGAGTCTTTATGTTGAGTGTAATAAGTGGAGCCTTGAGAACCAACGAACATACATGGACTTGCTTTATGCTTTTAAAATTTCATCGCTGAATAATCATCCTTTTTATCCTTTTTTTAACGATACATCCACATCTCTGCTCTTTGTAAATCGCCCATCCGTTCCTCTGCCCTTTTCACTTAGAGTGAAAGAGCGAGCCTCGGATCTCAGTGCTTCGTTTTTAGATGTGTACAGATCATCCTTTTCAAACAGTTTACCGCCTTGGCAAGTTCGTCCTGTGTCGTGCGACCTTTCTTTTATGAAACTTGACAAAAATCGGGTACCGCGAGCTGCAATACTGCAGCACTTTCTGTCTCTGCAGTTTAAATACCCACTTGCAGAATTTTACAGTGACGCGTCTAAAACCTCCACCATGGTCTCCTGCGCTGCTCATGGTCCGGATTTCACCCCGCACGGGGCACCTGGAGAAATCTTGGTGACGGTACTGGCGATACCGCGGACCCCGAGCCCCCAAACATACGCTGGATTCAACCGTGGCAATGTGTTTTTAAGGTGAAGGGTAGAAACCTCTAACGGTGGCCGTCGGAGCCTTGGTCAAGCTCCGGCCGATGGGCTCCCTGCCTGTCTACCAGGCAGGGAGCTCCGGGACCTCTTTGACTACCAGGGTAAGGTCAAAGGAGAAAGTACCCCCGTCTCCCTGCTTTCCAATGTATCATATGGCATTTTCCAAACCCCCCCCCCCAAACGTGATCGGCCACCGAAAAGGGGCCGCACCGAAGCCTCATTCCCACCCTTGCCAACAATTGCATCCCAAAAGCCAAATAACTATCCGCGCTTCTTGATTGTTGAATCACTTGACAAGTCAAATCCTATCTCCTCCCAGTCAGTGTTCCTTATCACCAAATTCCTTGAAGGCATCCTTGGCAAGTCTTTCCAAGCCAAGAAACTGAGAACCGGCGAAGTTCTGGTCGAGGTGAACACTCGCCAGCAAGCCACAAGCCTCCTTACCCAGAATCGCATGGCAGATCTGGACATCAGAGTCACACCCCACCGTAGCCTCAATAGCTCTCAGGGTGTGATTTCTGAGCCAGATCTGATAAATGAGACGGAAGCCGATCTGCTCGAAGGTCTGAAAGGCGAGGGCGTGACGGCAGTGAGGCGCATCACCATGCGGCGAGATGATAAGCAAATCATGACAAAGCATATAATCTTGACATTTGACCGTTCCACACTCCCTAAATCCATCAAAGCGGGTTTCATTCATTGTTCTGTCCGGCCTTACATCCCGAACCCGCGGCGCTGTTTCAAGTGCCAACGGTTCGGGCATGGCACCACCTCCTTTCGTGGAAAAACAACGTGTGCAAAATGTTCATCTCAAGATCATGATACAGATAACTGCCAGGCTCAACAATTAATGTGCAGCAACTGTCATGGACCTCATGCTGCGTACTCCCGCACGTGTGAAAGGTTCCAGATGGAAAAGAAAATAATCAACCATAAAATCACTGAAAACATCACCTTCCCAGAGGCGCGGAAGAGGTTCGCCTCTCTCCCTCTGGGGAGGTACGCCGACGCAGCTCGCCGGGGGGCGGAGCGGCGTCTGGTTTCCACAGGGACCCAGTTCAGCGAGTCTGACCTGGTCCCTCCGCCGCCCCCCTCTGGGTTGCCTGTGGCAGCCCAACCCGCCACCACGCCGCTTGCTGAGGCAGCAGCGGTTGTGGTGCAAATGTCTTCCGTCGGGACCGGTGCCGCTCCCGCCTCTGTCTCCCCGTCCTCCAGTGCGCTGGAGGGTACCGAGGTGATGGACACCACGGGCCCCGCACCGGTTCCCACCGCCACCGCACCGCCTGTGCCACCTCTGGCGCCCCGGACGCCTTCGGCGGTGGCGGCTCAAACGAAGGGCTCCCGAGGGGGGGCCAAGTCCGGGGGTCCCGGTCCGTCGGGCACCCCTCGGACATCCGACGACGACATGGATGTCGGGCCGTTCCTGCTTGCAACGCAGCGCAAGGAACGCGTCCCGACGCCAAAGCCTCCCGACAAGCCAAAAAAGGCGAGAGTCACAGCCCGGAAAGACGACACATAAACAAACACACACACTACAGTAGCTCTCACACTAAATAATGGGAAGAGAAAACATAATTCAATGGAACTGCAGAGGCCTTCTAAATAATCTTGACGACGTCTATGAGATTCTGCATGCTAATCAGCCAAGTGTAATGTGTGTTCAGGAAACACACCTGAATTCCAAGAACACAAATTTCTTGAATAGTTACCTGGTATACAGAAAGGACAGGGTTGGCTGCACACACTCTTCTGGCGGTGTGGCCATAATCGCCCGCAAATCCTTAGCATGCCACCCTGTCACCTTGAACACTATCCTGGAGGCTGTGGCCATTCGAACGATAATATTTAACAGGTTGATAACGGTATGCTCCATATACATTCCTCCTGATGTTTAACTTTTAAGCTCTGACTTCGAGGCGCTGGTTGACCAGCTGCCCGAACCATACAACCTGACAGGCGACCTTAATGCTCACAACACTCTTTGGGGCTCTTCTCGCACGGATGCCCGAGGTCGCCTCATAGAGAAATTCCTTACATCTTCAGGAGCATGTCTTTTCAACAGTAAACAGCCTACATACCATAACATAGGACACAACACATACTCATGTCTTGACTTGGCGATTGGCTCCGCAGTTCTCTTTCCTCTTCTCGAGTGGGGTGTGGGAACTGACCCATATGGCAGTGACCACTTCCCCACCTCACTTACATATATAGATAAAGGCCCAAGCAGTTCATCTTCCCATAATAGGTTCAATGAAGCACGAGCTAACTGGAATAAATTTACAGAGACATCCAAACTACACCACACATCCATAGGACACCTACACGTTGAAGAAGCTACCCAACTCCTCACGGCGCACATCCTCGACGCCGCCGAAAAGTCCACTCCCCACGTCTCTGGTGCCCCGCGCAACCAGCGGAGGCCGTGGTGGAATGAGGACTGTAGGCGGGCGCGAGATGCCCAGAACAAGGCGTGGGGTGTCCTTCGTCGGTACCCCACGTCGGGAAACCTCCTCTTGTTCAAACGGGCCAAGGCATTAGGAAAACGTGTGCGCCGTGAGGCAAAACGAGAGAGTTGGCATACATTCATAACATTAATAAACTCCTACACAGACACACGGAAAGTATGGACACGTATACGCAAACTCAAAGGACAACAGACACACAGCCTGCCCCTGGTCAGTACAACAGGGGACACTCTGGAAGACCAGGCTGACACACTCGCACAACACTTCCAACACGTGTCCAGTTCAGCACACTACACGAACACTTTCCTGATACATAAAGCCTCTTGTGAAAAGAAGTCCCTACACGACAACAACAAATCACAGACTTCGTACAACTCCCTGTTTTCACTACATGAGCTGAGGGCTGCTCTGAGCACGTGTAAACCCTCAGCTCCAGGCCCAGACAACATTACATATACAATGATACAGAACTTACACACAGACACTCTTGTAACACTTCTTCACCTTTTCAACAAGATATGGCTTTCGGGGCACATTCCAAAGTCTTGGAGGGATGCCATAGTTGTAGCATTCTTGAAAGAAGGGAAGGACCCTTCTTCTCCCGCTAGCTATCGACCCATTGCCCTGACCAGCTGCCTGTGCAAGCTTCTCGAGAAGATGATAAACCGGAGGCTCGTGTACTTTTTGGAGTATAACGGCCTTCTCGAAAGCTGCCAGGCAGGCTTCAGGTCGGGGCGATCCACGAATGATCAACTTGTGGCACTAGAGTCGTATATTAAGGATGCCTTCGTGCATAAACAGTTCTGTTTAACTGTGTTTTTCGACCTAGAAAAGGCCTATGACACCGCTTGGCGTTATGGGATCCTTACTGACCTGAAGTCATGCAGTGTTTCTGGTAGTATGTTTAACACCCTTGCTAGCTATTTGTCGGAGAGAACCTTTCGCGTCAGAGTTGGTTCTGCACTGTAAAAGGTACACGTGCAAGAAAATGGCGTGCCGCAAGGCGGAGTTCTAAGCTGCACTCTCTTCATAGTAAAAATGAACTCCCTTGGGAAGGCACTCCCGCCTACAATTTCTTACTCCATGTATGTAGATGACGTGCAGATATCGTTTAAATCATGTAATATGTCCATCTGCGAAGGTCACGTCCAGCTCGGCGTCAAGAAGCTTGCCGGCTGGGCAGACAAGAATGGTTTTAAAATTAATCCCGGAAAGAGCTCTTGTGTTGTATTCTCCAGGAAGCGTGGGCTCCACCCGGACCCAGACATCACTCTTGCGAATGTGCCAATCCCTGTGAACAAGGAGCACAAGTTTTTAGGCATTTTATTCGATGAAAAACTTACATTCATTCCTCATGTCAAACAGCTCAAATGTAAATGCCTAAAGGCAATGAATATTCTTAAGGTTCTGTCACATCAATCTTATGGGGCCGACAAACAACTCCTGCTGCGCCTGTACACAGCGTTGGTGGGGTCCCGGCTCGTCTACGGCAGTGTCGTGTATGGGTCGGCGACAAAGACCGCACTGAGAATGCTCGACCCAGTGCTGCATCTTGGCCTTCGCCTCTCATGCGGCGCTTTCCGCACTAGCTCTGTCGAAAGCCTTAATGTCGAGTGCGACAAGTGGTGTCTAGGGCATCAGCGGGAGTATGTTGACCTGCTGTATGCATCTAAGATTCTGTCCCTTACCAACCATCCTTTTAATCCCAACATGAACAATACATCAAACTTGCAACTCTTTTTAAACAGGCCATCCGTTTCCTTACCTTTCTCTCTCAGAGTTAGGGAGGAGGCTTCTGCACTCACGGTCCCTCTTTCAGACACGCACAAGACACCCATTCAAAATTTCATCGCACCATGGCATCTTCGTCCTGTATCATGCGACCTGTCATTCACTCTTGTAGAAAAAAATAGGGTACCCAAGAATGCAATTCTGCAGCACTTCCTGTTCCTGCAGGACAAGTACAGGTGCGCAGAATTCTATAGCGACGCGTCGAAAACTGGTTCTACGGTATCTTGTGCAGCGCACGGACCAAATTTTAGAGTAAGCAAAACAATGAATTTTCATAACAGTATTTACACGGCAGAAGCATATGGCATTTTACTCGTTACAAACCACATCATCAAACATAAAATTCCCAAGTCCATTTTGTGCACAGACTCTCAAAGCGTTGTACAGGCACTGTCATTAGGAAGGTCATCTAAAAACTATGTCATAAATGCTCTTTTCAAGGTACCAATGTCTGCATATGCCTCAAATCTTGAAATAACTATATGCTGGGTACCAGGGCATTGTGGAATCCCTGGCAATGAGGCCGCCGACCAAATGGCTGGTGATGCTGCTCTCATGACTACAGTTGACATTACAACAGTACCTTACACCGACCTAAAGACACACATCAGACGATGTCATAAATGCTCTTTTCAAGGTACTAATGTCTGCATATGCCTCAAATCTTGAAATAACTATATGCTGGGTACCAGGGCATTGTGGAATCCCTGGCAATGAGGCCGCCGACCAAATGGCTGGTGATGCTGCTCTCATGACTACAGTTGACATTACAACAGTACCTTACACCGACCTAAAGACACACATCAGACGACAGCTTCGTAACACATGGCAATTACACTGGAGTCAACAAACAGACAACAAACTACACATAATAAAACCACAACTTGGACGCTACATAACTGACTCACGCAACAGATACACTGAAGTCGCCCTGGCTAGGCTGCGGATAGGCCACACACATGCGACGCACTCCCACCTGCTCACTGGAACTTCGGGACCCACGTGTAGCAGGTGTGGAAAGGGCCTATCCGTAGTCCACATACTAATCACATGCAAGGCACTTGACACAACACGACACAAATATTTCCCTTAATTATACAGACAACACATTCCTTTGCACCCATCATACTTTTTAGCCGACGAACCAATGTTTTCTAGTCAACGTGTTTTTAAGTTTTTAGCTGAGGTAAACTTTCTGCAGCTCTTGTCATATCATGTGTAATCACCCTGGCCCTATACACCAGCCATCTCCATTGTCTTTTGTTTTGCATCACCTTTACTTTTAGTCATGTTTTAGTATGTACGGTCTCATCATAATTCAGTAACTTCTTCTTTGGCGCTCTTTGCCCATAGTCGGCCTTGCGCCAATAAAACCCAACTATCATCATCATCATCTTCAGGAGCATGCCTTTTCAACAAAAAACAGCCTACATACCATAACTTAGGACATAATACGTACTCACATCTCGACTTGGCTATTGGTTCTGCAATTCTCTTTCCATGTCTTGAGTGGGGCGTGGGCACGGACCCATATGGTAGTGACCACTTCCCCACATCCATAACATACATAGGTAAAGGCCCATGCAGTCCATCTCCCCATGACAGGTTTAATGAATCAACAGCAAACTGGAGTACATTCACAGAAACATCTAAATTACACCACACAACCATAAAACACCTACACGTGGAGGAAGCAGCCCAACTCGTTACGGCGCACATAGTCGACGCCGCCGAAAAGTCCATGCCCCAGGCCTCCAGTGCGTCCCGCAGCCCAAGGAGGCCCTGGTGGAACGAGGACTGCAGGCGGGCGCGAGAGGCCCAGAACAAGGCGTGGGGTGTCCTTCGCCGGTACCCCACGTCAGATAACCTAATTTCTTTTAAACGGGCAAAGGCTTTGGGGAAGCGAGTGCGTCGTGAGGCAAAACGGGAGAGTTGGCGCACCTTCCTCACTTCCATCAACTCATACACTGACACACACAAAGTCTGGACACGAATACAAAAACTAAAAGGACAACAGACACACAGCCTGCCCCTGGTTAGTACAACAGGGGACACACTGGAAGACCAGACTAACACACTTGCACAACACTTTCAACACGTGTCAAGCTCTGCACACTACACAAACACTTTCCTGAAACATAAAGCCTCTTCTGAAAAGAAGTCCCTATGTGACAACAACAAATCACAGACTTCCTACAACTCCCTGTTTTCACTACATGGGCTGAGGGCTGCTCTAAGCACGTGTAAACCCTCAGCTCCAGGCCCAGACAACATTACATATACAATGATACAGCACGTACACACAGACACTCTTGTAACACTCCTCCACCTTTACAACAATATATTTCTTTTGGGGCACATTCCAAAGTCTTGGAGGGAGGCCATAGTTGTAGCATTCCTGAAAGAAGGGAAGGACCCTTCCTCTCCTGCTAGCTATCGACCCATTGCCCTGACCAGCTGCCTGTGCAAGCTTCTCGAGAAGATGATAAATCGCAGGCTCGTGTACTTCCTTGAGTACAACGGTCTTCTCGAGAGCTGCCAGGCAGGCTTCAGGGCGGGGCGATCAACGAACAATCATCATCATCATCATCGTGGCACACTGCGCGGGCAGAACACAACGAAGCCACCACTGGAATCGTTATCGCTGATTAGGCACTACTGCACCTTTGTTGCGCACGCCTCGTCATCGCAGGCCCAAAGCAGCGACTGCGGCAAAACCTGCACCACTGTGCACCGTTGAACGAAATAAGCCATCGCAGCAGCAAAGCGAGCACGCTATGCTGTTGTTTTTCTGTTTCATTGCGTTGAATCTCTAGTAATTTTGGTTTGTTTTGGATGTGCAATACATTGTAAACTCTCCGGGCCGACATCTTCTGTTAGGAGCGAAGAAAGCCTAGGGATCCTAGTTTGGAATAACCGTTCTGGATACAGCAGAGTTCGAATTATCGGGCGCATCCCCCCACTGAAATATACAGGGCTTTGTAGGGACCAGGGTGTCAGTTCGAATTAACGAGCTTTTACTGTATTTGAATCTTAGTGTTTAGCTACTGGCATGGAAAAAATCAGCATGAATGGCATTGTAGACAAGTGTGGGATGCACTAGGGTTTTTGCTGCACTTTGCTTGCCCCTTTTACTGAAGTCACAATGCCTGAAGCAATGACTCATAAACACTTAGTGCAAATATTCGAAGCATTCCAGGCACTAGACTAGCCAGCCATTGCGAGCACATCAGCAGTTTCTGCAAACGTTAAAAAACTGCCACATAGTGGAGTGCTGACCTCCAGAATGTGAGGGCCTGAAAATTTTGGTGTAGTAACCATCACAGCAATTCAAATTTGCTAAAGAAGGGAGCATTTTGCCTCCATCGTAAGTAGCGCTAGATACGGGACACAGAAGAGAAGACACACACGACGGCGCCGTCGTGTGTGTCTTCTCTTCTGTGTCGCGTATCTAGCGCTACTTACGATGAATCAAAACCAACTAGCCCAACTGTCAATTTTATTGAACAGCACTTTGCCTCTTAAGTGGACAATTGTGAATGACATATTGATGAATCGCAAACATAGCCACTAAATTGTTAGCTTTAAGTGTAAGACTACTAATTAGCCATTCGTTTTCCTGAGAATTGCTTAGTACAGTGGTTGGGTAAGGCAGGTCATGCAGTGAATGTGTCCGCTGAGGAAGGAAGAGCAAAATACTGTTACTTGTGTTACCTGTGGTACTTCCATTTGTGTGCTTTTTATGCAGGAGCCAGGAGAGACCCCCTTACCCCACAATCTTGTTCTCGGGCAAAAATGCGGAGGAATCTGAAGCCGTGACCGTGCACTTCGAAGAGCTCCAGCTGACAGCTATGGACATAGTGGATGGGTTGGCTTTGCTTTTGGCGGTCTACTGGACCTTCAACATCCAGTATGCCCAAAGGCAAAGCGGACCTGTGCTTTTTGAGATGATGCTCAGCCTACCACCAGCAGAGCAGATGGTTTCGGTCATAAAAGCAGCAACTGCAATACAGGTGGCGCGACGTGTGTGAGGATGTCAAAATAAAGGATGAAATGCAATGTGAAAACGATTTATCTATTTTTCTTGGCTAAGTACAAACGACAGCTTTTTTTGTAAAGACGCTTTGCTATGTTTACTTGTGAAGTAATTTTACTGTATTTCAGTTTGGAAAAATGAAGTAACGAGGGCTGGAACTAATGCTGTTGTGGATGCTAAAGTGTAGTCTTGTAAAAGGTAACATCGTGCTGCCTCTGAATAGTAGAGTTTGGCAACTTGCAGGTAGTGCGTAAATCTTGCTTCGAAGGAATACATTAGTTCTGGCAAAGAATAAGCTAGCCCTCCTTGAGGAGGCATTGTGGGACTCTGGTTGAAAAAAATACAATGATTCTGAAAAGAGTACGCTAACCCTTCCTGGTGAAGTATTGCAAAATGCTGTTTGGTGGAATAAGGTAATTCTGAGGGGGTGTATATTAACCTTTTTGGCAGAGGTATAGCAAGATTCTGGTAAAGAATTGTATAACTCCCTGACTGGAGGCATTATTCGACCCGTGGTGAGGGAATTGCCGGACGCGGGTCCCGCAACTCCTGTGAGAATGCCCCGACCCCCTCTCCGCCAGAGGCTTGCGACTCCTTTATGAAGGGTAAGGATATTCTGCTAAAAAGGGAGTTGCCTGATGCTGGAAAAGAGAATCGTATATGGGACATTGTGTGAGATGGAAAAGAGATTCCAGGCCTGCACCACAGAACTATCGCAGGAGAAGAGAAGTAAGGGGTGGGGAGAGAAATTTGGGTTAGGGTATTTGGTAAAAAGTGGTTGGGATTTGAAAGGGACGGGGTAATGGCGATAGGATAGATCTACCATCAGCGACCACCGCCCGGGAACGGGCCTGACCATCCGCGGCTTTTCTTGCGTTTTCTTTATCTAATAAACAAGAGAAAAGAAAAATACATTCGTCCAAATGTTTGGCCAGAAAGCTAAAATTATACAAAGAATAAGGATTATTTATGAACTGTATTCTATTCTGGCTCTACGTCTTGTAGTTCATATCCACTTCTTACTTGTTTGATATTTCTGGATTCTTGATCTTGATATTGATTAAATGATGACGACGACAAAAACTTGTTAGCTTGGGTCTTGTTTTGTAGAACTTGAGTATGGGTTTGGTTCTTGATTGGTTGATTGTTATTGTTGCTCTTCTTCCTCCAGCTTGGGGTATGAATTCCTCTGCCTTGGAGTAGTAAGTTGATGTTAAATGGAGTATTTCGCCTTAGGCTGATTATATTATTGTTGCTACGGTTCCAAATGTCTTGATCGTCATCATGTCGTAATTGAAGTAGTGTTCGCGTAATGTTTGTGCGTGGTTATTTTATGTATGCGTTTTTCGGGAGGAATGATGGGCGATGTGGGCGGAGGTATCCTCACCAGTTTGGCTTTTCTGCCCCATCACCCTACCGTATCCTCTTGTATTTCCGTTCAACTTGATACTCTCTAATACTATATTACTGTTATGCCTGTAGCGTGAAGTCATTCATTTCACATACCATTTCTTCTAATATTCTGTGTGTAACTTCTTTTTTAATTATTTAAGGTTTCCTATTCTCGAATTGTTTTCCTAGTTTTCTAATGAGCTTTTGTCTTTCCTCTATTACTACAGGGCATTCTTCTAAATAATGGTCAAAGCTCTCCATGTTCTTCTTACATATGCATAAAGACGTTTGTGTTATTTTAAATCTTGCAAAATAAAATGGAAATCGCCCATGGCCTGTAATTGCTTGTGAGGAAAAGAAATTTGTGGGAAAATGCTCTGGAATTAACGTAACGTTTTTAATCCAATGATATGCATAACTTTCTTTCCCTTCCTTATTCCAGATCTTATTTCATTCTTAATTTACTTTATCGTATAATTGTTTAACAATAAATGACTTCGTTATTGGAAAAAAGGTTAGCTCTCCATTTATTGCTGCTTCTTTTGCGTATTCGTCTGCTAGATTATTTCCTAAGGAGTTAGAATGGGCTTTTACGTGACTAAGTTTGATGGATGTGAACCTATAGTTGTTAAGTGTTGCTTTGATTTCATTAATTATAGCATTGGTATTTAAAGGATTTCTGAATGCTTGTAAAGCAGACCAAATATCAGTAAAACGTTGATGTTTATTGTTTCCATTTTTACGTATTATAAATTTTATTGCTTTTTTATTGCTGTTATTTCGGCATCATAGTTGGAACTATACTCTGGAAGTTTATATTTTCTACTTGTTACTATATCATTATTGCTGTTAAATACTACAAATGCAGCTCCTACTTCTTTCTTTTTTTTCGACCCGTCCGTGTATATTTTGTAATCTGACTCTTGTTCGTTTTTAGTAACTGTAATTCCAATTTTATTGGCCGGATGGTCCTACCAGTGGTCGTATTTTTTCATTATCTGATCCTGACTGAATGTTTCATTTTGCCATTTGAAGCTTTTACCGGTTTTTATTATAGCACGTTGTTCGTTTTCCTTTTCTATGACTAAGTGTAAGGGTGGTACTTTAGCTAAAACATTAAAGGGACACTGAAGCGATATATAAACATTGCGGGATTACTAGCGCAAATTGTAGTCCGGAGTCCCCAGGCCATGTTTCGACCACTCTAGGCGCGTTTACGCGATTTTATTTAGTAGAAAAACTAATTCGAAAATGCTGTCCTCCTCTCTTTACGCTCGCCCATTTTCTGTGGCGTTTTCGTGTGACGTCAGGAGGGCATGAGCTGCAATTGGCTGCGATACTGCACGGCTCCCCGGCCTTCAGACAGAGTCAGTCGGCCCAGAGTTTCGTCCGCCGGCCGACGACGGGTCGTCGCAATCAAGGCGGTTAAAAAAAATTTCTTGGTCGCAATTCGTTCGCTTAGTTGAAACGAAGCCAGGACACGTTTGTGAATGGAAGAATGTGCCTTTCTTTACTTGGTTTGTTTGTACGCTGTATCTAGCTCCAAGTCAAGGTCGCTTCACACAAGCGCTGCACAAGCGCACATGCGACGCTTCGCTGACTGGTACGCCAGTAGGAAAATATAAGGCCTCTTGAAGGCGGGAGAAGAGTCAGCGAAGTCAATATAGGTACTAAGGAAATAAAATCAACTGATATTTTTACCGTACAGCGTAAGACTAGGGCGCGGAAAGCATTTTTTTGCGCTGGGCGAACAACCACAGCGGTCAGCAGCACGACTACGCATCTGCGAACGCTTTTACGTCTACGATATGCAATTGCTAGACGTGAGCTACTGTGGAAACTCGGGCGACGCTTACTGCACGAGCGTAGTACGACAAATAGTCACCTAAGCTGCTCGAAATGCCAAAACTAAATAAAAGTGTAAACCGGTTGTACAATATATACCCTATATTAGCAAGGCCTTCGCGTCCCGCTCCGTGGCTCAGTGGTCTGGGGCGCTAGTTATGTCACCGCAAGTGTTTTGCAAGTCATGAGTTCGAATCTCCGCGGGTACGTGCTTTTTTTTGTAAGTTAACTTTTTTGTTTTCCGCCGATGTTTTCTATATTGAGTTCACCTTTTTTTGGGCCGCAACGTTCATGGCTACACGAACTAGTTCACAAAACGCGCGCAGGCTGGCACTGGCGCGCTAGCGAGTTCTCGTTGGTGTGCTGTTGCCATAAGCACCGACTGCTTGCAGGCAGTGGGCACAGGCCAGAATGAACAGACCCTTGGCCTGGTGCGAACACGCTTTTTACGATACAGGCATGAGGGAGGCAAGCTCCAAATATGGGGGAAAAGCGCATGACATTTGGGCGTCTGCGGGTACGCGGATGGCGTTTATGCACTGCGTAGGTCTCGGCTACTGAATGCTACGACTACAAGCCGTCCTGGGAGGCTTATCTTGTGCATTTTACAGCCGACAACATGGCAGAAGCGCGGTACGATGTTTACTGAGATATTGAGAATGCCCATCCAACAACGCCATTGGTTATGTTTTACAGAACCGAAACGTGTTTGATTGCTAACCTTGGGCATCGTCCAATCACGGCGCCCCTCCTCCCAACTTCACAGCCTTAGTTGGTGCGGCAAACCGCGCATGGTAGTTTTTCTTCTTTCGCGCTTTGTAAAATAATTACCGATTTGTCAACCGGATAAACGATGAAAAGTGTACTAATTTGAGCCAGTCTATGCAGTGCAAGCAAAAACGGGAGCTTGACAAATTCACTTCAGTGTCCCTTTAAGGGTTGATTGGATGTCGTTTTGAATGCTTTTGTTATCATTAATAATGCGAGTCTTTGTATTGATCTTAGCTTCCTTAATATAATTAACTTCTTAGTGTACCATACTGGTGAGGCGTAAGTAAGCATTCTTTCTATTCCTCTCTTATATAGTATTTGTATTAACTTCCTATTTCCATCCTTATTGTCTTTTAATGTTCTACTTAAACTGTACGTTATTTCTGCTACTTTTTCCTTTATATGGTTTAGATGTGGTATGAATGTTAACTTATTGTCAAATATTACACCTAAAATTCTCATTTCGTTAACTATTCTTACTCTATCATTTCCTACTTTGACTGTGGTCACTGATTTCCGTACTGTTTCCCAATTACTATACCTTCTGTTTTGTCATTGTTTAAACTTATGTGACTAAGCCTTGACCACTTCCTTATTGTATTCAATATTTCACTCGCTTTATCTTCAGCTTCCTTTCTAGATTTAAATTCTATTATTACTACAATGTCCTCTGCAAAGGCCTGTACATGTGTTTTTTCACGAAACTTTATTTCGAGTAATCCTGCAACCGTTAGACTCCAGTACAAAAACTTAAAGGGGACCCTTGGGGTGACCCTGCCGGTAGTCCTTTTATGACTTCTATGTTTTCTTGAAAAATGATTTGCCTATTTCTAAGTATGCTGTCTGTTATATTCATCAAATTGCTGTGGCATTTACATTCATTAAGCTTTTGTGTCACTATATTCAGTTGAATGGAGTTAAAGGCATTTTTAATATCTAGAGATATTATTAACACGTTATTGTTGTCTATTTTAGCTCGTCGTATTTTTCTCTCTATTTCCTGTAGTGCTTCAACCGTCGAGGTGTTGTGTGTAAAGCCGAATTGATATGTTAAAAAATTTGTTTTTAAAAAGAAAAAAGTATATTCTATCTTTAATTAGCTTCTCCAACACTTTTCCTAGGATTGAGTTTATCGCAATTGGTCGATATTTTTTATCCTCTGCCTTCTCTTTTGAGTTAGCTTTAGGGATTCAAATTATTTTTGCTTGTTTCCATTCTTGTGGAAAATATCCAATCTTCAAACATGCATTAAACAGGTTAACAAAAAATGTTGTGTGTTGCCTATACATAGCTTGTACAAGTGCCGTTTTAGCCGTCTGGTCCTGGGGTAACATCTTTCCTTAAATTATTTACTACTAGTGTTATTTCTAATTCAGTAAGTGGAATATTGTCGTTGTAACTATATGGAAGTTGTTGAAGTCTTGAGTCTTTGCTCTCTTCGTATTGTCGTTTTCTTAATACCGTTTCATTTTCTAGTGGATGTTCACTTGGAGGTGGGTAGAACTTTTCTAAAAGATATTCTATGGTTTCTTTGGGTGATGTTGTAGGGTTAGCATCTTCTTTAGTTATACTCTTTAAGATTGCTGTCCTCTTGATTTGGTTCCTGGCTATTTTGTAGGCCAAATTAAAATGATTTTTTGTTAGTTTATTGTTTAGAACTTTCCAGCTTTCCTTTTTGGCCTCGTAGATCATTTTATTGTATATATAGTGTTCTCGATAATACTGACCTTTATATTCTTTTCTTACGTTTTCTTTAGCTCTTTGATATCTTCCACATGCCCTTACTTTTTTCCTTTCTATTTCAAGGTTAATCGACCACCATGGTTTCGGTTCTTGGTTTGGGGTTTCCGTTTTTTTACTATATCTTTTCTTTAGTTCTTCAATTTTTTCGTAGAGTGATGTTACCACTTCTTCTATATCTTGAATGGTCTCAATGTTATGCTGTTTTGTTGCAAAGCATTCGTCTTTCTGTAATTGCTGTAACACTTTTAATTCTCCCTTAAGTGTTAAACCGTAAACTTCTGGTACATTCACATTTCCACAAACTACTTTTATATATCTGTGATCACTGTAGTTAGGTATTTTTAAAACTTCCCATACTTTAAGGTGCTTATGCGATTCTGAGGTTGCTATTGATAAATCAATCCAACCTTTAGCCCTGCTTGTTTTACAAGTCGGTGGTGAGTTCTTTTCATTAGGTAACGTTAAGTTATTAGCGACTAAGAGCTCTAGTATTTTCTCTCCTTTTTCATCAGTTATGTGACGTCCCCATAATTCATCTTTAGCATTAAAATCCCCCATTATTAAAATGTCAGAGTCGTTAACCTTACCAATTAAGTTTTCTATCTTAGATATTTCGGTGTTGATCGCTTCTTGTGGAGGGCAGTAACAATTAATGAGAATTATTTCTCTGTTTCCTTTTGTAACTTTCACTGCTATGAAGTTTTGTTCTATTATTAGTGGAAAGACTGCAATATTTTCTTTATGAATAATGATTGCTGTTTTAGGATTCTTAGTATAAGCTGTTATTTTATGTTTTATAGAAAATCCTATTATTTTACCATGAAGTGAGTAAGGTTCTTGGATTACCGATATATCATATTGTTCATTATTTTGAACATTATTCAAGGATTCACTGGCTTTAAAGCCTATGTTAACGGAAGAACGAGAGAAGCGAGACCGGGGCCATGGCTGCCCTTCGCGGGGACGATCACTTTACTAACACGGGCAAATCTACACGATGATGGTGATTATGATGATGACTGGTGCATAGCCAGTGGGAGATTCAACATCCTCCCGCGCGCGCAACGTTCGTGTCTGCCTCTGTAGAAGCGCGCTACTGTACTTGCTGGCCAGAGGACAGCTTCTCCAGCTGGAACCACGACCGCGTATCCGCCAAATTACAATTCATAGCCCTCTAGTACGTGTCTTTCCGGATGATATACGCGCCGAGAGTCTCACAGCAAATCGGAAAGCTTGAGCGTAATGTGGGCTCTAGTCACTACGCGCTGATGTGTCGCTTTCACACTTCTTGAACATCTCCGCTCTGGTCACTACCCGCTCACTTTGACACTTCTTGAACATTTCCGTCCTCCGACGCAGCTTGAACAAGCGAATCTGGCTCTTTGCGGCATCACAACTCTGAAACTTGGCACTGAGGCACCGCTAACACCCGGCTGGGAGATTTTGCCATCCTCCTAGGTCTGCGAGATAGTTCATGGTGAGTAAACAACAGGTCCAAAAACCTAATTATCGGTCCAGAAGGTCATTCCTTGTACAGCTGCCGGCAAACGCTGTCCCTTTTCGTCTCCAGCGGTGCTTGCGCCGTCTTGCCGCCTTGAGTATTGCAGCCTGGCCTCGAAAAGGCGAAGCGGGTGTCAACCAAACTCTGCGCCTAGCGTCCTCAAAGGTGTGATGTCTTGCAGCATTGCAGCCTTTGCCGGAAAGCTGTTGTCGGGTAACTGTGAATGTCTCGGTGGGACGGTAGCTCGTGTGCAGCGAGTCCAGCCGCGTCCTTATAACGGTCTTCCACCGACCTCGCATCGGCCTTTCGGTAGTTTCTGGTCTCGACGAGTTTCTTTTCGTGCTCGCTCTCAGCTCACTGTACAGTTCTGGTTGTTCTCGACCAGGTCTCGCTGTCTCCTGGCATAGCGCAGAAGCGGTGAGCAAGGGTTGCTCAGCTTTTCCAACATCAGTGAAATGCAACGACTCAGTTTGGCACTTGGGTACAACCGACCGCACTACTTCGTCGCTTAGAGCTGTTCGGCCTTCAATAACTTCTGCTAAGCATTCGCCTTTCGTTATGTCTGAACAGGAGACATGTTCGAACTCACACGGTGGAGGCAATGTCTTCTCTCGTTCTGTATGGAGCAAGAAGCTCTTCTCCGCGTCGCACGTCGCATTGGACGGAACTGTATCTGCTTGCATCTCGGCCCTATAGCAGTTGTAGTCCAACGAACTTCCTGGTCTCATGCTACCAGAAGTCGACATTGCAGACAGCGTGGTAGGCGTGAACATCGACGTATCTGGCTTCTGCACGTTTTCAGTATCGGGAACGTCAAGGTGGCTGTGGACCGTCGCGATCAACTGCGGCAGAACTACTCGCGAGGTCGACGTACGCGAGCCGACGTGGGAAGGGTCGTCTGGATAGGGTGAGGTGCCCTTGCCGGTACATTTAATGCCGGGTGCCCGCAGGTCGCTCAAGGTCGATCGCAACCGACTGAGGGCCCCGCATATCCTTTCCTGATATTGCATTACGTCGTAAAAATCATGCTCAAACTCATCTCCTTCGAGAAGCTCACCTATCGCCTCGTTCAGCTCGTTAAGTTCAGCGTCTTTCCGATCGAGCTCGTTGATTGCCTCCAGCAAGTCCAACGCACGCGGTGAGGGAGCTTCCCGGAGCTGGGTCGCTGCCTTTAGCAGCCTCGTAACTGCAGCGCGAAGAACCTTTCTCAACGAACGCAGGGCGTCCAGATCGTCACCAGCTTGGTACTCGGGGGACGTGCAGCTGATCCCAAGCGTGGTACCCTGGACGTGACGGTGCGTATCTGCGTCACGTTGAAGGTTCTCGTCGGTCGTAGGTGGGCGGTCAGGGCCAGGCATGGCGACCTCCGGCTGAGGGCGGCGCAACGGCGGTCCACGGCAGTCAAATCACGGGGTTCTACGAACCTCAAGCCGGAGGGGACGTCGCATGGTCTCCTTCGCCGCACCTGTTCATTCTCCCGGGCTTAACGGCACCAGAATGTTAACGGAAGAACGAGAGAAGCGAGACCGGGGCCATGGCTGCCCTTCGCGGGGACGATCACTTCACTAACACGGGCAAATCTACACGATGATGGTGATTATGATGATGACTGGTGCATAACCAGTGGGAGA
Source organism: Haemaphysalis longicornis (assembly GCF_048455015.1). NCBI lineage: Eukaryota > Metazoa > Arthropoda > Arachnida > Ixodida > Ixodidae > Haemaphysalis > Haemaphysalis longicornis. The sequence goes on along the minus strand of NW_027526411.1, from coordinate 532,949 downwards.
TTCAACAGCCTGTTGTCGTTTCCTGGTGTGTTTGTAGTGATGTTGTTAGTTTAACCGGGCCAAAATCCTCCTTTTCTCAGCATCTAACGTGTTGCAGTACGAAGGGCAGTTCCACGACATCGTCTAATGTTCCGTGTTGTTTCTCTCCTCTTCTTCACAGACACGGCAGCGTGCAGTGTTCGCACATTCCTCCTGACGGTGCCCTTCCCGTCCACAGTTGAGACAACGTGCTGGTCCGTTGCACCCGTTCACAGGGTGTCCATGCTCGCCACATTTCACACAGCGTGGGACGAAAAAGTGCTCATACACTGCGCAGCGGTCCAATCCGATGTTGACGTGAGTTTTCTTCTGTAGAGCGTTCACTCCCCTCCGGTTGAGAGCAATGACAACTGTAGACCCCTGCCTTCCCTTCCATTTCTTCTGTACTTTGAGGTCTGTTGGTTCACACGTCAAGTGGTTTTGCTTGACCACCGTCTCTGTTAGGGGTCCAAGTCTGCATCTTCATCGATACCAATAATTTTGATGTTGTACAAGTACTCGTTAGGTTTCTTGACTTGCAGTTGTTGGAGCGCGGGTTTACGTTGAATTTGTGCTTCCAACTTGCCAACTGCCTCCTTTGAGCTTGTTGTAATGACCACTCCCTCTCGACCTGGTCGCATTGTGGCGTCCTGAATGTCCAGCCGTGTAAGGTCAACTTGTTCCTTAATCAGTTTCGCAACCTGGTTTTTCTGCAGCTTTCCCGACGAAACAACCAATGCATAAGATGGCTTTTCTTGTAGCTCTTTTGAACCATCTTCTTCCGTGTCATGCACCTGAGGACTCCCTCTAGGTTGTACTGTTGTGCGCTCGAGTTCTGCAATTCGACCGCTCTGAAAAGCAATCTCTTGGTTCTGTTCCATGATGATGTTCTTGAGTTTAGTGTGTGCTGTGAGAACGTTGTCCACTTGTTCTTGCACTTCACTGTTCTCACCTACTAAAGAGGCAATTTCGAACAGCGCCTTCATCATCGCCTTGTCAGCTTTGGCTATTCGTGTGAGAATGCGCGGCTCCTCTGGTTTCTTCCCTGCTTCATTTTCATGGCTGTTCGTCTTGGATCGTTCAGTCATTGTTTCTTCAACTTGTGGGTTGGCTTTAGCACTTCCCGAACGTTCCTCTTCGCTATCTTCATCGTGTTCTGTCGTTTCTTCCGAGTTGTCTTTCACAACCCTTTCTTTGGTTGTCCAAATTCCTTCTCCTTTGTCCTCTTCGTCTTCTTCTTCTTGGAAACATTGAAGATCCTCTTCTTCTGCAAGGTCACGCTTCTCACCTCTGTGTCTTGATTCTGCCTTGTGTGGCTCCTGACGACTCTCCCTTGTTTTCGTCTTTTTCTTGAGCTTTTCCTTTGTTCTCTCGTTGGTATTAGATGAATTTGGTTGGACAGCCCGCGAGGTGCCTGGTTGGGGCAGCCTGGTTACGGGCGTTTGCGCCTTCTTTTCCATCATCGCGTCATTGCTCTTCTGCGGAACTCGATTTTTTGTTCCATCGCTTTGATCTTGTGAAATTCTCGTTTTTTTTTTCTTCAACTCATTTCTGTTTCATCGTTTTTTTTCTTGTTTTTCTCTTTCTCTGCGCTTCGTTTTCTTCAAAAAAGAAGCCAAGAAAGCGTTTTTCCGCCGAATTTGGCGGATTAAGGCTTTTGGTTGGGCAACCCTGTGTTTTAGGTTTTCAACCCTGTGGCCACCTGACCATCGCCTCCTTTAACTAGACGCCCGGAACGTCGCCCGCTTTTCCATTGGAGTCGGCCTGCTGCGCGTTGCGGGGACGTCCAGAGAGGGCGCTGACCACCGACAGTATTTTTTTTTCCGTCGCGGCAGCGCGGCGCCGGCGGTCCGGTGTCGACCTCTCGTCTCGCGGCATAGCAAACGCCCGGCTCCGGCATACGCATGCACACTTTAGCGTGCACATTAGAGGCGCACGAAGCTTTCCGTCACAAACTGTATCTTCTGATAGTGCGCGCGTCGGGCCCGGCAGTAGTAGCGGAGGGGCTAAAATAGAATTCGAGGTGCGATAAATTCCGTTAAATTAATTATACCGTAAGCGTTCGTGCGCAACGTACTGGCCCGCTTAACGCCGTTATAGTGATTTCTCGCTGATTCCCTCCTTCAGATGGATACATTTCTATGCGAAGACACCGACACGATCGAATTTCATTCTATCACATGTACAAGCGTTATGTTAAGGCCTTTTCGGGTTTCACCTCAATCTATATATATGATGCATGTATACCAACGAGAACATTGGACGACTCTATATATGTATACCTTTGATCATTTATGTCTCTTATAAAACATTGGCATATTCTCTCAGCAAAATTAACCATTTTTAAGCTGTTTATAATTTTTAAGACGTTGCTTGACGGCGTGTCTTAATGAGACGAGCTCATTATTGCTCCTGTGAACTGAATTCGTGTTCGTCGATTATGATGATCGTTTGCCAAATTTATTGTTCTAGCATCGGTGTAAATGGCTGTTTATAGTCCTATACCGGTGGTGATATAGTACTTGTCTGCAGCTGATCGCCCAGTGTTCATCGTCAGCGATGACAGGCCTGCTCGACGAATTACGATTGTTGGCGTTCATTGCCAGCACTACGGGGATTCGTTTTTATACGATCGACTCAATTCTCATGGGGCCATGCATATAAATTGATGGCATGGTTACTGATCGACAATTGATAGCTCCGGCTGTGGTCGGTAGCTTTGGGTGGACGGCAGAATTCTATAGCGACGCGTCGAAAACTGGTTCTACGGTATCTTGTGCAGCGCACGGACCAAATTTTAGAGTAAGCAAAACAATGAATTTTCATAACAGTATTTACACGGCAGAACCATATGGCATTTTACTCGTTTCAAACCACATCATCAAACAAAATTCCCAAGTCCATTGTGTACACAGACTCTCAAAGCTTTGTACAGGCACTGTCATTAGGAAGGTCATCTAAAAACTATGTGATGAATGCTCTTTTCAAGGTACTAATGTCTGCATATGCCTCAAATCTTGAAATAACTATATGCTGGGTACCAGGGCATTGTGGAATCCCTGGTAATGAGGCCGCCGACCAAATGGCTGGTGATGCTGCTCTTATGACTACGGTTGACATTACAACAGTACCTTACACCGACCTAAAGACACACATCAGACGACAGCTTCGTAACACATGGCAATTACACTGGAGTCAACAAACAGACAACAAACTACACTTAATAAAACCACAACTGGGACGCTACATAACTGACTCACACAACAGATACACTGAAGTCGCCCTGGCTAGGCTGCGGATAGGCCACACACATGCGACGCACTCCCACCTGCTCACTGGAACTTCGGGACCCACGTGTAGCAGGTGTGGAAAGGGCGTATCCGTAGTACACATACTAATCACATGCCGGGCACTTGACACAACATGACACAAACATTTCCCTGAATTATACAGACGACACATTCCTTTGCACCCATCATATTTTCTAGCCGACGAACCCATGTTTTCTAGTCAGCGTGTTTTTAAGTTTTTAGCTGAGGTGAACTTTCTGCAGCTCTTGTCATATCACGTGTAATCATCCTGGCCCTATACACCAGCCATCTCCATTGTCTTTTGTTTTGCATCACTTTTACTTTTAGTCACATGTTTTAGTATGTACGGTCTCATCACAATTCAGTAACATCTTCTTTGGCGCTCTTTGCCCATAGTCGGCCTTGCGCCAATAAAACCCAACTATCATCATCATCAGCTTTGGGTGGACGCATCGCGAACCCGTGTGACCGTCCACCGGCGCTTGAAGACGTCTGCCGGACCACTTTACTAACCTGTATCCGAAACACACCCAGATTAGTAACGCTCTTTATTCTTAACGAGAAGCAATCAAAACACAGTCTCCAAAATATGTGAAAAAAGAAGTGTTGCACTAGGTAAATGTGAACGATACATATGAAAAACAATTGTTAACTGGTGACATACGACGTTATAATTCAAAATAGATTTGATTGAACTGGTGAAACGCATTACAATTTTAACACTTTGCGAGACAGAGGCTTGCGCTGCAACAGCTTAAAGGAAGCGCTTCGGTCGGTTGCTCCTTGAGCGTAGTTGGTTACAAGGGGCTTAATGAACTTCCTGGCGACGAGTTCGAGGAGGTTCCTGCGGTGAGCGGGGTCTTGGTTGCCACAGCTGAGGACCGGGAGCCTTTCGAGGACTTCGACGCTTGTCTGTACACAAACTTCGAGGGGCTTCGAGATGGACCTTCGTCCTATAAGTCCTATAAGAAGCTTGACAAGCTCTTGTGTGGGGTAGAAGAGTCCACCACGGTCTTGATGGTTGATCAGTCCAAGATGGGGAGTGCTGCTCCTCGCCCCCTGAAGCATTGCGATGCAGTCGGCGCAGGGTATGTGCTCGCTTGCAGCGCGCACAATGAAGCCTCCGATCATTGCAAGGCTGGCAACGTCGGGATTAGACACCAATGGTCTCTCTGAAAGGCAGTGTTCTTTCAAACCCTGCGCTGCTGTGTCCAGTAACTTGTCAGTGACGTCCGTGCTTGCGGGACGTCTCTGCTGAACTGCGAGCAGTTGGCTTGATGCGAACGACGTTGCGCTCTGGATGTTGCTGTCTGTGGAAGCCGCCACGATACCCGTCTTCAGCATCTTTTCGAGGCCGCAGAATGCACTCTTGACGTCCAGTGCGTCGTTGCACCCCGAACTTCGGCGTAGAAAACCAAACATGGACTCAATGGGGTCACTAGACATCTTTCGGGTAAGGACGAACCGAAACTTTTTCACACTGAGCAGATGGCGAACGCAATCCACGTTTGACTTCGTGGCAAATGTCAGGGCATGGTACGTCTCTTTGCTTAGGAAGTGGTCTGGTTCACTCGAGTTCTTCAGGTCCTCAATGTATGCAGCAAACTCCACTTCTAGCCAAATGAGCCTAGCGTCGTCTACGTCGGTGAAATGACGCGCGTCGTCGTTGTTGCAGTGAATGTATTGCTGACAGTTGCTCACGTCCATAATCGTGAACCACTTTTGCCTCACTTCAAGGAACTTGATGCTGGGTCCCGCAAACGCGAACTCCGTGTCGGCAGTGTGGCCTGCTTGTTCTTTCAAATACTCCAGGGCAGCTATAACCGTAGCTGAAAAAAGCTGCACCGCCAGTCTCACGCTCATTTTTTCAATGTTCGTCGGGTACAGGTGTTTTCGTGTAAGGAAGCGGATAGGTTTCACCGGCGAATTTTCCTGCATTTTGTACACTCTCTTCAGGTATTTTGAAGAGATTTCCTTTTCTCCGCCCATATCTTTGGCAAGGAATTGGGACCTCACGTTCTTAATGATATGGCTCTGGTCGAAGGAAAGGAAAATGCTCTTTGTGGGATCAGCAGGGTGTGGAGCACATGTTCTTGCTTCTCCTGCGGACAAAATTTGCATTGCCATCACGTTGATCCTATGGTTGTCGGTGACCACGCGGATAACATCGAAGCCGACATGCGATGTCTTCTGGATGACATGGCGGATCACTTCTGCGAGCTGCTCTCAAGTGCACCCTTTCGTGAAGAAATACCCGACAGGTATCTTGTACCTGGCATGCAGGCCGCAGAGAAGAAAGCACGAGACAGAATTTGCCAAGGTTTCGTCGTTAGATCCCGGGACAAGATGCTGCAGCTCGGGGCCCACGTCAACGTCACCGATGAATGATCTCTTTGTTTGCTGTACTGCAGCTTCTGCCGAATCCTCATTTCGTCCACGATCAGTGAGCAGACTTTGGACTGAGCCGTGTCAAGGCCCTGCAGTTCCATTTCGAGGTGACAACGAACTAGGTGACTAAACCCAACTTCCCCAGATACCGTGCCGATGTACTTCTGAAGTGTCTTATTGCAGGGTAGCCTTAAGAGGTTTTCGGTCCGCAAGTACTCATAGGCTTTAGCTGACAAATTTCGAATGACAATGCAGTGTCGAATCGTTGTCTCCGACCACTGCGGCTTCTTTTTTTTGTAGTTTTTTACTTGGTCCAGTAGCAGCAGGGCCTTTGCATCTCCTCTCTCTGCGTCAGATGCCACTTCTAGAAATGCTCCAGCACAGGATTCGTCTCGAAGCTTCTGCAGCTCCTGTTTGTATGCATCGACTGTTCTTGTCAGTCTTTCGTTCTTCCGTCTTAGTGCACGTTCCATCTCTCTCCATCGTTTGCGCTCTAGGTACAAGAACGACGAGCTTGGTTTCGCTAGCGTCTGAGTTGCGCGCGATCGCTTAGCGTAAACGGATTTTCGCCGCACGCGGCACTCCACTTTATCAGGAGCTACTAGTCCGTCCTTTGGGTCGTTAGTGGACTTTTGACACCCTGGCTCATTGCCCAACCATTCGGTCGCCGACGATTCATGTCCTTCCACTCCGAGGGTCGGGTAGCCGCCTGTCGGAAGGACTGTCGCTGCAGAAACCACATCGGCTGCTTGGTTCCTTGCACTACTACTGAATGCGTACTCAACGCTCCTTGCAGCATTCGTCACTTCTCCATGACCATGAGCGCCGTCTGTGAGCTCGCGCAGAAGACCGAAAGACCCATGCTCATTCGATCCAACGCTTGCAATGTCCCCGTCGTGTACCAAACCAGTAGCAGGCCTCTCCTCCGCACAAGTCAATGAAGGCTCTCGTTTGCGCTTCCGGATTCTGAGGTCTCTTCTGCTCCTAGCTTCTGTTTGCCCAGCGCACGACGTCAGTTCACTGAACACGCTGGGTACGGCGCCTGGCTTCAACAACCGCTTCTTGACGTTGTCTCGGAAGTTCGACTCGCGGAAGTGCAGGCTGCACACAACAGAGTAATTCGACGTGTCGTTGGGCACCCAGTCCTCTCTTGAAATTGACTTCAGCCACAGTTCGCGCAAACCGCTGTCTGAAGGTATTTCGTGGAAAGAAACGCCCGGCGCTTTCTTCGTCTGACTCGACGTGCGTTGTGGCACGCAGCAAAACGCATCTCTCACAAATTAGTTCATTGAAGCCACTTACAGACAATCAGCGCACAATGCAAACGTTCGGGGCAGCTCACCCGTCAGCAGGCACCGAACTGAATGTTGTATTAGCAGAAGATATGGTTGCATGCAATTAGTTCATCGGCAATGTTTGTGTTCTCAGTAAAGAATAAACACGCTACTTAAAGCCAAAAACTGTTTTATTGAAAGTTTTTCCACCTCCAAACACAATTATGTTATCAAAAATTGCACCAGCAAATTCCTAGCTTGAGCATTATCGTCTGCATGCGGTACGTGGACGTAATTAGATAATCGACAGTGCTTGAGGCGATTGCTTGACTTTCCCGCAAAGAATAAACGTCTATTTAAATGTTTTAAGTGCGAATGCACTTCTTAAGCGAGCCTGAAGCGTCCGCCGCCGTCCGCATAGCAACAGCTGCGGGTGCGCGCGCTCCTCGTCTTCCTTGGCAACGGGGGGAGATGGGCGCGCGCTGCCTGGCCGCTGACATGGCACATACCCACGTGGGGGATTGGCCAGGAATCTCCTCGTCTTCCTGGGCAACGGGGGGAGATGGGCGCGCGCTGCCTGGCGGCTGACATGGCACATACCCACGTGGGGGATTCGCCAGGAATCGGGCGTGAGAAGGGCTAATGCACCCGCTTAAAGGAGTACTGACACGAAATTTCAAAGCTGAGATCCGCTCTAGCAATCAAGTACAACGACAACACAAATAGGTGTCTGTGAATAAATGCATCTTTCTTTCTTTGTAGTTGTGTGTGTGTGTGTGATCTCTCTTTCGCGAACATTACCGAACCGCGCAAATTCAACTCGTGCATTCGCACTTTCACATTCTTCCCCTCGGGGAAATGCGGGGAATTTTTTATTTGAAGTTGTTTCAGCCCACAAAGTAATTATGTCCTGATGGGTTGCGCCGGCAAATTTAATACGTGCTGAAGTGACAGCGTAAAGCCCGCGGATATCGTCTGCTCCCGGCGAAGCCCGCGGCAGTGGCGCGCCGAGAGCGGGAGCGCGCCGCTGCCGCGGGCTTCGCCGAGCCCGTGGCCGAGGCGGGTTGTTTCGAGCGGCTGCCGCGAGAGGCGCTGGCCACCGACAGTAGTGGAAAGAGAGATTGGGAGAGGGACGGACAGGAGGTTTTCGGCTCACGTTCCAGGCATCTAGTTAAAGGAGGCGATGACCTGACCACTTGACGTATTGACATTTTTTCTGAAATTTTCCGACCTCTCTGGCTCATCCTGTTTTAAAGGGACACTGAAGGGATTTGTAAACATTGCGGGATTACTAGCGCAAATTGTAGTTCGGAGTCCGTAGGCATTGTTTCGACCACTCTGGCCGCGTTTACGCGAATTTATTTAGTAAAAAAATCAATTCGAAAATGCTGTCCTCCTCTCTTTACGCTCGCCCATTTTCTGTGGCGTTTTCGTGTGACGTCAGCAGGAGATGAGCTGGAAAATGGCTGCGCTACTGCACGGTTCGCCGACCAGCCGGCCTACCGATCGAGTCAGTCGGCCCAGCGTTTCGTCCGCCGGCCGCCGACGGGTCGTCGCTATTCGCTCGCTCAATTGAAACTAAGCCACAACACCTTTGTGAATGAAAGAATGTGCCTTTCCTTACTTTGTTAGTTTGTACACTGTGTCTAACTCAGAGTCCGGGTCGCTCCACACAAGTGCTGCACAAATGCACATGCGACGCTTCGCTGACTTTACGCTAGTAGGAAAATCTAAGGCCAATTGAAGGCGGGAGAAGAGTCAGCGAAGTCAATATAGGTACTAAGAAAATATAATCACCTGAAACTTTTACCGTACAGCGCAAAGCTAGGGATAAGGAAGCACTTTTTGCGCTGGGTAAACAAGCACAGCGGTCAGCAGCACGACCGCACATCTGTGAACGCTTTTCCGTCAAAGAAATACAATTGCTAGGCGTAAGATATTGTGGAAGTTTGGGGGACACTTACTGCAGGAGTGATATACAACAAATAGTTACATAAAGTACTTAAAATGCTTAAAATAAATAAAAGTGTAAACTGGTCATACATTATAAACCTTATATACCCTACACAGCCAGCGTTGGCTTGTGGCCTAGCGGCCTGAGGCGCTGGAATTAGTTTTGAAAGTCGCAAGTTCGAATCCCCGAGGGTGTACGTGTTTTTTTTTTTTTGTAAGTTGATTTTTTCGTATGCGGCCGATGTTTTCTGAACTGAGTTCACCATTTTTGGGCCGTAACGTTCACTGCTCCACGAGCGAGATCGCAGAACGCGCGCATACTGACAATGACGCGCTAGCGAGTTCCCGTTGGCGTGCTGTTGCCACAAGCACCGACTGCTTGCGGTCAGTGGGCCCAGGCCTGAATCAGCACACCCTTGGCCTGGTGCGAACTAGCTTTTTACGAACAGACATGAGTGAGGCAAGCTCCGAATATGCGGGAAAAGCGCATGGTATTTGAGAGTCTGCGGTGACGCGGAGGGCGTTCATCCACTGCGTAGGCCTCGTCTAGTGATTTTTACGATTCCAAGCTGCCCTGGGAGGTTTATCTTAGACATTTGACAGCCGACAACATGGCAGAAGCGCGGTACGGCGATAATTGAGAAATCGACAATGCCCATCCAACAACGCCATCAGATGTCAAGCATGTTGTTTTACAGAACCGAAACCGAGACTTTTGATTGCTAACCTTGGGCATCGTCCAATCACGGTGCCCCCCTCCTGACGTCACAGCCTTTAGTTGGTGCGGCCGCCGCAAACCGCGCATAGTAGTTTTTCTTCTTTCGCGCTTTGTAAAATAATTACCGATTTGTCAACCAGATAAACGATGAATAGTGTGTTAATTTGAGCCAGTCTACACAGTGCAAGCAAAAACGGGAGCCTGACAAATTCACTTCAGTGTCCCTTTAGATGCAGAGCATTTCAGTGACTCACGGCGTCACCCGCGTTGGCGGCCATAGTCCGCGTCCGCATCGCTCCCCCTACACTATATAAATACTTGCCGGCGCCAGGTTTCGATCCTACGACTCTGCGGGCGGAACGCAAGGTGCACGGTACTCTACCAACTGAGCCACAAAGCCGACACAGAACGGAAGGTTACGAACGTGCCTTATATCCTTGACTCATTCAACCGTCGGCCAGAGGTGCGCCCTCTCCCCCGCGTCCTCCTCACCTTCTCTCTGCTCGCAACACCCTCTCTCGCCGCGTTCGGTTCGGGCGCACAACAGGTGGGGACGTGCGCAGCACCCTCTCTCGCCGCGTTAGGTTCGCGCGCAAGAACAGGTGGGGCGCTCGCAACGCGCTCTCTCGCCGCGGTCGGTTCGCGCTTAAACCACATATGTCGTTCGCGCGCGCTGCGGTCGCTAACATCTGTGGCGTGATCGTGACGTCAGCATCACGCGTTCCCGTGGTGGCGATTTCGGCGCTATAACACTCTCTCGCGAGGGGCATTGGATTCGATTGGATTGGCTTGGATTTGGATTGGATTGGATTAAAGTGGATTGTGTTGCGTCATAGCCGCGCCACGTTGCGTCATAGCCGCTCCACGTTGCGTCATAGCCGCGGCAGGGGGTTCACGGCACGTTTCACCATCGACTTCATCGATAATGTCTACGCTGGAAGACAACAATTACAACAACAACAACCAATACGTAATCCATACGACTTGCAGGCGCGCCCCCCCCCCCCCTCCGCAGAAATGCTCTGCATTTGATCGTGCCCCTCGCGAGGGGGATGTTTTAAATCCTCACATTCATTTTTTTCCACCGCCTCCCTCTTCATTCGCACTATGCGACCCAAACCAGGAGGCGGCAGCCGGGGGGAGATGAAAGCCGGCATAGGGACCTGCACGCATGCGCAGTCGCAAAATGAGCTTGATATGAGGAGCTCGGGGAGCGAAACGTATGGAGTCTGCGGAAATGGGGATGCGTTTTTTTTCTATGGCTATTAGCATATTTTTGTGACCTTGTTGACACAGATTTCGTTGAATGTGATCCAGGCGTTCAAAAGTTATCACAGGTTTGGCCCACCAGCCTGGAGGGTGCAGCCATGCAGGGCGGGAAACAGCCCTCGCACAGCCAACTGAATTTTCGTTTTTCTTCGTAAAAACTTCGTTCCCGGTCAAAATGTTTTCTATTTCTTCTTCGCTATTCTTCTATGTTTGTTTTCTCACAGTTTGTGGGTTGAGAGAGGCCGGAATTCAAAAGTTTCTTCTTTTCGTTTCCGAATTAGGGTTAATGTGGCGTCCGATGTTTACAATTGCCGTTTTTGTATTTCTGGGCCGATTTCCGCGCTGTTTTTTGTGCTCGAATGGTCTTCAGATGTTCCGATTGATGAATCGAATTAAGAAATCTCTTTACTCACTCGTTTTGTCGAGTTTTGGCGCACTTTGATAGGAGCTCGCTGAAGGCTGCCCGAGCCGGCCGTCGACGCTGATGGTGATCCGTATATGGGACAAGGACTTCTATTCCCTTTGGGAATTGGTGGCACTTCTTTAGTTCTTAGAGTTAAGGTGAGGCTTGGAGTGCCCATATAGGAACTCGCGTTCCGATTGGGTAAGATGCAACCCACAGCCCCGCGGACTCTTGACCGTTGGAATAATGCTATGCATGTGCGCCTCACCGTGGCAGTAATGTTTCGAAAGGCGTTCAGAAATCGTGCCGCAGTACACATTGATTGCGTTGAAGTATTTGTGTAGCGGTACTCCTTTATTCTTCCGAGATCGCAAACCTAGTTTCGGTATAAACAATAATACTGCCGAGTGCTGCATTATAATTACACCGCAAGGTTCAATCACTTCATATCAGAAGGTCGGGACGGCCGGGCTAGCCATAAGTGCCTTACAGAGTATTGAGGCATACTACATAACCCATAGAGTTTCATACTTACATATACTAGAGGGAATGTGGCGCTGAAATCGTGGGCCGTCATGGGCGCCGCCATTGCAGCTAGCGACGTTCCTCACCTAAGCTTGGTAGAAGCCAACAAAAATGGTAACATTTGTTTTCTTTCGAAGCTTCGAAATAATAACTATAATCGAAGCTTCATAATCAATAATCGAAGTTTCATTACAAAAAAAAAACCTGATTAATCTTTTAGAGTAATATTGCTGTTTTGCAGAGAGAGGCAACTTTACAGCCTCTTCATGACCCATGCCAAGGACAAGTGGAACCTGCCTGCCCGGCACATGACGGAACGCTCGCTGCAGCGCGGCTGCCCCCGATGGCGGCGCCAGATTGCCGATGGCGCCACACTTCATCCTACACCAGTAATGTATCCCCCAATGAACCCGTTTGAGCTTAGCATAAGTGGCATTGAAAAAACTATTAAAGCAAATAGATGAAACAAGACCCTGTCACCCCGGTGGAATTTCGTCGCATATTTTGAGACGCTGTGCTGAACCAATCTCGCTGTATCTGCACACAATGTATCAACAATCTTTGTTGACAGGCGTTTTACCTGTTCACTGGGAAATTGCTTATGTCGTTCCAATCTTTAAGGGGACATCAAAGAACGATATTTAAAAGCACAGGCCAATTTCTTCAACTTCAATAGTGTGCGAGTAAGGGAACACATTGTCTAATCCGGAATAATGAAACGCTTAATCGAAGACGACCTCTTAGCAAATGACCCACTGGGGTTCCGCAAAGGGTTCTCATGCAGCACGCAACTTGTTGATTTTTACCATGACCTGGCGTCTAAATTCAGGGGGGAAAACCGACTGTATTTTCTTAGATTTTCGTAAAGCATTCGATACGGCAACAAATTCATTTCTTTGTAACAGAAGTAAGTTATTAAACAAACATATATCTTTTTGTGCATAATTGTTTAGAAAATTATTCGTGTCAGCGCCGACAATGTGTCATTTTAAACGGCAACTGCTCTGGGTACGTTGATATGACTTCGGGAGTCCCACACGGCTCTGTATTGGGGCAAATTTTGTTTTCAGTTTATATTTGTGATATTTCACTAGGCATTCCCGTCCCCTGCTTCTAGTACATGCTGTATGGTATCTTCTAAACACCCCTCTAAACATGATCGGCCCCCGAAAAGGGGCCGCACCGAAGCACCTTTACCACCTCTCGCAAAACCATCTTTTCCAAGCCCGACAACTACTCTCGTTTTTTGGTGATTGAGCCAGCTGTCTCAGCAAGACCTGTAGCGTCGATGTCTTTATTCGTCATTTCAAAGTTCCTGCATAGCATCATCGGTGGTAAGTATGAGGGTAAAAAAACTCAACACGGGAGAAATCCTTGTTGAGGTAAACACAGAAAAACAGGCCGACAAGATCCCTGCCCAAACCCGCATTCTCGATCTGGACATAAGGGTCACACCCTACGGGAGCCTGAACAGCTCCCAGGGTGTGATACCTGAGCCAGACCTGCTGACCCAAACTGATGCCGACCTGCTTGAAGGCCAGCGAGAGCAGGGTGTTACGGCCGTCAGGCGCATCACTATCCGAAGAGATAAGGTAATCCCAACGACGCACATAACCTTGACCTTTAACCGATCCAAACTTCCTGAACACATCAATGCATGCTTTATCCGATTTGCAGTCCATCCCTACGTACCAAAGCCGCGCCGCTGCTTCAAGTTCCAGCGGTTCGGGCGCGGTAATAATTCTTGCCGTGGAAGAACGACCTGTGCAAAGTGCGCTGTACAGGCCCACCCTACTGACAACTGGCCGTGTACTTCACTTGTCCTAACTACCGGTGACCGCACGCGGCATACTTGCGGGCCTGCGAGAAATCTCAAGTGGAGAAAAAATCATCAATATCAAGGTAACAGGGAACATCACCTTCCCAGACACGTGGAAGAGGTTCGCCTCTTCACTCTGGGGAGGTACGCCGATGCAGCTCGGTGGTGGGGGGATGAGCGACGTCTGGCTTCGGCGAGGACACAGTACTGCGAGTAATATTTATCCCACCACAGCACCCCCCCCCCTTTGGGCTGCTTTTGGCGGCCCATCCCGTCTCCACCCCTCTTGCTGAGCCAGCAGCGGTTGTGGAAACAACCATATCTGGTGGGAGTGATGCTGCATCCACCACGTCCGCTCCACCGTCCCAAACCAAACGGGAGCGCACGGAGAAGATGGATATGGAGGCACCCGCGCCAGATGACAACCCCGCCGCACCGCCTGCGCCATCCCAGGCATTCCTGAAGCCCTCGTTGCGGGCCAGGCAAAGCGTGCCCAAAAGGGTGCGCGGTCCAAGGAGCCTGATCACGCAGGCACTCAGAGGACGTCCGACGACGAAATGGATGTCGAACCGTTCTTGTCTGCGGCGCACCGCAAAGAACATGTCCCGACGCCAAAGCCTCCCGACAAGACCAAAAAGACGGGAGTCACAGCCCCGAAAGACGACACATAAACATACACACTACAGTAGCTCTGACACTAAATAATGGAAAGAGGAAACAATTCAATGGAACTGTAGAGGCCTTCTTAAAAATCCTGACAATGTGTGCGAGATACTGCAGTCCAATCAGCCAAGTGTCCTGTGTCTACAAGAAACACATTTAAATTCAAAGCATACAAATTTTTGAATAGTTACCAGGTATTTAGGAAGGACAGGGATGGTGGTGGTACATCTTCAGGGGGTGTGACCATCATTGCCCGAAAGTCCTTGGCGTGTCACACTATCCAGTTACAGACCGTCCTTGCGGCTGTTGCCATTCGTACCACAATTTTCAATAGGCTAATAACACTATGCTCCGTTTACATCCCTCCTGATTTCCAACTCTGTGGCTCGGATTTCGAGGGACGTGTAGATCAGCTGCGACCTCAACGCACATAATCTACTCTTCCGCTCTTCTCGCACGGATGCCCGAGGTCGCCTTATTGAAAAATATCTAACATCTTCGGGAGCATGCCTATTCAATAAAAACAAGCCTACATACCATAACTTAGGGCACAACACTTATTCACACCTCGTCTTGGCTATTGACTCTGCAGTACTCTTTCCTTCTCTTGAGTGGGATGTCGGACTAACCCATATTCTAGTGACCACTTCCCAACCACATTAACATACATAAGTAAAGGCCCGAACAGTTCACCTTCACATAAGGTCCAATGAAGCTAGAGCGAACTGAAGTACATTTACAGAAACATCCAAACTACACCACACATCCATAACACACCTACACGTTGAAGAAGCTCCCCAACTCCTCACGGCGCACATCCTCGTCGCCGCCGAAAATTCCATTCCCCAGGCCTCCCGTGCCCTGTGCAACCCAAGGAGGCCCTGGTGGAATAAGAACTGTAGGCGGGCACGAGAGGCCCAGAACAATACGTGGGGTATCCTTCGTCGGTACCCCACGTCCAGTAGCCCTAAATCATGTAAAAGGGCGAAAGCACTTGGTAAGCGTGTGCGCCGTGACGCAAAACGAGCTAGATGGCCCTCTTTCCTAAGAACAAATAATTCATACACGGACACGCGCAGAGTATGGACACGAATACGAAAACTCAAAGCACAACAAACACACAGCCTACCCCTGATTTGCACAATAGGGGAAACACTTGAAGACCAGGCTAATACACTTGCACAACACTTTAAACACGTGTCTAGCTCTGCACATTACACGAAAACTTTCATTCAACATAAAATATGTACCGAAAAGAAGCCGCTGTGCGATAACAACAGGTCAGCTACGTTTTATCACTCAGAGTTTACACTTTATGAGCTGAGGTCTGCTCTAAGCACATGTAAGTCTTCAGCTACGGGCGGAGATAACATTACATACACTATGATACACCACTTACACACCGACACTGAAAACACTGCTACACCTATACAATAAAATATGGCTTTCGGGGCACCTACCATAGTCTTGGAGAGAAGACAATAAAGTGGCTTTTCTTTAATAGGGGAAGGACCCGTCCTCCCCTCTAAGTTATTGTCCCATCGCCCTGACAAGCTGCCTGTGCAAGCTCCTCGAGAAGATGATTAACAGGAGGCTCGTGTATTTTTAGAGTGAAACGGTCTTCTAGAGGGCTGCCAAGCAGGCTTCAAGGCGGCCCTATCTACAAACTATCAGCTGGTTGGCATAACTCTTATATAAAAAATGCATTCATGCGTAAACAATATTGTGTGACGGTATTTTTTGACATTCAGAAGGCTTACGATAGTGCATGGCACTATGGTATTCTTAGTGACCTTAAGTTTTTTGGTTTGTCAGGCAACATGTTGAATACGCTTGCAAGCTACATCTCAGAAAGAACCTTGCGTGTAAGATTGGGCTTTGCACTTTCACAGGTTCATGCCAAAGAAAACGGGGTGCCTCGAGGGGGAGTTCTAAGTTGCACACTGTTTATAGTAAAAATGAACTCACCTGAGAAGGCACTACCTCCAGCAGTCTCTTGCTCTATGTATGTAGACCATGTTCAAATGTCCTTTAAATCCTCTAATCTGTCCATATGCCAGCGCCAAGTCCAGCTTGGTGTTAACAAACTTGCTGACTGGGCCGACAAGAATGGTTTTAAGCTTAATCCAGAAAAGTCTACTTGCGTTGTATTTTCAAGGAGGCGTGGGATTCATCGTTAACCTAATATTAAACTTAAAAGTGTTTCAATTCCTCTCAAGAAGGAAGACATATTTTTAGGCGTGGTGCTTTATGAAAAACGGATATTCATTCCACACATAAAACATCGGAAACATAAATGCTTAAAAGCACTGAATATACTCAAGGTCCTTTCTTATTACTCCTATGGAGCAGACAAAAATACTCCGTGTTTTCACCAGTCTTGTTGGCTCACGGTTGAACTATGGCAGTGTCGCCTATGCGACAGTCTGTAAAAAACCGCATTTAAAATGTTGGATCCAGTGCTGCACTTGTGGCTACGTCTTGCATCCGGAGCTTTCCGGACCAGCCCCATTGAAAGTCTATATGGCTGTGTTCAGATAAGGACAGCCAAAGTGGTGTCATGACCATTTTTTGTTTCGAACGAAACTTTTAGGGTGCATAGAATATTGTATCCTCACCAAGGACCTGACAGTATCTGAGCGAGGAACACCGTAGTTGACGAACTAAAAAAATATTAGTACGTGACTGGGCAAAGCTCCTCAGTGTGTCCGGTGCGGCAACTTTAGTGGCCCGTAAAAAAAGGAAAATTTTCTAAATATTCATATTCTCAACACCAAATATTTCCACACTTTTCTGTTGAATTCAGCGAGATTGACTTCGTAATTATATTTCGTCAGAAAATGTTTCCCAATTTAGTCGGAAAACCTATGTCGTTCAAAAATGGCACTTTTGAAATTTTTGTTTTTACCCATCGGCTCAACATCCAAGCTTTCACTTTTTTTTGCCTAGTTTACCAAGGGCAGGTGAACATTTTGTACCCTTCTCATAACTGTAGAAAATTTTTTTTTTCAAAATGGTGCTATGTCAATTACGCAGGAAAATGAAAATCTCTGCAAAAGAGCCAAATGTCGATGTCATTTAAAAAAAATCATGCCTCTCAATTTTCTTGATTTTATCCAAATTGTGCTTCAATGAATGAATGAATATTCTGAAACAGTAAAAATGTATTGCGTTATTTTTGTTTTAAGGTGGGAAAATGAAGTCATATGCGACACGAGTTTTTGTCTGATTTATAGAAGAATGGCAGCCTGCAACGAACACAGGCAAATAAATGGGTCTGTTCTTCAACTCTTCAAAAATATAATGAAATAAAAAAGGAAACTGGTTTTTGTAGTCATAATAAGCCATATTTCAACTTATTGATTGCGGTATTCATAAACCATATATTCTGGGTATTCGTGCTGAGTCAACAGTTCCTATATATGAAATTCTCTACGGCAATGAAACTTTGCTATTTTTACATAAATTTCTATCGTCTTGCTTGTGCTCTATCAGAAACCCATATTTTATAGTTGTGATCTTGCTTTATCACACATATTATAAAGTTAGCTCCATTAAAAGGAAGTAACCACGCTGCAGATAGTGAGGTGCGGGAGGCAGTCGTCGCAGTCAGGGTGTGTTTTCGTTTCTCTGCTGCGTATTAAGTTCTAATTTGAAAGACAAGCTTTTTCAATTATCCACCATTCAGGCTACTGAGATTTATAAAATAATTTGCTTTTTTAAATCTTGATTTGTGCCTCCGAAAGTGATGAAAGAGTGGCAAACTTTTATACTACTACAAAACGTTTTACTTTTACATCTATACGATCCTTAAATGATAAACGAAAGGTGAAGCTTGATCTAATAAAGGTTCTTGAAAGTGTCCACAAGCTCTGGTGACAACCGTCGCTGCCAGTCTGAGTCCGCGTTGCGTGCTGTGTACATGAAATTTCTTTCATGTGATATCACACTCTTCCACATGTGAAAGAGTGGATGCCAGGTACCGGCTTGACATTCTTCCAGTCCTCTTTCTTCATCTCTCTGAATGTTGCAAGTTAGCTGTCGTGCATATGCATCATGAAGACATTTTCCACTTTTCCTGCAAGCGCGTGCACGAACTGCCTTGCGCTATGTATGGCTTCATCGGCCGCTCAGCGCAAAGTCTGCGCCGTAGCTTGGTGCTTCACAAGGCCACCCACGCCGTCAGACGCATTTTTGCCATGTCCAGTTACGGAGAAAATTCACTTCGTCGCCCTACATTCACTGTTCTGCATCTGGTGGAACTGGTATTTGTTTTTAAAATGGGCGGCAGCACCATCACTTACATGCAAGTAAGCATATCGTATATTGGTGCGTTGTCTTCGAGATGCTGCTTGATTTCGGAGACGGCCAAGCAACATCAAGTTGTCTGCGTCCAGACTACAACTAGGCCTGAATACTTTCCAGTAGCTGCTCAGGATCGCTTAATGTGGGGCGTAAAAGCTGTTCGTTACGGCTCATTGGTTTGCTTTCTTCAACAGGTCAGCCGAAGCGCATCGCAGTTTGCGCGCGCTTGCGTCGGCTGCTCGCTGGCAGTCACCCACGAGCGTGAACGGTCTCCAGCGAGCAGGTAGCATAGCATAAGCCTCCGTTAAAGCTTATTTTGATTGACTCTTCCGAAGTTTATAAAAATCACGAAACTGCTCATTTTGTTTCCAGCCAAAGAAGCAAGGTCATTAGTGGATCTACGTCACTTAGTGGCTCTAGTAATTAAGACCACTCGAAGATGACATTTCTAAATTTTATCGACGTCCTTGGGCCGAGTCATGACTAAGGTCGCCGCAGATGGCAGAATTCCTCGTCGTCTTTCTCGACGTTACAACACAAGTTGTAACACTTATTTGCCTCTTGTGCCAGTGGTAACATTGTACTTCGTCGGGCAGCACAATCGTACAGTTCTCGGCAAAATCAAGGTTAGCAGTACCGCGCACCTTTCGCAGTTCTGCTTCGCATTACGTCTTGCACACATGTCGTGAAGTTGTGCGGAACCCATTTTTCGGTCAACCTTTGGAGCTCTTCAATGAATGTTGGGGCGGTCATTGTTTTTTAATTAGCTCGCCAAGTTTCCAGGAAGCCATGACCACCTCCTCGTCAAAGTGGACATGGAGCTTATCCCAAGGTCAAGTTTTCCGCTTTCGGGCAGCGTTCACAATCTCCCAGAAAACACGTGGCTGAAGGCTGCGGACATGTGTAAAGAGACAGCACGGGTTCGCTTGGAAACGAATATACACTTGCATTTTAAAGGGCTTCTAGGGCCAGGTGGAAGTTACCACAATATATGCACACACATACCTGGCGGTATGGAGCGCAGTGAAATGAACTTCGTGATCCTCAACGCAGGAGCTGGGGTGACCGAGCTTGGAGGTACGGTAAGCTTGCAAGGACCGTGTCATGAAGGGCTTAGAAGTCCATAGTAGCTGGCCGTGGACCTTAGCGCGCCCCACATCGTTTTCGTTAGGGCTTTGCCTTGAGCAGTCCAGTTAATCAGTGATGTAGTAAGAAAGCACTGTGCGGATGTCTTTTTCACTCACTGTGTGTCTACTGTAGGCCTCCCCAGCAGACCACACGGCTTCAGAATTTGCGAGTTTTTTTGCCTTCTAGATGAAGTGCCTAGTTGCCTCTGGGATTATCCTTTGCACTTTCTTTGCGGTCATGGCGGGTGACAGCAAAGTCCGCAAGCGGCACCGCTCCTGAAAGGAGGTGCATCTGACATACGCCTGGCGCATGTTCCTTTCCAGCTGTCACAGTCGCTGCAGCTACCGTGAGGCATTGTAGATGTGCCTGGGACATTGTGTGCCGCCCGAATGTTCGTGTTTATTTCAGTGACCACGGCATCATAAATTTCCTTCTCCTTCCTCTTGACGTGGAAGCCTTCAGGCGCTTCCGCACAGCATTCGTTTTCTTTAGTGGCGAGACCGCCAAGCGCCTGCCTACAAAGTTATTTAGGTTTGCGACAATAACTTGTGCAGGCTGAAAGTTGTCTATTGCGAGGTGAAATTGCTCTGGCGTGCTTCGGGTACCCTTAGTGGCTGTGTCCGATGGTAGCAGTTTCTTGATGGCGGCGACACCAATTTCCCTCACGCAACGAAAATTTCTTTGAAATTGAATTCTGCGCTTGTGTCTTTTTAAGTAGTCGGCACAAAACTTCTGCCCAGGAAAAGGCGCCATGTTCCTCCAGAGGTAATAAATGCTACTTGTTCAGGGTTGGCCTAGTCTGGTTCAGTAAGAACGAAACGGGAACACTCACAGAAACGACGGTGAAAGGCACCGAAATTCGAGGGCTTCCGTATACATGCCGGCAACAGTTTGAAAAATACCAGATGCCCCTAGGAGGTTGCTTGGCTATCTGGTGATCCAGATGACTGCAAGCCGGAGCCGCGGAGCTGATAGGGGCACAGGATGACGATGATCAGGCAGAAATGAGTCGAAACTCGTGGATTGCGATAAGCCGTTATCAGTCGGGCACGAGAGATCATCAGATGACAAAGCATTTCAGCTTGGTCATTTTGGCGTTTTACCACGCGCGCGAGTGACGGCCCCATTATAGTCGAAGCATTTTTCTGGCCTGATAAGTTCTTGATTGTACGTGCTTTTCGAACGGTATAATTAGAATTGTTTTGAAGCCGTTCTGTCCTTAATCTGCTGAAAAAGAACGTGCTGTTTCCCGCTTGGCTGTAAAGAACAAACCTTTATGAGTTGAGCAGTTGACCGACCGCAAGGCAATCGTTGTAAACAATAATCAAGGAATTGATGCTTACGCACCTCCAATTTCTAAAAGTGCGAAGACTTAGTTTGGGGATTCGTAAGGGTTTATAGTTTGGCGCAACAACAGAAACACACAGAGCCAAGAATAACAACGGTGGGTGTCAAGTTGTTGCCTCTCCCAGGACTACCTCAGTTAGAACTGCTATCCTCACACCCTTGTTCAGTAGTTTGTTTACAACCTTCTGCAAAGTTTTCTAAAAATGTAGCCGTCACATGGGTACTATTAAATTGTGAGCAGTAATACAAGGTGTACGCTTCCTTCAAGTTGCAATGGTGTGGAAGTGTGCTTAAAAATTACAAAATAAACCAACGAGAAAGGTCGAACATATTTTGAAATATTATGTACAGGCTAAAATTAAAGCCCTAATCATGGTCCTAAAAAGGCGTCTCTATCCAGTATGATACATTTTTTTTTTCTTTTGCCGCCATACAGAAAGCATGCAGAGGCTCACTTTCGGATTGTAGGGCTAAGTATGACTTCATTTTTCTACATTCAAACAAGCATAATGCAATACATTTTTACTGTTTCAGAATATCCATTCATTGAGGCACAATTTGGAAAAAATTCAAGAAAATTGAGAGGCATGATTTTTTTAAATGACATCGAAAGTTGGCTCTTTTTGAGAGATTTTCATTTTCCTGCGCAATTGACATAGCACCATTTTGAAATTTTTTTTCTACAGTTATGAGAAGGGTATAAAATGTTCACCTGCCCCTGGTAAACTAGGCAAAAAATGTGAAAGCTTGGATGTTGAGCCGATGGGTAAATCAAAAATTTCAGAAGTGCCATTATTAAACGACATAGCTTTCCCGACTAAATTGGGAAACATTTTCTGACGAAATATAATTACGAAGTCAATCTCAGTGAATTCAACAGAAAAGTGTGGAAATATTTGGTGTTGATAATATGAATATTTAGAAAATTTTCTTTTTTTACTGGCCACTAAAGTTGCCACACCGGACACACTGGGAAGTAGCTTTGTCCAGTCACGTCCTAATATTTTTTTAGTCCGTCAACTATGGTGTTTGTCGCTAAGATACTGTCAGGTCCTTGGTGAGGATACAATATCCTATGCACACTAAAAGTTTCGTTCGAAACAAAAAATCGTGATAACACCACTTTTGCTGTCCTTATCTGAACACACCCATATGCAGAGTGCGATAAGTGGAGCCTTGAACACCAGCGGACTTTCATGTTACTGCTGTATGCCACTTAGGTGATCCCCATAAAAATCACCCTTGTAATTTTATTCTTAACGACATTGCGTTCATTTGTACGCAGCACGTTAATCTTCACCTGCTGAATTCTTGAAAGTGAGAGCCCATGGAGAAGGACTAGGAATTTCACTTGCCGAGAGCATGAAGTCATCTATTGCTGGCTTCGTTTCGCCTTGGGAGAGGTCAGCAATATGTTGTGACATATCCTTAAGACAAATACCCGTGCACTGCCTTTTACACAGATGCATCCGACTCTTGTTCTCCCCGCACGGGGCACCTTGAGCAATCTTGGTGACGGTACTGGCGATACCGCGGACCCCGAGCCCCCAAACATACGCTGGATCCAACCGTGGCAATGTGTTTATAGGTGGAGGGTTAGAAACCACGAACGGTGGCCGTCGGAACCCAGGTCAAGCTCCGGCGGATGGGCTCCCTGTCTGTTCACCAGGCAGGGAGCTCCGGGACCTCTTTGGCTAGCAGGGTAAGGTCAAAGAAGAAAGTACCCCCGTCTCCCTGCTTTCCAATGTATCATATGGCATTTTCCAAACCCCCCCACAAACGTGATCGGCCCCCGAAAAGGGGCCGCACCGAAGTTTCGTACCCACCTCTTTCAACAACTGTCTTGTCAACAACCGCGAATAACTATGCTCGTTTTCTTGTGATTGAGTCAGCTGACTCAGCACGACCTATCGCTTCCATGTCCGTATTCTTGATCTCCAAATTTCTGCAAAGCACCATAGGTGGCAAATATCAAGCTAAAAAGCTCAGGACCGGAGAAATCCTTGTAGAAGTCAATGCTGAACAAGCCCGCACTCTTCTTGCACAAACCCGCATCCATGATCTGGACATCAGGGTCACGCCCCACAGGAGCCTGAACAGCTCCCAGGGTGTGATTTCTGAGACAGATCTCCTGACGGAAACTGATGCCGACCTTCTCGAAGGTCTAAAGGATCAGGGCGTCACAGCTGTGCGGCGCATCACGATGCGCAGGGACGACAAGATAATCCCCACCAAACACATCATCCTGACCTTTGACCGCTCGGCACTTCCACAATATATAAATGCAGGCTTCATTCGATGCTCCATTCGACCTTACATTCCGAACCCGCGCCGCTGCTTCAAGTGCCAGCGGTTCGGGCACAGTACAAACTCTTGCCGTGGCCGAACGACTTGTGCAAAATGCGCCGCGTACGATCACCCCAGTGACAACTGCCCATCCGACACCCTCACGTGTGTGAACTGCGGGGGGTCGCATGCAGCGTACTCCCGCAAATGTGAAAAATTTCACACAGAGAAAAAGATCATCAACATCAAGATAACAGAGAACATCACTTTCCCAGAGGCGCGAAAGAGGTTCGCCTCTTTCCCCCTGGGGAGGTACGCCGACGCGGCTCGCCGGGGGGCGGAGCGGCGTCTGGTGTCTACAGGGACCCAGTTCAGCGAGTCTGACCTGGTCCCTCCTCCGCCGCTTGCTGAGGCAGCAGCGGTTGTGGTGACAACCTCTTCTGTAGGGACCGGTGCCGCTCCCGCCTCCGCCTCCCCGTCCTCCAGTGCGTTGGAGGGTACCGAGGTGATGGACACCACGGGCCCCGCATCGGCTCCCACCGCCACCGCACCGCCCGTGCCACCTCTGGCGCCCCGGACGCCCTCGGCGGTGGCGGCTCAAACAAAGGGCTCCCGAGGGGGGGCCAAGTCCGGGGGGCCCGGTCCGTCGGGCACCCCTCGGACATCCGACGACGAGATGGATGTCGGGCCGTACCTGCCTGCAACGCAGCGCAAGGAGCGGCCTCCGACGCCCAAGCCAGCAGCAGAAAGGCCCAAAAAGCCAAATCCTAGAGTAACAGCCCCGAAAGACACATGAACACACACACACACAGACTTCAGTAGCTTCTAAATCTCCATAATGGGCAGGGAAAATATTACTCAATGGAACTGTAGAGGCCTCATTAAAAATCTTGATGATGTCCATGAGATATTGGATTCAAACCAGCCAAGTGTGATGTGTCTTCAGGAGACGCATTTGAATCCCAATCACACAAATTTCTTAAATAGGTACATGGTATTCAGAAAGGATAGGGTTGGCTGCACACACTCTTCGGGCGGTGTAGCCATAATAGCCCGAAAATCCCTAGCATGCCATCTTATCACTCTCAACACTGTCCTTGAGGCTGTAGCAATACGCACAATAATTTTTAATAGGTTGGTAACGGTATCCTCAATTTACATTCGTCCTGATTATGCACTTTCCAGCTCTGACTTCGAGGCGCTGGTCGACCAGCTGCCTGAACCGTACATACTAACAGGCGACCTTAATGCACACAACTCTCTTTGGGGCTCCTCCAGAACGGATGCCCGAGGTCGCCTGATAGAGAAATTTCTTACATCTTCAGGAGCATGCCTTTTCAACAAAAAGCAGCCTACATACCATAACTTAGGACATAATACATACTCACATCTCGACTTGGCTATTGGTTCTGCAATTCTCTTTCCATGTCTTGAGTGGGACGTGGGCACTGACCCATATGGTAGTGACCATTTCCCCACTTCCCTAGCATATATAGGTAAAGGCCCATGCAGTCCATCTTCCCATAAAAGGTTTAATGAATCAAAAGCAAACTGGAGCACATTCACACAAACATCTCAACTACACCACACATCCATAAAACACCTACACGTGGAGGAAGCCGCCCAACTCGTCACAGCGCACATCCTCGACGCCGCCGAAAAGTCCATTCCCCACGCCTCTGGTGCCCCGTGCAACCAGAGGAGGCCGTGGTGGAATGAGGACTGCAGGCGGGCGCGAGAGGCCCAGAACAAGGCTTGGGGTGTCCTTCGCCGGTACCCCACATCAGATAATCTCATTTGTTTTAAACGGGCCAAGGCTTTTGGGAGGCGAGTGCGCCGTGAGGCGAAAAGGGAGAGTTGGCGCACCTTCCTCACTTCCATCAACTCGTACACTGACACGCGGAAAGTATGGACACGAATACATAAACTAAAAGGACAACAGACACACAGCCTGCCCCTGGTTAGTACAACAGGGGACACACTGGAAGACCAGGCTAACACACTCGCACAACACTTCCAACATGTGTCCAGTTCAGCGCACTACACCAACACTTTCATAAAACACAAAACATCCTGTGAGAAGAAGTCCTTGAGAGACAGTAATAAGTCGACCTCATCTTATAACACCCCCTTCTCACTGCATGAGCTGAAGATCGCACTTAGTACTTGTAAACCTTCAGCTCCAGGCGCAGACAACATAACATACACTATGATTCAACACTTGCACACAGACACACTTGTAACCCTCCTTCACCTCTACAACAAAATATTTCTTTCGGGGCACCTCCCAGGGTCATGGAGGGAGGCCATCGTAGTGGCCTTTCTGAAAGAAGGGAAGGACCCTTCCTCTCCCGCAAGTTATCGTCCCATCGCCCTCACAAGCTGCCTGTGTAAGCTGTTCGAGACGATGATCAATAGGAGACTCATGTACTTCTTAGAGTACAACGGTCTTCTCGACAGCTGCCAGGCTGGCTTCAGGGCTGGGAGATCCACCAATGATCAACTGGTTGCATTGGAAACATATCTAAAAGATGCCTTCATTCATAAGCAGTATTGTATAACAGTCTTCTTCGATATGGAGAAGGCCTATGACACGGCCTGGCGGTACGGCATCTTGTGTGACCTCAAGTCGTTTGGTGTTTCCGGCAACATGCTGAACACGCTCAGTAGCTACATGTCAGAAAGGACCTTTCGAGTGAGGGTTGGCAGTGCCCTTTCGAATGTATACGTGCAGGAAAATGGCGTCCCTCAAGGCGGTGTCTTGAGCTGTACACTGTTTATTGTTAAGATGAACTCACTTCGAAAGACATTGCCACCAACCATTTCCTGTTATATATATGTAGATGACGTTCAAATATCTTTTAAGTCCTGTAACTTTTCAGTTTGTGAACGCCAAGTCCAGCTTGGGGTGAACCAACTTGCCGGCTGGGCGGACACAAACGGTTTTAAACTGAACCCTGGAAAGAGTACTTGTGTTGTGTTCTCCCGCAAGCGCGGGATTAAGGCAGACCCGGAGATCACCCTTCATCGCGCTTCTATCCCTGTAAAAAAGGAGCACAAGTTTTTAGGTGTCATATTTGATGAAAAACTCACGTTCATACCACACATCAAACAACTTAAACATAAATGCCTGAAAACACTAAACATTCTCAAAGTCCTCTCCCATTAGTCCTATGGTGCAGACAAAGAACTCCTTCTTCGCGTCTTTACCGCCTTAGTCGGGTCTCGGCTAGACTACGGTAGTGTTGTGTATGGGTCGGCATCAAAAACAGCACTAAAAATGCTTGACCCAGTTCTCCATTTGGGCCTGCGCCTTGCGTGTGGTGCGTTCCGCACTAGCCCGGCCCAGAGTCTGTACGCTGAAAGTAACAAATGGTGCCTGGAACATCAACGAATGTACATAGATTTATTATATGCTTTTAAGGTCTCATCATTCAATAACCATCCTTTTAAACCTGTCCTCAACGATACATCAACAACCCAGCTATTCTCAAATCGTCCATCTGTTCCTTTGCCCTACTCTCTGAGGGTGAGAGAGGAAGCTTCAGGTATTTCCGTTGGGTTTTTAAATGTCTGTACATTATCATCATTTTCGGACGTTATACCAGCATGGCAACTGCAGCCTGTTTGTTGTGATGTTTCTTTCATGAAAATAGATAAAAACAGGGTTCCGAGAGCTGCGATTCTGCAGCATTTCTTGTCGCTTCAGGATAACTATAAATGTGCCGAATTCTATAGCGATGCCTCGAAAACTTCAACAACAGTGTCGTGCACCGCTCATGGTCCCAACTTTATTGCTTGCAGAACCATGAGTGTACACACCACTATCTTCTCTGCAGAAGCATATGGCATCTTACTCATCGTTCAGCACATCCTTAAAAAACAAATTCCTAAGTCCGTCATCTTCACAGACTCTTTGAGCGTTGTGCGTGCATTGTCTTCACACAGACCCAGGAAAAACCACATTGTCAATCTTGTCTTTAATTTCATAATGTCAATATATGCAAATAATTTTCAACTGATCCTGTGCTGGGTTCCAGGCCATGCTGGAATCGCGGGGAATGAGACCGCAGATGAAATGGCCGCCACTGCTGCACTTGCAAACACAATGGACATAACAACAATACCCTACACTGACTTCAAGCCACACATCCGACAACACCTTCGCAAAACATGGCAAGCCGACTGGAATACACAGACAGACAACAAGTTACACATAATAAAGCCACACTTAGGACAATACACGAGTGACTCACACAACAGATTCATCGAAGTTGCCCTAGCTAGATTACGGATAGGTCACACACACGCGACACACTCCCATCTGCTCACTGGATCTCCAAGACCCCTGTGTAGCAGGTGTGGGGAGGGCCTATCCGTACTTCACATCCTCTTTACATGCAAAGCACTCCAGACAACAAGACGCAAGCACTTCCCTCAACTCTACAGACAACACATTCCACTACACCCAGCACTCTTTCTAGCGGATGATCCCGTGATTCCTGTGCAGCGCACTTTTAAGTTGCTCAGTGACATCAAGTTTTTACATCTCATTTCCTATCACGCGTAGTTTTTTAAAGCTTTATTTCGTACCACGCACCATCACAACCTGGCCCTTTACACCAGCCATCCTCACTGTCTTTTATTGATTTTACTTTTGTTCTTGCTTACTGATTTCAGTGTCTACGTTTTCACCTCTCATATTTAACCACTGTTTTGGCGCTCTGTGCCCCAGTTGGCCTTGCGCCATTAACATCCAACCATCATCATCATCGACTCTTCTTCTGCTGTGTCATCTGCTGCACATGCTCCATTAAACATAAACAGTAGTATATTCATAGCAGAAGTATATGGCATTTTAATTTCAGTACAGCACATCATACAAACAATAACACAACACTCCATATTCTTTACAGACCCTTTAAGTGTAGTTAGAGCTTTACAATCCTTCAAAGAAACAAGAAATTGGGTTCTCAATTGCTTAATTAGGTGCCTAATGTCTGCCTATAACTCCCAACTAAAAGTAATTGCTGGGATCACGGACACTGCGGCATTCTAGAAAACGAAATCGCTGACCAGAATGCTGCTAAGGCCGCCCTCCGCAGAACCGTCAATGTACCCTATGTCCCCTACCTCGACCTGAAACCATTGGTACGAAGGGCTCTTCGTAAATCTTGGCAGGAAACATGGGATACACGAACAGACAACAAGGTACACCCTGTAAAGCCACGTTTAGGCAAATACCTAACAGACAGACAAGACAAACACACGGAAGTAGCCTTAGCCAGGCTACAGGTAGGCCGTACTTACGTAACACATTCACACTTTCTCACTGGGTTTTCCAGACCCTTGCACGGCAGGTGTGGAGAGGGCCTATCCGTAGTTCACATAATAATCACATGAAAGGCACTCCACACCACAAGACGCAGACACTTTCTAGAAATCTACAGACGACAGATCCCACTCCACCCATCGCACTACTTAGGTGATGAACCAATGTTTTCTGTTGAACGTGTATTTAAGGATTTATCAGAAGTTAAATTTCTGAATCTCATATTGTCATGCATAACCACAACCTGGCCCTCTACAGAAGCCATTTCCATTGTCTTTATTTTTACCTCTGTTGCTGATTACTTTAATATTCACTTCATTCTGGGCAACAGCGCGAAAAAAGACGTGGACGAAAGAAACGGACAGGACAAGCGCTTGTTCTGTCCATTTCTTTCTTCCACGTCCTTTTTCGCGCTGTTGCCCAGCATGACGCTATACCAACTTGCCCAGCGCACTACTCTGTTAATATTCACTTTTATTCTATGCTAGCTAACCATCTGTTTTTGGTGCTCTCTGCCCTAGTTGGCCTTGCGCCATTAAAATGCAACGATCATTAGCATCATAAAGCACGGAAGGGTGTTAGTAACATCAACCTAACAGGCTGACCATGTAACTGTTGTTATGCCAAGTTAGGCAATAAAGATAAAAAAGTGGTCTTGAGTGCTAGATATGTTACTTTGCAAGTCACAAGTGCGAATCCCCGACGGTACATCGTTTTGTTTTTGTAAGTTGACCATTTCGTTTTCGGCGACGTTTTCTATACTGAATTCACCATTTATGGGATGTAACGTTCACTGCTCCACGAACTAGTTCACAGAACGCGCGCAGGCTGGCAATGACGCGCTAGCGAGTTGTCCTTGGCGTGCTGTTGCCACAAGCACCGACTGCTTGCTGTAAGTGGGCACAGGCCAGAATCAACAGACCAGGCCGCCGCTCCGCTGGCCTGGTGCGAACACCCGTTTTACGATACAAGCATGAGTGAGGCAAGCTCCAAATATTTGGCAAAAGCGCATGGCATTTGAGCGTCTTCGGTGATGCGGAGGGCGTTCATCCACTGCGTAGGCCTCGGCTAGTGATTGCTACTATTGCAAGCCGTCCTGGGAGGCTTAACTTAGGCATTTTACAGCCTACAACAAAACAGAAGCGCGGTACGACTATTACTGAGATATCGGGAATGCCTATCCAACGATGCCTTCGGATGTCATGCATGTTGTTTTACGGAACCGAAACCGAAACTTGTTTCTATGCTAACCTTGGACATCGTCCAGAGAGAGATAGACAGAGAAACATCTTTAATGGGCAAGTGAGGTCAGTCAGGCTGGGCGCCCGACTTGCTACACCAAATGGGGGTGAAAGTGTGATGGATCAAGGTGCATCTCCTCCCGTCGTCACAGCCTTTAGTTAGTGCGGCCGCCGCAGACCGCGCGTGGTAGCTTTCCTTCTTTCGCGCTTTATAAAATAATTTCCGACTTATCAACCGGATAAACGATGAAAAGTGTGAAAATTTGAGCCAGTCTACTTAGTTTTAACAAAACCTTGAGAAATTCACATTAAAGCCCCTTAAATCACCGATGTCTAGTGCCGAATTCTCTAAAATGGCTTCCGTCATTGTGAAGCGACGCGGTGTTGGCATGCAAATGCATATATTTGTCATTTCGAATCCCGTTGGTGGCCGAGGAACTGTATAAAAAATGTGAGCCTTCCGTGTCCTCCGCCTGCTCCTAAGCCCAAAACGACGCGCAAGGCGAGGCTCACTGTGGGCGTCGCGTTGCTTATCTCAGAACATGTAGCCTCCTTTATAGTCCATTATAAAGGACGCTATGGTCTCAGCGTCGCTTGGGCGACTGGGTTCACGCAAAGCCTCCGGCCCGCGCTGACTGTGAGCGTCGCTTTGCGCGTCGTGGAATGGCTTTTTGTGGAGGCCTGTTTCTTAATGTTGTCGTTGTTTAGCGCAAAAAATCTGCCGGCTCATTTTAAGCAAATTATATGTAATTAACCCGCAGCATCCGTGTTCATTTAGTTAGGAACGCTAGTTGGGTTGCTTTTTGGGATAGTAAGCGAGAAAACGCGGCAGTGCAGCGGCGGCACGTGCGGGAGGAAAAGCAAGCACAAAAAGAACAAAACTCCTGCTGGCACTAGGCCTCTTCGATTTACCAGTCTAGGATAGTCCGCAGTGAGTCCGAACACTTCCTGTTTGGACAGGAAGTGACGTCACAGTGACGTACCATTGCATATTTGCGTTCTTTGCCAGGCACCGCACGGCAAAAAACGAGAGGCGGGAATACGACTTTCGACATCGTCTGCTGCGTCGTCTGCTCTCGAAGATGTCGGCGGAAGATTTATTTATGTATTTATTTTATTTAAACATACTGCCAATCCCATCAGGGATTTTCGCAGGAAGGGCTTGAAACAAAGTTACAGAGTAGGTATACAATAAGACACACACATTAACAATTGAAATCTAGTAACAGAATCGGATTAACAGAACAATATCAGAACAGGATTCAAACATGTGGGTTACTAATAGCGTGTAAGTACAAAGCAAATTCACATACTGGAAAATTGTATGAACTATTGATAAATGTAACGCAAACAATGATAAGCAAAAGTACAGCAGGGGTGAAGAATTTAGTAAGAGAAGTGTAATATAAGTACAAAAAACATGATCTGAAAACAGAGTATTTCAGCTCAGGAATAATTTTTTAAGTGCAACGTACAATACTGAAGGGTATTTCATGTTAAGCATAACTTAAGAGTACATAATCAGTGGGGTAAAATATACTCACAAATACACAAACGAATATCACCTAACTGTTTCCCCTTGCATTTTGTTAAGTTCGTTTTCAACCAGTGTTAAAAATTTATCTAATTGGGTACTGCTCGAGATTTTCGGATCTAGTTGATTCCATTCAGTAATTGCTAACGGAAAAAAAAGAGTACGTAAATCAATTTGTGTTAAATGAATATTCGTTTAGTCTCATGGAATGTTTTAGGCGTGTCGTTCTACTTTGATCAAACGTGATGTAGGCAGATAAATCAATGTTTAAATGACCGTGAATTAGCTGATGCATAAATTTTGCACGTGCCAATCGTGTTCGATTCCTTATGGTAAGTAAACCAGCATTTTTTAGTAGTTCGGTTGGTGAATCTTCAAGTCTGTACCGATTGTATATGAACCTAACTGCTTTTTTTTGTATTCCTTCGAGTTTAGTTATTTGTTGTTTAGTGAAGGGTGACCAAATGATATTACCATATTCTAGCAATGATCGCACAAGCGAAGTGTATGCCAGGTGCTTCAGTGGAGGCAGCGCCTGGTGGAGCCGGTATCTAAGTGTGAACAAGCGCCGCAAGGCAGCTGAAGTTACATTATTTATGTTTGAATCCCATCTTAGTTCTTCAGTTATAATTACTCCGAGATATTTATGTTGATTTACTCTAGCTATGGGAAGGTTTTCAATAGTGTAATAAAAATTTGACCTAGTTTTTTTTCGGCTTACCGACAAGATGGTACACTTGTTTAAATTCAGGTACATTTGCCATTTACGACACCAGCTGTCGCGCTCTTGTCGCTGTGCTTGAATTGCTGGAATGTGAGTTCAGATTCCGATGGGAGTGACTACGACGGCGACGACGAATGTCCCGCCGACCTCTACGTTGCGCTGCTGATTTTGACGAAGCTGGTGAGGGAGGAGCGGCACCGAGTGCCCCTGTACGTTGAGCGGGTCGTCTCCACGTACTTGGAGTTTGAATTCCGCAAGATGTTCAGGCTCTCACGGTCCACGGTCGCTAAGCTTGGTGCTGAATTTGAGAGTTCTGCATTTCACCCTGCTGGGCACTGTGGACGAAGAAAAATGATCTCCGAGAAGACCCTGCTCATCGCCCTCACGTACATCGGTACGCAGAGTACGATGTACCGGATTGCGGACAAGTTCGACGTCGCCGAATCCAGCGTGCACCTTGCCACCAACCGGGTGTAGGCATTCCTGTATACCATCAGCGCCCGAGAGATCCGGTGGCCGGACGCCGACGAGCGCGGAAGGATGAAGCGGACGTTTTCGTCACTGGGTCGTCGTGGTGCCCTGCCGGACGTCATTGGGGCCGTCGATGGATGCCACATCCGCATTTACCGGCCATCGGAGTCGGAGGAGAGCTATTATAACAGGAAGAAGTTCCATTCGATCGTCCTGCAGGTCATCTGTTACGCGGATATGTTGTTCACCGATGTTTTCGCCGGGTTTCCGGGGAGTGCCCACGACGCCCGTGGGTTGCGGGAAAGCTTCTTCTTCGAGAACGCGGCGTCTCGGGTTTCCGGGGAGTGCCCACGACGCCCGTGGGTTGCGGGAAAGCTTCTTCTTCGAGAACGCGGCGTTTAAGTGGGAAGGTAAGGACTGGTGACCTAATAAGTGCAAACTGTCTGCCGCAAAAGCAGAGACATACGTAGGTAAATTGTGAAGTGCAGATTAGTAATTCCATGTAAGCGATCTCCCTGTTTCGGGCCGATGCCATATCGGCGACAATGGGCACATTTCGTTGGGCCAGATGTTCTGTCACGCATGCTGAGGTTAATCCCGTTTGAGGTGGAAAAGCTCGGGGAAAGGTAATAATGGAGAAATGGTAGTGAGGTATGCACATATTTACCCGTTAAAGTATGTGCTACAGCAGCACTTCTATAAATTTGGTTGAATTCTGGATGGGGGCGCAGGCAAATTTGCAATGTGTAAAAATTAATTTGCCAACAATGCTGTTCCACTTGTGGCAGCAAAAGTTTCTTCGGGTAGATTTTTGTGCAGATAATCTTTATAATATAATACAAAGAGCATGTTCATTTTCTTCCTCTACACACTATCCATAAAAATATTGCCCTTGTTTGTATTGTTTTTCTATAGCAAGCTTCCCGCATACACATTTGCAGGTGGGTACCTCCTTGGAGACAGTGCCTACCCGCTGCAACCTTGGCTGCTGACCTCCTACAAGCAGGCTACAGGAAGGTGGCAGCCACACATGCAGGCCTTCAACAGTGCCCACAATCGGCAGCAAGTGGTAATTGAGGGCTCCTTTGGATTACTGAAGGGCCGTTTCCGACGCCTTCTGTACATTGACGTCCTAACAATTCCACAAGCTGTCGATACCGTGTTGGGAGCCTGTGTCCTGCACAACATCGCACAGAGGGCTTCCGACCAGCTCAACGACGACGGAGCTCTCCCCGACAGCGGAACAGATTGTCACCTCCTGATCCTTTGCGGGGACACAACACACCTGCCCCAGCAACTGCCTTGCGGGACGCAGTTGCGCTAAGCCTGTAAGGCATGTCAGGTATTGTTCCATATTCTAAGCTTTTTCCTCGACAGCATAATCTCATGAACCTAAATGTTTTTTTTCATTTGACGACAGCATGTGCTAATGAGCCTCCTTGCTTTATAGGTTTGATTTTGACGACATCACCTGCTGATGAGGCTAAATGTTTTCACTCCTCCTTTGACGGCAGCAGCTGCTGAACAGGTTTTATTCCTTTTTTGACGACGGCGTCTGCTGATGGGCTGACATGTTTGAATTTTGCTTTTGACGATATGTATCACCTGCTCATGAGGCTAAATGTTTTCACTCCTCCTTTGACAGCAGCAGCTGCTGAACAGGTTTTATTCCTTTTTTGACGACGGCGTCTGCTGATGGGCTGACATGTTTGAATTTTGCTTTTGAGGGCATGACCTGCTGATGAGGCTACATGTTTTCACTCCTTCTTTGACGGCGGCAGCTGCTGAACAGGTCTTATTCCTTTTTTGACGACTGCGTCTGCTGATGGGCTGGCATGTTTGAATTTTGCTTTTAACGATATGTATCACCAGCTCATGAGGCTTAATGTTTTCTTCCCAGGTTTGATGACAGTTCATGATAAGCTTAAACGCTTTCAATGTATTGCTGCACCAGACAATACCCCACCCAGAGTGCATCAGTGCTAGCGTACTTGCAATTCACTGCCCCATCCATGTGAATATATAGCTACATGGCGCAGGATAACCAATATGCTGCATGTGTAATGGTGAGTTCAGAGGGTTAAGTTAAAAGCAATAAGGGAAGTTGCCCTTTCACCTCATCCCTGTAGCGACGAGTGTAGTACTGCAAGTATTTTACCGTGACACAGGTCATTTTCCCGATTTTTCTGATTTAAGCCACTTATAAACTACTGCAATGATGACAAATGTTGTGAGAAAATTAAAATGTCGGGCAGTAAGTGCTACCTCTTTTCAAAACAAGTGCATGTGTTGTGCGTCATGGGCTTGCCGCTTCAACAGAGTGGAAAACTACATGAGCAATTGACGTTCTTAAGTTGTACCTGTGTGCTGGTTGAACATGCCAGTTTGACGAAGAAGTGCATAGCAATATTGGCTATGTTTGCTGCAGTAAACTGAGACCCACAGAGCGTTAGCAGGAGCACCAATGTATCAGATTCATGACGTTTGTCAACATAGTACTTGTGATGGGGAAGAAAGTCTGAAATAGGACATCTGGCACGGCTACCTATAGGCATAGTGTGTGCACTGTTGTCACATTTTGCTGATATGAATATTTGTGCACTAGGTGAACACCCTGGAACTGTAATGCTTGCCCCAGTTTACAGAAAAGAGGTTCATAAATTGTTTAATTGAAATTGTGTTACACTTGACTGCACAGACTAAGTTGCTCTCTTGGACAACTGATGTGTCCCACCAATGTATGTGAATCTTCGACACAATAGCCTTGAATGCAAAAAGTGCTGCATGGGGATGAATGTTAACGACTGCATCAGATGTATACTGCGCTACTGTTCTGTAAGAGGCCATCAGGGAGTAGTACCTTGGGTTTGTAGAATTCAGCATTAAGCACTGTGACCGTGTCTTGTGGCATTTACAGAAGGCATGTGGTTTCACATTCCTACATTCCAAGCGTGTGGTGACGACCCGGTCAACCTTACAGCAGTACCTGGTCCTACTTTTCCAACACCACCTCAGCTGCACCAATTGCAATGAGCCATTCTGTGCCAACGGCATTATGTCAGTGCTCTTGCATATAAGCACCACCAGAATTCCGTATACTTTAGTGGCAAATCAAACGAACAGTCATTAAACCTGCAATGAAATGGTTTGGTCGGGGGAAATTGTAGTACTTTACTGTATAAAGCGTGTGATGGTTTTTAATACCAATGTGTGCATAATGGAAGTGCATGAATGTGATCAGGTGTAACTTTGGAGTAGCATAGTTATAACACCTCCAAAGTATTGCTGTAACCCAACCAGTGCAAAGCCTTTGCAGACATTGTAGTTACTCAGTGCAGCTTTATTTTTTATTGTATAAAACCATGCAAATAGTACCTGCTCTTGTTGCCACCATTGTTTTATGCTTTAGACTATGAAGCACTGTGTTACCGTTGCTTCAGTACTATGCAAACACATAATAAGGTATCTCTATTTCTATACATCACAACGAATATCTTCAACAACAACGGAGCCACTGATGTATACGCCTTGAGCTTTGCGATCGCTGCGCCGCCTGCCGCCGCTTCTCCGCAGCCTTTGCGGGATGAGCACTAGTGGCGATAGGGGCTCATGCAGTGTGTCGGTTCTCGTTCGCTTCTCTTCGCCTTTCCGCGGCCTAAAGAATTTATGGTGACGCCTTGAAGCAAGCAGTACATTTAGGCACTTCAAGAAACAGCTGCATCTTGGTACGTCCTCGAACACCAACAAGAGTGTTCCGGAGTGGTGGTTCTGCGCAATTCTGGCGCACTGTTACGGCGGCGGCAGCAGTATATCACCACTGCCACCACCAAACACGCCAGACACAAGTGACTAGTGTTGTCACCTTGCTTAGACGTGATACTGGCACAGGGAGAGGTTGGTTGAGTCTTGCAGCGCGCACAACGAAGGCGGCTTCGGTTCGCATATATACGCCGCAGCAAAGTATGTTTCGGGGATGTGATTACTCAATGCCTAACACTAACTTGTGCGTTTAAGGGAAAAAGGTTGTGTCGCACTAAATATGTGCCCACCCATTTCCCATAGCAAGAACTAAGGTCGATTAATGAAACCACGGAAAGATAAATGCTCTGCAAGTCCAAAAGCAACAGAATAGCTCGTACGTGCGTATGTCCATTTCATGGTTACGCACATGGCATGAGTGGTTGGCATATATTTTATACATTGTTTTACATTCACCTGCCTGTTGGCTGTGTGTGCCTTGGATAAAATACGTTTTTAAAAAGACTGCCTGGAGACGACACGCTCAATGTGTATAAAAGGGTTTATTTTGTCTGTTTATTATCAGTTTAATAAATATTTTACGGCATTGCAAGAGACTTGCACTAAGTGAATTTGTAGAGTAAAAATGTCAGAAAGAGTGCAACCATTCACATGGCACCGCTGTGACAAGTAACGCGCGCACACCTCGGTATAAGGCACTGCTGGCAGAGGAGTAAACATGTCATATTAAAAAAACTTTACGCCACAAGAATGAATTCACTTGGCAATATCTCAATTAGTGTAATGGATGCCTGTGAGAAGTTTATCTGCGACTGTCGGAGCAATTTTTTTTGGCTGTACAAAAATGATGATGATGATGGTTAGTGTTTAATGGCGCAAGGCCAACGAGGGCAAAGAGCGCCAGAGAAGACGTTATTTAATGGAGAAGTGATTACCATACAAAGGTAGGTATAAAAGGAAGAAAAAAAAAAAAGTCTAAACCGAACATAGTAAAATCAATTAAAGAAAATGGTGATGGCTGGTGTATAGGGCCAGATTTGATTATGCGTGATAGGAAATGAGGTTTAAAAACTTGACGTCTAACAAATACTCAAACACACGTTTCACAGAAACAATGGCATCGTCACCTAGAAAAAATGATGGATGTAGGGGAATATGTTGTCTGTAGAGTTCTCTGAAGTGTTTGTGTCGTGTTGTGTGAAGTGCCTTGCATGTGATTAGTATGTGCACTACGGATAGGGCCTCTCCGCACCTGCTGCACTGGGGTCTAGAAGATCCCGTCAGCAGATGCGAGTGCGTCGCATGGGTGTGCCCTATCCGCAGCCTTGCCAAGACGACTTCTGTGTGTCTGTTGTGTGAGTCAGTTGTGTACCGTCCCAAGTGTGGCTTTATTACTTGTAGTTTGTTGTCTGTCTGTTCACTCCAGTGTGTTTGCCATGTTCTGCGCAGGTGTTGTTTTATGTGAGGCTTGAGGTCTGTATACGGTACGCTTGTTATGTCGACAGTGTTCCTGAGTGCAGCAGCACCGGCCCTCTCGTCCGCCAACTCGTTCCCAGCGATCCCAGCGTGTCCTGGGACCCAGCAGAGGAGCAGCCGATGCTTCTCCGCATACACCGACATTATAGTGTTGAATACAAGATTAATTATGTGGTTTTTGGGGGGTTTATGCGATGATAATGCGCGAACAACACTCAAAGAATCTGTGTAGATGATAGAATTGGGAATTTGATTTTCAAGGATATGTCGTACAATCAGTAAAATTCCGTACGCTTCTGCTGAAAAAATTGTTGTGTGCACGCTCATAGTTCTGGCTGCATTGAAATTTGGACCATGAGCAGCGCACGACACCATAGTGGAGGTTTTAGAAGCGTCACTGTAGAATTCAGCACGTGGGTATTTGAACTGCAAAGAAAGAAACTGCTGAAGTATTGCAGCTCGCGGTACCCGATTTTTGTCAAGCTTTATAAAAGAAAGGTCACAGGACACAGGGCGAACTTGCCAAGGCGGTAAAATGTTTAAAGAGGATGACCTGTACACGTCTAAAAACGAAGCACTCAGATCCGAGGCTCGCTCTCTCGCTCGAAGTGAAAAAGGCGGGGTAACGGACGGGCGATTTACAAACAGCACAGATGTGGATGTATCGTTAAGGACAGGATAAAAAGGATGATTATTCAGCGATGAAATTTTAAAAGCATAAAGTAAGTCCATGTACGTTCGCTGGTTCTCAAGGCTCCACTTATTACATTCAACATATAGACTCTCGACAGGGCTAGTGCGAAAAGCACCCGACGCAAGCCGTAGCCCCAAGTGTAGTACTGGGTCAAGCATTCGCAATGCTGTTTTACTCGCCGACCCATATACCACACTGCCATAGTCCAAACGAGACCCAACCAAAGCAGTATAGAGCCGCAGTAGGAGTTCTTTGTCAGAACCATACGAATGGTGGGAGAGAACCTTCAGGATATTCATTGTTTTAAGACATTTTTGTTTTAGTTGTTTCATATGAGGGATAAAGGAAAGTTTTTCATCAAGAATTATACCGAGGAACTTGTGTTCTTTTTTGACCGGAATCGAGACACCATTCAGTTTGATGTCTGGATCTGGCCTGATCCCACGCCTTTTGGAAAACACAACACAAGTGCTCTTGACTGGGTTCAGCTTAAAACCGTTCTGATCTGCCCAGCCTGCTAGTTTGTTGACACCAAGCTGGACTTGGCGTTCGCAGATTGACATATTGCATGATTTAAAAGATATTTGCACATCATCTACATATATTGTACAGGAAATGGTTCGTGGCAACGCCTTTCGAAGTGAGTTCATCTTGACAATGAACAATGTGCAGCTCAAGACGCCGCCTTGAGGCACGCCGTTTTCCTGCAGGAAAACATTTGAAAGGGCAGTGCCAACTCTCACACGAAAGGTTCGCTCCGCCAGGTAGCTACAAAGTGTATTAAACATATTTCCCGAGACACCGAAGGCTTTTAGGTCGCAAAGTATCCCGTATCGCCAAGCGGTATCGTAGGCTTTCTCGAGATCAAAAAACACCGTAGCACAAAACTGCTTATGGACAAACGCATCCTTGATATACGACTCAAGGGCGACGAGTTGGTCGTTTGTGGATCGCCCCACCCTGAAGCCGGCCTGGCAGCTCTCGAGAAGACCATTGAACTCTAAGAAGTACACAAGTCTCCTGTTGATCATCTTCTCGAGAAGCTTGCCCAGGCAGCTTGTGAGGGCGATGGGTCGATAACTGGCGGGAGAAGAAGGGTCCTTACCCTCCTTCAGGACGGCCACTACAATAGCCTCCCTCCAAGATTTTGGGATGTGCCCCGAAAGCCATATGTTGTTGTATAGGTGTAGGAGTGTTTCAAGAGTGTCCGGGTGTAGGTGTTGTATCATGGTGTATGTAATCTTATCTGCGCCGGGAGCTGAAGGTTTACACGTGCTCAGTGCAGCCCTCAACTCATAGAGTGTAAATTCAGAATTGTAACCAGATTTTGACCTGTTATTGCAATGTAGGGACTTCTTTTCACATGTATTTTTATGTTTCAGGAAAGTGTTTGTGTAGTGTGCAGAGCTGGAAACGTGTTGGAAGTGTTGTGCAAGAGTGTTAGCCTGGTCTTCGAGTGTGTCCCCTGTTGTACTGACCAGGGGCAGGCTATGTGTATGTTGTCCTTTAAGTTTGCGTATTCTTGTCCATACCTTATGTGCATCTGTGTATGAGTTAATGGATGTAAGGAAGGTGCGCCAACTCTCTCGTTTTGCCTCACGGCGCACACGTTTTCCGAACGCCTTGGCCCGTTTGAACAAAATGAGGTTACCCGACGTGGGGTACCGACGAAGGATACCCCACGCCTTGTTCTGGGCCTCTCGCGCCCGCCTACAGTCCTCATTCCACCACGGCCTCCGCTGGTTGCGCGGGGCTCCAGAGGCGTGGGGAATGGACCTTTCGGCGGCGTCGAGGATGTGCGCCGTGAGGAGTTGGGTAGCTTCTTCAACGTGTAGGTGTCCTATGGATGAGTGGTGTAGTTTGGATGTCTGTGTAAATGTATTCCAGTTAGCTCGTGCTTCATTGAACCTATTATGGGAAGATGGACTGCTTGGGCCTTTACCTATGTATGTGAGTGAGGTGGGGAAGTGGTCACTGCCATATGGGTCAGTTCCCACTCCCCACTCGACAAGAGGAAAGAGAACTGCGGAGCCAATAGCCAAGTCAAGACATGAGTATGTGTTGTGACCTATGTTATGGTATGTAGGCTGTTTATTGTTGAAAAGGCATGCTCCAGAAGATGTAAGGAATTTTTCTATCAGGCGACCTCGGGCATCCGTTCTGGAAGAGCCCCAAAGAGAGTTGTGAGCATTAAGGTCGCCTGTAAGGATGTATGGTTCGGGCAGCTGGTCAACCAGCGCCTCGAAGTCGGAGCTCGTAAGTGAAACATCAGGAGGAATGTATATGGAGCATACCGTTATCAACCTATTAAATATTATTAAGCGTATTGCTACAGCCTCAAGGATAGTGTTCAAGGTGACAGGGTGGCATGCTAAGGATTTCCGGACGATTATGGCCACACCGCCAGAAGAGTGTGTGCAGCCATCCCTGTCTTTCCTGTATACCCGGTAACTATTCAAGAAATTTGTGTGTTTAGAATTCAAATGTGTTTCCTGAACACACATTACACTTGGCTGATTGGTATGCAGAATCTCATACACGTCGTCAAGATTATTCAGAAGGCCTCTGCAGTTCCATTGAACAATATTTTCTCTTCCCATTATTTAGTGTGAGAGCTACTGGAGTGTGTATGTTTATGTGTCGTCTTTCGGGGCTGTGACTCTTGGATTGGGCTTTTTGGGCGGCCTATCTGAAGGCTTGGACGTCGGAGGCCGCTCCTTGCGCTGCGTTGCAGGCAAGAACGGCACGACGTCCATCTCGTCGTCCGATGTCCTGGGTGTGCCCGTCGAACCGGGCCCCCCGGACTTGGCACCCCTTCGGGGGCCCTTCGTTTGAGCCGCCACCGCCGGTGGTGTCGGAGGCACCAGAAGTGGCACGGGCGGTGCGGTGGCGGTGGGAGCCGGTGCGGGGCTCGTGGTGTCCATGGCACACTCCAACGCACTGGACGATGGGGAGTCACGGACGGGAGCGGCACCGGTCCCGACGGAAGAGGTTGCCACCACAACCGCTGCTGCCTCAGCAAGCGGCGTGGTGGTGGGTTGGGCGGCCAGAGGCAACCCATGGGGGGGCGGGGGCGGGACCAAGTCCGACTCGCGGTACTGGGTCCCCGCCGAAACCAGACGCCGCTCCGCCCCCCGGCGAGCCGCGTCGGCGTACCTCCCCAGGGGGAAAGAGGCGAACCTCTTCCGCGCCTCTGGGAAGGTGATGTTTTCTGTCACTTTTAGATGGATTATTTTCTTTTCCACTTGGAATTTCTCACACTTCCTGGAGTAGGCCGCATGAGGGCCCCTGCAGTTTGCACATGTGAGGTTGTCAGAATTGCAATTGTCAGTGGGGTGGTCCTGCGCTGCACATTTCGCACAGGTAGTTTTGCCGCGGCAAGAGGTTGTGCTGTGCCCGAACCGCTGGCACTTAAAGCAGCGGCGCGGGTTCGGTATGTACGGTCGAATAGAGCATCGGATGTAGCCTGCATTTATATATTGCGGAAGTGTCGAACGGTCGAAGGTCAGGATAATGTGTTTGGTTGGGATTATCTTATCGTCCCTGCGCATCGTGATGCGCCGCACAGCTGTGACGCCCTGTTCCTTTAAACCTTCAAGAAGGTCGGAATCTGTTTCTGAAAGGAGATCCGACTCTGAAATCACACCCTGGGAGCTGTTCAGGCTCCGGTGGGGCGTGATCTTGATGTCCAGATCATGGATGCGAGTTTGGGCAAGAAGTGTGCGGGATTGTTTTTCATTGTTGAGTTCGACAAGGATTTCTCCTGTCCTGAGCTTTTTGGCTTCATACTTTTCACCTAATGTGCTTTGCAGAAATTTCGAGACAAGGAATACCGACAGTGAAGCGACGGGTCTCGTTGGGTCAGCTGACTCGATCACAAGAAAACGAGAATAGTTATTCATGTTTGTTGAAAGGACAGTTGTTGACAGAGGTGGGAATGAAACTTCGGTGCGGCCCCTTTTCGGGGGCCGATCACGTCTGGGGGGGGGTTTAGAAAATGCCATATATCATAGTATAGAAGCAGGGAGACGGGGGTACTTTCTTCCACAACCTTACCCTGATAGCTGAGGAGGTCCCGGAGCTCCCTGCCTGGTAAACAGACAGGGAGCCCATCCGCCGGAGCTTGACCTGGGCTCCGACGGCCACCGTTAGAGGTTTCTACCCTTCACCTTAAAAAAACACATCACCACGGTTGGATCCAGCTTATGTTTGGGGGCTCGGGGTCCGCGGTATCGCCAGTACCGTCACCATGATTGCTCAAGGTGCCCCGTGCGGGGGGCTGTACAAAAATACATACATTGTCCGCCCTGAGACGCGTACACATTGCAAGGACCACCATACCCTTTCCCAGTATGTAAAGCACACAATATGGTTCTGTGCATGGGGTAATTAGCGTAACGCTGCACACTAACATAGAATAATATACACAAGCACACCGATGCAACGTGCTGGAGCTATTGTAGAGTCATGTCATATTGAATCTAAGTTATTAGTATTTGCATATAGGTAGCCAAGTAAAAAGACGGCACAAATGCATCCTACAATTGACAAGGACCCAGAACCCTTGATGCATGAACAAAAAAAATTCAGGTAAAGTTTTAATCTTTGGAACGAGGGCAGCGAAAGTTTTTACATGCTTCGCATGGAAGTTTTGTCTTCGGAAACTTCAAAATATCATACGAATTAGCATACATTACTGTTTTTTGAAGGGCTGTACGATGCCCCATTGCAGGCGTGTGCAACTCTCTAAGCATGTATCACTTTGTCAGAGCACCAGAGCTTATGCTTACTGCTCCGCTCTGAGCGCGTGCGATGTCAACCAGTACCTGTAGATAAGCGGGCACAATGATCTGATTTATTGTAGGGTTTAACGCGCCGACGCAACAAGGGCGATGAGGCGCGCCGTAGTGAAGGGCTCCGGTTTAATTTTGACCACCTGGGGATCTTTGATGTGCTCCGAAATCTCGTGCACACGGGCGTTTTTGCTTTTCGCCCCCATCAGGAAAGCGGCCGCCGCGGCCAGGAAACGAACCCGCGGCCTCGTGCTCAGCAGCACAACGCCTTAGCCACTGAGCCACTGCGGTGAGTGCGAGTACAATAACTACTGTTTTGGCCACCTATTCGGGATGATACATTCCAAAGCATGCCTTGTGGTACCGGGGTCTTAGCGCACGGCCGCGGCTCCCAAGAAAGACACCGAGTCCCCAGAAACCACACCTTTAGTCAGCTCTGACCCGAACCCGTCCGGAGACGTCTGATCTTCTCCAAGCCCAGGCACGCACTGCCTCAGTCCCTCGTCACGCTCCATCCAGCGCGCACCCGCTGCGCGTGCCCCGAACAGCGTCTTTCTCCTCTTCTGCGCGCCGTTCCCACACTCTCCCCCCCTCCAAAAACAAAGTCAAGACTCGTCGGGCATGTCGATGACGTGGTCGGCCGGGAGAGGGTCGCGGAGGAGGTCCGGGCGGTGGTGAAGCAGCAGGGCAAAGGCAGCAGCGACTGAGTCTTCAGTTCGGGGTCCTGCGGAGGCCGACGCTGCAGCAATGGCGGCAGTCATGCAGTCACGGTGCAGAGCACCTGCCAGGTGCGTGGGCACATGGATTTGCGGCACCCGGCAGTAAGGGCAAAGGCGACGGAGCTCCTCTGCCGTATAGATGGATGGAGGTTCCTGGGGATGTCGATCCGAGAGTAAACGGCCCCGGAAAGGCTCTGGGATGTCGGCCGCTGGATCCCCACGTTCAGGACGGGGCTGGAGTTCCCAGGGGAGGCGGGACACCCAGCCAACCGAGCGATCTGCCTCCACGACTGTCCAAGTGGCCACGGTGCGAAGTGTTGGAGGGCGGTGACGTGGTGCCCGGGGAAGCCAGGGATGGAAACGGGCCTGTGCGTACGCAGAATGACCCCATCCCCGAGAGGGCCCAGGAAGATTGCGTGGTGGCGGGGGCATCTACGAGAGCGTGCAGAAGAACATACAAACAAAAAATATTGAAAGGGGACAAAAAAGAGGAAGCCAAGCTGGTACTACGGAACAGGTGAACCCCACAATAACCATAAAGGACTGATCAAGGCTTTACAGAAAAGACAAGTCAAGAATAAACAGAGGAGAAAAAAGAAAATGTGGATAGTAAAAGAAAAAAACACTAATTCGGTTATTTCGCTAGCGCCCATACGCAACGCTAGGCGAAGGCGTCCTCTGAAAAGAGAAACATGATCAGTCCGCATGGTACCGTTTAAGGTCGGCTATATT
Organism: Haemaphysalis longicornis; assembly: GCF_048455015.1. Classification (NCBI taxonomy): domain Eukaryota; kingdom Metazoa; phylum Arthropoda; class Arachnida; order Ixodida; family Ixodidae; genus Haemaphysalis; species Haemaphysalis longicornis. The sequence continues at coordinate 488,067 of NW_027526411.1, read as the reverse complement.
AACCGGGCCTGCATGTTCACCTGTCCTGTTGTTGCGTAAAAGATACGTGATGGAAGAAAGCTTCTCGCTTACGGTAAAAGGGCCCTCCCATTTAGGAGCTAGCGACGCGGAAAACTTGCGTGAAGCGTCGCTCAGCGGATGAGTGCGCCGGAGAACCATGTCGCCAACCGCAAGCTGAACATCTCGACGACCCCGGTTGTACTGCTCCGCCTGCTGGAGACGAGCAACATCAAGCTGCTCTCGGGCAGCCTGTATCGCGTCACGCAGGCGCTGGCGGACGGCCACAGCATGAGGCGACAGACCAGAACCCGCGTCCGTTTCTGGAAGTGTCCTGTCGAGAGGAAATGGCATCTCCCGACCGTAATTCAGATAAGCCGGCGTAAACCCGGTTGAACGATTCACCGTGGTGCGAGTGGCAAATGCAATCTCAGGCAGCTTAGCATCCCAATCCTTGTGTTGCTCCGTATGAGCAATTAGCATCGCCTTGAGGTTGCGATTCACACGCTCAGTTATGTTTGTCTGAGGGTGATAGGTGGTCGTACGTTTGTGTTTCACGCCTACAGCTCGGCAGTTGTCCTCAAACAATTTGCTCGTAAAATACGTAGCATTATCCGTTATGAGCTGTGCGGGGAACCCAAAGCGCGAAAACACTTCCATTAGGCACCTCCATACATTCGGTGTATTGACGGTACGTAGCGGGAACAGCTCTACCCACTTCGTGAAATGGTCCGTCACCACAAACAAATAACAATTCCCACGCGGGCTGCGGGGGTAAGGGCCCATGATATTGCAAGCAACGATTTGCCAGGGGCTCTTACTATCAACAGACTGCATCAATCCGGGCGGGCAACCGACTCGGGGTTTTGCTGTCTGACACACGTGACAGCTCCTGGCGTACCGCAGCACATCCTGCCTCATTCCCGGCCACGTGACAGTCCGACATAACTTCTCATAAGTTTTGCTGCTAGAGCTGTGTCCAGCCAGAGCTGAATCATGAAAGTAACGGATGAAAGCCCTCCGAAGCTTACGGGGTACAACAGCGCGGAATGGGGAATTAGCTTCTTCATCGTCCTGCGGGATATACCGTAGCAGGAGACCGTCTTCCGCCAACACATATGTATCAAACTCACCGCTGTTGCTGGTGGGAGCTGCGCCCTGTGCCCCGACGTGCTCAATGATCTTACGGCAGAGTCCGTCGGCACGTTGCGCCGCGAGAAGATCTGCCCTGCTCACCAGCGTACCCCAGCGTGCGTCAGCATCCACTGCAGCCACCAGCGCCGGCGCTGCCGCGTCCGAGGATGGCGGCAGGGGCGCGCGCGATAGCGCGTCAGCGACTTCGTTCTGCGAACCCTTCCGGTGCTGGATAGTAAAATCGTAGCGCTGAAGCGCAAGCACCCAGCGCGCAAGACGGCAAGCAGGGTTCTGCAAACGCTGCAGCCACGTTAATGCCATGTGGTCTGTCTGAATGGTGAAAGAGGCACCGTCAAGATACATGTCAAATTTCTTTAGTGCAAACACAATTGCCAGGCACTCACGTTCTGTGACCGTGTAATTGCGCTCAGCCGGAGTGAGCGTATGGCTAGCAAATGCGACCGGACGGAGAACGCCCTCAAACTCCTGCATCAGCACTGCGCCCAGTCCATAGTCGCTAGCATCGGTCTGCAACACAAATTGCTCGTTAAGGTCCGGTATCCTTAACGCCGCTGTTGTCGCGATTGCGCGAGACAGTGCTTCAAAAGCTTGCTGTTCAGCCTCTGCCCATTGCCATTTCACGCCTTTCCGTAGTAGCTGGTTCAGCGGACGTGATAGCTCCGCACAATGAGGGATGAAGCTGCGGTAAAAGGCTATCATGCCCAAGAAGCGCTGCAAGCTCTTAACGTCACGCGGGCACGGATACTCTGTAATTGCTTTCAGTTTGGCATCGTTAGGACGAAGCTCTCCCTTGTCCACGGGTCAACATGAACTCGTCCGAAGCACCCGACGCCGTCTTGTAAACATTGAGATCGTTCAGGAAGTCCGCCACGGATTTGAAGTCGTCATAGCCCGTGAACCGTGGCACTGCGAGGCTCGGGTGGAATGCCGGCACGCGCTGCGGCGCCTCGAGGCTCGTGGGGGGCGCATGCCCGGAACCAGCGGGCCCCACCTGCAAATTCTCCAAGCGATTAACAAGATTCTCGCAGAGGCGTGCGATCGGGCCCAGGGTAGCGACGACCTCCGAGGCATCCGATCCAAAGCCAGCACCGTGAGGGTCGGCCGAGAGGCTCCGTCGAGCAGAAGGCGTGGCTGCACCCTGGCGAGGCCTACGCTCCATGATGGAATCCGGTGCACCACGAAACGAAAAAAAAAGGCACACAGCGATTACCGCCGCCGCGCTATCACAAGGGAAATGCCACTGTTTGCGAGAAAAGCGACACAAAAATCTCCAGAGAATTACCGGGGAATACCCCAGACACCAGCGACGCGAACAGCGAACGCTCTAGAACAAAGAGGAAGAAGACCACAATGTCTTTCCCGAGAACCAACGGCCGGCCCCACGTTCAGGGCGCCAAATGTGGTACCGGGGTCTTAGCGCCCGGCCGCGGCTCCCAAGAAAGACACCGAGTCCCCAGAAACCACACCTTTAGTCAGCTCTGACCCGAACCCGTCCGGAGACGTCTGATCTTCTCCAAGCCCAGGCACGCACTGCCTCAGTCTCTCGTCACGCTCCATCCAGCGCGCACCCGCTGCGCGTGCCCCGAACAGCGTCTTTCTCCTCTTCTGCGCGCCGTTCCCACAGCCTTTATGGTGAACATTGGGTCACCGCAGCCCTCACCTCCTCTTTCTAGTGTGAATCAATTGCTGCACACATGGGGTACTCACAGGAAAACACAGGTGGCCTCAGTAATGGTGCCACCAATTTCACAGACACTTGCAAAATGTGGATGACCATCACCTTGTACACCGACTGTGGGTGTTAAATACACATGGTGGCTTACAAAACCCGTTGATGCACCACTACTTAGAGCGGTCATTGCCGAACCGTACCCAACGTGTAGCAGCCTTAACAATACCAATGCAGACTGGCCTCTATCCCTCGCGTGTACTTGAACGACTAGATTAACAGCATCCCGGAGAAGACACATAAAAAGTCAACAGAGAATACAGCTAACCACAAAAAGGTACTAGGCCACATATATAAGTAAACCAGTCGTAGCTTGCCATAACAGCACACAGCAATAACACGAGCATTGGATTCCGTTTCCCAACTAGTGGCAATAGTTCAGCATGGCTGGACTAGGCCATCGGCTTGCAAATGCATGGATGAACTTCAAAAGGTAAAGCAAATGAAACTACATACCTTTCGATATGTGCACCATGTGTGAACAGCTCAAAACAAAGTACATGTGCAGTAATAATGAACTGAAAAATTAGCATAGTAAACAGGCAAAATGACACATTAAGTGACCACAAGGACATACTGCAGCCACAAACATAGGTCAGAGTTGCCACGATAAAAAAAGAAGACAACGCAGGCAGACCAAACTACTTTGCGAGAGCCACCGCAAAGCAGAAAAATGTAGGAAAAAAACGAAAAGAAACGTACTCTCACAACTGCGATTGGTGGTTTCCAGACCAAGAAAACCTGTTTCTTTCTTGAAGTCACCAGTGGTATGCGCACATTGTAACGAAGCCCTTCCACCATTCTGCGCATTTCGCGCTGGCTTAAGGCATGCAAGGACATAAATCATCGACCACAACTTCAACACATCCCACAATGGCGATTTAGTGCCTTGCAAGTTTGTCTGAGCACACTTTGTGGCCAGAGTACACGCTTTGGCGACGGAGACAAAAAGCCATAATGGGAGTGTGCAAGATTTCACTGAACGTGAGAAATTCCCACATTATGCAACTAAGTCTGCAGCCCTCTACAGTGGTGATCTGTCTTCTTGCGCCAGGTATACCTTTGGCACACAAAAAATCAATTGCACCAATCAGACAAAGCTTACTTCGGAGAAATAAGTTGTTCTTCGTAAACAGGCATCCATATGGCACGCTGTCAGTAGAGAAAAAACGATGAAAACAAATTGCAAAGCTGACAACATGGTGCAAATTAGGGTGATGAACTCGCCGACTTTAAATAGCCGTGACTAGCAAGAAATGGCCGTGCAGCTTGCACGCTGTCAGTACAATGGAATGCGCAAGGGCAAAAAATGAAAGGAATACGCAACCGATTATGTGTCAGGGTGTGACACCTGTCGTCCCTGAGTAGACGTGACTAGCAAGAAATGGCCGTGCAGCTTGCACACTGTCAGTACATTCGAATGCGCAAGGGCAAAGATGAAAAGAATATACAACCGATAATGTGTCAGGGTGTGACACCTGTCGTCCCTGAGTAGACGTGACTAGCAAGAAATGGCCGTGCAGCTTGCACATTGTCAGTACAACGGAATGCGCAAGGGCAAAAAATGAAAGGAATACGCAACTGATTATGTGTCAGGGTGTGACACCTGTCGTCCCTGAGTAGACGTGACTAGCAAGAAATGGCCGTGCAGCTTGCACACTGTCAGTACATTCGAATGCGCAAGGGCAAAGATGAAAAGAATATACAACCGATAATGTGTCAGGGTGTGACATCTGTCGTCCCTGAGTAGACGTGACTAGCAAGAAATGGCCGTGCAGCTTGCACATTGTCAGTACAATGGAATGCGCAAGGGCAAAAAATGAAAGGAATACGCAACCGATTATGTGTCAGGGTGTGACACCTGTCGTCCCTGAGTAGACGTGACTACCAAGAAATGGCCGTGCAGCTTGCACATTGTCAGTACAATGAAATGCGCAAGGGCAAAAAATGAAAGGAATACGCAACCGATTATGTGTCAGGGTGTGACACCTGTCGTCCCTGAGTAGACGTGACTAGCAAGAAATGGCCGTGCAGCTTGCACACTGTCAGTACATTCGAATGCGCAAGGGCAAAGATGAAAAGAATATACAACCGATAATGTGTCAGGGTGTGACACCTGTCGTCCCTGAGTAGACGTGACTAGCAAGAAATGGCCGTGCAGCTTGCACATTGTCAGTACAATGGAATGCGCAAGGGCAAAAAATGAAAGGAATACGCAACCGATTATGTGTCAGGGTGTGACACCTGTCGTCCCTGAGTAGACGTGACTAGCAAGAAATGGCCGTGCAGCTTGCACACTGTCAGTACATTCGAATGCGCAAGGGCAAAGATGAAAAGAATATACAACCGATAATGTGTCAGGGTGTGACACCTGTCGTCCCTGAGTAGACGTGACTAGCAAGAAATGGCCGTGCAGCTTGCACATTGTCAGTACATTCGAATGCGCAAGGGCAAAAAAATGAAAAGAATACGCAAAAGATTATGTGTCAGGGTGTGACACCTGTCGTCCCTGAGTAGACGTGACTAGCAAAAAATGGCCGTGCAGCTTGCACACTGCCAGTACATTCGAATGCGCAAGGGCAAAGATGAAAAGAATACACAACCGATAATGCGTCAGGGTGTGACACCTGTCGTCCCTGAGTAGACGTGACTAGCAAGAAATAGTGTGCGTGTAGCTTGCACGCTGTCAGTACATTCGAATGCGCAAGGGCAAAAATAAAAAGAATACACAACCGATGATGTGTCAGGGTGTGACACCTGTCGTCCCTGAGTAGACGTGACTAGCAAGAAATTACCGAGCAGCTTGCACACTGCCAGTACATTCGAATGATCAAGGGCAAAGATGAAAAGAATACACAACCGATAATGTGTCAGGGTGCGACACCTGTCGTCCCTGAATAGACGTGACTAGCAAGAAATAGCCGTGCAGCTTGCACGCTGTCAGTACATTCGAATGCGCAAGGGCAAACATGAAAAGAATACACAACCGATAATGTGTCAGGGTGTGACACCTGTCGTCCCTGAGTAGACGTGACCAGCAAGAAATGGCTAGCACGCTGCCAGTACATTCGAATGCGCAAGGGCAAAGATGAATAGAATACACAACCGATAATGTGTCAGGGTGTGACACCTGTCGTCCCTGAGTAGACGTGACCAGCAAGAAATGGCTAGCACGCTGCCAGTACATTCGAATGCGCAAGGGCAAAGATGAAAAGAATACACAACCGATAATGTGTCAGGGTGTGACACCTGTCGTCCCTGAGTAGACGTGACCAGCAAGAAATGGCTAGCACGCTGCCAGTACATTCGAATGCGCAAGGGCAAAGATGAAAAGAATACACAACCGATAATGTGTCAGGGTGTGACACCTGTAGTCCCTGAGTAGACGTGACTAGCAAGAAATGACCATGCAGCTTGCACGCTGTCAGTACAATGGAATGCGCAAGAGCAAAAAAGGAAAAGAATACGCAACCGATTATGTGTCAGGGTGTGACACCTGTCGTCCCTGAGCAGACTTGACTAGCAAGAAATAGCCGTGCAGCTTGCACACTGTCAGTACAATGGAATGTGCAAGGGCAAAAATGAAAAACTACAGAGCTGATTATGTGTCAGGGTAAAACAACCGTCGTCCCTCAATAGCAGTGGCTATTCTTCCCGTTCCCCGGTCAAGAGCAGCAATCAGCTGCTGGTGCCTGAGCTTCTTCTCCTCCTCTGCCTGGCGTCGAGCAGCCAGGCGCTCTTCGTGACTCTTCTGCCTGTCAGCCTCGGCTGCCTCGATGGTGCCGATGGCCTGCTGGATGAGTGCCCGCGTGTGGTCTTGCCGAGCCCTCCTAGCAGCACGGCCCACAGGGGGTGGCTGCTGTGGCTGGACGTCCTCCTCAGCTGCCTCCTCCTCCTGCTGCTCAGTGGCGTCGTCCCCCACACCTGGGCCTCCTGGTCGGTCAGCGTCGGCCAGTTCACTGGGAGCAACAGACGACTGAATGACCAATGAGCACATGATGGCCACCTCAGCACATGTGGCCTACAGCTTCTCCCTTTACTCCGTTACGCAAAAGGTCCTGCCAAAGAAAAGCAAAATGCTTTTCTCGTGTCCCCCTGTGGAGCATGCACAAGATAATTTAATAGAGTTAATAGAGTAGACTGGTAATGTACTTGTTTGTTGCCATCCACGCCATGCTAAACCCTTAAAATTAATTATATTTTTCTGAACACATTCATACAGTTAAGCCTCATTGTAAGAGACATCCATGGATGTAAAAGACAATCGAGTCTACGTGACACTTTTCACCCACATAGTTGGCTGCCCTACCTTTCCCATTAAATTGACCTCTTTCATACAGACATCGAATGTAGGAGATAGTTGGACATAAAGGTCAGGTCATCCTTGAATTTTTTTCAACAATATTGCTTGTAACAGGCATTTTAACTTCAGATGCAGTGCCATCGGTCCCTAGCTGCAGTTGCTTCCATTTGTGACATCACAGGGGGACGACGGACCCCCACAGTCGCTATTACAACGTTAGCAAATGAAGGGGTGGTTCAGCCAGCTATGAGGTTACACCGAGAAGCTCTACTAAAGGGAATGCAATGTACAAAGCTGGTGAAAGCATGAAATGAAATTGCGCTAAAAGGACAGGGGGAACAGAAGACACACCATGCAGCGCAGTGTCGTGTTTTCTTCTTGTGTGCATCCTGTCCCTGTAGCACACTTTCATTCCATTTATGTCATACCAACTAGACCGGCATATCGCTTTCATTACAGCTCACTGCTATGCCCATGAGCGTGACCGCGCATGTGGGCTTCCACACAAGCCAAGAATACAGTGACTACACAGTGGGCTCTCCCAATCGCGTAGATCCCAATAAAGAGGCACCGCAGATGTTGAGCCGTGCAAGTGCTGTGGATAGCGCACACAGTGGAAGAAGAATTGCGCTCTGGCTAGTAATGAGGCGTGTGAAAGCGACATCTGCAAACCCTTTTCTGCAAACAGTAGGAGAGAAAGCTTGTAGAATCTGTTGCAAAAATACAGTCATGCAGCAAACAAAAATTCGGAACTATTTCATGCATTCTGGGGGCCAAACAGAAATGAGACTGACCCTTTTGCAACATGCTGTAGCTTAGTAAAGCTGTAGACTAGGCTAGTTGGTAATTCACAGTGATTGAACGTAGATCAGGTATGATAGCACAATGATGTGACTAGTGATCAAACCTAGATGAGGTTTGATCACATAGTGATGAGGTACCTATACCTGAGAATTCGCTTCCTTGAGGCCGAAACGAGCTGGTGTTACGAGTCTATTGCACAGAATCCCATACTGCCATTCACATCAGCTCATAGCAAGCTTGTTAAGACAGCAATTGCACAGACACATTTTTCGAATGCTTTGCAGAGGTCTTGCCACCACACCTAGTTAGCCAGTCAGAGCACCTAGATGCAGCAGGGTACCCTCGCCCATTGCTTGTATCTGTAGCCGAGACAATGCGAAGGAAACAGAAATGCAGGGGAACTGCCCGCGGCATACAAGGACAAGGTACAGGGGAAACACGAGAAAGAGGGGTTGTGCTTCCTTATATGCGCTTTATGTCCCTTCGCCTTAAGAAAATGGGACATCGTGTTAACGTGAAAGTTGTTTTAAGCGCTCTTCACAAGTTGTCCCAGCTGGATAGTAGTACCTGTCCCGTAAAGCAACGTAGGGCCCAACGCGCTGCCGAACACAGAACACAGTTCGTACAGTGTGTTCAAACGTTAATATACACAACTCCTTTGTCGTGTGGCGCAAGCTACGATGGAACAGACGGGCAGATAGATGCCTCAATGAGCGTCTACGTGAGCATGCCAATAATGTGCGTAATGGCAAGGAAGGCGTCTTCGCACAGCATGTCAGCTTGTGCACGGGTTGCACTCCGCAGTTTCCTGGCACCACAGTAGTCGATATCATCAAGTACGAGCAAGCGCACCTAATCAGTGCGGCAGCTGAGCTGGCACGTGGAAAAACGACTGTGTAAACAAACCGTCGTCATGCTACCTGACCGTCAACTGCATTGCTTGCAATGTGATGCCATACACAACAGGCCACTGTGGTTTTCAAAAAATGTTTGGCACGTGTTGGGTGTATTCGCTCTTTCTTTGACAGTATTTTGTTGTTCCCTATTTTTGTTGTTCCTGTGAAGGCAAAGCATACATATTTGCAGCTACATGAATAAAGAATCAGTTGGAACTTGGCGCTTGTCCATATGCATTCTTTCCGTCACGTGTGTTTCTTATGTGCTATATTTGATCACTATGCTAAAGCGTTCTTTTGAGCTTATTTTAGTCGTACGGTGCTTACATTGAACTAGGGGTTCATCAGTCTGTGAAAGCATGGTTCCCTGCTTATAAGAGATTCCTCGTATAACAGACCATAATGGCTCCCTAGTACGTGTCCCTTATAAAGGGGTTCAAATAAAGGTGAGGCTTTATTTGGATTAATTCTTTTGCGCATTACAATGTGCACAGTAAATCAAGCACACACATTCTGTGCGACGCCCAAAGAGCTGAGACAAGAAGCTGATTCCAGTGTAGCACGTTTACAAAAAAGAGCGTTCGATAACGTTAGCAGTCCACCACCTTGTTTGACTCCCAGAACACTCACCCTGCATCGTTCAACCTCCTGATTCGGCCTGGTCCTGCCAGGTATGTGGGGTTGGCCGTATGTTCTTTTTCGGGCACTTCGGTGAGTTCCCTGAGCAAGAATGAAATATTCAAAATGGCATTACACATTGCAGCTTTTTTGCCTTGTCCTTTATGCGTATGGTACATTAGCATTTCAAAGCTATAAACGCAGCTGGCTTTCTCAGAATCCTAGCAAACAACACGCTGGCCGAAAATTTCCCATGAGATTGACTCGACATACACGCGTAATTACTGCTGTCACTGGACTTCCCTTTATTTTTGCGAAATGACTAGTGCTTTGAATCACCTGCGCATCGATCCACTTATACATTTATCACGAGTTCATACGTCCAGGATCGCAATGTGTGCTGCTGTTAATTTTAGCTAGGTAATCACCACTAAGCATTTAACCCACTCATTTTTAATGGTTTGTACTTGCGGTAATCTACCAAATATTTGTACACTATACGCTCGAGGAAAGACGAGCTGATCTGCACGGGTTTTCTAGGAATAACTAGAACGTTGTTGCATGTGAAAATACCCTAGATAAAATGCGAGTTGTGGACAGCTGGTTCATGGGGAGTACTCAATTTGGAAAATTAAGCCCAGCTGGGGTTTGCTTGGAATGTGCACCCCATGCTCACATAGAACTTTTCGACGAAACGTCAATACGCGCACCGCCCACAAAATGTTCACGCTACATCAAGAGCGAAACGAAAGAGCTTACCTTTCATACTCGGCACCGGTTCGCCGATTCGCCGTTCGCGCACGGTTCCAGGCCCGCTCCATTGTGCGCCACTTGTTCTCAATCTGGGCCGGCGTCAATTCACTTCCCGAAAACTCCTCGTTCACCTGCGCCGCCAGGTCCTCCAACATCGACCGTTTGGTGTACTGCCTTCTGCTGTGCTTGGTGTGGAACAGTTTGAAGGCGGAAATTAGAAAGAGCGCCTTCGGCCGAGGCCAAAGTGCGTCCGACCTGCTGCCAGCAGCTTCGGGCGCTCCGACGGCTTCGGCAACGACGACCTCGACTGGCGTGCCATCTGCAAAGCGGTCGTTCAACTGCTCAGCGACGCTCGCAGCGCCACAAAATAGCGGACATGAGCAAGTTTTGGGGCCGATGCGCCGCTGAATTCCCTTCGTCGGAAAATCCGATGAGCGGACTTCAGGCGCAACCGCACCACAGAGCACGATCCCGCCACGGGCTGTATCAGCTCGCTTGACGGCACAAAGAATACGTAATACGTACCGACTGTCACGTACACCAGTCGGCCGTTTTCGACCACCGGTGCTCCGTTATTGTCGACCGACTGGTAGATTGCAGAGTTTGCCGACATTGTTGGAACGCGCCAACCAGCGGGACCAGACCAACCAGATGACCGCCGGAAAGCGCGCGAAAAAATGAGAAGCCGCGAGATTCGTCTTTGTCGTCTGCTACACCGCAGTTTTCTGCCGTCTGCTAGGTGCCGGAACAAAAACCTAGTGACTGCTCGGTGAGCCCTTGGTTAGTCCGAGGATAGCTATCCGAGAAAATCGAACGCGTTCTGACAGCTCTCGGGCAGGTGGGCGGGGCTCCCCGAGAAAAATCGAACGTCGGACTGGCAACATCTGGGAGTCCGCGGTGAGTCCGAAACGAAAATCGAAGACGCCCACTGTTTCTGGCACGGAGCGCGCCAGCCCTGCGGAGGCGGGAAATTTGAATTGCAGTGGGTGTAATCAGCTAGCGGATAACGGCGCTACAGCCCATTATGGCGAATCACTGCTCCGCACTTCCGTCAGCTTTCACGTTCACTAGAAGGGCTTTAATTTTTTTAGTTTTGTGCGGCGTGTTCTTCTGCTCTCCGTGGTTTCCGTGTCGGCGCTGCGGCGTTTGGTGACCTGCAATGAGCAAAGGTGAGTATCCTGTATGGGTCTGCAGAAGACCTACAGTATTGATAAACAAAATAAATAAAAAAATTTTATTTGGAGGGGGCGGATCTTCCCGACTGCATGTATTTATTATGGATACATCGAGAATCATATCGGTATGAGGGGGAGAAATAATGCTGCCACTTGGCTTGTAATTGCGCCATCGCGTTACTGTTTGCTATTCATAATTTTTCTGAATATTTCCACGAGTTTGCGCAATTTCCAGCCACATTTTCAAAATTTCCAGCGGTGCATAATGTAAAATTTTACAGGGAAGCGCAGTAATCCTTATGACTGTTTGAACAGCACCGAAATGTTAACCCGCTGTCATGCGAACAAATTTCGAGCCGCCTGGTCGTGTGGGCATATTCGCACGTATTTTTAACGGCGGCCTGTACACATAGGGGACAGGGAAGAATACCTCGGCTCACATGAGTTCCTACCGCTGAGAAACTGCTACAGCATGAACCCCCGTTGTAGAGGCCTATGCACATGTCTTCACTTTTTCTCGGTTTACACTGTTCGCGTTGGCCGGAATCGCGTTGATCGCGTTCTGATCGCGTTCTGATAAAAATAAACATTCTGATCGCGTTGCAATCAGAATGTTTATTTTTAAAGTGTGCTTTTATTGACAGGTTAAACTTTGGTTGGAGCACCTTTTACCCAAGTGCAATGTTTGCGCAATCAAAGTATATTAATGTTTTCGAAGTGCGATATTTTTATTTTTCAACTACCTTTTTCGAACAGAAGCTAGTTTGCAGAAATACGCTCATTCTAACAAACGGGTAGTACTATGTGGCTACAATTTTTTTGCAATCATAGTGTTTATTTGTTGATGTGTGATATCCTTTTTTAATGGTTGTGTTTAACCCAGGTTGAAACATCTTTACGCAGGTACAATTGTGAAATGAAAGTATTTTAATGTTTAAGATATGTGATATCATTTGTTTGAAATGGTTGTGAGTTGAGCGTAGTTTGCATTACTATTACGCAGGCACAATTGTTGTGAAATGAACGCATTTTATGAATAAGAAGGGTGGTGTATTTTTTTCAAAGAACGATTTATGGACAGAACCTAGTCTGCGGATTGTTTCTCAGTTATTTCATATGTTATCACTCAGGTTAAATGGCTTGTAAGAAGGTGCCAGCGCAATGCATAACCTGTAATATCCTGTTAATAAATTTTGTACAAAGGCTGTTTCAGTGTTGCGTGCATTCCATGATCATTAGCAGGTGTACTTTCCCCTGAAGTTGTTAAAAAGTAATTTTTAAGCTTCTGAGTTGATGTAGTAAATGTGGTTAACTGCTCGAAATCAAGCTTCTTCACCAAAGTCAAGATTTTGCTGCTCAGAAAACTGCTCCCCGAGACGTCGCCACGTGTATTGATAACAAATTATTTAGATAAGCTTGAAAAGACGCTCAATTCTACTGTTGTGACTTCATGGTAGTATTAGTGCTTCAAACCCGCCGCGGTGGCTCAGTGGCTAAGGCCTTGCGCTGCTGAGCACGAGGACGCGGGTTCGGTTCCCGGCCACGGCGGCCGCTTTCTGAGGGAGGTGAAAAGCGAAAACGCCCTGTGCGTAGTAGATTTTAGCGCGCGTAAGGATCCGCAGCTGGTATCAAATTAATCCGGAGCCATCCACTTCGGCGCGCCTCATCGCCCGCGTTGCGTCGACGCGTTAAACCCTACAATCAAGGAATTATTGGTACTTCAACTGCTTTTTTTATTTTAGAATTCTGTTAGCTTGACGCCTCTGTTACATTTGTACATTTTTTGTGTAATTTTTATTTAGGGCATTATTTATTTGTATTCTCCATCTTTCATTTTCGCATGGTATTTTGCTTGTTTTAGTCAATGATACTCCTGAAAACCCTCTTATTGCCCCCCCTTTATGTGATGCCTTTGGGCCCTTAAGGGTATAATAAATGAAGTAAAGTCTGACGGCTCAATGGGACCTGTCAGCTGACCTCCTTACGCGAGTAGTTCGGGTCTGGATTGATGTGTTACACATACAGTTATGATGCGTGCGAAGGGGCTATGGAAACGGACAGCCACATGTCTGCCAACTGAAACTGGAAAACTTGAAGTTCAAAGGCTTACAGTTTTATATCGTTATGGAACGAACGCATTTCGTTCACTTGCAGGAAGTGCAGCGGGAATTGAAAAAGCGTCGCCCAGAAGGGAAGCGCGAATGGGCTCAAAAACAACGAAAAGCTGCTGTCGCCATCATTACCGGCTCAAGTTACAGCTTGTCGAGTAGCGGAGAATCCATTCCGGGTGAACAGCAGCTTGCCCGTTAGGAACGCCGGCGTAATCCAATATCACATCTCCAGATTAAGGGCTTTCAGAGGGGTATTTTCGAGCGCCTCTGTCACTTAGTACGCGCACATGACCGGTTGCCGGTATAGTCGTGCGCAGGTTTGTAGTGCAAAATAGTTGGAGGAGGAGGGAACCTGCACGCGCAGCTATAGGTTTCACGCCCATAGTAATGGATATAAATGCCCGCTGTGCTGCTGTGAGGTCTAAACGCGGACGTCAAAAAGGCCCAATGGGTCTTCTCTAGTGTCCTTGGTGGTGGAGCGGATTGGGTCGCTGTGTTAGCACCAACAGTAAGATGCTTACGACGCGGGAGGGAGACAGGCAGCTGCATGTTTGTCTGCAACAACAGAGATTTGGTCCTTCATTCAGCTAATTAAGTAGGCAAACGGGTTTTGTTTCGTGCACCCCGTGGAGAGCGTCCACCTTCACGAGTCATCCTTTCGTTGTAGGAGACCTAACGGTTGGCAAAAACACCAACGTCGTTCTTGAAATTACGTTTCCTTTTTGCGCACTTCATGTTAATCTGGGGCCTTGGACACACGCAATCCAGCGGTGACAAACTCGCGGTTCACAAGCTCTCCGTCATCAGTGCTGCCTGTACAAAGATAAAACTGTGCCCGTCGTAAGGGTCGTAATCGGCCGGCTGGATCCGCAGCATTGAACGCTGCGCGGAGCAGCGCAGCAGTGATCGCCTGCGGTGTCATTTGGTTTGTCCATGAGGTGTTGACAGCACGGGCATCCCGCTGTTCGCTGAGAAGAGATGTGACAACCAGCTTGAATTTTGACGCTACTTTCTCGCCGGGATAAAAAAGGGCCTGTAAGGGGATAGTCGCTTCAGGGACGGCTTGGAAATGGCGAGTGTCGCCTCCTCAATACGGCTGTTGGCTGTTGTCAAACACGAGGAAAGCCTCGTGGTCTGGATCCGCATCCTGCACACGGTTCGATACTTTGTAGAGGAAGTCGTTGAAGACGACCCAGTGCATTGTGTCCACCATGGTCCAGTAGAGGGCACCACCAGCCAACATGCATGCCATTTTTATCCCTTTAATCGCCGAATACTGGAACGGATTGTCAGGTGACACCCGTTTCCTTCCCTTCGAGAAATTTATAGTTGCCATCTCTGATTCGTCGCGATTGTGCTTTTGTTATATTGTTCCGGCGCTCTGTTCAGTAGCTGTTCGAACTTATTCTGTCACTCCTGCCATAGCCCCAACTGGGGGCTGCAGTATTTACAAAAAAATAAAAAAATAAATTATGTTCAGGTTTTTTACCTTACTTGAACTGCTGAGGCTCCCTTTCTCGCGCAGACAAAGTTACGACAGCACCATATGTTGGAATTGCCTTCGTCCAAGTAATACCGGCTTGTTTGCTGGCCACTGGTTTGTAGCCACTGGACATACGTTTCCGGGTCTGCTTGACGTCCGTGCGGTCGCGGTCCATAGGCTGCGGCGTCGCCATTTTCATAGTGTTGTTATGGTCGGTCGATGTTCAGAGTGTTCAGAGGTCGGTCGATGCTGCTGGTGATGATGCTCAGTCCAGGCAAGGCCTCTTAAACGGCTTCTTGAATTTTCTTGAGTGTGTAATTACCATTTCTCTCGCGATGTTCAACCCTGCCATGACGTCGCTTGTGAACTTCGGTACATACCCACCCTTCGTCGTTCCCAGGTCGGTGGCCGCAGCAGACCTGGCAGTTTTGCGGTTGGTTCCTAGGGCCTGGCCTATTTTCTTTGTGTCACCACCTCGCCGAGTGGTATCTACGATACGCGACCTGTCTACTTCGGAGACACTTGCTCGTAGACACTCGCTCTCATCAGTGAACTCTTTAACTAAAGAATTATTTGCCCCACGTCTATTTATATAGCGCCAACAAGTGCATGCTCGTGACTACTACTTACCCAATGTCAACCTCGTGAATACGTTGTTGAGAAATAAAGATGCGCAGGCAGGGGGCGACAGTAGGAAGGTCGCAGGCGCTCAGTGGCTCGCTAATCCACTCCATCATCATTTTGGAAGCCAGATGCTGGTACTCTTTCGCTACACATTTGCTGGTGCCGTGGAACCCACGAAACCAGGCACGAGCGGACCCACGCTTGATAGGGCAGCGGCTCCAAAGCACGCGAGGCGAGGCACTGCTTTATCCTTGAAGCCTCGACCTCGACCGCCATTCCTTTCGGCTAGTGCACAAGCCGGCCTCGTCCCCTCGTTATTCCGAAACCCCAGCGTCTTCATCGACCGGTGCCATGGACGTACTGCGTATTCGCCGAGATGTCCTGCGCGCAGCCGTCTCCAGGACAATGACAGTGCTAGAAGCCTTGATGCGGAGCAAGGTAGCAACGGCCGTTGACAGACAAAATCTCCTCAACCTCATCTCGCATGACCCGATGAGCGTTCGCAAACTCGACGCCCAATTTCAAGCGAACCTGAAGGATGACGATTTTGAATCGGACATTTTGGTCGCGATCGACTGCGACGAACGCATCTCCCCCCTGCGAACGCGTTTACGCTTCTCTGCGAGTCAAAACTCTTCCGGAAGCCCCGTCCCTCAATTTCTGGTTCCCTGTTTATCATCCGCATCGCAACTTCGACTATCTGCCCGTTTTCTGAGGAGGCCCGGTCGATGTTTTCTGAGGAGGCTTGGCGGACAATGTTCCCGGGGTACGTGCCGCCCGTCCGGGCAATGACTGGCGCGCGGGTGGTAGGACAGGACACCCAGATAACGCAAAACGTCCCGAGGATGTCCTCAAATGGTCTAAACGTCCTGGATTCTACACTGGGCGTCCAGGGGACATCCCCAGGATTAGACATTGTAAATGATCCCTCGATGATTCATCATAGAGCTTATTTTGGATCACAATGGATTGCGAATGATCCCTAAATGATCCATTGTGTTACTTCGTTTGGATCAGAATCGGTATGGTGATCTGACGCTGCTGTTACCGTGGAGGCAAGGCTATTACACATGTATGATACGGAAATAAAAGAAAAACAGTCAAGAAAGTTTCTATCATGTTTTCTTTTCAAAATTAGCAAAGTCCTCTTTGGGTGGCAGCGAGAAAAACGTAGCTTTTTGCCACCAAAATAATGGCGAGAACTGCTGAAATAATTTTTTGCCATGTTGTAGAATGGAGGAAAGGATCTTATTTGAGCACTGAAATAGAAATGTGGCTGCATTACTTCCCTCAATGGTAAGTACTTGTAAAGTTCGTATCTGGCACACATTGATATGACACACAGGATTTGGCCCATTTCGGATAAAAAGTTGTTTATCTCACAGTTCTTTGCTAGTGAAAAACGGCTGTAAAAGTATCACTTAAGGTCTTTTTAAAGTAACCTGCATAAAAGTAGTAATACGACTGTCATTTTTCAGCTGCAATCCCTTGCTGCACCGGAACAGAGGTCACTTGGTGCCGAGAGCGCAACTAGATGTGGACAGAACTGTCTTGCCAACATCCGCACTCTTCCTGTTCGTCAGCCGCCGTTTCTTTATCTTAGAATCTCCTCAAAAAGTCGGAAAAGTACTTCAAGTCTTCATGCATCTGCCATGATTCTCCAAAGCTTTTAGAGAGAAGTCCCGTTACGCCTTTCACCTTCAGGGGGCTGACGTTGTGCTCGTACAAGCCACGCCTCTCTGGGGCATCTGAAAGATTCTTCCCTTTGCCTGAAACTGAAACAAAATTTGGCACCGAGAACTGGTAATGTGGTTCTGCTCGAACTTCCAGGCTTCGTCTGTTGGGGTTAAGTTCCATACGAGAAACATTCACTGTGCTAATCTTAAAGAACAGGCTTGATGTTGGCTTCAACACGTCTGCTGTATAGGACTTCCAGTCGTAGAGATCCCAGTGCTTTCCGACCTTCAGTACTGTGCCATGTTCTGCAAAAACTATTTGTAACTTTGGGTAGAGCATGATGTCATTCTTGATCCTTCGAAAGACTCTATCTGGTGGTAAGAAACTGTGACCAGTAACGGGGAATACGAGAGCAACTTTCGACACCTCAACAGGAACTTCATTTTGGAGCCACCACAGAATCATGCATGTCATGGCGGAGTTCTTGTTCTGGCCTGCACAGCCGTCGGCCACCAAGCATTTTTTGGACTCCGGCATATTTGATGCTTTGAAGGGTGCTGTGTACAGCACTTGCCACTTCATTGCTTCCTTTGGCACTCTCATCTTCGCTCCAGGTATAACAGTGGCCAACCTCTTTGGGCTATGAACCATTTTGTTGGTTTTGAACTATGTACAAGTGGTTTCCGGCTTCCGGCTGTAGTATGGCTGCTGGTCAGGAAGTTTGGGGATAGGTTGCTTTTGTAGGCAATAAAAGAAAAGCGTCGGAAGATCTGCTCTTCTTTCTTTCAAGAGAACGTAAAAAGCCCTATACTTCAGCATGTGCGCCCGTTGCTCCTTCGGTGACCTTTTGCTTCTGCAAATGGTCGTCCACCGTCTCGAAATAGTGTGCATTTTTCAAGCATACTAAACACACGTCTGTCCTAGGTGCCCTGAAGGAAAGGTTAAATTTAGTCCGAAAAATTCAATAAAAAAAGCCGTACTTCACTTGCGCGTAATTGAAAGCTTTAGCAGTGTACATAGGCCAAAAATTCCTGCTGCGGTTGAGCGCCGATAGCAAGTAAAGCAAGTAAAGTAAAGTAAATCCAACTACGGCTGCACGCTTGGCCCCATACCGTTTACTTTGTGGTCGCCGCCTCGATTTTCCAGCTTGATTTCGCCCATTTCATGCTTGTTCTTCAGAAATCGTGTGACTGTACTGTGCCTGAATCCTAGCACAGCACAAAACATATCACGGCATACTGTGACAACTTGTCGTAGAAACGTAATTGTATGTCGCTGAGAGCGCACGATGGGAGGGTGTATTTAGTGCGTTGCGGCGCTTCACAGGTGCAGAAGTGTAAAACAGTACACTCAAAGCACCACGTTTTGTTTCTGAAGTCCGAGAAATTTGTCCTTGAAACTTCTTGCTGAAGATGCCGAAACCAGAGGGCACTTAATTTTTTTGTGCGTGCATTTCGGCAGTGGTACGCTTCGCACTCCCTGTGCGCTACGTAGCCAAGGACCACTTCTTCTTGGACCGGTCACCAATCTCTTCGTTACCGTCGTCTTCCATTTGAGACGGGTAAACTCGGTCAGAAAACACCAAAACAAGGCAAGAGGTTAAACCGCGAATGGGAGTAGCGACGGCCATATTGGCTGTATGATCATTTGATTGATACAGGTGGTGGACTTAGCTCGCTTTTGAATTGAAATACCGCCTTTGAGTTTGTATTTCTCACTATACTTCGCTAATTTTGTTTTGAGCGGGTTTTGATATGAACGTTCTCTAGAAATAGTTTATATTACACCCACATTTAGTGAAGTTTTGGTTTTGGTTTCGGGCTCATTTTGAGAAAAATATATAAATATATATATTGTGTGTGCTTGTATGTGTGTGCGCGAGATGCCTGGCGGTTAATATAGGTTTACGGTTTACGACATAACCAGTGCGCTACAATGGTAATTTTTTTTCGGCCAATGTCAGCCGCTTCTAGCCAATCCATGCCGGTGCCCGGTGGCTTTTTTTGTGTGGTGTTTCTTCTCCCCTGTAGGTACGGTCGTACGGTGGCGACGTCGGCACATTTTCCCAAACAACAATGGCTTCACAAATACAAGACGATGACTCAGTTAATGGCGAGTATATAAGTTTTACCATGTTGTTATAACGTTGTTAAGGGCAGCTGCTTCCGGTTTCCTTCGTGCCGGTACCCTAGTGCCGTACGACTCAACGTTTGTACGAGTGGTTCATTTCTTGACGTCTCGGCGCTGGCTCGCTTCTTCAGCAAATGATGGCAAGTGCAGAGCGGCAGTTTCGTCGTAGGCGAAACCAACGTACCGAAGCCTGCCTTAGTCTTGTTAATTACCCGGGTGCTAAAATTGTTTCAGCTGTGCTGGGTGAGCAGTGCGAAACCAGACAACCGGCTGTCAGTGATAACGGCTCCGACACATCTCAGGAAGACGATGAGGGGGTACCTGCTACCCGCGAAAGTGCCTCTGAATGTCTGGACTCTCCGCAGCCCCACAACTTTCAGTGCTCGGGTGCTGGTAGTCGTTACTCTTCAGGTTTTGTGCACAGTGACATCAGAGAGCGGGAAGAAATGTCCGAAGCAGAAGGTGACACGGGGTCTTTTCGCAGCCGATTACAAACACTTGCTATTGAGCACGGTCTTTCACATTCGTCAGTGACTGCGTTACTAGGGTTACTTCGGACTCATGGTTGTTTTTCATCTTTGCCATGGTCAGCAAGAACATTGCTGGCTACGCCTAGGAGGTCCCAGGGAATTTTGCACATTGCTGGCGGGAAGTACTGCCACTTCGGTATTGAAGAAGGAGTTCGAGATGTTTTACGGCTGGCAAAAGCGCTTCCTCAGGAATTAGCCCTCAACTTTAATATTGATGGGCTTCGGATTGCAAAGAGCTCTGGAAGTCATTTCTGGACTATCCTTGGCCAAGTCAAAGACATCGACCCTCACAGCCCCTTTGTTGTCGGCGTCTTCTTTGGTTACGAAAAGCCTGATAATGGAAATAAGTTCCTTCGTCTTTTCGTGGATGATTTGGAGACCGTCACAGCTGCAGGCATTCAGGTTGGTGCTCCAACCATCCCAGTACGACTAAACGCACTTATTTGTGACGCGCCAGCAAAAGGATTCCTTCTAAATATTAGAGGTCATACTGGGTTACAGCTGCACAAAATGCACTGTGAAAGGCACCTACAAAAAAGGGAGAGTGTGCTTTCCAGACATTAGCAAGCTACTTCGGTCTGATGCTAGCTTTCGTGATCAGGATCAAGTATGGCACCACCATGGCACAACCATCCTAGAGGAGCTACCTATAGGTTTAGTCCAAGATGTGCCACTAGACTACATGCACCTTGTGTGCTTGGGTGTCGTGCTCAAGCTCCTCAAATTGTGGGTCCGTGGACCAAAAGAGAGCAGAAAGGAGATTGACATGCGGGAGGAGCTTTCTCTGAAGCTGAGCAAGCTTGCTATGTTTGTTCCGGTGGAGTTCAACCGGCGCCCAAGAAGCCTTCTTGAACTTGACCGATGGAACTCGACAGTTTCGCTTTTTTCTTCTGTATGGCGGGCCCCTAGTGGTATCTTCCATACTTAAACAAGGATTGTATGAGAACTTTCTAAGCCTTCACGTGGCTATCACTATCCTTGCATCACCAAGCAGCTTCCCAAGTGAAATTGACTATGCAGAGGAACTGCTACGATTTTTCAATAAAGTCTTTGCCAAAATATACGGCAAGCACCTTTTGTCGCACAATGTGCATGCACTGTCCCACCTTGCTGCAGACACGTCACCTAGGGCCCCTTGACACATGGAGCGCGTTCACATTTAAAAGTCACATGTGCATCATCAAGAAACGCCTGCGGAAACCGAGCTATCTCTTAGAGCAGCTGTCAAATCGTCTGGCTGAGAAGAGGTGTGTTCAAAGCACAGGACAGCCACCTGCAAGAAGCACTCCTCGTCTTGTGGCTGAGCACCACACTGGTCCACTTGTGCCGCAGTGTAGGGGACCACAGTTCAAAAGAGTGGTGCTTCCTGGAGGCACTGTGATCGACACAGGGATGAGGAACAGTTGCTGCAACCTTATCGATGGCAGTATTGTTGAGGTTGCGAACATTGCATATTCTCTTCAAGGCACACTGTGCATCATGGGGAGAAACGTTCTGAAACAAGAGAACCTGTATACCACGCCGTGCCCTTCGTCGGCTTTAGGCATCTTCAACGTTCCGCAACCGTCTGCCTTAACCTCATGGCCGCTGGACTGGTTTACTGAGAAATGCATGAAGGTCACTTTTAAAAAAAAGCAGACCGTTTTCTCTCTGTTGCACTTTAAGATGTAATTATCATGGAAACTCGCCTACAAAAATCTTACTCAGTGTCTGTGGCCGCGGCGGCCGCTTTTCTGATGGAGGTGAAAAGCAAAAATGCCCATACGTACAAGATTTCGCCGGACGTTAAAGATCCCCATGTGGTCAGAATTAATCTGGAGCCCTCCAACTACGGTGCACCTCATCGCCTGCGTTGCGTCGGTGTGTTAAACCCTACAATCAATACTTAGTGACTGGGTGCCAGAAGTGCCTTACAAGCTTGTTTTCGCACATATGTACATGAACCTTATAATGCATTCATTTTATTTTTAAGGTAATCACTTCATGCTTGTAAAATTTCCGGAAGAAGACGATTTGGCAAGAGTGCATTCCAAAGGATGAAATGCAAGGCTTGCTTCTGGCCACCTGACTCGCGGAGTGCTGAACAGCTTGCAAAATCTGCATCCTCACCGAAGAGTGATTGGCAACTTGTTCCCTGCACTCAACTACAGTCGTTCAGTAAGTTTTGTATCTGTGTTCACACTTTATTCCTTCGTAAGCTTAATCTCACACACAAGACCTAAACAAAACAAGGATACTCCCAGTGGTGTAAAAGTACTTTTTGAGAAATTTTGACCAGTGAAAACGCATGGTATTCCTTTTGGACTGCGAAAACATTGATTTAACCTTGCATTCACCATGCTGAATTTTTTTCCATTTGCAAAAATGGCATACACTGAGGAGCACAAACACCATAGACAGAATGGCCTGGTTTCTAAAATCTGTACTTAGCTTTTGTTCTTTTTTTCTCGTTCATTTTTCTTGCTCTTTAATTACCTGAAAACTGCATCATAGTGCTGTATTCGCGCTGTGTGAGAGCTTTTCAGCAGAAAAGCCTATCTGTTTATGATCATTCTTGCAAATTCCAGCTACAAAGTGTACTTGTGTTTTTTTAGGCACATATGAACAAGCGCGGAAGAAGCTCAGGCGTGCGGAAGACACCTCAGACCTGGAGAGTGAAATGGACCTTGGAAGGGGCAAAAAGAAGAAAAAGCAGCGCCGGGATTGAAGTTCTAGTCATGAAGTAACTGTGAGGTCCCCGCCGGCACCATGTTCCATGCTGAGAAGTAAGCTTCCTTTCATACGTGACAGAGAGATAGACTATTGCTCTTTGTTGGCTGACTTTGTAAGAGTTGCTTTCTGTAGTTAAGGTCTAAGTTAAGGTTAATCTTCCAAAATTGAACGTTTTTCCTGGCTGTATTTATTACGACTTTGACAGTTACTTTCATACCAACTCGCTTGTGCTCAGTACATGTTTTGGAATGGCTTGTAATGTGCAACATCATTTGTGCTTTTGCAAAACTTAAAACCAATTCATTTAATTAATTGGAAAGGCCTTCAACCTGCAGTGGGCACAAACAGGTGGATGATGATGATAATGGTGGTGAATGTATTCACTTTACTATAAGTAGTAACATTAATTTTTCCTGCCTGGCTTCAGAGGCAAGCGGCAGCTGCCAAAGTGCTACAGAATATCGCAACAACCAGCGGGCTTCTGGGCCATCAACAGCACTTTGTGCTGATGCATACAGTGAGAACTGAAGGAAATAAATTATCATGAAATGTTTTAAAATTCCTTTCTACCCACCTTGGTTGCTTAGTGGCCGTGGTAATGTTTTTATGTGTGTATGTGATTTCCGTACACGGTAATGATGCCCAGGTTGTATATTAACTTATAGTCCTCTGTGGTGCATCCCATTCTAGGCATTGCATTAGTGCAAAAAACCACAATTTTAACTTTTCTCTAATATTTTTTGATACGCTTTAAGGAGCTGAATCACAATTTGAGTAAACTAAACATAGCATGCATACGGCTAGTCAGTCGGCACTTTGTCCTTAGGAAAAATGTTTCCCAGCATAAGGTTTCATTTTGATTTCTTGCGGAAGCCATTCATTACACAGATAAAGATTGTTTGGGCTGATGAAAAAATACCAGTGCGCTTAAGCTGATTTGAAGCATTTTCAATTGCCCATGTATAGCCTTAAAGCCTGGAAGATCTTTTTGACAATTGCTTGAAATAAAAGTATTTAATATGTCAATGCAGTACGTTTTACAACCAAATAGGTAGACACATGCTGTCAGCATTTCTCACCTGGTGAAAGTGAACTTAGAACTGCCTCTTATGGGCTAAATGGAAGTCTCTGTCTGTCTCATGCAGTTATAATTATTCTTGGAGATTTTATCAGTAAAGGTTGTTTTTTTTTGCTTTTACCTTTTTTTCCAGACAGTGAAACAGACTGTGTTTCAGTGCACTCGCAAGCATCAGCCTTTTCACAGAAAATACGTACAGCTGGACGGCGGCCCTTTCATAGTACTTTGCACTGTCATACCCGAGATTCTTGTAAGTGACCAGTCACTTCAATGGGCAACTCTTTTTTTTCATTGCAAAATGTCTGTGTTTTAGCACTGGCAACGATTGACGGAGATACATCGGTGGAGTTTCGAGATGTTCATGTACGAGTGGCCGACAAGAGGGACAGATATTGAACACGTAAGTTTGTGCCGGCTGATAGAAAACTGCATGTAATCGTTGTGTAACACATTTTGCTAGCCTTGCAGAAGACATTGATTATTACAGAGGCGTATCAAACAGTCATCATCAAAGCAGTCTTCATCAGCCCACCTGCCGACTAGCAGGGGAGATGGAGTTCGAAACAACCTCTGTAAGTGACATGTCTGACTGAATTGCTTATTGCAAGTTTGCATGTGCAGGGTTGTGCAGATTTGGAAGCCTCTGAACATAACGGTGGAGCGAACAGGGATGCTAGATCAGGTGCGTTTTGGGGGGCAGTAAGCATGTGTGAAGTTACTAATAATCCGCAATGTGCAGCGAACCGGCAAATAGGGTGTTCAGAGAAAGACTGCCAGCAATTTACACAGGCCACTGTAGCTCCCCATAAGTGAACCTGCACCTGCAGAGGTTTGTTTTTTGCAGAACATTATGTCTGCTTTCTTCCAGGCAAGAATTTGTCCGTCACGGTGTATTGTCGGCCTCACCATAAGGAAGAGCCCAAGTGAATCCTCCGTTTAGAGAATATATTTTCATAACTATTTCTTTTGGCTCTCCACAACTCATTGTTTTTCCTTGTAAAATTTTGCCATGAACACATTAGCAAGGCTGGATTTGGTGGGGAGGCCAACTGAATACTCTTTAAAGTACAGCAGGTCTGCGCACGCAGGGGCGGAGTGCAAGTGGCAAGCATGTTATCTTATAAAACATGAACAGATTATCTCAGCAAGAAGATTTACTAAACTCTTTTTATGTGTTTAAATTTATTTCAGATCTAAGCAAGCAGCTGCTCCGCCTGCTGCAAACCATACTTCTCCGAATTGAACACCAAGGGACGCAACGAGATGCTATTGTTGCCAAGTTCTCGTCTGGTGCCCTAGAGGCTAGAGAGGATTTGTTGGAAGGACCTATTTCCGATATTGAAGAATTTGAGAAGTTTAACCAGGACCCTTCTCAAAGCAGTACATGAAGGCAAAAGTAGTAAGCCATTTTTATTGTTTTGTGTAATGTTTGTTTCTTCATGGCATTGACAGCTTTCTGGTGAAGTGCTAGCAGAAAAAGACACGAGGTATAGCTCTGGAGGGACAAGCTCTCAAACACTGCATATGTACGGGAGAGATTATCAGGAAAGATAAAATTATTGAGCCCTTCTTAGCCACTTGTGCACATGCGGTACTGAGATGAGGGACGTACACCAGGCGTCAAAATAAGCCGGGGCATGCGAGCGCGTGGCAAAATGCATCGCCGCGACATCTGACGTTGCACAGCTGGTGTCGAGACACCGATGTGCGCGTGCGCGTCCAACCATGCTCGCTAGCCTGTCTTTTCATTATCTTCAAACGGCAACGCTTGTCACATTCAGCGCTTGGCGACAGGGGCCACTTTCTTTGGGCAACCCCTCTTGCTCGCACACGCTTCAGCGGCCGAGGGCGAGGGTGAATATGCCTTGCTCGCTCTGCGCTGCTCTGACAAAGGATACGTGGAAGCGGGATTGCTATCTTAGTTTTAAATACTGCATTCTTTTTTACAGGAAAGCTGTCTATGGCTAGGATCCAGCAGATCGTCTCCTGTAATAGAGCAATGTAGACAAGAATGTAGACGACATGTAGACAAGAACTGCGTCTTAGGCCGGGTTCAGAGTTTTGTCGCAATTGTAGTATCTTTAAGTAATGACGTCATTTGACGTCTCAGCCAACCTAACGGTGTAAAACGCCGTTTTTTTATATCCATAGCGCGCGATACGACTGTTACGTATGTAGTCTGAACATAGCATTAAGCGACCGCACACCATTGTCGGGTGAACGCTCCCCTCACGTTTTCTCCAATGGTCGAGCGCCTCGTGCGGGCACAGCATACTGCCCCTTCCCTTCCCCAACCGCACACTTTTGGAGAGCGCTGGCTCGCCCACCACGGCGAACCTACTCCCCTTCCAATTTCGCGACATTCTCCTCCTTTGCTTTCCTTCACTCGTCGGTCTTCCCATCGTTCGCTCAGTCATGACGACGCCGACGCGGCTGAGCCCAGATAAGGGCTCCAAAGGGCTGTTCCAAAAATGTCTTCCTAGCAATTCATTTGTGTTAGGAGTTAGGCAGACATTAAAGGGACACTGAAGTGATATGTAAACATTGCGGGATTACTAGCGCAAATTGTAGCCCGGAGTCCCCAGGCCATGTTTCGACCACTCTGGGCGCGTTTACGCGATTTTATTTAGTAGAAAAATTAATTCGAAAATGCTGTCCTCCTCTCTTTACGCTCGCCCAATTTCTGTGGCGTTTTCGTGTGACGTCAGGAGGTGCCGAGCTCGCAATTGGCTGCGCTACTGCACGGCTCCCCGGCCTTCAGACAGCGTCAGTCGGCCCAGCGTTTCGTCCGCCGGCCGCCGACGGGTCGTCGCAATTCGTTCGCTCAGTTGAAACGAAGCCAGGACACGTT
The DNA here is from genome assembly GCF_048455015.1 of Haemaphysalis longicornis. Taxonomy (NCBI): domain Eukaryota; kingdom Metazoa; phylum Arthropoda; class Arachnida; order Ixodida; family Ixodidae; genus Haemaphysalis; species Haemaphysalis longicornis. The sequence continues at coordinate 461,441 of NW_027526411.1, read as the reverse complement.
TGTGAATGGAAGAATGTGCCTTTCTTTACTTGGTTAGTTTGTACACTGTATCTAGCTCCAAGTCAAGGTCGCTTCACATAAGCGCTGCACAAGCGCACATGCGACGCTTCGCTGACTGGTACGCCAGTTGGAAAATATAAGGCCTCTTGAAGGCGGGAGAAGAGTCAGCGAAGTCAATATAGGTACTAAGAAAATAAAATCAACTGATATTTTTACCGTACAGCGTAAAACTAGGGTGCGGGAAGCACTTTTTTGCCCTGGGCGAACAACCACAACGGTCAGCAGCACGACTACGCATCTGCGAACGCTTTTCCGTCTACGAAATGCAATTGCTAGACGTGAGCTATTGTGGAAACTCGGGGTACGCTTACTGCACGAGCGCAATAAAACAAATAGTCATCTAAGCTGCTTGAAATGCCAAAACTAAATAAAAGTGTAAACGTGTTGTACAATATATACTTTATATTACCAAGGACGGCTGAGCTGGTCTCGTGGCCTAGTCGTCTGGGGCGCTAGGTGTGTTGTCGCAAGTGTTTTGTAAGTCACGCGTTCCAGTCCCCGCGGGTACGTGCTTTTTTTTTTGTAAGTTAATTTTTTCGTTTTCTGCCGATGTTTTCTACATTGAGTTCACCTCTTTTTTGGGCCGCAACGTTCATGGCTCCACGAACTAGTTCACAGAACGCGCGCAGGCTGGTGCTGGCGCGCTAGCGAGTTCTCGTTGGCGTGCTGTTGCCATAAGCACCGACTGCTTGCGGGCAGTGGGCACAGGCCAGAATGAACAGACCCTTGACCTGGTGCAAACACGCTTTTTACGGTACAGGCATGAGTGAGGCAAGCTCCAAATATGGGGGAAAAGCGCATGACATTTGGGCGCCTGCGGGTACGTGGAGGGCGTCCATGCACTGCGTAGGCCTCGGCTAGTGAATGCTACGATTCCAAGCCGTCCTGGGAGGCTTATCTTGATGCATTTTCACAGCTGACAACATGGCAGAAGCGCGGTACGATGATTACTGAGTTATTGAGAATGCCCATCCAACAACGCCACCAGTTGTGTTTTACAGAACCGAAACTGAAACCGAAACTTGTTTGGTTGCTCACCTTGGGCATCGTCCAATCACGGTGCCCGCTCCTCCTAACGTCACAACTTTAGTTGGTGCGGCCGCCGCAATCCGCGCATGGTAGTTTTTCTTCTTTCGCGCTTTGTAAAATAATTACCGATTTGTCAACCGTATAAACGATGAAAAGTGTGCTAATTTGAGCCAGTCTACGCAGTCCAAGCAAAAACGGGAGCTTGACAAATTCACTTCAGTGTCCCTTTAAGGGGACCGTTGTAAGCTTGATCTTCGGAGGGAGTACCATCACAGAAAGTGGCTCTTACGCTTGTTTCATTGAAACTATACCGAAACAAATTATATGACAATTAGCCGCTAAGACGATTATAACGCAAAGCCGGGTTTTATATTTTTCATAATTGCATGGTTCACAGTGAAATTGTAAATATTGTGTAATTATCGTCCGCTGTCAGTACATATGGGATTCTACGGGAGGGAAACGGACAGCCCCATGTTCGTCCACCGGAAGAAAACTCTAATTAATCAAACGTTCATTCAGTCATTTAACCAGGAACTATGCTGAATCGGAAATTATAAACAAACGTGTTTTGCTTCGTGCCCCCCTTGAACCCAGTCAAACTCACGTTGAGGCTCGGCACCGCAGCTTTGATGGTCATCCTTCTTCACAGAGTGGAAGGGCACTGAATTTTTTGTTAATTTTTCGTCAAACCCACGACCACGCCGACCTCTTCTCTCGTTTCCCCTTCTTTAATTGTTTCAGAATGTGTGCAAAGTGAAGTCTCATCACACCTTCATAAAATAAATTATTTCTGGCTTGAGTTCGTATTCTGTTTGTGTGCTCATTCTTAGTTAACAACCAATTGCATGTTTTACGAAAAAAATATGAAACTCGTTCCACCGATTGTGATTGAGATCTACTGCAATAGCGGGGAGCCGCAGTTACGACCGTTTTCTCCAATACATGGCAATCTCGCTCCGTAGATTGCGTTATAATGACAACAAACTAATTCTCCAACGTTTACTATTTCACTACCTAATTACGACAAGTAAACGAAACTCGCCACAGCGGTATAATCGACCTATCAGCATAGTTTCATAGAACTTGATTTTGAACACAATTAATAACACATGAGTTAAAGCCGTTTTCTTTAATCATACTCCCTCCGTAGATTTCCATGCTTCGCTGCGCAACAGGCAGTGTAGGAAGGCCAGCTTACAAAGACCAAGCTTCCGCCGATCTTCATAAAGTCGGTTTTACCTGTAAACACAAACGTTTTGCTGGGAACTCCGGAGGGAGCGTAAAACGATACAAGGACAGGCTGTAGTCAAGCCCAGCCCAAGAACAGCGTCGCTGTTAGAAATACCGAAGTGGGAAAGCATATGTGGGACACAAATTTGTCAGCGCGAGATGGGCAAGGATTAGTTATCTGATATAGCAGGGCAGGGCGAGCAACGCATCTTCACTCTCACCCTCGGCCGCTGAAGCGTGTACGAGCAAGACTTGTTGAGCAAAAAGGTGACCCCTGGCGCGAAGCTCTGAATGTGATGAGCGCTACCTTTTGAAGCGAAGTAAAAGATAGGCTAGCGAGCGTGTTTGGACGCGCACGCGCACATCGAGGTCTCGACACCAGAAGTGCAACGTCAGATGTCGCGGCAATGCATTTTGCCACGCGCTAGCGTGCCCCGGCTTATTTTGACGCCGGGTGTACTTCAGAAAAGCACACGTCTAGCAAACAGTTGGTAAAATAATGCCTATGAAGGCTGTGCAGCTTTCTGTTAACTACACGATAAAATTAGAACTTGCCGAGTGTTCGGACCTGAGCTAGCACAGTTGTTTAGAATTCAAATAACCTAGAAAACAGCCAGTTGCAGCACACAAATCCATTAGCAAATTGTTTAAAACAGTTTGATCTTTGCAACGTTTTTTGTCTACTTCGATCTGTTCAACATTCTGCAACTGGCTTGCCTCTAGTTACCTTATTTTCAAAATCTCGCAGTAGGCACTAGGCCGAAGCCACGTTCTGGTTTAAACTAATTTTCATCTTGGGGGTTTTAGTCTTGAGCTGTTTTTTTTTTAAGTTTCTTATCTTAGTCCACACCATGTTTTTGAAGTCAGGGATCCAAATAAGTTGCAGGTAATTTCTTTAGTTATTTGGTTGATAACCTAGGATGTGGTTCGTGCTGTTTAGCAATTAGTCTGTGTTTGTTGTTAGTTGAATCGTCCAGTTTTTCTTCTTTTTAAAGCGTATATACAGCTTTTACATTGTTGCAATTTTATTTTTCAAATTTATTGCATTCATGTCGTGCCAGTGGTGCTTTTACACTTCAAGGGTTTAGTTCATTGCAAACACAAGATATATTTCATTTTTGTAGATGCAAGAGCTCTCAGTTCTAGGTGGATCAAACAAGCACTGCAACTCGTAGAATTCTTGAAGCACTATTGACCCATGAGGTAGCAGTTCAATACATTTGGCTGGGACAAAAGGGCAAGAAGAAATTCTCATCACTGCCGGTGTGTCAGCTGATATACAGTGAGTGAAAGCATTTAATTTCAAGAATGTTAGGTGAATGTAAAATGGTAAAAATGATCCAAATGCATGAAAAAAAGCCCGGCTAAGAAAGGTGACAAAAGGGGACCGTGAAGTGTTTAAGCAGCTGGCGTTCGTCGATACTTAAAATGCTGAATGCAGAATGATTTCATTTTGTGCTCCTAACATTTGTGGCTGCTGTCGCCATAAATTTATTCCATAACATCATGCCCGCTTACTGGGTACAGTTTTACTGAATTGCATGCATATGTCAGCACACCTGCTTAATACATGTTTATTCATACTGCTGTTCTTTTTGAGGTGTAACTTGGTAAACATTGGCAGTACTGGCTACACAAAGAAAGGTAATCCAAGAAACATGCTGCCAACATTTTATTTTAAAATAGAGGTAATTCTGCCAAGAAGTTGCGTGTGCGACTTGAGCCAATTGTTCTCAAAGCTAAGACAGAATCAAATCCAGCTGAATAGGAATTCCAGGCCTTCTAAAATGCTACCTAGTCACCTTACAGAAGCTGTGAAGCGAATGATTTCCAGTGCAAACAACAAAGGCATCGAATACATAATCAATACGTGGCTTCGGCATGCTGGAGAGAAGCTTCACAAACGCCGCACGAACAGCAACTCCCAGGCAGTGAATGGTAAGTATTTTGACTTTAGAATCGTTACTTACAGTGGTTTCACATCCAGCATGTCATGTAGTCATTCTTAGTTTTTCCCTACCTTGCTGTACACTGGCAATGGTTGTGAGCATTGTCCCACCTCGGGGGATAACATACATTGTAAACGACGCGCTATATCTACAAACTCAGCTAAGCTCGTGCAACGAATGGCGACGATCAACATTCGTCCGTGCCGCCGGTGCATACGCCGTACCGCCGGTGCAGGAGCTCTTCGAACAAACGTGTTTCCGCCAGAGCTTGGAATGCTGATTGGCTACAGCATTTAACGGGGCCCCCCAATAGCGCAGCCGTACTGTTGAGAGCTTCGTGCGTCACGCTGGTGCGTCACAAGCGGTCTGTCGCACGTCAGAGTGGCGGCAAGGAAGCGGTAGGCGAGCAAGGAAGAAAGCATCTATGTAGCGTGTTTGTGCGGACCCTGCTTTACGCACAGGTGTAATATTTGGTATACATTGTCGTGAAAGGGTACTCTAGCAATTGCGCGATTGAAATGACGACCTTGAGAAGCCTATTAGGGCCCCTTTTAGTTCCAGCTCGCCGAGTATCAGAGAATCGATCCTGGATGTACACCAACTTGTCAGTTTAAAAAACTCCTGTGTTATACAATATCATAGCCGGTTGCCGGTATAGGCGTGCATATGCGGTATATGCGATTTGTAGTGGCGAATAGGGGAGCGAGAGGGGGGCGCGCATGCGCAGCTATCGGTTTCACTCCCGTAGAAATGAATCATATGTCCGTGGTGCAGCCAGAAGGTAGAAACGCGGACGTCAAATGGGACAACGAGAATTCTCTAGTGACCGTGGTAGCTGAGAGCATTGGGATGCTGTGTTGCGTTAACAGTAATATGTTTAAGACGCGGGAGCGACACAAACAGATGCACGTTTGTCCACGAGAAGAAAGCTTGGGTCCTTCGAAGGTTCATTCAGCTAATTAGCTAGGCAGTGTGCTTCTTCAGAAATAACAAACAAGCGTGGTTTCTTTCGTGCACTCTTTGGAGTGCGTCCAGCTTCACGGGTCATTCTTGCGTGGTAGGAAACTTAATGGTTGGCAAAAACACAAAATTTGTTCTTGAAATTAGTTTTGCTTTCTACGCCCTTCATGCTAATCTGGCGCCTTGGACAGATGCAATCCAGCGGTGACAAACTCGCCCCTCACATGTTCTCCTTGAGCAGGGCTGCCCGGATGAAGGTAAAACTTGTGCCGATCGTAAGCTTCGCAATCGGCCGGCAGTATCCGCACGATTAAACTAAAGGGTCGCCTGCTCAGCTCAGCTGTGGGCTGGGGCGTTGTCAAATAAGAAGACAGCCTCGCGGTCTGGCTCCGTATTCTGCACACGGGGCGATACTTCGGAGAGGAAGTCGTTGAACACGACCCAGTGCACTTTGTCCACCGTGTTCCAGTGGAGGACACCACGAGCCGACATGCACGCCATAATATTCAGATTTGCCCCTTTACTTCCAGTCGTAGTGTGAACTGCTGGGGCTCCCTTTCTCGCGCGTCTAAAGTTGCGACAGCACCATATGTTTAATTGGTCTCTTCCAGATAATACCGTCTTACTTGCTGCCTATCGGTTTGCAGCCACTAGGCATATTTTTTCTGGTTCTCATTGAAGTCTGTGCGGTTGCGGTTCATAGGTTGCGGCATCACCATTTTGATAGTGTAGTTATGTGCATCGAGAAGTCGGTCAATGCTGCTGGTGCTACTTCTCAGCCCAGTCAAAGCCTCTTGGACGGCTTTTGAATTTGATTGAGTGTGGGTAGGGTTTCTATCCACAATGTCCTTCACCACCGCCACAACGTCACTTTCAAACTTCGGGGTGGAGCCAACTTTCTTCTCCGGCGTTTCTCGGTCGTTCGCCGCAACAGATCTGGCAGTCTTGAAGTTAATTCTGAGGTCCTGGGCTATCTTCTTTAGATCTCCACCTCACCGAGCGGCATCTACAACACGCAACCGGTTTACTTCGGAGGCACTTGCTCTTTTGGCTGGTGGCGGCCAACAGGCCGTAATGGGGGTACCCGCTTTTTTAGTCTGTCCGGCGCACTCATAGTTGCAGAGCTTTGGTCCGTGATGACGTTTTGTCCTCGAATGATGCAGCCATGAAAGCTCGACGATGTCCGGTAACACACACCAGAGGCGGGCAGGCTAAGGTCCCTAAAATTACTAAGGTAGCGCCAACTGCTCCCTCCTTCTCCGCTGCCCTCCACTTTTTTATCTCCCCTCACCCGCGGCGCCGCGGTCCCTTTAATTCCGCGGCGGGGCCGTCATTTTTGTTGGCTTCCTCAAGCAGACGCCCTCGCAACGCTTCTGGCCACTGGTTGCTGCAGTTTTTCGTGCAGTTTGCTCTTGTTTTCGCGCCGCTATCGCCCTTTGGTAGCATTAATAGTATTTTTAGAGCCCCGTTTTAATAACACGCATTACGTGAGGCTGTTGTGTTGTATATTTTTGTCTAGAAGGGGATATTTGCGGGGTGGATGCCATGGGCGCATACGGACAGCGCGGTGTTTGTTTACGTGTGCGGCACGCTCAGGATGGTTCGTGAACGCGAAAGGATCGAACGTGGACATTTCAAACTGCTCTGTTACATAGTATATCTAGAGCCCCGTATTACCAACACGCCCTAAGTGAGGCTGTTTTCCTGTATATTTTTGTGTAGAAGGGGATACTTGCGGGATGGATGCCGCTGGCGCATACGGACAGCGCGGTGTTTGTTTATGTGTGCGGCATGCTCAGGATAGTTCGTGAACGCGAAAGGATCGAACGTGGATGTTTCAAATTGCTCTTTTACTGTAATTCCGTTCTTAAATTTGCGTGATTAAGTTGTGGTCGTGCAAGCGCTGCACAGAGGGCTTGCGCATGGTTCGCAGTGACCTTGGTTTGCGGCAGTTCGAGCGCTGCGCTGGCTTTTTTGCGTTCGCGTTTTTTGCGTTAGTTGTATATCATTAGGCAGCGCTCAGTATGCGTCCCGCATTAGCTGCTGACATTCATTCCACCTTTATTCCGTGCACTTTCCGGTGCTTTGACGTTGTTGCAAAATGTATGTCACCTTCACGTCGGTATAGGCTGCTGTCAGGGTCAAAGTTCTCGCTTCTCGTTGGCCTCGCGCATGACGGCTGTACTTTTGGCAGTGCGTCCGTGGTATAGCAATGTTCGTGCGATTGGCGTTCACAATTATTTCGAGTAAGGCCCTGTCGGGCATATCTGGAAAAGGCTGGCACAAAGAACGCGCAGTTAAAGAATGCGCTCATCCTACAATTAGCTGTAGTGCCCAGTTTTATAATAACTACGTATTCCAAGGCCAGAAGCGCGCTAAGAAGCGCAATTGTGAATCCTTTTCATGGTGTGCAGCTAACATTGATTCATGTGTGGGTTTTGATAAATTACAGCTTGCTACAGCCGAGCTGGCCGTGACTGCACTGCTACAAGATTTAGCAAACGTGGATCGAGTTGTGCATCGTAGTGAATTAAGGCGCACTGCGAAAACGCTTTTCGACACGTCGTACAGCACACGCGTCCTAGAGGTCGTCGCCGTATTTCGAAATTTCCTCAACTTGTTGCACACCATTTGTGCGTAAGTATACATAGTGGCGTGAAATCCCTGCTGCCCAAATTCTCAGCCGGACACATTAGATTGCACGTGCCGCTACCTTTTCAGGTGAGAACTGTGTAAAAAATGTAGGCTCTAATCTTGGGAATAGGCATTAGAGACGACTGCAGCAATGGATGGATAGACTGAAATTCGATTGTGCTCTCTTGGTTCTACCAGTAGAATAACAGATCAGTTTCTGCGGGATCAATGTTTATGCAAATTGCTCATGCAGGTAATTAGTGAAGTTAATTGCTCATGCAAAACCTGTTTTTCCTTATATGGCGTGATTGTATGCAGGCAATATTAAAAGAAGCAGGGACACACAATTGCTTTGTACTGGGATATATTCTGGCATATTTGTACATGGCACTAGCACAAGAATACGTCCAAAACAAATTCGAAAGAGAAACCATATCACAATGATTGAGACAAAACAATAAGGCGCACTACACAAATGAACCATTGTCACAAAATCAGGATTTTATTCGAAGTCTGCAATGAACCCCCATTGAATTGTAAAGATTATAACAACATGCTGTATCGCAGACAAACATCTATACTAGGTCATGATTGATAGAGTTCATAACTAAGAACTGCAAAGCACTGAATACAAAACTGTAGATTGACCATGACTAAGAAAATGGCAAAGGCTTTATATCAACGAAGAGGCTACTAAGAATACAGATCAGAATGTGCCGTCACACAAATGAGAGGTTTTTATGAAAGAAAGGACTACAGCAATATATTATTCAAACCGCGCTTGGAATGATGTTCCAATGACTGCATAATTGCAGCAAACATACAGCGCACAAGATTATAGGACGGTCTTAACATAATGTACATTCGGAACAAAATTTACATGAGGAGGGTGAACAAGCTTAACACAAAACACACTGCAAGGTAGTATGATGTCTTCAGGCTAACTAAGGCTATGCCTATGAACAAAAACTGATGAAAGTGATGTGAAAGTGAAACTGATCAACTGATGAAAAAAAATACTTGCTGAAAGGACACTGGAGCCCCATCCAATAGCAGGTATGGGATCTGCCACTCTGATGATTGCAAAACTGAATGAAACCTGGAAAAAGTAAGCTGCGAAACGTCAGAAACTTTAGCACACATAAATGCTGAAAATTACGTGTACTCACCAGCAGCAAAAGACTCCTTGGATTGTTCGGGGCCACCGTGAGCAACGTTGATTGCAGAATGGTGCATCTCCTGTATGCATAGGTAGGATTGCAGAAGCAAAGGTGGAAAGGTATCCAGTACACAAAATAGTAAAATGGTGCACTTACGTCGAGCAGGTGGCTTGCGCTGCTGAGGTGGCTTCCTGTGTGAAAAAATGCTGGGAATGACAGTTTGTTTCAGCTTTTTAACGCCAAGCTTCTCCAATATCCGTTTCTCAAATTGGTCGTCCGTGAAATGATCCTACTGAGAAAGATAAAAATTGCACCACCCAGTCTCAGATCTGCCACAAATGCTCCGCAAGTATAGGTATAATGCCAGAGTGTAGCGATCGTTCAAACGTGGCAGGGATGAATTCGCATTTCCGCATTTGCTCAGTGCCACATCCAACGTCAACTTGCCGCTAATAAATGCTGAACAAAATAGGTCTGCTCAAAATACATTTACATCGCGTGTTTTGGGTCACATGACAATGACCGGATATGCTACGCCGTTAACAATTAAAATGAAGCGCACAACCTGCTAGTTCACGCCCTCACATGTAAAGCAAGCGATAACACGTAATGAACGGCCCTCTGTGCGCTAGCATACGCGGAACATAGGGTACGTGTACAACCACTGCGGGGCAAATATGCATTTGAAGTTGCCACTGAAACGCGCACGAATTTAACGAAGCGACAACAGAAATTACGAATGAACGCTAGTGTAAAGGCGTGGTCACTAAATTAGGTAAGTTTTTTTACCCAGCCGCAATTTTTTTTCCCTTTAATCGCCCCAATATGCGCCGCACGTTACACAGAAAATCGCTTCAATGTCATAACAACTGGCTTATAATACTAGCGGGGTGCCAACACAATACTAGATTCCACGCAACAGAGCCCACACGCACTCTGAACGCATTCGCTACACTGTCGGACGCAAGCTGCCATCGAACAAAACAAGCGCAATGGCAGCTGAAAATCCTTGCGGTAAGGCTACCGTACGACCACCAACTGGAGATGATACACCCTTGATTCCGCCAAAAACTAAGAGCCCACACAACAAATGCACGGCCTCAGGCCTAAAGCAAAGCTTACGACGTGACGAGTGCGCAATGCCTGCTTATAACAAAGGGTGGACGACCGTTGCGGGGCGAATACGCATTTCTTCGTAAGTGAACACTCAAACGTGCGTAGAATTTGACAAAGGGGGAGCAAAGTGCAAAAACGTACCTACTGGCCGAGAAAGAACACCCGCACACTGAACACACATTCGCAACATAGTCGGACGCAAGCTGCCATCGAACAAAACAAGCGCAAATACGGGTGAACTTAATTTCGGCACGGCAACCTTACAACAACCGACTACGCCCCTGATTGTGCTGGAAAATAAGCGCGCACACAACAAATACGCGGCCTCAGGTCTAAAGCAAAGTTTACGGCGCGACGAACTGCCCGCAGTGCGTAATGCCTGCTTAGAACAAAGGTTGGACGACCGCTGCGGAGTGAATACGCATTTCTTCTTAAGTGGCCGCTCAAACGTACGCAGAATTTGGCAAAGCGGGAACAAAAAGTGCAAAAACGTACCTCGCAAAGTCGTGATGATAGCGTGGGCTTGAAGTCTGCCCGTCCAATTCTGTGCAGCCAAACTTTTCTCCATGGTACTTAATTTCGGCACGGCAACCTTACAACAACCGACTACGCCCCTGATTGTGCTGGAAAATAAGCGCGCACACAACAAATACGCGGCCTCAGGTCTAAAGCAAAGTTTACGGCGCGACGAACTGCCCGCAGTGCGTAATGCCTGCTTAGAACAAAGGTTGGACGACCGCTGCGAAGTGAATACGCATTTCTTCGTAAGTGGCCTCTCAAACGTACGCAGAATTTGGCAAAGCGGGAACAAAAAGTGCAAAAACGTACCTCGCAAAGTCGTGATGATAGCGTGGGCTTGAAGTCTGCCCGTCCAATTCTGTGCAGCCAAACTTTTTTCCTTTGTGCGTTGCGTTGGCCGGTCTGAATTAAGAAGTCTTTTGCCATCACTGACCTTATTCGAGCAGCCGAAGGCACAACTCGGCATCGCGAAGCTACATAAAGTGACGCCGACGCGACACTTGTTTGAAACAAGCAGCTGACTCTTTGGTTGAGAGAGAGAGAGAATTAACTTTTATTTGCACCCGTGTAAAATGACGAGGGAGAGGGCATTAGCCTAGACCCCCGTTCACCCCCTAACCGTCGGCCGGAATCCCTTGGGATTCGGCGGCGGTCAGGGCCACACCGGTTACTTTTCGTTGGTCTTCTGCTTTATGCTTGAGTAAGAAGATCTCCCAGGATTCCACATTTCTATTCGGGTTGTTATAGAAAGGGCATGTCCAGACCATGTGGACTGCGTCCGCAATGCTATTGCAGTGAGTGCACGTAGGAGTAAAGACTTCCGGATGCGATTTACTGTATAGTTGAGGGTTTGGGAACACCCCGGTTTGCAATTTCCTCCACATACCTTCCTCTTTTTTGCTGAGCTGTTTATCCGCCGCTTGATAGGTCTTGCGGCCGAGCTTATAATGAGAAATTATTTCTTGGAACGTCCTTAGTTCATCACGTGAAGGAAGGGGTTCCTCGCGTGAAGGCGGTGAGTCAGCTGCGATCGACCGGTAAGTGAGGCCTCGGGCGGTCGCATGCGCCTTCTCGTTCCCCCGCAGACCCTAGTGGGCCGGGCACCATATCAGTGAAATTTGATCTGCTGATACTTGACCTTCTATGAGAATTTTGGTGGCTGCAGCAGAGTTGGAGAGTTCATGGAAATTGGAGAGTTCATGGAAAGTAACACAGCGCTAGACTTTGTCCAGCCCGCTGAAATGGTGCCTGAAACGAGACCCATATGCCAGTGTGACAGTGGCTGCGTTGCATCACCTGTGGAGGTGCAAAGCAGTTATGGAAGGCCTGTGAATGCAACAGCTGGTTTCGGCAGAGCGTGCGTGTCTCAATACGCATAGTGATGGGCAAGCCTACTGGCTACGGGCCAACGGTCTAAATTATGAACCAACGGTCTAAATCAAGAAAAAAAACTTTCGCATTACACGTAAAAGAAAGTCATTAGTTGAAGCAGCTGTATCCCGATAAAGCCGAAAATGTAGGCACATCCAAACAGACCTCAACAGGTGCACAGTATTAGGCTGGTAGTGGTAGTGCCAAGGGAGCTTGCGAGGGGTGAATGTTTCTTTCCCCCACTATCTGCCACCCGGCTGCAGAAAGCTTTACAAGCACTTTAAATTGCTGCACATTACAGTCAATATGTTCTACACGTACATAAAACCACCTATGAAGCAGAAGAGTGAAGTGCATTCCAAGATGCGAGAAAAAAGCAGCAGGTTGAAAAAAGGACATGTTCTGTATAACACCAACAAACTCGCAAACAAACAGGGGTCCTCCATGCACTCAACACTCAAATACACTCAAATGTCTTGATTATGCGGCAATCCAACATTGCCGAAGCAGTGGATCCAAAAGTGGGCCTCCTTTGTGAAAGAGCTTCGGAAATGAACAAAGAGCACATTTCATTCAGTACCCATGACAAAAACAATGCCTGAAAATTTTCAGCTCAAAAAACAACAATGGTAACTTAGTGCTGCTGCATTGGCTTGCTCGGTTGTGGATTTAATGTTGGGCACCTGCTATCATTGACCCTTCTTTCTAAAAAAAGCAAATACCACGGATGGGTAAAAAGGCCCAATATATCACAGAAAGCAAAAGCTGGAGACGCTTCGCAGGTGATCAGGAAAAAATATGGCTGGTGTAGATGTAGTTTCAATGCACTGCAAGCACTGCAAGCTTGAAGGTTCTGATGCACAGCCAAAACATCCTGCAGGAATGTTTTTCAGAGTCGAGATTGAACCAAATGTTTCGTGCGAAGACCCCGTCACAAAATGCTGGCTCACCTGGAAGCACTGCCGGCTGGAATTTCCCACACAATGACATGTAACATGGCGGGGTACGGACAGGACTGAATCCCATGTCAAAACGCTGGGGCTCTAAGACAGCATCACTGCCTCAATGCTGAAAAGCTTTTAACACAGTGGTAACATTGATACGTTTCTGTCAATTTGTAGGAAGCAAAAAAACACCTTCACATTGTTTATTTTCTTTGTAGTGTTCACCATACTTAGCAACTTGTTTCAGGGTCAGTCAATTATTCAGTGGGGGGTACCACTTTCTTCGCACTAAATTACCGTATAGTCCAATATCCAGTACGTATGCATCACATATAAGACCCGGAAAAAGGGAGCAAAGAGCTCAGCCTATGGATAAACAAGACCCACTTCCAAGAAGACTAAATTAATGAAGAATATGAACCGTTGCCAACCCCAAAAGAAATCCGGCATTGCACAGCTTGATGATGATGCTTTTTACCCGCACTGGTTGTTAAAGGGACACTAAAGGGTAAAAAAGTTGACCTGCATTAATAGAATATTTTTTGCGATAGTATGCCCTTTGGCATAAAGTCTTAGAGTACAAGTTGGCACCCGTTTCCCAGAGGAAATTCAGAAGACAGCGGTGGTGGGGCCCCCACAGCCATCGTTGGAGATCAGGGGGTGTCCTAGGATCCAACCCTGTGCCGCGAAGGTGTCTGGATCTCGCTGCACTCAGGGAAGGGTACGTCCATAGCAGGTGGTTCGTGTCGGCGTCTTCGGCAGGAACCGTACAGAAGGGGCAGGTGTTGGTAAACGGGGCATGGTATCGTGGTGGCCACGTCCGAGTTGCCGCAGGAGACAGGGCCACCCCAACTCGAAGTCTACGCAGCAGGACCTCGTCCCAGCGAGCGAGCACACTGGGAAGGTCTGTTCCACACGGTGGGATGAGAGTGCGTGTGGCGAGACCCAGATCTTCCTTTAGTTGGACAAATTGTTCATGTGGGTCCGTTGTCAGCAAGGGCAGCGGTCGTGGAACCGAGGAGAGGTGACAGGAAGTATCCGCCGCAATATGCGCGGTGATAGTATTACGCCGGATCCACGACATTCGGAGAGGGCAGGGGTACGTGTCCAGCAGTTTATGAATCTCTCTTGAAACGGACGAGTTGGAAGCTACACGGCGCAAATCCCGTATGGCCGCCGTTGAGTCCGTGTACATTTGTACAGTAAAACTTCCAGGGGCTTGATGGTGCTGAGAGTCTAAATACACCATTGTCGCGCTAACAGTTGTTCTATCTGAAGTTTAAAAAATGGGCGACGACGTTCATCCGCTTTCAGGTACTAGTCTGTGACGTCACAAAAGCAGTGAATGGCGAGAGCTCATTGGAGATGCATCTATAGATGTTTTCCTGGGGCAACCGGTTCCTCAATGGCTGAGCACGAGAGGTTGATGTAAATCTGCGCTTTCCGTTACCTCATTGTATTTAAAAAACACAGACGTCTGCTTTTATACACTGCGAGGAAAGCTTCTTTCCTTATGTTTGCACTAGGGGGAGCGCTGGCAATGTATGACTACTTGACCTGGCTGCCATAAAAAGTGCTTATTTCATGTCGGGTTCGTGCCGTGTGGGAGGAGATAATATGAGATGGCTGTGATTGCCAAACGAAGTGAAATGACACCACCCGCTTGAATGGAACCAGCCGGGAGTCCAGGCCACCGCTGTACTTGAAATTCGAAATGGCACTTGTCGGTGTGAAGAGGCTTTGCTGGCAGTTGGTTCAATGGGATCTGTGAACGCGGAGTAGGCGGGTACACTTGCTGCTCGGGCATCTAATGGCGAATTCCATTGGGCGAACAGGAGCAAGTGCAGCGAGCAGCCAGAGCAGCACACGAGAGTAACGGGGACGTGTGCTTTCGTTCCGCGAATGAAACATTCGCGCTGCTCCGGGAGCACAAAAAAGATAGGGAGGGTGTGATGTCAAGGGTCATGTGACCAAACTTTTCCCGCGCTTGCTTCCCGGAGCATTTCGCGCGCTCGCGTTGTCCGCACGCAGTTATTCCGCGCCAGTTTTGCAAGATACGTGCCGGTCGTTTTGTGTCTGCCTTCCTCACGGCGACGAATGATAAAGTAGGCGACGAGTGTTAAAGTAGCAGCAATTCCTCGTCCAGACGGCGGCGCTTAGCTGCTGCCGTACGCACTGAACGACTATCGTGGCTGCTAGATTCCGCCACCCCGGGGATAAAACCAGAAGTGACGTAAAAGAGGTCATGTGACTTCCTCGGCGGGCGTTCCTTGTTACTCCGCCGCTGGCGACGGAGTACCGAGAACTGCGCTCGGCTGTTCTCGGCGCCAAAAAAGTGCTCCTCCTCGACCAATAAAACACAACGCCCCTGCTCCTGCCCGACCACTGGAAGACGCCAGACCTCGCGAGAGCACTTTGAGTGCAGTTAGAAGTGCTCCTGTTCGCCCAATGGAAAGCGCGGTAAGAGTGTTTCTCATTCCGTCCGTGAAACGTCATAAATGTCCAAGCCAGCCTCCTAGGCAAGAAAAACGTTGGCGTAGTTAGCCTTGGCTCGGTGCCGTAAAAGCTGCAGTCACCAGTGCTTACTCTCTAGACGGCATTGGTGCTATCAGTACGTCATGAAAAAATGAAAGGCAAGTTGTTGAGGGAAATGCGATCTTTTCCTTATTTCTACGCACATAACGCACATTGCTCATAGAACAAGAGCAGAGATAGCTACGAAACATATCAATTAAAACAAAATTTCATTCACCCTGTAGTGTTATGCCCTTTAGCATCTGTTTATCTCCAACAGACAAGCTTTGAGCCAAATGTGGGAGTAAAATGCTTTACCTTACCGTTCTTAAAATCGCTCTGCGCTAAACAGTGCAGTCAGGAGGGTATGCTGTGGCACTGCAAAACAACCGTACTGAAAGGGCGTGAAAAGCTCAAGGTGTCCTTAATTTTAGGGGAAGTCGATAGTGTGTAGTACGTAGCCCGCCAGTGAACAGAGGGTACGCCGCCCGGAATGAGCGTGTGTGCCTGACGAATACACACACATCGCAGGTCTATACTTCGCTGCATGCAGACATTTCTTTTCTGCGCTCGGCCAGCCCGACTGGCCGCCAGGGTACAGCATACCGGAAGAACAAAAAAGTACACATTTTACCCCCTGGCTCCACACCCCTCCACATCCCAGCAATGAATGCATGCCTTCCACAATGTTCGGAGACACTGATGCCGAATGCATGCCTTCCACAATGTTTGGAGACACTGTAGCAACACTCGTAAAAGGCTTCTGTGTGGTGTGCCCATAAAAAGAATGCCATGCAGTGCCAATGAAAGGATACCATGAAGCAGCAACTACTGGTCAGCAACTTAACCAAACATAGCCAGCACCACACTGTGCAGGCCAGCTCATGTATCGTTAACGTAATGGTAAATAGGCAACATTAAGGGAAAATCGCATGTCCTTTACTTGTTACTCTACAGGAGGAAGGTGCACGCTTGCACAAGCCGCCATGTGGATGGACATGTAAAGGTTGCAAGTAAAGCTACGCGTACTTTATCGGTGGATGCGCATGCCTAGTGCCCCAGTGGCAGTGAAAATTAAAATTCATCAGTGATGTTGGAAAGGAATTGGAGCAAACAAAAGAGCCACAAGGTACATCATTTCCCCTTGCCTTAGGCCCATGCACAAGGAATGGCTGCCACAGTGTTAGCAGACAGAAGAAGACGTCACCATGTGCAAGTGCCAGAAAGACGTCCTGCTGGTTATTTGCTTGTTCATTGAACTACTCGGAAATGTTTGAGTATACACACTTATGACATTGCCCTGTAGGCAAGGGCAATGTAGAATTATGTAAGAAATATTTCCTGGAGCAAACATCAGTTCCGCAAAGAGCCTAAAGAATGCAGGAACAATTAAGAAGTGCAGACATGCACAGACGATCGTCAGCGAATTGATTGATTGATTGTACCGTTTAACGCGCCTACGCAACACAGACGATGAGGCGCGTTGCAGTGGAGGGCTAGGGATTAAGTTTGACCACCTGGGAAACTTTAACATGCGCGAAAACTACACGGGCGTTTTTTGCTCGTGCTCAGCAGAACAACACCTTAGCCACTGAGCCACCGCGGCGGGTTAATTGTCAGCGAATTAAACGCAATGCATTTGCTCAAGACACAGTAATCTGAAGTGCTCGTATTTTTAGAAACATTGTAGTAGATGCAGAACACAGCTGATCAGACAAGAACAGTCTAGGATAGTGACTGTAAAAATACGCCCTTTCCCTAAATAAACAAGGTGTTGCATTAAAAGAAAGAAGGAAATGCGCATTTTGCATGAAACACAGGATAATACACGCCGCAGCACTGGCAAAGATGGCTTCTTTGCGCCACTTTTATTGCAAAACAATTCCTTTCATTTCCGGCCCACTTGGGAGCAGCACACTAGTTCCTACCTGTAGCGAGGGGCTGCCATTGACTTACTGTCAAGTCCACTCCCAAGATTGCGGTTCTGTGTTTCTCTTTGACTGCTCTTTTCCAAACAAATGCAGCCTTCCACAGCAGAACCTAGAAATCGTTTTTTCTTTTATGTTGTGGCATTCTGGAAGTACTACGCTTACAGTTGCCTTCGCCGTGGCAGCAATGATCTTTTGCGCTATTTTGGCTTTGTGCATGAGCATTGGCATTGCCTTTTGAAAAACTGCCTCGCAAGTCTTACGCATTTCCACCACCTCATCTAAAGGATGTGTGAGGCAGCCTTCTCTATATTCTTTGAGGGCAATGAGGCTGCCTTCCGGTTCACTGTCTGTGTTTATAAGCAAGCTGGCACACCTCTGACATGCCACATTGTTTCTGATAACTCTGGAAACAATGTACCCAGCGTAGTACTTAAAAGAAGTAAACTCTGTTGGCTCAAAGTCTTGGCTTAGCGTCATGAAATCGGGGCTGAATTCCTCTGAGCTACTGATAGCTTCCTCAAAATCATTCATGTCACCCAGCTAAAAAGCATCATCATCGTCAGCATATGAGACACTTTTTGAATGCCTCAGATACTGCGTCATTGCGATGATGCGCAATGCACACTTAAACTCAAGTGGAGTTGGAATTGGGTCCCTTTGGCGTACGGTCGAAAAATATTCTTCAACCTGTCCTGCGTGAAGCGGGACATAAGGACAAATTTATAGCCTTCATTCTTCAGCAGCCTGTGCTGGAGGTCCAGAATAGAGGCCGTAGACAATATGATTCCTGTTTGTACAGGTTTAAATTCACCTCCCCCATTTGCACGGTTTCAAACATCTCTTTAAACTTCCGAAGGAAATGTATGGCTGACCGGTACTTTTCCTGGTCAAAGAGGCGCAGTGCTGTTGTAGGGCTCCGTGTGCACATGAGGTCAAACCAAAGGTTTACCTGGTCGATGAACCAAGCTGTTGTCAGCACAGCACGCTCCCAGTTTTCGTGCTCCACCATGAACCGCAGGGCGCTGGCCGCTGAATGGCGAAAGATAGCCAAGCTGTTGCTCACCTGCAAGGAAAGATGTGCACAACATGTGACGTCACGACCGTTCTTCATTGCATATGTGTTTGCAATGTGTGCGCATGAGTGTAAACCGGTATTTTACACTCGCCTTCATTCTGTCAAACTGGTTCTGTGTCAGCAGCTCAGGTAGGAGCTTGGGAGCCAGCTTGAACGTTGCGGTTTTTTGGTCCTCGACAAGTATTTTTACTGGGGCTAATGATATTTTTCCTGGTGGGAGGTTGTTTTCTTTGGCGGCATGATGCCCGCAGAGGTTTTTTGCAAGGTGAGGGACATCTGCTATTACAGCGATTTCATTTGTTGGGTCAGATGGGTGGGGGAATTTGTTGACAAGCCTCGACTGCCTCCCTACAACTACACCTAACTCTCTCCACAGGCTCCTGTTGCCTGACCCCATGCCAGATGTTAATGCCACCACGTTAAGGCCGACCCTGTGACATCTTTCCAGGACGTCACGGACACACTTTCCCACGTCTTCAATATCAACTGAATTGCCTTGAGAGAAAAAAATTACATTGAGCTGTGCTGACGACAGCAGAATGTGACCTTTCTTCCAAATCGAACGCTTCGCAAAATAGATGATTGAAAACATGGCTAACCTGTGTAGTGGTAGCCCACAACTTCCTTCCACCGGGAAGTAAGTCCGCCCAGCATGAAGACTAGCACCTTCGTGGCGAGCACCTTGTCTGGAGCCCCGGGGACTGGCAACGTGGTGTAGCCACGCACAGAACCCGTGCTGGCATCGTACTCCATTTTCGCCACGATTGCCATCACGTCAAGCATTAAGACACATTGCCTTTCATTTTTGCTTAGGTTTGGAACTTTTGACTGCAGGAGGGCGAATACTTCGCTAATAATGCTAGGTTCAAATTTTACGTCTGAAAAAAAGAAAAAAGGAAAAAGGAGACTTTTACTACAGAAGAGTCGAAAAAGTTTGTGACAATACCTTGCAAGCGGTGCCTCAAGGTGCGTGTGGAAGGGAGGGGCTGGCCTTGCGCTAGAAGCATGTCATCGCCCGTTGCAGCACATGCGAAATGGAGCTGCAACGCCTGCTTGACGGTTTCGTTGGACCATTTGGAGCTACTACTTGAGCGCTTGGACAGGGCGCTCAGTTGGTGTGTCGAAAGACTTTTTGGAGACCTTCTTTCAGTCGGTGGTGGTCCTGTTATGCTTTCTTTTTTCTTTTTCCTCGTGACGCAACTTCAGCTCCAGCTTGTGAATTCTGTTTTGAAGTTGCTGCTGCAATTCCTGTGAAAGCTAAAACAACAAAAATAAAAATTCAGTGCACTGTCAGACCTGTTGCATGCCAACTTCATACCATAATGAGTTGACTAAATCGCAAACTCACTGATGCAAGACATTCACTTTTAAAAGAGCTTTTAATAACTTGGAATGCGGGAATACTTTCACAGGGGACATGAAGACAACATACAAGTTTTTTTTATTTAGAAGATTTGACGTTTTGCAGTGCCCCCAAGACTTTTTTTATTTGAAAGATTTGACGTTTTTTAGTGCCCCCAAGACTTGCACAGCAAAAAACGATGCAGTATTCACTAAGAGGTTAAACAATTTAACCCACAGTTCGATTCTGCCACTAACTCATGTGATTCATGCCGTCAGCGATAGCGAATACAGAGCAGGTACTAGACATGATTTTTAGTATGCTGACTCGGGCTGTAGGAATAGCGGACGCATATTCACCGCCGCACGAAGCCGGCCTAGGCGGTGCTCGCCACGCAACAGGTTCGTATCATCCGCGGTTCGGTCAGCTGACGGCGTACTACATCGTCGGCAGTGACAGCTGCCGTACCGAGCCGTGCATCGTATGTTGTAGCGTCGCCGTAGAGTGACAACGTTAGGCGATAACGACTATGGCTTCCCCCAGCGTGTTCCGCATTGAAAAATATAGGTTTGACAACGCATGCGTCCGCCAACGCATCCGTCCGCCTCACATTCCCCGTTCTTATCGCCGTCGCCGATCAGGCTAGGATTAGTTATCCTCGCCGCCAAGCGGACTTACCTCGCAAAGCTTGGCGTGTTCTCGAGGCTCCCACCCCTTCCGGTTGATTTTTCAGAGCCACAGCTGACGCCATTGCTGTTCTTTAGGCAGTCGAAACAATCGGTAGCCATCGAGGCTATTGTTCGTGCAGTTTTCAGCGCAGCAGCCACCCATGCTTCTTTTCCAGCCTGGCGCTGTGTTTACAAACAAACATGGCGTCGTCTCCTCTCCTTCCTCAACCGCGGTTGCTATGCGCGTCGTTAAGCAGTACGTCACCAAGACTGAGAGTGACGTCAAACGTATTTGCGGTCTACGCATGGTGCCAGGCTTCCCATTGAAATGCATTATTGGCCAAACATTGTAGTTGTATAGAAGGCTCTGATGCCGTTGAGCCGAAAGCGCCACGGTGGGCGCTGCGGGCTGCGGTGTCACCGATCTTCATACCGCGCCACTTGCTGCGTGCACTTGCTCAGTTCGCTGGGTTCACCGTTATTCGCAATTGTCTCCGCTCTGTCGAAGACGCCGAGGACTCCATACCGCTTCCGAGCACGAGCGAAGCCGTCGCTGCCGTGGCCCTGCTACGGCGATACTGCAGTGCCATTGATGACAGCGGTCTTGTGCTTGTCGACCGTTTAGATACCGTGGAGCAAGCAGTCACCAGCAACGCGTTGCGTTCCAAGAAGCAGGATACACTCACGCAGTTCTTCCGCCCCAATAAATTATTTTCTTTCCGAGAAAGTGTCGTATCAATAGTGAACTGCAGGGTGATAAGAGCTCAGCGTTAGCTCGTTACTCCGTCGGCAAGATTGGTCTCATATAAGTTTTTTGCTTCACTTTCAATATCGAATTTTCGCTATATCGAACTGTTTTACAATCCTCGCGCTGTTCGATATCAGCGGGCTTTACTGTACAATAAAAGAAAGCAGTTGAAGCACAAATAATTGGTTGATTGTAGGGTTTCACGCGCCGACGCAACGCAGGCGATTAGGCGCGCCGAAGTGGAGGGCTCCGGATTAATTTTGGACCACCTGGGTATCTTCAAAGTGCGCCGAAATCTAATACGCACAGGGCTTTCGCCTCTATCAGAACAGCGGCCGCCGCGGCCGGGAATCGAACCTGCGTCCTCGTGCTAGCAGCACAACGCCTTAGCCACTGAGCCACCGCGGCGGGTTTGAAGCACTAATAGTACCATGAAGAATTTTCCCAGCTTATCTAAATAATTTCTCATCGGTACACGTGACGATGTCACGGGGAGCAGTTTTCTGAGCAGCAAAATCTTGACTTCGGAGAAGAACCTTGATTTGGAGCTGTTAACCACAATTAATCGACTTAGAAGCTTAAAAAATAACTTTTTAACAATTTCAGAGGAAAGTATACCTGCTAATGATCATGGAATGCACACAACCCTGAAGCAGCCTTTGTATAAAATTTATTAACAGGATATTACAGGTTATGCATTGCGCTACCACCTTACAAACCATTTAACCTGAGTGATAAAATATAAAATATTTGAGAAACAATTCTCACTCTGACATATTTTGAAAGAAATATGTCACCCTTGTTATTCATAAAATACTTTCATTTCACAACAATTGTACCTGCGTAAAGATGTTTCAACCTGGGTTAAACACAACCATTAAAAAAGAAATCACACTTCAACAAATAAACACTACGATTGCAAAAAAATTGTAGCCACATAGTACAACGCGTCTGTTAGGGTGAGCGTATTTCTGTAAACTAGGTTCTGTTCGTAAACAGTTATTTGAAAAATAAAACTATCGCACTTCGAAAACATTAAAATACTTTGATTGCGGAAACATTGCACTTGGGTAAAAGGTGCTGCAAACCAGCTTTAACCTGTCAATAAAAGCACACTTTAAAAATAAACATTCTGATTGCACAAAACTAGTAGTGACATACTAGTACGCGTTTGCTTACGATGAGCAATATAATTAAGCACATTATTGTTTTGTTTTTTTGTACATCTGCCGATTTCGCTCTTCAAGCTTCCCCAATGCTTCGTGTAGGGTAGCTTTTCCTTTTTCCAGGAGAACAAAGTTCCTCTGCACTTTTCAGATGTACCTTGCTTGAGGTAACCTGATCCTCAGGAACTTTCATCTGTTCTGACAGCCCAGGCTGCTGTGGAGTGCTGTCGTCCTCTGTTGCCTCGGGTTTGCTAGTGGCTGCCTGAGCACTAACCCTCATTGCATGCTTGGCCCGAGGCTGCATTACAACTCTGATGAGGTCAGGATCCAAAGGTACCTTCGTGGCATGGCCGCCGTAGCGCTGAAGGTGAGATGTTGCTTGACGCATGGCGTTTATGCTCGCAATGTTCAAACAACTTCGTCCTCCGATCACGTGTTTGTTCTCACCGAAGCCCCGCTAGAAGTCGGCATTTTCTTGAGGCAGACAAAGCAGTGCTTTGATGGTCTTGTAGGAAGCAGACTCTGTAGGATGCGGTGGCCTCCTACATTTTATTGGAGAGAGAGTAGGCCCGGCCAGGAGTCGGAGAGGTGCAGACATGATGCCGCCCAGGCACTCGGTCGTGTTCCATCTCGTGGCGCGTGCCACTGCTGACGCTGGCCGGGCAAGCACCGCTGATGATGGTGGTGGGATGATGCAGATGATAGTGGCGCTGCTGGAAGATGAGGTGCGCGCCACTATATGGCTCCCCCCTAGCGCTGGGCGCGTTAACATGAGTTTTTAACATGTACGATGTTGAGTGCGAAAATACTATGCACAGGTATGTACAACACGAGCAGTCACGGAGGTTTGTCCGCATTAGAGTTGAGACAGCAATCCTGGTCGGTCGGGTGAGAGCGTCCGGGGTGTAGACAGACCTCCGGTGGCCTAGCCTGGCAGTGGCGTAGGGGACGCAGACTGACACGTACGTCTTCTGATGCGAAATCAAACAGGCGCACCCAGAGGCACAAGACAGGTCGGCAGGAGCTCGGGTGCATCGTGGGGTCCACAAAGCGGCCCCAGGAACTTGGCGGAGAAGGCTTGCGTGTGTTGGACGGCTCCGTCAGGACACCAGTTCTTTTGTTGCATGGAGCGCGCCAACGTCTGCGGCGTAAGCGCTGCGGTCGACCCTGTGCTCGTCTAAGAGTAGGCGGTTTAGGGGCCCTGGAGCATCGTGGTGGGTCGAAGGGACGCTTATGATGACGTGTGAAGACCGGCGAGTCACGTAGCATGATGGTGAATGCCCTGCTAACTCCAACGAACCGTTGTCGATAGGGGTGGGCGAAAGGGCATTTCCAGGTAGTTGGCGACGTCCGCACAGTCGTTTAAGGGTCGGATCGATGTTTGTGCGGTCGCTTGTAGCTGCGATCGGTCCGACCGGAAATGCGTGGTCGTCTTGCGAATGACCTGGCGAGAGTGCATAGGGAGGAGAAGGACGAATAGAGTCTTCCAGGTTCCCACTCACTGGTGCTATCCGAGCTTCGTGCGTCGCAAGTTTTGACGCGTCTACCATCGCTCGCTCCGGGTTGGCTAGCCAACATGGTTTGTGGTTGTAGGGCAGGTCACGCGGAAGCGCCGCTGGATGTGAAACCGCGTTGGAGTCTACACCGGCTGTGGATGACATTGGTGTAGGCGACTGAGGCAGAAGGGCTCCGACGACGTGGTGAAATTTGGTTTCTTGAGAGGTGATCCGAGCCAGCTGGAATTGCGCCTCAGGTTGCAGAAACCAGGTCGTCGGGTGGCGCTCCCAGAATTGCGGAAGCCGAACGGTCAAGGCTGAGACAGCTTCGCCGGCTTCTCGTGAACGGGTTGAGTCCTGGTTGTCGAGGGACATGGCTCTACATTAACCTCGGTGGCGCGTTCGGTATGGTCACAAATCGTAGGGCGCTATGTCGGGCAAGAGAAAGGAGCCTCAGGCAGGACAACCGTTCGTCGCAAGTCAAAGTCAGATTCTGTTTTGTGAGCACCAGCGAGACCCCCGTGTCATCGTGCGCTCGCGTTGCCGCGCAGCCTGTGGCCATGTCGATCGGGCTGCTGCGCGGGGAGATGCGCTCGATCCAGCGATGTCGCTGGACGTGCTGCTACACGGCTTCCCCCCAAGAGAGCAGCGAGAGTGACGATGGGAAAAGTCATGCGAAATTCCAGTGGACACGCCGGGGTGTCTTGTTGTTGTGGGCACAGCAGGTTCGAACGAAGGACTTCGGCGGGAGGCTCGAGGTACGCGGGCTTTAGTCGTTCATTGGCCATGTGGCTTAGGTTACGTTGGTGTCCACGACAAAAGTAGTCGAGTGACGTTGAACGACCGGATAGGGGCCGAAGTAATGAGGCCGCAATGGTCCTCGGACGGGTCCGTAGCGCACAAATGCATGTGTGGAAGGTTTGAGGTCAGGGTGCGTGTAAGTCGGGTACTTTGCAAGGCGTGTGGGTTGAGGCCGAAGGTGCCGAAAAACGTCTCGTAGGTGATGGGCGTAGTCACTTGCAGGGACAGGTTGCGAATACTCGTCGAACAAGTCCGCTGGCAAATGCAGAGGTGTATCGTAGACGAGCTCAGCAGACGTGCACGAGAGGTCCACTTTGTACACGCTGCGGATTCCAAGGAGCGTCAGTGGTAGTCGTTGGACCCACTCGGTTGGGCATCCGTGCGCTGGGAGTGAAGACTTGAGGTGTCGTTGGAAACGCTCGACGAGGCCATTTGACTGCGGGGGGTATGCCGCTGTTCGGAGAAGAGTCGTGCCGAGATGGTGTAGTAGTTCTGTTAACAGGGACGACTCGAACTGCCATCCGCGATCGGTGACAACAGTGGAAGGGCATCCGTAGCGCGACACCCTGGTAGAGACAAAGGCTGAAGCTACTGTGGTGGCCGTGATGTCTGTGAGAGGGCAGGCGTCGGGCCAACGTGTGAAGCGGTCAACACAAGCTTATACATAAGGGGGTACTTCTTCCCGCATGTAGAAGACTTCAGCAAGAACACCTTTGCCCAATAAACATCAACTTTCTCTTCCAACCTTAGAGGGCCTTCGCAACCAGCACACCCGAACAAGTGCCACTCATCGGCGAGTGACGACATCTACACATCAGTTACAACTTCAGGGAGCTTCTCAACAAGGTAGCGCAGAGAAAACTTCTCTTTCAATGCAGTTATAGTCGAGTGCGAGAAAGATGGCGTGCTTGATGACCTTGTTGGCTAAGGGGAGCGTTTTTGGCAGTGCCTTTCCGTAGGCCAAGTAGAAGGATCGAGCCTCAAAGCGCAATGTGTTTTTTTCTGCTGGGTCCCAAGCCTCCATAACTTTTTTGGTGTCCGCGCCGAGCTCTGACCGTGCCTTCCAGAGTGCTGAATTATCTAAGGCAAGCTTCATTAGATCCTGTACACTACGCATAGCTACGCCGACCTCGACTACGGACCCGTTGCACCAACGTCCCATTATATCGTATCATATATACCTAAAACGTGTGAAACAGATGTGGTTACCACCGGGAGTAAAGGTTTGCAGCAGCATCCTTCAAAAAGAAATTACGAAGTGCCGGTCACTGTTCTTGAATGCGAGACAATCGGTCCTCCAGTGTGAGCCACGGATTTGAGCCGAAGGAACACATCGGGTGCTCTTCCCAGCACTTTTTGTTGTTTTTCCGCCTTCAGCGCTCATAGCATGTTTGAAATATAGTATACATCCCCCACTTGTTCCTCCACATCGAAGCAAAACATATCAAGTGCCTTGGCTAATGAATTGTGCACGTTGTACAGGGTACATTATTACAACGGGCGGAATTTGTACATTCGACGTCATGATTGCCGGCGGAACGGCGCAATAGCAGCGCGACAGGACCGCAACTAAGGTGAGTATACTATGAAACCCAAAATTCTGGCACAACAATTATTGCACCCGATCGCCCGGCTATCGCGAGCAGTGTAAACCAAGAAAAAGTGAAGACGCATAGGACTCTACAACGGGGGGGGGGGGGGGTTCATGGTGTAGCAGTTTTCTCAGCGGTAGGAACTCATATTAGCCGAGCTGCTCTGCGCTGTACACCATGTGTACAAGCCGCCGTTAAAAATACCCACGAATATGTCCACACGACCAGGCGGCTCGAAGTTCCTTCGCATGACAGCCGGTTAACATTTCGTTGCTGTTCAAACACTCATAAGGATTACTGCGCTCCCCTGTGAAAGTTTACATTATGCACCGGTGGAAATTTTGACAATTTGGCTGGAAATTACGCACACGCGCGGGAATATTCAGAAACATTAGGAATAGCAAACAATAACGCGATAGCGCAATTACCAGCCAAGTTGCGGCATTATTTCTCCCCCTCATACAGATTCTATTCTCTATGTACAAACAGCAATAATAAATACATGCAGTCGGGAAGATCCGCCCCCTCCAAATGAAATACTCAACTTTAATCATTGCAGGCCAGCAAACGCCGCAGCGCCGACACGGAAACCGCGGAGACCAGAAGAACACGCCGCACAAAACTAAAAAAATTAAAGCCGTTCCACTGAACGCGAAAGCTGACGGAAGTGCGGAGCAGTGATTCGCCATAATGGGCTGTAGCGCCGTTATCCGCTCACTGATAACACCCATTGCAATTCAAATTTCCCGCCTCCGCAGGGTTCGCGTGCCCCGTGCCAGAAACAGCGTCAGCGTGAGTTCTGCTTTTAAATGCAGAGCATTTCTTTAACTCACGATGTCACCCGTTCTTGGCGTCCGTAGTTGTCCGCATCGCTCGCCTCGACATGCCCGGCTCAGACGCTTCGCTATCGGCGCGATCAACATTCGATAGCGCGCCCAGGCACGTTTCAAGGAGACTCTCTCCCCTCTCTCGGACTCAATGTGAGCCGAGGCAGCCAATTTTACTGCTGACGAGCCTCAGTGGCTAAGGCGTTGCGCTGCTGAGCACGAGGTCGCGGGTTCGATTCCCGGGCGCGGCGGCCGCTTTTCTGATGGAGGCGAGAAGCAAAAACGCCCGTATGTACGAGATTTCGGCGCACGTTAAAGATCCTCAGGTGGTCAAAATTAATCCGGAGCCCTCCACTACGGCGCGCCTCATCGCCTGCGTTGCGTTGGCGCGTTAAACCCTACAATCAATCAATCAATACTGCTGACGAGCGCTCCCTCGTCAGCAGTTGCCACAAGTGCAACAACGTTAACGTAACGCAAACTACTTAACGTAGTGCGCCCCCGGAAATGCTCTGCATTTGATCGTGGCCCTGGCGAGGTGGATGTTTCACTGCGTCGCCATGCGAACAGTTTGCCACGCTTTAGTTTCAGTTCCGTATCTCCCCGCCGCGGCCGTGGAGAGAATGCGGCCGGCCGCGACTCTCGCAACCGCGGCGCTGCGGTTGCGAGTTGCGCTAGGAAAGCGAACGTCGTCTGCTAGCGGGGAGCGGACCGCGTTCCGCTCGGCATCTCCGGTCTTCGCCACTTCTGGCTGCGCACTGCAAGTTTTTTTTGTGCTTGCTTTTCCTCCCGCAAGTGCTGGCGTTGCACTGCCACGTTTTCTCGCTTACTATCGCAAAAACCAACCCAACTAGCGTTCCTAACTAAATGAACACGGATGCTGCGGGTTAATTACATATAATTTGCTTCAACTTCACCTGCAGTTTTTTTTTTTACGCTAGACAACGACAACATTAAGAAACAGTCCGCCACAAATAGCCAACACACGACGCACAAAGCGACGCTCATAGTCAGCGCGGGCCGGAGGCTTTGCGTGAACCCAGTCGCGCAAGCGACGCTGAGACCATAGCCTCCTTTATAACGGACCATAAAGAAGGCTACATGTGCTGAGATGAGCAATGCGACGCCCGCAGTGAGCCTCGCCTTGAGCGTCGTTTTGGGCTTAGGAGCAGGCGGAGGACACGGAAGGCTCACATTGTTTCCTACAGTTCCTCGGCCGCCAACAGGATTCTCGAAACGACGAATATATGCATTTGCATGCCAACACCGCGTCGCTTCACAATGACGGAAGCCATTTTAGGGAATTCGGCACTAAACATCGGTGCTTTAAGGGGCTTTAAAGTGAATTTGTCAAGGTTTTGTTTAAACTAAGTAGACTGGTTCAAATTTTCACACTTTTCATCGTTTATCCGGTTGATAAGTCGGTAATTATTTTATAAGGCGCGAAAGAAGAAAAGCTACCATGCGCGGTCTGCGGCGGCCGCACCAGCTAAAGGCTGTGATGACGCGAGGAGATGCACCTTGATCTATCACTTTCACCCCCATTTGGTGTAGCAAGTCGGGCGCAGCTTGGCTGGCCTCACTTGCCCATTAAAGATGTTTCTCTGTCTATCTCTCTCTCGACGATGTCCAAGGTTAGCATACAAGTTTCGGTTTCGTTTCTGTAAAACAACATCCTTGACATCCGACGGCATCGTTGGATAGGCATTCTCGATATCTCAGTAACCGTCGTACCGCGCTTCTGTTATGTTGTAGGCTGTAAAATGGCCAAGATAAGCCTCCCAGAACGGCTTGGAATCACTAGCGGAGGCCTACGCAGTCGATGAACGCCCTCCGCGTCACCGCAAACGCTCAAATGCCATGCGCTTTTGCCCCATATTTAGAGCTAACCTCACTCAGGATTTTATCGTAAAAAGCGTGTTCGCACCGGGCCAAGGGCCTGTTGATTCAGGCCTGTGCCCACTGCCCGCAAGCAGTCGGTGCTTGTGGCAACAGCACGCCAATGAGAACTCGCTAGGGCGTCAGTGTCAGCCTGCGCGTGTTCTGCGAACTCGTTCGTGGAGCAGTGAACGTTACGGCCCAAAAATGGTGAACTCACGTTAAAAAACATCGGCCGCAAAGCATTCACCATCCGGGACTCGAACTGGCGACTTGCGAAACAAAATAGCTAGCGCTTTAAACCACTCGACCACGAGCCAGCACCGCCAAGAATGGATATATCACGTATATAATGTAGAACCAGTTTACACTTGTACTTAGTTTTAGCATTTCAAGTACTTTAGGTGACTATTTGTTGTATAGCGATCGTGCAGTAAACGTCCCCCAAAGTTCCACAATATCTCATGTCTAGCAATTGCAATTCTTAGATTAAAAAGCCCGGGTGATTTTCCACTATTCAACTCATTTATGGGTTCTTCGATTTCGTATGACATATCTTTGTTAAAAAATTTCTTCTCCTCACTTTCCAACTGCGGCAAGCAATATAAGAACTCTGTTTCAAAACCCATATCTTTTGGATTTCGCATTGCAAAAAGATCGCGATAGTACTCTGTGAAAGCAAGAGCTATCTCATCCTTGTTTTGTGTCACAATAACCCCCTCTTTCGATTCGTACGATATCATTTTTACGAGCATATCTTTTTTCGTCAGTCAGAGCATGCTTCGTCGGTTGTTCACCGGCTGGCATTTTTTCGGCAGGTGCCCTTACCGTTACTCCTTTACATTTTTCATCGTCCAGTGTCTCAAGGGCCCGTTTTGTGTTTCTTATCTCCTCTATAAACTTTCCAGGTTCTTTGTACTCCTCTTTTACAAACTGTTTAAGGTTGCTAGGCAGGCCTGCCTCTTTTTGTCTTTCGCTCCTCTTCATCTCGCTGGATCGTTCTAGAGCCAGCAGCCAGCCTTGCAGTAGTGGGATATATAAGGAATATAATGTACAACCAGTTTACACTATTATTTAGTTTTAGCATTTTGAGTACTTTAGGTGAATATTTGTTGTATAGAACTCGTGCATGAGCGTCCGCCAAACGTCCACGATATCTCCCGTCTAATTGATTGATTGTAGGGTTTAACGCGCCGACGCAACGCAGGCGATGAGGCGCGCCGTAGTGGAGGGCTCCGGGTTAATGTTGACCACCTGGGGATCTTTAACGTGCGCCGAAATCTCGTACACACGGGCGTTTTTGCTTTTCGCCTCCATCAGAAAAGCGGCCGCCCCGGCCGGGAATCGAACCCGCCACCTCGTGCTCAGCAGCGCAACGCCTTAGATATCTCCCGTGTAGCAATTGCATTTCTTAGATGAAAAAGCGTTCGCAGATGTGTGGTCGTGCTGCTGACCGCTGTGCTTGTTCACACAGCGCAAAAAAGTGCTTCCGGCTCTCTAGGTTTGCGCTGTACGGTAAAAGTTTCAGTTGGTTTTATTTCTTTAGTACCTATATTGACTTCGCTGACTCCTGTCCCGCCTTTAGGTGGCATTAGATTTTACTACTAGCTTAAAGTCAGCGAAGCGTCGCATAAGCACTTGTGCAGCGCTTGCGTGGAGCGACCTAGACTCGGAGCTTGATACAGTGTACAAACTAAGAAATTAAGGAAAGGCACATTCTTCCATTGACAAACGTGTTGTGGATTAGTTTCAACTGAGCGAGCGAATTGCGACAACCCGTCGGTGGCCGGCGGACTAAACGCTGGGCCGACTGACTCGGTCGGAAGGTCGGCGAGCCGTGCAGTAGTGCAGCCAATTGCCAGCTGATCTCCCCCTGACGTCACACGAAAATGCCGCTAGAAAATGGCCGAGGGTGCAGAGAGGAAGACAGCATTTTTTGAATCGATTTTCACTAAATAAATTCGCGTAAACACGGTCAGAGTGGTTGAAACATGGCGTATGGACTCCGGACTACAATTTGCGCTAGTCATCCCGCAATGTTTACAAACCACTTCAGTGTGCCTTTAACGCAATAATGCGAAGTTGTACAGCGGACGCAAATTTAATGTTGCATCATCCACGGCAGCTCCCCCCAACACCTGCTAAGCCACTAGTACTTCTGAGTGACTGATTCGTAAGCACTCTTTTTTCGACTTTAAAATTACTCCACTACAGCCTGTAGAACATGCCCACCGCCATTCAGTGGGATTATTCAAGCCGAAAAACGATAAGCGATGATTGTACCGTTTACGTGGTCTTGTGTTCTATTTGGTGTTCTTTTTTGCGCGGAAGGAGGAGACGGAACAAATTTCCGGGGGAGGAGTTGGGGAAAAAAATAACACCTTCCCACGTGGGAACCCTGAGGGGATGCAAAGCCGTGCAATCTCGATCAGCTACTCGCCGCTGGCGTTTCAAAGCGGCTTGTCGTTCTCGAAGCGAGGAATTGGGTGGTGGACGCTGCCGTTTACGTTCGTCTTTCTGTCCAGAAGCTCCGACCATCTTTCTGTCCAGAAGCTCCGGATGAGCATAACTGCGGCGGGTCGCCGCATCCTTCACCAGATTGGCTGGACAGCACAGAATGTCAGTCCGCTTGATACAGATGGTCCCTTTGCTTAGAAACATGAACCCCTCACATGACGAGGGTCGCCGACAAGTACGGGCTCAAGTGCTCAACACCATCCTCGGTGGGGATCATGCAGTTATCTACAAAGACGCCTCCCAACACCGAGGGCAGCAGTACGCCATCATCGTGACTACCCCCAGAACCAACGTCCTTGCTTGTGCAAGACCGAAGACATGACGGCAGCAGAAGTGGCAGGCATCGTCTTGGCTCTGACTCAACCATGGGTTCGTAAGCTAGTCACCAATTCCCAACAAGCCTACCGTTACCAGTGGGGTTTGGTGTTCCGACCTGCACTGCGTGTGCTAAAAACCACTCCCCAGATGGTTCCGTTCAGGTCATCTGGACACCCGCTCACGCTTCCATATAGGGCAGCGAATACGCCCACCACGGCTGCACTTATACCCCCCGTGCTATGGAGCTGCACGAGGACAGTGTACCCGCTTGTCTCGTTCAGGGACATAGCCCATCATTATCGCCTTCTAAGACGGACCCTACCTTCGCCTTACCCTGACCTTTCAATAGAACAACAAACTACCCTTCGGCTCATATAATTCGGCTCCTTCCCACACCCGACGCGTCTTCACTTAATGCACCCGATTCGCTACGAAGCTGAATGTAAATTTTGCTCAGAAGTAGGAACACTCCGCCACATAATCGGGGTGTGCGACTTTAGCACGAGCACCCTCCTCTCTTTCTGTCAACTACCGAACAAGAGCAATTGGAGATGCTACTGCCCAGCCCCTCTCTGCCTACCCAGCTTCAGCTGGTGGACAGAGCACAGGCTGCGCGGACTGAATATGGGCTGCAGTGAAGAAGGAACCACTCCGCTGGGCCGCACTATGGGCCGTTTAGAAATCTAAATAGAAGTACTTCCTTCTCCTCCGCCGCCGTCGCTGCCGCCAATCTCGTTGCCTCCGTCCGCGACGGCATAGACGGAGAAGTGAGATCGTCTAACACCTGGTTTGAGCTTTAATTTTATAAAAAAAAAGGGTTTCCGCTGATGTGCTACACCAACAGAACTCAACCAACCACCGTTCATGCATCATGCAATAATTTGACCTTACCAAGAATATCTCTTCGAAGTAATAGAGCGTGTAGTTAAGTGCATTTCACTTCTATCTGGTTTGATTATTTGTAGAGCGACACGCGGGCAGTTAAGTGCCGTCGATGGGTAATCGTTTTGGGTGCCGTTTAAGCTTTGGTTTCCAACCACATTCACAGGGTGGGTTGGCGCTAATTTTTTCCTTCTTTGCCGCTTTATAAAATAATTACCGACTTATCAACCGGATAAACGATCAAAAGTGGGGTAATTTGAGCCAGTCTACGCAGTGCAAGCAAATTTGGAGGCTTGACAAATTCACTTCAGTGTCCCTTTAACCGTTAGTGAGGCTATTAGTCAGATGTATCCGATACGGCTCGACGGAACGTCGGGTCCTACTACATTTATTCCCTACAGCCTGCATCCAAGCTTGGTTTGATCTCGCAAGAAAGATGAAAACTTGTTATTCTCACTAAGAAAAGACGTTTCTACACGATATTGAAATCAAATGCAAACAATGACAATCGGAGAAAGAAACACATGCTGACGAAAGTTGAGCGACATGATCTGCCTCGAGAGCTCTAAAACATTCGGGAACTTTGGTCCCCTGTTCAAGGTTACCGTTGTCTAAATTAGCAGTGCTGGAGCTTATGTGCACGGCATTAAACGGTAACGATGATATTTGTAACGATGATATTTACCACCTCGCGTAATTGGAAGCTGGGATGAATTTATATAACGCACTCGAAGGCGCCATGCGAACGTAGCACAGAGATGGAGGAGCGAAGATTCCGCCACTCGTACCTCCCACTCCAGACTGACAAATTAAGTTTATCGGCACCGTAGCCCCCGTCCACGTTTATAATGAGTTGCTGTTGTCACTCCTTATCAGACATCGTGAACTTGTAAAAGCACAGTTACTGCTGTAAAGGTCCGGGGCCCCGTTTCATTTGGCCGGCTGGTACGAGCATGCGATTGCTCTCCACACGTGCGGTGGGACTAAAATTACGTAGCTACAGATGTACTGCGCCCACACGGGGGCAGCTGTACGATATAAGTGAGTCAGAGCGCACGCGACATCACACAGGCCATTGAAAATGCATTTATTGAATGATTCTTAGTATGTTTTCAAAGGAGGTGGTGTTTCGTGCGGCAAAAACGTCTCCACGGGCTAAAAGCATCTCGGTTTCCATAACTCAACACTTAGTCAGCCTTATCGATGACCCAGACAATTATGCTTTGGCGCGTAACTTATGGATCATTCGCGACAATTCTACCGCCCCTGTTCCTCCACAGCATCATTTCTCGCATGAAACACATTGTCATGCTTGGCATAAGAACTTCGATGGCTTGCAAAGCGCAGTCTTTTTGCGACTTGGTCATTGTGAAGACTACGGCAGACATCCGAATTGAGCCGAGAATCTTACTGACAGTTACTTCGATTACTAGTTGCCTAGATTACCTAGTTACCTAGAGACGAAAGGTGTATCATGTGTATCATCCGCCTGACGGAGTGGCTTCCAACAGGCCGTAAAAGCAATAGGGGTCGGCCAAGGAGAAGATGGACGTATGAAGTACAACACTCTGGGGGAAAGCTTGAGCTTGGCTAGCAAGGGATAGAGACATGGCTTGAATCCTTTGGGAGAAGCCTGCGTCTTGCATGCGGCTTGTGCTGATGATGAAATATTTACGGCTAATAATTTCGCAAGTGTAAAAGAACCCAAGGTTTAGTCACAGTCAAGAATGTGTTTAGTAGTGTTTATGACACCATAATATTTTCATTTTTGAAATTTTGCACCAGTGGTTAGAGCTTCATGAAGAATTTTCGAATCGTCTTCATTGGTAATTTCTTTATAACGCAGGCGATCGTCCGAAAAGAGTCGCACTTTGCTGTGATACCATACTTTGCACTTCATTTACGCTGGGGCAGCGGGAACTTTAGGTAGTTGGCGTCAACTCGGTCGGCAGCCGTGCGGGGGCAATGTCATTGCTGTCATTTACATACTTTGTCGTTCTTTGCATTTGCGAACCCACAGTGTTGTCTCAAACTGTGCACACGGTTTGGTAAAGAATATCTACTGGAAAGGAACAACTGGCTGGCTGAGGTTTCCTAGAGCTTCGCACAGAGCCACAATCTTTTCTAGCTGGGTAAGCCTAACGTCGTGCTGCACACTCACGAGCTTCACTGTTATTTCCACCAGATGAAAACCGGTATTCCTTGCTTCGCTAAGTGTGTACAGCATCATCTCTTGTAAACCCTCTGACAGCCAACGCTGCGTCACTTGGCACAAGGTTATGTCATAGAGTTTCATACTAATACATACTAGAGGGAAATCTTTTTTTTTTTATTCAGAGATTATCCCTCATTACCCAAGGCGCTACAGGAGGGGGGGCATCAATAAATCTTAATTTTTACTGCACACTTGCGCTTCAGACCACCTTATCCACTCTTTATGGTTCTAACAAAAAAATTATTTGGAAGTCCTGGTGCGGAATTTTGTATCTTTCTTTGTTAATCGCTTTCATATTATGAAGTATCTGAAAAAAGATCCTTAATCTCAATTTTGGTCTCCGCGAGGCAAGGAGCTCCCACCCAAGTTCGTTTTTCATCTCAGTGCAACTATCTCCCCTCTTGTACCGTCCCAACACGAACCTAGCCGGCCGGTTTTGAATTTCCCCTTGCCCGTCGCATCCGATACGGCACAGGCATAGTCTATTATAGGGACCCTTTGACAACATTGTTGGGTCCGCGTGTACATTGTACGTGTATTTTTTTTTGTTTATATAAACTTCAAACTTCAAGTAGGCCGTGTTAAGTTTTGCACTGGAGTTTGTAAATTGCGTTGCATAAAATTCAACGCCCTTCCAGATTTCCCCACCACTTACTTACGTTAGCGTTTCATGAGCAATGGGATGCAAACACTCCACCTAAACATTTATATCTGCAGCTTTTTAAATTACAGGCTCATTGTTTAATACGTACCCAGTCTCCATTAGCTTCCGTGTCCTTGTCAAAAGAACGTGAACTGACTTTCTATAATTTTAAAGTCATTTACCACGTATAGCGCCAATTGTGAACACGTTCGAAATCAATTTGCGGTATGGAAACGTCATTCTCACTTCTTATTTTTCTGTGCATGCCGCAATCGTCTGCAAAGAGTCTCACGCGTGATTGAATGCATACTGAAATATCACAAATATACACTGAAAACAAAAGTGGCCTCAATACACAGCCCCGTGAGACTCCCGACGTCATATCAACGTACTCAGACTCTTGCCGTTTAAAGTGACACATTGTCGACGCTGACAGGAATAATTTTCTAAACAATTAAGTGCAAAGGCATATATGTTTAGTAACTTACGTCTGTTACAATGAAATGAATGTGTTGCCGCATCGAATGCTTTACGAAAATCTAAGAAAATACAGTCGGTTTTCCCCCCTGAATTTAGAGGTCAGATCATGGTAAAAATCAACAAGTTGCGTGGTGCATGAGAACTCTTTGCGGAACCCGAGTGGGTCATTTGTTAAGATGTCTTCGATTAAGCGTTTTACTATTCCGGATTAGAGAATGTGTTCCTTTACATCGCACACTATTGAAGTTGAAGAAAATTGCCTGTAATTTTACATATCGCTTTTTGTCCCCCTTAAAGATTGGAACGACATAAGCAATTTCCCAGTCGACAGGCAAAACGCCTGTCAAAAAAGATTGTTGATAAATTATGAGCAGATACAACGAGATTGGTTTAGCACAGCGTCACAAAATATGCGGCGAAATTCCACCGGGGCGAACTGCTTTTGTTGCATCTATTTACTTTATTAGTTTTTCAATGCCACTTATGCTAAGATCGAACGGGTTCATTGGGGGATACATTACTGGCGTAGGATGAAGAAGTGTGGCGCCATCGGCAATCTGGCGCCGCCGTCGAGGAGAGCCGCGCTTCAGCGAGCGTTTCGTCATGTGCCTGGCAGACACGTTCCACTTGTCCTTGGCATGGGTCATGAAGAGGCTGTAAAGTTGCCTCTCTCTGCAAAACAGCAACAATATTACTCTAAAAGATTAATCAGATTTGTTTTTGTTAATATAAAAATGAAGCTTCCATTATTGACTATGAAGCTTCGACTATAGTGATTATTTCGAAGCTTCGAAAGAAAACAAATGTTACCATTTTTGTTAGCTTAGGTGAGGAACGTCGCTAGCTGCAATGGCGGCGCCGATGACGGCCCACGATGTCAGCGCCAGATTCCGTCTAGTATATATTAGCATGAAACTCTGTGGGTTATGTAGGATGCCGCAACACTCCGTAAGGCACTTATGGATAGCCCAGGCGTCCCGACCTTCTCAATGAAGTGATTGAACCTTGCGGTGCAATTAGAACGCAGTACTCAGCAGTATTATTGTGGTTATACCGCGACTAGGTTTGCGATCTCGGAAAAATAAAGCAGTACCGCTACACAAATACTTCAACGCAATCAATATTTACTGCGGCACGATTTCTGAACGCCTTTCAAAACAACACTGCCACGGTCATGCGCACATGTATAGCCTTGTACAGTTTTAGTTGAGCGCACGCAGCAGCTCTGCGCGCTCAAGCAACTTGCGGAGGCGCGAGAGCGCATGCGCAGTACGTAAGCGGCAGCCGCGCTCTTTGCGTGCGCCCGCAAGTTTTGGATTGTTGTGTTGCTGGTTTTGCGGGCTTTGCGGGCCGGGCGCGAGGCCCCTCCCATCCTCTTTCCGGTCGCTCTCGCACGTGAACGAAAAGAACAAAGGAACGGCGTCTCCCCACAAGCTGGTTTACGGCTTCTTATGGCTAGGTTTACGTCTGTCGCTGGCGACAACCACATGTTTCGTTCACCAATCTGGCGTTCAGTGGCGCTGCATGACACACAAAGCGCGCATTTCGGCGCTACTGGTTTATCCACGCATCAACTTCTGCGTGCGGTCAACTAAAACTGTATATTAACGAAGACTTT
Source organism: Haemaphysalis longicornis (assembly GCF_048455015.1). Taxonomy (NCBI): domain Eukaryota; kingdom Metazoa; phylum Arthropoda; class Arachnida; order Ixodida; family Ixodidae; genus Haemaphysalis; species Haemaphysalis longicornis. Next base: position 423,755 of record NW_027526411.1, on the reverse strand, counting down.
GCAGAAAGTGCTTAATGGCTGCCTCGGGACCACTGGATACGCTGGATACGCTTATCACCGCGCTACGAACACTGTGTCCGTGTGGGTTACATCTCTGAACGCAGTGGTCCAGTTGTGCTCATTGCAGCACATTGCCCTATCTGCCGACACAATACTTACAGTTCAAGCGTACCTGGTGTCAGGCGCTGACATCAGCCACTATATCACCTCGGGTGTGGATCCCGGGGAGGATCCGGGCTACCTTCGTGACAACATAAGGTGTGACACCCATGAAGTGCTTCTTGTGAGCTATATATATTGGAGCCAACTGCACCTTCCTCTTGACGCTACGGGGCCCGCTGAAACCTCCCAACCGGCTTTTCTACAATGGTTTTGTCCTCCGGCCCCGTCCTTTCCAAGCCGGGGTACTGCACTGCCACCCTTGTTTTCGCCGTGGTCACATGAGCACTTCCTGTTTTTTCCCAACACCGGATTCTAATGAAGACGAAACGGCTTCCCCTCAACAGCCAAAGTGTAAGTGCGGTCTCTGTAGTTTTAATGACCATGAGATCACAGATAAAGGCTGCCCCACCATAGCAAGGCAATGTGTGCGAGGCGCCGTGCATGGCGTGCTCGTGCCGAGCCAGACCAAATCTTAACGTTCAACCATTTCGACTGTTTGGTGGAAGATGAGGACGCCATGGAGGAGGAGGAAGCCACGGAGTCTCCCTCGCAGCCACCATATCGAGACGTTACCCGTGGTTTGCGCCGTCGTCGGCAAGTTGCTTCTGAGCCACCATTGTCTTCTGTGGCGGACGACCTTGTGGCCCTAGATGAAAAGCTGGCCTCGCTGCATGGGGAAATTAACGAACTCACTAAGCGGCGGCCTCAACTAGCACGCCGCCAGCAGAACTTGCCTCAATCGTCTCATGACCTATCACGCCCGCCTCGTCTTTTCTCCAAGCCTCATCAGCAGGCCAGGTCTACGACTGCACTTCCCTCACCGCCAGCCTCTTCTGCCATGTCCCACAAACAGCTTCTCCAGTTTGTGGTGCACCAGCTGCAGACATTGGTTTCTGTACTTGCGGCACAACTTTACTAACTAGTCCGCTACCATGCCTGAACAACAACAGTACATTGTACAGTGGAACACACTAAACTTTTTTACGCCCTTTTGGCTAAAAATGTGTAAAATAATTGAATAAAGGGTGTTGGGAAGCCCTTACACCCTTTTTCTTGAATCTCAACACCCTTTTTCATAGCTTTCCACCCTTTTTGCATGAAAAAAAGGGTGTTGACCAACCTCAACACCCTTTTTTTTGGAAGGGTGTTGAAAGGGTGAGGAAAAGGTGTTCAGCTGTTCATTGATTGATGCCATGCATGCAATATAATTTAAAAAGACATCCCATTGTACCATCCTCAACTCCGTCAAAAATGTTCAAAAGCAAAAAAAAAAGCTCATTTGCAATGATCGCTTGTTTACACATATATGGTGCACCTCAGGGCCAAAGTTTGGCACGTGAAACCTTAATTTGACCTTTTAAAATAAAAAAGACAACTTTTCTACGCGGTCGTTAGAGCACAACTGGTGTCTTTTCAGAGACAAAGTAGCCGAACTAACTAGTAACTATATCCCGCTCCGTTCCATTAAAACTAACCGATTCCCGTGGTTTAATAAACACCTTCAGCGACTTGCTAACAAAAAGAAGCGTGTATACCGAAACGCGAAGCGCTCTAATCTTCCAGAAAAATGGCGCGCTTATCATGCTGCAAATCGAAGCTATCTTCGCGCGCTCCGTGAGGCCAAGCATACATATAACACGCAAACGTTGCCCGATATGTTTAAAAACAAACCACGTCAATTTTTGAATCTTGTGAATGGTCATAAGGATGATTCTATCACCATTCATTCAAGTGATGGCGTCGTGCTATCGGATGAACATGCTTCAGTGTTTAATGATTTCTTTGTAACTTCTTTTTCGAAATGCCAGCACGCACCTCATCCATCAGTTAATAGCCGTGAATTTTCTAACATGCCTCCAGTATTTATTGATCCCTGCGGCGTCGCTAAAATTATTGATAATCTTAATGTTTCCTCAGCCTCTGGCGTTGATAATATAAATTCCAAGTTTTTGAAAAACACTAAAGAGTACTCCTCAATTATTCTGTCTAAAATTTTTGAGCAGTCTTTGCTCACAGGCACCCTGCCGCGTGACTGGAAGGTAGGGAAGGTGGTTCCCGTCCATAAAAGTGCTGATAAACATACTGCCAATAACTACCGCCCCATTTCATTGACTTGCATTCCGTGCAAAATTTTGGAACATATTTTATCATCGGAAATCGCCCGCCACTTGGATTCTAACTCCTTTTTCCACAATTCACAACACAGGTTTCGTAAAAACGTTTTGTGTGAGACTCAACTAGCAGGCTTTACAAACTCCCTTCATAGCAAAATTGACCATGGTTCCTCAGTCGACTGCATATTTCTTGATTTCGCCAAAGCTTTCGACAAGGTGTCACATGAACTATTAATATTAAAACTAAGTAAGCTGAACCTTGATCCTAACGCTCTGGCCTGGTTACGTAACTTCCTCTTAAATCGCTCTCAGTTTGTCATTGTTAACCAAACCACGTCGTCTTTTTCTCTGGTATATTCAGGTGTTCCCCAAGGCTCTGTCCTCGGACCCCTGCTCTTCTTAATTTATATTAATGACCTGCCTAGTAAAGTTCAGTCTTCCATTAACCTATTCGCTGATGATTGTGTTCTTTACCGTGAGATTACCTCTGATATTGACTCCGCTATACTTCAGTCCGATATTAACATGATCTCTGCATGGTGTAACGACTGGTTGATGACACTTAATACAAATAAATGTAAAGTAATGCAAGTAACACGAAAAACACCTGGCAGCCCTAATTATACCCTTCATGTGAATATTCTTGAGACCGTAGCTTCTTATAAATACTTGGGCGTCTACATATCATCCAATCTGCCCTGGGAACAACATATAAACTATATAACAAACAATGCGAACCGGACATTGGACTATTTAAAACGTAATTTTTCTGGTCTAACATCTTTGCTGAAACTACAACTGTACAAAACACTTATACGCCCTAAATTAGAATACGCCGCTTCTATATGGGACCCTGGCCTCGCATATTTAGTTTCATCTGTCGAGTCCATCCAAAACCGCTCCGCCCGCTTCATCCTTTCCGAATATCATCGCACAGCTAGTGTAACGACCATGAAATCACAGCTGCTACTACCTGATCTGTCTTTACGCCGCCAGATACAACGTTTGTGTTTATTTCACAAAATTTTTTATCACGAGACGCTCCATGACTTGCTCCTATCAAGTCCCTGTTTCATATCTCGTCGCTTAGATCATCGCCTTAAAATTGAACCCATTCATTGCCATGCAAACATGTTCTTTTACTCTTTTCCAGCCCAAGCAATCAACCATTGTAACCGCCTTCCCGAACCCCTTGTATTAATCCGTAACAATAAGTTGTTTAGATCAGCTTTGACTACCCACGTTTGTAATAATACTTGATCCTAAAATTTCTTCAGCGCTGTTGTGCCTTGTTGTACTCATTTTGTCGTTGGTTTCGAACTGTTCACCGACATGACTATATAAGCCACTGCATATATGTAATATGTATCGCATCATAAAAAGTTTTGTAGCGCCTTTTTTTTCCCCACTTCATGTCCCTTAGGTATCGGTTTTCAAATGCTTATCTGTCGCTATTGTACACAGGCTACATTATTGTGCTTTTCTTGTGACTTTTCTCTTGATTTTGCTGTTTTGTCATTCCTTCTTTATTTGGACTTGTACTCTTGTTTATCCTGTATGCTTATTATTTTCTTGTATATCTGTACCTTTTATGCCCACTCCCCTCTGTAACGCCCTACCCGGGCCTTGAGGGTAACCTTAAATAAATAAATAAATAAATAAATAAATAAATAAATAAATAAATAAATAAATAAAACCTTCTTTAATTACGACTCGTATTTAATGCAGGTAAAGCAGTAACTTCTATGCACGACAGTGCACAGTAACAGAAACCAACGAGACACTCACAGGAATTTTTATGACAGTGTTTAGAACAGCGCAGAAACATTCAATGATGGGAAGAAAATGTTTCTTTATTATGCTCTATGCAAGTGGACAGCCTGTATTGGTAGATGCAATGACCAAGGCCATTATATATATTTAGTAGATGGCACAAAGTTGCAAGAATTACCTTACACAAGTAAATGTACAGCAATATGTGTCAGTTGTAAAATTATACCATGAACAATAACTGTGCAAATAAAAGGCAAAATATTTACAAGTAAAAAAATGCCCAAACTCCCCAGTAAAAACTGTTCAATAAATGCCTGTGCTTCACTGCTACACACGTGGAAACACAAAGCAGTCTCATGCCAAAGTAGGACGGTCCTAAGGCCTCTCAATAAATACTTCCGTGAGATTCCATCAATTCCTATGAAAAACTCTATACCAAGAATTCTATACGTATTATTAAAATTTGCTTCACTACAATGAACCAGTTTTTTTACAGAGGAGACATTTCTTTGTGGAAAAATAAATAGTTTTCTATCAAAATATGAAGGCCTTACTTAAGACCCCATGTATGTCACTACAAAGTGACAAACAAGCCCCCTAAAGGTCTTACATAAGAAGGCCCCATGAAGTGCTACCCAGCAAGCTCCCTAGAGTCGGCTTTACAACTAGACACAAGTGCACTGCTGGAAAGGCAGTTAAAAAAACTGGTTTTCTATGAAAATATGAAGGCTTTTCATTGGACCCCTTGTATAACCATGAAGTACATAACACCAAGCCCATTAGAGTTGGCTTCACTATATACACAAACGCATTGCTGGAAAGACTTTTTAAGAGGATGAGAAGTCATTCATATCAATGTAGAAAGGCTGCAGGGCCCTATAGGATTTTTCATGCTGGAAAAGTATGATACACCAAGCGTCACAGACGCAAAGACAAGTTTCCTTACTCAGTCTACACAAAAATGCTTAGGCAGTTTAAAACAATGCACGTCAGCACCAACATGGTCAGAGTCACAATTCAGTTATTGCAATGCTTGTCAGCAAATGTGAATATACAATAATTACAGCAAGGAATGACGTGGGCTGATAAAAGAGTACCCTCTATGTTGGTGCACATACAGGGGTTCTACCTCACACCTTGAAAGTGAAGTCAAGATTTTTTGTTCATTAGTCACACTTACTACATACGCATGGAAGTGCTCATCAAAACGAATAGTTTCGAGCAGTTTAGCAAGAACAAGGAGTGTTGAGTGGACATAAAATATATCACACTCCTGCAGAAACTCTGGAAGAGCATCTTCGGGAACACTGTGCACAAGGACACTCCCAACCTTATACACTCTACCATCTGCACTTCCAGACTTAACAGTGAAAGAAGTAGTTTCATTAAAGTTGTTCTCAATAATGAACTCCTTCACAGTGTCGGGCAGATGTTCAAAGCGAATTGGCCGGCATCCAGTTGTCGAAACACCTTTCTGGTCCCCAGCAATGAAACAAAAACTCTGATAAAACTGATGTCTCATTGACAAGCTGTGGGTCAGGTTCTTAAAGTTGCGTATCTTACGAGAAAGGTCTTTAAAATATTGGTGCTTAGCCTCAAAGCGCATTGCCCAAAGGTCTACCAAAGGTCCGAACTTCTGAATGCAGGATGCATAATGGATGAGGTAATGCATTTTGCAGAGATAAGAGACATTTGGAAAAAGGGAGTGAAAATCCTGTAGAAAAAATGTGATCTTGCGCTGCAAATATGCAATCTGCGTTACCGGAATATTGTGACACAAGAGAATGTCACAAATTTTCCTAAGAAGCAAGTAAAGGTGCCAAGTTTTGTTTTCTGATGGGATGCTGTCACCAACAAAAAACGACAGGTGGTGGAATAAGCAAAAGACCTGAGAAGCTGATTGCTTCATTTTTGCATTGCCATGTAGAAACTCAGGAGTTATAGCTTCGGGCCTATTTTTCGCATCACACTGATCATAATTCCAGTCAAGGATGCTCCTGTTCAAGTCCTTCAGGGAAAAAAAACCTTGGGAAATTAGAGAACCGATGATGTGCTTGAGCGCGAGAGGCAAAATACCCTCATGGATATCATGCATTACATCAGGCGGGAAATGTTCCGTTGGTTCAAATCCTTGTGATGTGATAGCACAAGGAGCTTTGACTCCATACAAAGAAGCTGTTGGCAGCCCTGCATTCAACATGTTTATATGGTGCTGATGCCCTGCAGGTGTACGCTGCAAAAAGTCACTTTCTTGAAGTTTATGCTTGATCTCATGGAGCACAGCCATGCAAAACCTACAGATTCTTCCATGGTTGAATCGACACTGAAAGCCTCCAACCCTGTGGCTTGAGAGGTTGTCACCAGTCATGACAAAAATGGAGCCCTTCATGACCTGCCCATTTGCAATTATGCCATCATTCTCAAGTTCCCTTATGTCCTGAAGCAGGGGCTCAAGGATCTTAGGTAGGCCATAGGTAGACACATGCTTATCCTTCACCAGAAGTACCAAATAAATGCCTGGTAGGGTTGAGCGGAACTGTGCACTAAAATTCAGCACAGAAAAATATACTGCAGTCATCTTGTGTTTGCCGCGCTTGCTTCCCAGGGGATTGCAAACATCGAACTCGTCGCTATAGAGCTGCAAACAGACGCGACTAGTGTCACCTTGGAAGTAAGCATGCCCTGCAAATGCAGTTCCATCAAACACAGAGCATAGGTACCCATCTTTCTTCTTTATGGAAGAATTAAATTCTGCCGAGCAAGCTGAATTTTCAAGGATAAATTTCAGCATACGACAGAGCGGCACGTAAGTCATCAGGTCAGACTTTCCATTAGAGTTAACTCCTAGCACTATTGTTTGTGGCTCAATGAGTGGAAGATGCGTCTTCCAAAAGGCGTTTCGGCCACATTTAGTGAGTAGCTGGTCCAGTTTGAGATCGCACAAAAGCTCTTTCACGTTTGCCGACATTTCAGCATAATCCTGAAGCCGCTGGTATTCAAAAAGATTTTTTACATACAAAATTACGTCATTGGCGATTTCATGCACAGTTGACTCAGGAAGCCGTTTTTGCTCCTTCCACTTTAGAAGCAACAATGCTAGCTGTTTCACATAGTCGCCTGAAGTAGGCTCCTCTGCTCTTTCAGCTTCGGAAGCCTGTTCTTGTGTGTCATCTGCACTGAAGGCAAGATCTCTAACACCCATGTCACTTTGAGAGGCAGCAACATCAACTGGAGCAGCCTCATCCCATACAGCACTTGCTTGGTCTTCCTCACCAGGCGATGCCTTGTCCTCAGCAAGTAACTCCGCATGCTTCCTGTAGATGTGCTTCTTGTATGATGGGAAGATGCGAAATGATTGCATGCATCCACTTAGGCCACACACCCAGTGCCCTTCATGCCCATGAGCAGTGTGGAGGTGCCGAAACAGGGACTTCAAAGAGAATGTATGCCTCGCACACCTGGGGCAGCGAAAGTAGCGGACACCTGGCATCTGCAAAGAAAACACATCTAATCGAGCCTCCGTCTTTATCATTGCCGCCATATCTCTTCAAGAAACCACAACAAAACGCAGCACAACAAATACAACAAACATAAGTACAATAAATTTTCTTCGAGAAAGCAGCAGTGATTTTGTTTAATATTCTACAAGACATTTAACAAAAATAACATGCTATGCTGAACAAAAAATAACGGATACACTTTGGGGGTGATCCTACACTCCTACATTGCTTTTTGACTCACTTAAGTCTTTCCATTTTTAATGATAGCTAAAATCGGAAAATGTTTGTTACGATTTTGCTAAATTCAGCAGCAGTTGATGAGGTAATGGGAAACAGCTATAATATATGTAGAGTATGCATTCCCATTATTCCATGTTCCCACAGTATACATTCATGTGAGTCCTTAATATGTTGAATGTATATTACATGTACTTGTAATACAGTGTAACTGGGGACGGAATAAGCTCAGAAACCGTGACATACCAAAAAAAAATTTCCTTATTTTTTTCTTGGTGACAAAGGGCCAATCACACAACTGCTAACCAAAGACACCCCCATGTGACTGCCAAGAAATTTTTTGGGACATTAACTACAGGCACAGGGCAGTGAATGTACGGCAACCGGAAACCATGACACTTAGTGCCGCATTTGGCAGTTAAGAACAAAAAGGGAGATAGCATGCCTCCAGTGCACTATTTTGTGAGGCTTCCCCTTCCATAAGATTTGCGTCTGCCATCATTGCAGTGCTCGTGGAAGGGAAAAATAACGGGTGCGAATATTTATTTAGTGCTTTTTGTTGTAGTTCCGGAAAGCTGTAATTATGTGCACACTAAATTATTTTAAATAACCAAAAATTACATACAAATATGATGTGTAAATTACTTTTTAGGGAAGCAACAGAAATATCACACTTTTCTTGTTATTTGATATATAGTATTGAGAGGCTGTTTTTTAAGTATGCATGAATGCTGGCTTAATTTTCCAAAGGAGGTCTGGGCCTCTTAAAAAACCCACAAGAGGCGTATGCACAAAAAATGAAAGGTCTGATGCCGTGTATGTGTGAAGTTTCCTTTAGAAATCCCCACCTGTTCTTGCAAGAGCTATAGTAAACATATTTGTTGAAATAAGCAATACAGCTAAAATCTAGAGATTACATCCCGAGGTTTGAAAGAATGAATTTTGAGCCATTATAGCAACGGCAAGAGGAAACACACAAGACCCACCATTGTGTTGTAGACAAATACTGGTAAAATTATGCACACAGAAAGTAATCTTGTGTCACCTAAGTAGCATTCACAAACAATATCGTAGCAGCAGCAAGAGGAAACACACAACCTCAGCAGCACCACAAGCCGCAACAGCAGCCACCAGTGACCCAGCCCTCACATGCAGCCGCCACTGCCGCCTAGCACATGGTAGCATGCATGCGCTAGTCTTTCTAATAATATACTGACACAATTTAAGAAAAAAAGAGATCTTACCTTTCTATGTTCTTTACACAGAAGTCCCGCCAGCAGTGTGGTTTCACGCTCTCACATGATTAGTCTCCTGCCTTCAATTCCCATGTGCTCCAGTTTTCCTGAAAATAAAAACAACTCTATTATAACAAAACTTTTCATATGCCCGGCTCTCTATGGAGCAATTCTTAAAAAGAAAACTAATATATGCCTTCCACTCGCCACTGAGCTTCCCGAAATTGTGACTTTTGTGCGTTGGAGTACATATACTGCAGCAGGGAAGGAATATTAACTGTAGCTTCAGCTACCAAGATTTATTCCTACACTCTTAGTGAACAGTTCCTTTGTGCTTGAAAGTGGGCCACTAATTTTCAGAGTACCGAATAGCCGCAATGTGCTGGGGAAAACAAAAATTTGTAATTGAAACTTTGTGATTGATTGATTGATTGTAGGGTTTAACGCGCCGACGCAACGCAGGCGATGAGGCGCGCCGTAGTGGAGGGCTCCGGATTAATTTTGACCACCTGGGGATCTATAACATGCGCCGAAATCTCGTAAACACGGGCGTTTTTGCTTTTCGCCTCCATCAGAAAAGCGGCCGCCTCGGCCGGGAATCGAACCCGCGACCTCGTGCTCAGCAGCGCAACGCCTTAGCCACTGAGCCACCGCGGCGGGTAATTGAAACTTTGTACCAGTGATGCCGATGTTTCAGCAAAGAAAAATAAAACTGCGTTGAAGTTTCGGTTCAGAAACTTGCCTTGACGAAGGCAAGTTTCTTTGTTGAAACATCGGCAGCACTGGGGCAAAGTTTCCATTATAAATTTTTGTTTTCCCTGACATTGTCGCTATTATGCCGCTATTATGCTTACTATTATGCTTATATTGCCACTATATATGCTTACCAAGATGATACTCTGAAAATTAGTGGCCCACTTTCAAGCACAAAGGACTATATTTGGAAATGAGGGGCTTGTTGAATGAACACAGAAAGAAAAGCTAGCAGTCAAGAAAGCCAAGGAAGGCAAAGGGGAAAGGAATTCATCAATTGTTCATGTTAATTGAGTAACTTTAATTTTTGAAATGAAACTCATGCACACACACACACATAGAAAACAAACAAAAAAAACTCACAAAGCACGTAGAAATACTGTACACAGTGCGATACATGGCAAGAACAATACAACGAAGTTGTACTCATGCAGTGGCTATGAGGCTTGCATTTATCAGAGTACAGTTACATAATATACTCTGATACACACACACACACACACACATGTGTTCGCTCCCCACAGACAAGTGTTTTTTTTTTACTGGTTTTCATAGAATAAAATAAATAGGGTAATTTCGCTAATAAGAATAAATTTGAAGATTTATCATTGCACGCAGAATTATTCCACGCATGCGTTAGCCTCCTATAGTGCTTGCTTAATTTTCGTATTTCTACGAGTCTGATTTGATTGATTGTTGCGTTCAGCGCGCCGACGCAACGCAGGCGATGAGGCGCGCCGTAGTGGAGGGCTCCCAATTAATTTTGACCACCTGGGGATCTTTATCGTGCACCGAAATCTCGTACACACGGGCGTTTTTGCTTTTCGCCTCCATCAGAAAAGCAGCTGCCGCGGCCGAGAATCGAACCCGTGACCTCGTGCTCAGCAGCGCAACGCCTTAGCCACTGAGCCACCGCGGCGGGTATATTTCTACGAGTCCCTCACTTGTTTATGCGCGTTCGTGCGCGTGCGACGCGTGATTAATTACGCGCCGACGCAACGCAGGGGACGAGGCACGCCGTAGGCTCCGGATTAATTTCGACCACCTGGGGGTCTTTAACGTGCGCCGAAATCTCGTGCACACGGGCGTTTTTGCTTTTCGCCTAAGCGGCCGCCGCGGCTGGGAATCGAACCCGCGACCTCGTGCTCAGCAGCGCAATTAATGCCTTAGCCACTGAGCCGCCGCGGCTGCATATGTTTTTTTTTTCTTGTAACACAACATTTATTTACAGAGATTTACATATGCACATGATACGAATGAGGCATTGACAAGTGTGCGCGTACATACTGTCGCGACATAACCCTCGGCCACCTTCAAATTGAGTCTTCGCCAAGTCAGAAAATACACAACACGTGACTGCGGGTGCAAAATTAATTACAAGTATGAAACCATGACGTATCAGAACACCGCAAAATCAAACAGAGTGAACAGAGAACGCTGGAAAAGAACCGAGTTCACAGGCGCGCGGGTCTATTCTCTTGGTTGACGTGAAAGGCATCTGATGAGTGGAGAAAAGCGTTGAGAGAACGCAGTGGTAGGACCACGCGCGAGTCACAGCCGTTGCCAGCGTTGCATTTTTTTCGCTTTCAACGATTATGCAGGGCTTTATTGGCATCCTTTTTGTGTGTGTGCGCGCGCGTGAGCGCGTGCTTTGTTAACGTGGAGTACGTTAACTAAATGAACCAAATATTTGATCTCACAAAATATATTAGCCCATGTCACTGTGCAGATTAATGCTGCCGAATTGCAATCGCTGATGTCTGACACTCTGGCCGGCCGAGTGGGGCTATTATATATACGTGAGAGCACGAGCGTGTGTGTGGAACAGTGTTGCGGAGTTACCAGTCCGGAATCGGAATGAATCCGGAATCAGTCCGCATTTTCGCGACCCCGGAATGGAATGGGAATGGAATGGGAATGGAATTAAGTGTATTTTGTCCGGAATGGAATGGGAATGGAATTACACGTATTTTCCCAAAATAAAGCACATGTGCGCGGTTTTTGTAAAAATATGCATAAACACGCAAAAGAACCCACCAGCCCAAGTTCAAACATCAGAAAGCCGGAGCCTTGAATTTAACAAACACAGTACTGTTAAAATCGATTGGCTGGTTTCAAGCACGGTACATGTATAAGCAGCGGTCCTACTACAATTCTACCCTTATATACAGCGCTGCTACGACATTCGTCGCGATTCTCCACGTAATAACCGCGGCTCTAGGCCGTTCGTATGCGTGGTGGGGAACTACCTGATGATGATGATGATGATTGCTATTGGTTTCCCCTTTGTAGCGGGGTGATGACATGTCATCTTACCAAAAAGGACTAATATACCCATCTTTTGCACTCTTGGTTTAAACTAGCGCTGCTTAGGGCAGGCACAAAAAGCTTATTAGGCACGAAATACTTCTTTTTTCCTGTTACAGGTGGTAACTGTCCTAGGCAATATTCCCCTCTCTGCTTTTCGTCCACCAGCATTCTAATCTTCTTTCCGTCCCCTCGACAGCCTTGAAGTTAACTTCCTCTGTGATACCCTTAAATCCTAGGGCTTCTGGAAGCCCAATATTCCCTTCATGTAGATTTAGATGGATACCCTTACATTCTAACACTATGTGCCGCATAGTTTCTGTTTCTTTCCCGCAAACCACGCATACCCCATCATTTTGTGAATACTTCCCCACAAAACTCTTAGCTCGCAGGCAGCCTGCTCTAGCCTCAAAAAGCAAAGCACTGCCCTGGGAATTATCGTGGAAATTTTCCTTTCTGATGTTCAATTTCTCAGCCCTGTACATTTCTAACGACGTTTTAGCTTCCATTTTTTTCCTCCATTTATTCGTTTCAATTTGCCTTGCCTCTTTTGCCTTACCGCGGAGGCATCCCCCCCCCCCCCTTCCCCCTCAACTTTTGTTTTTTGCTTCTGGAACCTTTGGCGACTCGCATGCAACCTTCCCGTCAGCGGGACGCTGACGCGGTGCTTGTGTTCACTGCAAACTTCCATATATCAGCTTACGCCCCATCTCACCTCACGCTCCCCAGTTCTCCCCCAGGAACGTTTGCAATACTGTCCCTCCTGTCTAGACACTTGGACGCCTTTGCCCGAAGAAGCGTCGACGAAGGCCTAAAATACCGGTTCGGGGATCCACCTGAAACGGAGAGCCCATGAAATAGGAACTGCGGCCATGGCTGCCCCTCCCAGCTCCGACGCGGCAATTAGCGGCCGAATAAAGGCCGTGTTCGCTCTGTTCTAGGGAGCGTCTGCAAAATCAGCGAACTGCTCGTGGCACAAACGAACCTCTCACCAGATAGAAGAAGCTCTTAATCGACCAGATTTAGGGAAAATTCCCAAGGTGGAGTAAGTTTCAATGAAGGAAAGCTTGACATTTACCTGAATGCAGCCATACGGCTACAAAGGAAAGCTAAACAGCTTTCTCAGCAACTTCGCAGTTGAAGAAAAATTCATCCCGGTCCAGGATTCGGACCCGCGACCACCGCTTAACCGGAGCATTCGCTCTACCAACTGGCTAAACAGGAGGCTAGCAATTTGTAGTGCGAGAGCGAATTGATCAACAACTCGAAGTGAAGAACAGGTGTTAATCGACCAGATTTAGGGAAAATCCCCAAGGTGTGAAGTAAGTTTCTATGAAGGAAAGTTTGACATACACCTGAATGCAGCCATACGGCTCCAGAGGAAAGCTACAAAGAAGCTCTCCGTCACCTGAACAGTCGCTACTGCAACCGACAAAAATATAATAAATAATTCTCGAGATAGCAAGTAGAGCTTTGATGACGACTTCTGCTTCCCCATGCTGGATGTAAGACTTAAGTAACCCCAACCCTGGCGCCTGAAAGGAGAGGAGGAGGGGGGGGGGGTTCTCTTGTTTACACTGCCGCCACGCTGGCGCCTGTAGGCGACAAAAGAAGACCAATGATTGATTTAGGAGCGCGCTCAACTGTACAAGCTAGGCGATGCTTCCGCCTCCACTTTCTGTGATCCCCCCCTCTTCTTCCCAGCTTTTTATGGGAAATAAACACCGATTTCATAGCGCACTACCACACACTTGCTCCTGCGCTCAGCGGCTCACGTACGCACAATACGTCCGCCAACATATGGCACTGTAGAAACAGTTTTTTTTATATTACCCGTGAAGAAAAAAACAAAACAAGCTGCATGCTGCAAGCTTTGTTCCGAAACGGTTCCGCCCTATTGGAAAGCGAACGCTAGCCGCTTTCCCTTGCTTTCTCCACTCTCTAGGGCAGTTTTCATTGTAAATGCGACGTCATCTGACGTGGAACGCGTGTTTTCCACGGCATTCCTGATAATGACAGCAAAGCGAAACCGGCCCTCAATCACGTCTTTCGAGCAGCTCATGACGGCAAAGCTAACAAGCACTTGTTATGTGCAACCGCTCAACATCATCACCATCATCAAATTTCGCGCACTTTTTAGCATGTGTGTGTCGTTCGTCACCCTCTTCGCTGTCACCGGGCGGCTGTTTCGGTTGCTTTCGGTTACTTCGGCTCGGCGTTCACTGCGCGACGATGCCACCGATACGGTGTCTTGTAAGCGTTCCGCCTTCAGAAACGAGGGGAGCACTTACTCTAGAGGATAGTTCGCTGGAGTGCTTACAACGCGCGATTGCTGTATTCCCGGTCCTCGGAAGCGCTGTGGACCCGTGGCGCTGCAGATTTCAAGTGAGTGGCATTTGTGGTTCCCTTTATGGCGCGCTCCTGCGCGAATCAGCTAACAATTGTCGCATGCTTCCTGTAAATAAACGCTGTTAATACCGGCATGAAACGAACGGAAGTTCAGCCTTTCATGGCGATAGCTTTTGCGCAAATATTTTGAGTACAAAAACAAAAAGGCGCGCGCAAGGACCAGCGCAGGAAACAGTTATTTTTAGGTCAATCCCTAACGATACACTTGCCCACGGTAGTACGTAATTTATGGCAGCCGTTTTTTTTTTCTTTTGAGGGAAGCCATGAAAAAGCTATAATCGCGGAGTTTTTCTCCATCGTAGTTTTCGCATGCCGTAAGCAAAGCGTAATGCATTAAAAGTGCAATTTCGACAAAGTTTTTCACGCACACGCGCGCGCGCGCGCACGCGCCAATAACGATATATTTGATTCTTGCTGCGTAATGGGCTTTCGTATATAGATCGCTTTTGCGTGCTTCTTGCTTGAAGCTATTTTTATTAATGGCTGACAAAGCTTGCGTCATCACTCATCACATCTATTGCAGATACTTGATCCAACTTTTAATGAATACGTGGACCTCGCTCCTGGAGAAGAGCTCCCTGACATGGCCAAGATTGTGGCATTGCAAGTGCAGGCACAGGCGAGATCTTCAGAAGCAGCTTTACTGTCTTCATCTGAATTCCAGGTATTTCAGTCTGAAACTAGCTTAAAAAATTTCTGTAAATATATGTAGAGTCGATATTACCAGCGTAGCAGTCTAAAAAATTTTGTAGAAGTTTTTGCAATGTGTAACAAAATGAACCAAGAACAACTTTTTTGGTCTAAGGAGGAAGTGCCTGGTGTTGCTTCTACTTTCCTGGAAAAGGAAAATGACCCTGTGGCCATCAACACCCGTTCGTTCATTGGTGCCCATGTTGTCGTTGGGGTCCCTGGGGCCATCATAGCCTGTGAACTGTAAGTTCATTTTATGCGTCTGCCTTTGCAATGTAGGTTCCCACAATACACAAGTAAAACACTATCTGTAGTTGCATGCGTCTTTTCTCCCCGTAAGCCACAAAACATCACCATGCCCAGGCTCCAGCAGCAGCCGTGCATGCATGCATGCAAAATGCCTTCTGCAATTCCCAGTTATGATAGCGTAAATCTCTCTGCCACTGTGCATAGTTCTCGGAAATAAAATAATTCAAATTTATCGCGCATTGTTCATGCATATGGGGAACAGGGTTGAGGAAATACAGTAGAATCTCGATAAAAGGAAATCGCTCAAACAGAATTGCCGCTTAAACGGAACAGTTGCCTGGAATTTGGTTGGTTTAGTATTCGGATAACGTAAAAAAACTCTCGGTAATCGGAACTAAAATTTCCGCATCAGCATGTAAACGAAACCAGAAATGGAACTTCTTGTGACATCCACTGGCATGAGAATCAGCTTTTTACGGTTCCGGCTGTTTCGTTCTTGTTTTTTTTTTCCTCCTCCATGCTTTTTTAGCCTTGTTGGCCTCGTAAGCCTCGTCTCGTAAGTGGTTAGCTGTGTTAGCGCAACGAATGCAACATCGCAGTTCTTGTTCCAGTCGTTTGGTCTCGATTCTATACGCCAAGGCTACAGGGCTCACCTCCTGTCGCCTCGTTCATGCCATCGTTGTGCTATTCGTCCTTCATTACCACGTTGCCGTCTTCTAAATTTGGTGGCTCATAAGCACTCGCGAAGTTGAGGCCTCTAGCCTCCGTGAAGATGCAGTTGCAAGGACTCAAACAAAAATAATTGACGCATTTTGTAGTGCACAGTGACTCATTGTTGCCAAATCAACTTTGTGAATGCTGTGCCTCCGCTTCTTGTAGTTTTCTTGCTTTCTGAAAACTATCAGCTACAGTCACTTTCTAGTGGTTAGAGTTCCATGAAATGCCCTTAGAAGTGTGTACGCACATAAATTAGCACCTTAGAACATCTCTCTCAGTAAACGAACTCCTGTTAAACGGAACTAATTTTTCCGGTCCCTTGAAGTTCCGTTTATCGAGAGTCTACTGTAAATTTCCGGCCTGTGGTGTAATCAGAGCACAAATGCCCTAATTTAGTGTGTTTTCGCGGCTTGCAGTGGGATTTTTTGTTTCAATTTGTAACACGATTTTATATTTTTATGGTTACATTCCAGTTCTTAGTTTCGCAGCAAAATTGGTCTCCTGCCATGAGTGAACATGTCATGGATGTATAGTAAAGTTGAATTTTCACAGTGAAATAATCTCTACTCACGCCGCAGCACGGGCACTTATTACCCGAGCACTTCCCTCGCCTCGCCTCAACCAAGTAACTCCCCCACCCCCCGACCGGACAGCCCTGACACCTCTCGACCCCACGTACAAATCAATCCTCTCCCACCACACTAACTCCCGACGGCGATACCCGCCCCCCCACCCTTCCCTCACCGCCAAACAGGCCTACATCTCCACCGACTACAGACCGAAACCTACTTTAACCACATCCTATCCCACATTTCCCTTCTCTCTTTCCACCCGACTGCCCACATTATCGCATCCCTCTCAACATCTACCACCTCGTTTTCTCCTGCCCCCAACACCCACTTCCCTCCCGTCCACATCCCCACACCCGTCCCCTTCAGCAGTGGGAGTCAGAGCTGACCAGCTCCGCTCCGGAGTGCCAGGTCGCCCTGGTGCGGCGTGCACTGGAGGCAGCCTGGACAAGAGGCCTCCTGGACTTAGGAGGCTAACCGCACTCTTCTGTCCCTTCCCTTTAAGCTCAATGAAAGTTTTACCACTAAACTTCTTATCTTCGTAAAATTTGTTTATTCAGAGCCATTAAATGTGTAACATTTTTTTCAGTCCCGCTGAATCGGACGACGATGGAAACACCTTCACGCTACCAAGTCTTGGGTCTCTCAAGGACGTGATCATGGATCCAGATAAAATTACCTCCTCTGTTTGCAGAGAAATCACAAGTATTGTGTTTGACGCAATGGTTAAGGTATCTATGTAAGTATCAGCAGCAGCACAATAGTTTTGCTTCTTTTTCGAACTCAGCATATGTGAGCTCAAGGCACTAATAAAATATTCTTCATTATGATTACCTGAGGCAATAGCATTTAATTTATGAGATTGCTGTATAATTAAGTAATGCAATGTCATTTCTGGGATAAGTGAGTAGAATGCTAATGAGAAAGTTGTTAACCAATTTTCTTTTGAACAGTCCAGTGTGACGGTCGTATGTGTGTCCCGACTTGTTTGAGCCAGACGGAAAACTTTTGGCCACAGGAAGGTTTCCCGTGGGAACTTGCGGCAGCATCGGAAAGGACATGTTTCCTTTTTGCCTCGGGGTGAGCCAGGCTTCCCTCCGCTTGACGCGTCCTTGGCGGGTGCGCGGACAGCCGCGTCGTCCACTGCCGCTTGCAGCCGGCCATTCTCGCCCTCTTCCCCGCCGCAGCTCCGACGTATGAGGAGAAGGAGGTGGAGGAGTGGATGGAGAGAAGTGGTTAGACTTGGGGCGACCGTCTTGCTATTCAGACGCAGCTGTAGGAGCAATCCGAAAGCGCGTCCCTCCCAGGAGCCCGCACGCTACCAGCGTTTCCTGGCCTGGTCTACACCTCGAGCCTGCCTAGCTACCGGTCCCACGCGGGATCCCCTTCCTGACCGCGGCCTACAGCTAGAGCTCGCCGAACTACCGGTTCGGTACTGCCTCCCGTTTCTGCCCTCGGATTCACCGCGCAGACTTTTCGAGCCACCGGCCCCGCACTGCCTCCATCTCCTGACCCCGAGACCCACTTGGCCCGTCGGCGTCCCGTCAACGTTTGACCACACCTACATCCCGAATGGTTCCGCCCATCCTGGTGAGGAAGTCTAAGGCACCACTAAGGCACCACTAAGGCACCCCACTAAACTAATTGTTAATGTTTTTCGCCCGCCTCCGTGTGTCTCATTTCCTCCAACCTCTGCATGGACCCACCTTAATATAAGTTTGTGACTAATTAATTAACCAGCGTTACACATGGTGGCAGCAGTGGGATGCACAAAACCTAAATCGTAGAGTTAAAACGTGAGATTTCACCCTCAGGCTAGGAGGAAACGAGACACCATGGCTGAGGCTACTATGACTCAAGTGAACGTGATAGGCGCAAGTGTTATGGCATTGGGTGGCATAGTTCCGTCCTTCACGGGAGATGGACACGGGGTCAACATCCTTGACATTTTGCATGTCCTTGAGGCAGTAAGACATCTGGGCGGGTGGTCTGACGCGCAGTTTATAGGCATTGCACGCTGTAAAATAGTCGGTGCAGCATATGACTTTGCATGGAATGATGAGGCCGCAGCTAAAACCTACGCTGAGTTCAAGGAACGGGCAGAAAAACGGTTCGACACTGAGCCTCAGTGCGAAAGATTGCGCAAATTTATGTGCGCCAGTCAAAAAGACACTGACTGCGTGCAGTCGTTCGCGGCGAGGCTCTGCACGTTGGGCAACACGGCTATGGGCGGATGTGGTGACGTGGAGCCCGAATCGAAGCGCGAAATCCGCAGAGAGCTCCTCAACGGGCAACTCTGAACCCAATTCGTGAACGGGCTAAGGGATCCGATTAAAAAGGTTCACACTCTCCCGAGACCCCAAAACCTTGGATGAGGCGGTCGACGCATCTGTACGAGAGGAGAGGAACGAATGAGCGGTGAATAGCGGTCATGCGCCCGTACACAGCGTGCGGGAAGGCGACAGGGAGACCGACGAGCTGCGTGCGCGCCTTGAAAGGGTTGAGTGGCTTTTGGAGGCTAGCATCGAACTTCAAAACAAACAAATGCGCGACTGCGACAGCCAGAGGGGGAGTGCGCCGCGATGGGGGGCCTGTTACAACTGCGGGAAGTACGGCCACTTTTCGAGGAACTGTAAAGAGAACAGGCGCGCTAACGGCCGCACCCGAGCAGGGGGGAACCCAAACACAAGCGCTTCCGAGACGAACCAGGGAAACTATTAGGGCCCCCTTCCTCAGATAAACGCGTGGAGGAGGAAAACAAAGGGGGCGCTCAGACTGCTGTTATAAACATTTGTGGGGAGGCAAGCCCGATTGTAGAATGCAGCTTGAATGGAGCTCTGTTGAAATGCCTAATAGACACTGGTTCCAAGGTCAGCCTTTTAAGACATAGCACTCTCGATGAGGCTATGCCGGACTGGAAGTAGAAACTTAGGCGGGTAGAACAGAAAGCGAACCTATCGGCATCACGGGCGATACCTTAGAAACGGTTGCGTGTTGCGAAGTGCCTGTGTCGTTGGGAGATCACCATTTCACAGCAAGGTTTTTTATTTGCACGGAAAAAGCCATGTTGCCGGTAGCTGGCCTTATCGGCCAAAACATTCTCTCAGAGCAGGCAATAGACCTGTTGCAGAGCAAGGGGACACTAAGCTTAGACGGTGTCGAAATACCCCTTGTAAACAGGGCTGGTATGGTCGACAGTACCAAAAATCCCCGACATTGTATCGCGATGGAGAGAACCACAATCCACCTAGCAGAAGAAGGCATACTACCGCCGTTAAGCGAGTGCGTGCTGGCAGGCCAGGTTGCTTGTGAACCGGTGAATCAGAATGCTGATACATTGAGTAGGGCAGCAATCCAGGTAGTCGAGGGTTTCGCGCCGGTAGTTGAAGAGGCCTGTATAGAGCGGGAACAGGACGACCCGCAGCTATAGCCCATACTCAAGTCGCTTCAGGCCGGCGGTCGTGATACACAGCACTATGTGGATGACAGAGGACTACTCTGGTTCAGAGACAAACCAGACGATACTAAAGGGCGTCTAGTGGTACCGGCCTCCATGAGAGGCGAGCTGTTACGACTTCACCACGATGCTTCGTATGCAGGTCACCAAGGGGCCCGTAAGATGCGTCAAAGTGTTAGCAGGGCGTATTTTTGGCCCGGGATGCGACGAGACGTTGTGAAGTACTGTGGCAAATACCTCCCCTGCGCCGTTCACAAAACCCCCAAGAATCAGAAGCGTACTCCTTTACAGGTGTTTGAGAGACTTAGCACCCCATTTCAGCGCACTGCGATGGACATAGTGGGTTTACTGCCGACTACCTCAGCGGGGAGCAAGTACATATTGGTCTTCGTGGACTATTTGAGTTGCTGCGCGGAAGCTGTTCCTTTAGTTGTCCAGAAAGCAGAAACAGTTGCGAGAGCATTTGCAGAAAAGGTACTACTGCGACACGGTGCCTGACCAATCAGGGCACAAACTTTGTCTCCCGGGTCATGAAAGAGGTCTACGATCTCTTAGGTATGAAGAGGCTACAAACCACTGCGTATCATCCTGAATGTAACGGCACTGTAGAAAGGCTGAACCAAACGTTGGTGGGCATGTTGTCTCATTTTGTCGCTCATGACCAACGAGATTGGGATCAGTGGCTCCCTTTCGCGATGTTCGCTTACAACACGGCGGTTCATGAGGGCACCAACGAAACTCCCTTTTTCCTCCTCCACGGGCGCGATGCAACGACAGCGAGTGTCGACGATGAGGCGGCTAAGATCCATTACAACACCATAGAGGACTACCGCGCGGAACTGGCTTGACGCCTCTTCATATCACACCGGCTGGTGGCCGAGGGTCTCATCAAAAGAGCAGAAAAGAGAAAGGCGCGCTGTGATCTGAAAGGCCGACCCAGCTGTTTCGAGGTAGGCGACAAAGTTTTCGTGAAGGTAGAATTCCGGACACCCGGACTCACCAAAAAACTCGCCGAAATGGAAGGGCCCGTTCCGCATGGTCGAGAAGCTCTCCGACGTCACGTGCAGAATTCGTGGGATGCAAACGAAAGAGGAGAAAATTGTGAATGTAAACAAACTCAAAGTTGCTGTGTGTGAAACTGGAAATGAGCAACAGCCGGTAACGGTGGCTGACAGAGACAGGCCACGACCCCCATCCCCTGAATTCAGTAGCCCAACGGCGGGCCCGTTCGGGGACATGCCACTCGAAGCTGTAATTGATGAAATTATTCAGAATTCCATCCAATCGTTCCTTCCAGCCGCGGGAGGCGGCCGTCCTCACCCATTGCACGATTATGCCTTGCGAAGCAGGGGTGCTGCACCGTACCCTCCCTAACATGTGATGGTAGGTGATGCTTCTGGGGCGAAATTCCAAGCTTCCGCAACCCGTAATTTTTTGTTTATTTTTTTGTGCTTGTACAGTTGAAGTTTTCGCAACGATCGCTAGGGTCAAGTTTATAGAGGCGACAATGCGCCTTGTTATGTGCTTTAGTGGTGCCTGTTCCCCTGTGTCCTTATTGCCCACAGCAAACTGTGCCGTGCTCCATGACTGGACTTTGCGGTTCGCGTAATGTGTATGCCTACACGGGTGCAATTCAAGACTTTTGCAGTGGCAAACCTCTTCTCCTAGAGTGGGCGGTTGTGACGGTTGTACGTGTGTCCCGACTTCTCTGAGCCAGACGGAAAACTTTGCCCGCAGGAAGTTTTCCCGTGGGAACTTGCGGCAGCATCGGAAAGGACATGTGTTTCCTTTTTGCCTTGGGGTGAGCCAGGCTTCCCTCCGCTTGACGCGTCCTTGGCGGGTGCGCGGACAGCCGCGTCGTCCACCGCCGCTTGCAGCCGGCCCTTCTTGCCCTCCTCCCCGCTGCTGCTCCGACGTAGGAGGAGATGGAGATAAAGAGGAGCGGATGGAGAGAATCGTGGTTAGACTTGGGACGACCGTCTTGCTATTCGGACGCAGCTGTAGGAGCAATCCAAAAGCGCGTCCTTCCCAGGAGCCCGCACGCTGCCAGCGTTTCCTGACCTGGTCTACACCTCGAGCCCGCCGAACTAACGGTCCTGTGCGGCCTCCCCTCCCTGACCGCGGCCTACAGCTCGAGCTCGCCGAACAACTGGTTCGGTACTGCCTCCAGTTTCTGCCCTCGGATTCACCGCGCAGACTTTTCGAGCCACCGGCCCCACACTGCCTCCATCTCCTCACCCCGAGACCCACTTGGCCCGTCGACGGCCCGTCGACGTCCCGTTGACGATTGACTACCCCTGCAACTCGAACGGTTCCTCCCATCCAGGTGACGAAGTCGGCAGCACTGAGGCACCCTATTAAACTGATTGTTAATGTTTTTCGCCGGCCTCAGTGTGTCTCATTTCCTCCAAGCTCTGCGTGGACCCACCTTACTATAAGTTTGTGACTAACCAATTAACGAGCGTCACACCAGTAAAATGTAACAGCTGCATTATAGTTATCTAATGCAAATTTTTACTGTTCTAGTCAAGGACTTGGATAGTGGCCAGTGCCTGGCCAGTAATAAAAGCCTCCCAAAACGTTTTGCAACAAAGCTAGAATATGTGTGTGTGCGAGTGCGAGAGAGAGGGAGAGATGCATACCAGTTGTTGCTACAAGCACCTTAAAGGAGCCTTGAAGAGAAAATGCAACTTCATTTAATTTGAAAGAACTAGGATTCATTATCTCATTATGCAAGCATAGATGTGGGTGGGTGCACTGACATCACTGGACAGTTCCACCAAGCGGATAAGTGAGAATTGGGTGTTGGTATGGTGGTGTAGCAGTCAAGTGGTAAGTGGCGAATGGGCGTGTCATCGTCAGTGGCATATCCCCATGAATGAATGTGTGCGAACTGTGAGTTAGTATGTTGACATTGCAGCCAAACGTGACTTGGAAAATCATCCGGGAGCTTCTGACGGCAGGTGTCATCGTTACTGGTTAATTGACCAGAGTGGGTAGGTTGTTAGGCCTATATTCAGCCTATATTTAACTCCATTACAGCTACAAAAGGTGTGTTTTAACGGGGAAAAAAAGCAAGAAGTATTGAAAAACTCAAATTTTGCACCACAGTGACGTGTTATGGATTAGAGTGACGTCATATGGGCCAACAATAAAACATAATTTTCAGTGCGTTAACTGCACGTTAGCATTCAAGTGATGCGGTCAAATGGAACTAGAGGCCCCATTACAGACATCCAGTCATGTGTCGTCGCGACAGGTCAGTTCGACGGCCGCCAATCGGACAAACAAGGTTCCGTGACGTCACAGAAAAGTTGTGGGAAATTGGCTAGGGGGTCGCGACTGCTTCACACGTTTTCTTTATTATCTTTATTATTTGTTCGAAGATTGCAATGATATTGGTATCATTGTTATCAGGACTAAGCAGTCTTTCTAATAAACCCAACTTGTATTTGGTCTCCGTGGGTCCTTTAAGTTTCATTCTTCAGTTTGTACGGGTGGGTCCTAGTGTGGGTCTAACGTGTTTGGTTCAACATTACGTTCACTTATTATTACGGCTGAATATAGGCCTAAAAACCTAGCCACTCTGGTCAATTAACCAATAACGATGACACCTGCCGTCAGAAGCTCCCGGATGATTTTCCAAGTCACGTTTGGTTGCGATGTCAACATACTAACCCACAGTTCGCACACATTCATTCATGGGGATATGCCACTGGCGATGACACGCCCATTCGCCACTTACCACTTGACTGCTACACCAACATACCAACACCCAATTCTCACTTATCCGCTTGGTGGAATTGGCCAGTGATGTCAGCGCGCCCACCCACATCTACGCTTGCATAACTCAACGAGAATTGATGCTTGCACATTCCGACATAGTAAAAGAAAGTTTAGGTGCCCCCATAACTTTTTTAGAGTTTTAGTAGTTCTGGGTTTTTGGAAGTAAACCGTTTTGATACACGTAATTATGTCCAGTAGAACTTTGTTAATTCAGAAATTTGTATTATGCGGTGTTCCTGCTTCCATCCTTAAAAAAATTGGCTCAAATCCACGCTGTGGAGGTGGTTGGAAAGCAAAGCTTTAAACGACACCCATTACAATTTCCCATGCAATGTCACTTGAATTCACATACGTGGCTCTACAAAGAGTGAAACCAGAGGGAGTTTGTTGTCCCACACGTCATGAAAGAACTGTTGGCTGGTAGAGGTAGAAAGATTTCCTTTAAAATGTACATTACCCTATGGTAGTGGACCTTCATTAGTTCAATCAAGAGTGCACCACTGAATTCGGACCAACGCCTTCTCTGTATAAGAGCAGCGACGAGCCATCCTTTGCTCCCCCACTCCCCCCCTTGTGGTGTGGTGGATGCGAGCGTACATCGTGCCCAGTAAACAGCCATACTGTGAACAGCCGCGGTGGGCCATACTGCAATAGAAGCTGCAATAGAAGCCTGAGCTGTTCTGGAAGAATTGTGCTATGACGCTCTGTGCAATAAATGCTCTTGCTCTGTACGTATTGTTGCACATCCCGAAAGGTTTTCTTTGAACCCAGGTATCTGCCAAAAGACAAAACTAGCATCACTGACCCCTTCGCAAAGTATATGCCTGCATAAAAGAATCATAAATGGGCTGTTTGGTCGTTCCTTCGATTATTCAACATTTGAATAATTCGTGGTTTTTTTTTACTCCCTAGAGATCTGAATTAATGAGCTTTCACTGTTTAAGGGTAAGCCTTTTTGACTGAAAATTTTGAACCATTCTTTTTTCAGTGTGCCAACCAGAAAGTTCTACACCAGAGTCCGCAGGATGCTAGTCACGGAACACCCAACACTCAGGGATGTTGTTGGAACAGGATATGTAGGAATATTTCTATCTTTTGTTTTACTGGCTGCACTAGTTTTGTTTTATGGAGTTATGTTTGCGTTAATTGCTTTGTGGTTTGCCAGCAACAAAAGCCAACAGGATGTTCTTTCAATCTACGGAATTAATCTGGATAGGTGGGGATGTGAATGCTTTGCTTATATAGAGCTTACTGTGCACTCATAGAGCCCCTCAACGCCTAAATATGTAATGTATACTAGTACCTTACAGGAACACATTTAACCTTTAGAAGAAAAAAAAAACTATGCGGGTTGTTGCTTGTTCTTTTCTGACCTTCACTTAAAAAGTAAGAAGTTCAAGCATGGCCAGATTGAATCAGAACTAAAGTGTTTCAGGTCCCATCGAAGCTAAGAACTAATTCACCGCCATTTAAACGTTGCCTTTTGAACTCGTTTATCACCATGTTTATATGTAGTATCTGTAGAAAATATTGTTTTAATTACATTGGCCATGAGTTCATTTCTTTTCTTCACATATGTTGAACTCCATATCTTGGTACGTGCACTACTTCGGGTGGGTCAGTTTTAAAAAAATTCCTTCCCCTAGTTAGCCTAGTCCGGTTGGTACAAGTAATCCTTGTGCACTATGCAGTGACTGCTCAGCCATATTATTTGTCTTCCTTCTGTATCTGCTGCATTTGTTGGCGTACTTCATCGTAAAAACTTTTTCTTTCTCTGACCAGATTAAGAGCATCTGCATTATGAGACCAAGTGCGCAAGTGGTAGTTGATGAAACACCAAATTGTTAATTTTCATTTTGGTACCTGTAAAGCACTGCGTAATGCCACATTTACGGTTTTAGTTATCTTAAGCTGGGGTAGAAGTGAATTCATTGCTTTTTGTACATTAAAAGTTGTTCTTTGTACAATTCACAGGACTCTTGGAAGGAAGACTTGCGTGACCGGTACAAGAACCTCAGGCGAACGCTTGAAAAGGATGCCCGAGTAGCTGCAAACAAACAAAAGTTTGGTTCGAAAAAAACCCGCAAAAGGACTGAGCAAGACATGCCTGAGCTACAGCGAAACAAGAAGCTTAAGCTGGTAGGAAATTCATCTATTTTATTTGTGCATTTATTGCAAGCCATACTAATACCAAACAAGTGAAAGTAGGCACGCAACATAGCAAGGATCAGCTTACACATTATGAATAAAAAAATGGCACATTTTATTGCACACTCCAATGGCGATAGTTTTTGTGCTTGAAATCTGTGCCACATTTTCTGAGCATAGTCTGGGTGTAGCTGGTTGTACTGTTTTCTCTGGAATTTGTTGAAAGCTGCTTTTAATTAGTGCAAATCCCTTTGAATAGCTAGTTCGAAAATGCAACTGGCATGTTTACAAGCATATCATTTTTCACGTGCACAATATTTTTTTTTCTAACTGAGTTTAAGTGGGCATTTAAGTTTTAATGGCTGGGCAACTTCAAATAATGCTTGCTTTTGCTGATGTGCTTGGTGTACAGAATGTTTTCTACTCTGCTGAGGCTGGCCTGCTAGAGACAAGAGCTTTAAAATCAGATCAGGAGCTGTGGGGAGCAAGGATGCTGCTTCAATTCTCAGAGCAGAAACAGTTTTTCTGGTACAAATGATAAACAAACTTTTGTGTGGAGGTATTTTGGTGCACACAAAAGTTCTCTACAAGGTAATTGGAGCTCTACACTATAGCGCACCTCAGAGCCAAGATGTCACTTCAGCAAGAATTCTTCTCCCTTCTTGTTGTTTTCCTTTTTTGTTTTTACATGGTCTTAACATCGCATGTTTCCTTTCTTGTGTAGCATTTAGCTGATAGTGTACTCAAGGCAGTGCCTCTCAGTTGATATTTTGCAGATTCCAAAAGGGCCTGAATGCCTTTCAAAAGATCAAGAATGGCATTTTGATGCTATTCTTGGTCTTCAGCCAACAGTACCTCTGTGGTGCTCATGAAGTGTGTTTTCTGTGTAGCCACACACACCTGTAGTTTACAAAATTACCTCACAGCAGCAGACGCAATGCGTGTGGCTTTTGCGGATAGACATTTTTTAGATGCCCCATATTGACTCAATTCCATGCCAACTAGTTCCCTTAAAAAGTGAGACACAAAAGCATGGTGATTCAAGGTCTATGGTCAAGGCCTCGAGTACTCATCCAAACCCGAAAAGTGGCACAGAATTAGCACCTGGATACTAAGCTAAAGGGAAATATTGTGGGTACTAGTATCTACAGCCATAGCCAACCAAAGTACAAGCTCTAGCTCAGTGCAACACCTTTGCTCTTTGCTCAGTGTTGTCCCCTAAAGCTTGCCTACAAGCTTGTTCAAAAGGTCCAACATTGCAATTGCCCATGCAATGTGACTTCTTGAATTCACACACGTGGCTCTACAAAGAGGGAAACCAGAGGGAGGGGAGCCCGTGGACTGGCTTCGAACCAAAAGTCCCATAAAAATACATTGGAAAATTGAGTGGCGGATTGTGTCCGAGGCAGTCCGTGAGATGTCAAAGACTGATAATGAGAGGGTTCATCGCTTGCACTCAATGATGACAGCTGCAAAAAGTACTGTAACAAGTAGGCCAGCAACAGCAGTGTTGAATGAAGCCGAGCAGTTTCACAGTGAATAAATACCATTTGGTTTTGTGACTGTTCTCACTCTCGCCTATTTAGGCTGGCTTGCATTCAAGAAAGGAGGAGGAATAAGCATCTAATTGAGCAGGCAATGTTGGGTTGACCGCCATGTGGGGGACTTCCTTAGACCAGGTAGCCCTGGGTCTTGGCCGCCTGTCTCACCCGGTCTACCAGGTGTTGTTGGTGATCCAGGTTGGAGCTTGTCAACCGGCCCTCCCACTGCTTGCATTTGAGAAAGATTTTTTTTTTCTAATCTTCCAAATTTCTGACATAAGGCTTAGAATCGGGACCAGCTTAAATTTAAGTAAATGTGCAGCCTTCTGCTTTTGTTTTCCCAATGCGGCACACACTTTGTGGAACGACTACAGACACTGGGCACAAATTCCGTTTAGTGCTTTATAATTGTGATTGTTTCAGGCAGTGACCACTGCCTTGCTGGCTGGAGAGGACGAGGCCAGCCTCAATTCGCATGAAGAGTGGCTGCTGAAAGAGTGTAGAAAGTCGGCACCAGATGAGGAACAAATGGTGGGACGGATGGACTTGACTGCATCCTCAAGGCTGCTGCAAGTTCCTAGCATGTCGTTTGCCGAGATCAAGAGGAAGTACCCGTACCTGTTGGAGTTTGAGCGGGTAAGTGGTACTGTTGTCCTTTCGGTTCGTTCATGTGACAAAATGAGCAAATTTGTCAATAGAAAAGCCTTATTGCCACACATGTCTCTTGTTATGATGCTTTATTAAAATATACAAGCAGGGTGGTGTTGGTGCGTTACCTGAGCCACTTTGAATTTATTTGATTGAGGAACTATCTCACTTCTCCTCAAACAGCCAAACCTTATGGTCCACTTTGTTTAGCACCTAAAATGGAGGGTGGATGTTTGTGGTATCACGAGAGTAAAAATAGTTAAAAAAATAGTAAAAGAAGGAAGTTGTGAATAATAAACCACCAGTAGTAGAAAAATTTAGAATATACATTTAAAAACCCCGTTGTAGAAGAAAAATTGAGCTGCGCGGTACGATTTGTCAGATATAAAAGAAACTGTTAGCGCGCGTGGTGCCCGTGCCTTTTGGTGAAGCCCAACCTCTATTTCAAATTTTCCTATTTTGGATGCTTCTCTAGAAGAAATCAGGTTGTCTGACATTGTTAAAGGCCCCCATTAGCCTCCAGGTGAAGTAAAAGTACCTTGTCAATGATAATGAGCAGCACAATATTGAAGGCAAGCAAGCGATGCGACGAAATACGCTTGGAGTTGAAAACCAAACTCTGGTGGATGCTTGTTGACGTTCTAATGATCACCTTACAGTTACTTACAATTTTCATGTGCGGTTGATTATCATGTTCTGACTTCAGGTTCTCATGTTCTCACTTCATTATCATGTTCTCACTTCAGGCGCGAACACACGTGAACTGGTGAGTAGAAGAGCGCACGAGAGATCCCGCCATGAACGCTTGGCAGAGTGTACTCGAAAGTCGAGCTGGCCGACGCCGGGCGCTCCTCACGAGGCGCTTGCTCACGTGCGCTTGGTCCTTTTTCTTTGTATTTTTTTCTGGTAACGCTATACGGTGGAACTAAAAGCTTAAACAGCTCTGCTGTTAAAAAGTAATATGGCTACATGGCAAGCGCTATCTCTTTAGCTTTCGCAGTACGCCTTATTGAGCTCTTAAACGATCTTGCAGGGCACAGCCCCCGTTTTACAATGCTAACTCATTTTGTTTTACCAGCAGCACCAGGGTTGCTAGCTCGGACCGGCGGTTCCTGGAGGAAGCGTTCCTGACGCCCTCGAAGTACGGCCACCTGGAGGTCGTCCAGCTCCTGTACAACGCTCAAGAGAAGCTGAGCGTCGGCGTGGCGACGCTTAACCGCCACCTCCGGGATTCGGGCGACGAGGCCGTGTCGCAGTCGAGCGAGCGCGTCGAAACCTTCCTGGAGGGAATGGAGGGCCCGCTCCAGCAGACAAGGCCGTGGTGTCGCGTTTCCAACCTCTGCTTCTTCAACAACCTGGACCTCGCCGAGAACGTGGACTATGCCCTTAGACTTACGGCTCTCGTGGCGCCGGATCCAAACGACTTTCTCTGGCATAGGGACGAGTTCGCCAACATTCCAAGACCACGCAGGAGGGCGGCTCGGATCTGGGCCAGGGACTTCAGGAGTGCTCTGGCCAAAGAGAAGCATGGTGGTCCTCCGAGTAAGAAGCCGTAGAGGCGCTGGTTCTCATTGGCGTACCAGGTACACCATCGAGAAGGTCCGCCTGTAGAAGAAACTTGAGCTGCGTCGCGCTCTTTTTTGGGTGCCCGGAAGCCACGTCATCTGTAACCAACGAAATCGTCTCGCTGTTCACTACAGAAACATGACATACTGTCTTTAGTCCTTAAACTTCGCAGAAAAGACCTGCACCTGGTTCAGAAGTGGTTACAGAATTGTTGGTTTGTAACGGTGGGTGTGATACGACGTGTTTATAAGGCGCCATGGTCAAGATTAAGTTTCAAGGCAGCTAATCAGTATATGCGGCCGTGTGGTGTATAATGATAATCAATTGTTCATTTAAACTGTTCGCGTGCTATGCCTCCTAAAAACCGAAATTGAAAGGTAATTTTTGGTGCAGCCGCAAAGTAGCCAGGCAAACTGATGTACGCAAAAATTCTCGAAAACC
Source organism: Haemaphysalis longicornis (assembly GCF_048455015.1). Classification (NCBI taxonomy): domain Eukaryota; kingdom Metazoa; phylum Arthropoda; class Arachnida; order Ixodida; family Ixodidae; genus Haemaphysalis; species Haemaphysalis longicornis. The sequence goes on along the minus strand of NW_027526411.1, from coordinate 393,453 downwards.
AATTTATGGTGAGGAAGGATGCTTACTCCTTATAGAGTGATCGTTACGTGAATATTCGGTAAATTAGAGTGCGGTGACTGCTCAAGAACCAAACATGTTTCCATAATTTCATTTTCATTTGCCGGGCCTGAGCGTCGTGTGATTCGAGAACATGTGCACAACCCCCTGGGTACATTGCAGAAGTTTTCAGGTCCGCCATAAGGCGCCACTAATAAATGTTTTTGAGGCCAGGCCGGTTTTCTAAAATTCATAATTGCTTTTGAAGCTGTGAAATACGACAAATTTGAAGGCGATCACTGTGTGTGTTGAGTTAATCAGCATTTAAGGGACCACGAGTAATAGGTGCAACTATTTTTATTCGACGTTTTTGCAGTTGATACCGTGAATAAATGTTGTTCAACTAGAAACGCTGCTGTCATCACTCACGAATTTGTTTAAAGGCGTCCGTTTCAAGCTACACGCAACGCGCCTGCCCGAGGACATTACGTATGCCATGAACTCGGGTGAGCACGAGGTGCAACTACGAACTATCCAGCGGCTCGAGGCTGCTCTCGCAGGGCAGAAGCGCAGGGAAGCGTCGTCGGGGGGTCGGCGGGTCAACACCCGAACACCCACCACGCACCGACCGCGCCGACGCCCGCGAGGCACTGCTTCGGGGACGACCTAATACTCGTCTAAGAAGGGCAGGCCCTGCGTGGCCGAGGCCCCTACCCTCCGCAGGAACCTTCAATAAAGTCATTTTCTCTCTCTCTCTCTCTCTCTCTCTCTCTCACTGTGTCATTGTAAGACAGTACAAGAGCCCTGTGACATACGTGGATGAGCAGACGAAAACGGGCAGTCATTAAAACCAGGACTGGTAAAACTGACTCGGCGCCGTCGTGAATAAACCTGAAGTTTCAAACCGCTGAATTAGCTTAGCAGAGTATAGTAGGGCGTTCCAGCGGGAAATAACCCCATGCCGTGTAGTGGCGCCGCTATGGACTCTGTTTTTGTTTAGGGCGGTGGAAGTGACTAGAACTTGACGTCTTGAGCTCCCCTGTATTATCAGGGCCGCGTAAGAAAACATGTCAAAGAAAACATGATTCAGTGTACGACTCAAGGGCCACTTCCCCTCCACGAGCACTTGTATACGTGCGATTGGTGGCCGCCAACCAAAGCAAACGCGAGAGAAGGTGACTGCCTTTGCAGTGGCGCCTCCGGTTACGGTATCTGGGTCCACTCGAGTCTGAAGTGCACTGAACGCGTTACTGCTGATCCTGTGTAGCGCAAAATGCGAAAGCTTTTGAACATTTCGTTCATTTTGCTTTCTGCTACAAACGTATTTTGTTGCTGGGATGTAGTTGAGTGAGTTATCGAAGGTCAGTTCTGGGAAATTGAACAAAGTTGTATTTGTGTTTATGACCACTTTAAACTAAGGACGACGCAATAGACTGGAACTTCCGATAATAAGGTGAACCTATGGATACCTTAAATCCTGCACCAATCCTCCATCGAGAAAAAATTAGCGCCCTTCCACTCTGTGAATAAGGATTACCTGCAAAGCTGGACGCAGTCCATGGACTGCACGAAACAAAACACGTTTATCGTATTTTGCGATGGAGCATACTTCCCAGCCAATTACCTGAATTAATTTCTGAAGGATCCAAGATTGGTTCTTGAAGATAACCATGGAACTGCCTGTGTCCCTCCCGCGTCGCAAGCATCTTACTGTTTGTGTAAGGCTGGGTTTAGGCTGTTGTCGTAACTGTCGTAATATCTTTAAATGGCGTCATTTGGCGTCTCATTCAACCGAACTGCGTGAAACGCTGTTTTTAGCGTCCATAGCGCACGATATGGCTGTTACGTCGGTAGTCTGAACATAGCCTAAGGCTGGGTTCAGACTGTTGCCGCAACTGTCGTAATAACTTTAAATAATGACGCCATTTTACGTCTCAGCCAACCGAACGGCGTGACATAGCATCTTTTACGTCCATAGATCAGTATACGGCTTTTGCGTCGGGAGTCTGAACATAGCCTAACACGCAAACCCATAACCTAACACGCAAACCCAATCCGCTCTACCACTAAGGACTCCGGACAGGTCCCATCGGGCCGTTTAATGTCCGAGTTTAAACCTCGCACCAGCACAACGGACATGCCATCCATCAGTACGGGCGTGAAACCTATAGTTGCGCGCACCCCCCCCCCCCCCCCACACGTCCCTCCCACTATTCTCCACTAACACTGAAAGGCGGGCTAGTTGGTGACAATTCTCCACTACAAACCTGCGCACGCATGAACCGGTAACCGGTCATGTGCGTGTGCTTTGAAGTGACAAACGCCGTCGAAAATATCCACTGAAAGCCCTCTGAAGAAGTGATATTGGCTTCCGATGGCGTTCCAAGCGGGCAGGTTGCTGTTCATTCGGGAGGTTCTCGCCACTACTCGACGAGATGAACTTGAGGCGGTAACGGCAGCGCCAGCAGCTTTCAGTTATTTTTGCGTCCATTCGCGCTTGTGTTCGGGCCAACGCTTCAATTGTTCTTCCTCCAAACGGACGGCATGCATCCGTCCCATAAAGATTTAAAAACTGGAAGCCCTTGAGCTCTATTCTCGCGTAAAAACATGTGGCTGTACGTTTTCCTTGCCCCCTCGTATGCATCTCACTATGCGTGTAAGATGTCTGTGCAACACATCGACGGACACCCGAACCACTTGATTAAGGAGGACAGCCGACTAACCGCATTGAGCCATGTACTTTCGGCATCTAAATCTCCCACCAGCACAACCGGCTTTTCATCGGTAGTAGCATGAAGCCTAGCCGTGCATGCACGGCCCCCTTTTTCTACCCGGAAACGGTGCACGCATAAACCGTCAACCGGTGATGGCGCATACTTAGGCGTGAAAGACACCGGCGAAAATGTCGCTCAAAAGGCCTTCCAAGCTGAAAAAGCATATGGGTGCCGGTGCACCAACTGGGGAAGTTTCTGTTCTACCGGAGGGATTCGCAGCTACTTGGCAAAGTGAATGCGAGCGGAAACGGCGACGGCGGGTTTCAGTCGTTTTAGAGGGCAGCCCTTTGGCAGCCGTTACCTGGGCGTCGTGGGAGCGGCGTCTGTTTATGTCCGCGTAACCGAGTGAGTGAACGCCGCAGTGACGAAAGAAAGAAAACGGTGAGGAGTGTCTGGCGAATGTGAAGTGGAGTACGACGTGTGCGGCTACGACGTCATCTCTCTCACTGCGTTTCCCTCACACATGTCTCATGTGTCGCCACCAAGGAGCACGCTCCCCCTGACACTTTCCCCAGACGCTGTTCTATTCTCCGCTAATCTAAACCACGTGACATTTGCGCGGGAGATTCAAACACAATATGCAACTACTTGCTAGCTGCTCCCTAGTGCGGTGCTAATCCGATCCACCTGACATTTATGCGGGAGGTTCAAACACAATTCGCAACATGCTGGCAGGCGGCGGCGGCGCACTGCGGGGTAGCAGCGGAGTAGCGCACGCCGCCGTACGTTCGCTGATCACGCGAGCACTTCCTGAGACGCAGCAGAAATGCGCCGTGACCGATAAGACTGCAGCTCGCGCTGCGCACAAATTTCAGTGTAGTAATCGTCAGTGCATTTTTACGCCCATCCGCGCTTGTCTATTTTTCGCAATCATTTGATAAGCGCACTACCGGCGTTAGCTGTCGACTGCGCAACTCACCAGAGGCATCGGTGTGGGCGAGGGGGAAAATAGTCGTGTATGAGGTATCAGCGGTGGTGAGGAGAAGCCCCGGAGCGGCGCCGAATAAATCGATGACACCGGAATGAAAACCTGGGGGTTAGACATATACTGCTTTGCAGTAAAAACAGCGATAAGGGTGATTATGATGATGGACCGACGGAATAGCAGGGAGCTCTTCATTAACACCTGGTGGGGTAAAAATACAAGGCATCATAATTTAAAAAAAAATCAAGACGCTGTACTCGCATGCATAATCAGTAAATGCGCGGAGCGTTCATGTCACGAAGTCTCAAACGGCTCCCCAGCCGTTGCGCGACCGTGCTGGGAGAGCATTGCCGCACGCTCGCCGTCCGGTCGCTTCGTACCTGGGCAATGGGTGACCTCAGAGAGCTGACAACTGGTCGAGTTGTTTTGGTTAATCCGCATCCCAACAATCCAGCTTCGTTTTCGCAGAGAGGATGTTTACAGCTGTGATTGCGTAGATTTTTTGTGTCCTTTAACAAATCCACACGACATAAACGCCTTACGGCTAACTTGATCGCTAAACCTCAGTAAAAAACGGCTGTAACTCTCTTTTATCAAAACTCACAAGAACAAATATATGACACCTAGCCGATAAGGCGGCCCCGAAAACACTTCGAGGTTCATTTACTTCTCATAGTTATTTCGCAGTGTAATTGTAAAGTTACAGAATTCCCGTCTGCTGCAAATGCATGGGCATCTACGGGAGGAGTTTGCTTACAGAAAATGGCTGTAGGTCTTCTTTTATCGAAAGTTTCATAACAAATATTATACGGCAATCGGACACCGAGGTAACTCTATCCTCACGCCTAGCTTCATTTACTTATAGTTCACAGTGAAGTTGTAAACGGTACAGAATTGCCGTCTTCTGTCAATGCACCTGCTTCCAGGGCAAAGAAACGGACAGCCCCATGTTTGTCATCAATTATGAAATTCTGGCCCTTCCAACTTTCATTAGGTAATGAAAACGGTATAGTTACTCCCATTACCAAGTGATGAAAAAAGAGTAGACACGTCTACATTCTCCAGCCATGTGTATGATGTGTGTTTTATACAGCTTGTGTTGACTGGTCATTCACCTTCACAAAGCGAAGTGGTCCCTATTTTTTTTCCCTCTACCGGCAAGTGATATGCGTACTGGGGTGAGACGTGCCCTGAAAATTGAGAGAGAGAGAGAGAGAGAGAGAGAGAGAGAGAGAGAGAGAGGGGGGGGGGAAGAAGTTTATTGCAGCAAACGATGGCGGTTGAGCCTCCACTCGGTTGGGTGGGATGGCCTCAGTTCTGGCACTTTTGGACCTTGGCTGCACCCCTGGCACGGTTAACCAGAGAGCTGGCCAGCAGGCGGAGCGCCTGCTGGCCAGCTCTCTGGTGAAGGGTTGGGAGTGGGGGCGTGAGATGGGCTGGGTGTGTTTGCGATCATTCACCATTCGATAGCTGACGTCGTTTGGAAAGGGCCAGAAGTGACACTTGACGGGGTGTCAGGAAGGGGAGATAGAAGGTGGCTGCATTGCAGCAGGTGTCCAACCCCGTAGGGAGTAGCGAAGGGGTGGTCCGAGTACGGGTGACGTCGGGATCGACGAGTGGCTACGTCCGGGCGCAGTGTACACACTGTGTATGTTGCAGGCATTCAACAGTCTTCTTCCTTCCGTAAGCGACGTAAGATGAACGCTTCCTGCTTTGTCAGACGAAGATGGGGTTTAGGCAAGGTAAGGCGAATGTTGCAATGTTCAAGGTAGCATGATAGAACGACTGGAGATAGGAGAGACTGGGCCGTGAATTGTCACCATGAAGGGAATGGTTGGTGTGGGAGAGCAGTCCCCCCAGGGCCCATGTTACTCGAGGGACGAGGGCCGGGAGTCTCGACGATATGGAGGTAGAGGATGGGGTTGATTGATGTGAATATCCGTAACGCTGGCAATGAAGCTGCGTCACCCTAGAGAACAGATTTGCGGCAGGCTTGCTTGGAGTCCGTAATGCTATGATGATGATGGTGATGGATGCGTAATGCTGATGGTAAAGTATTCAGCCGGTGGTAGCAGCGAGGGATTTTTCGTCAGTTGTCGAAGTAGGCGTGGATAACGTGATGATGGAGGTGAGGTCTTGCGAATTTAGAACCGCCAGTGGCCGAGCTTGGAGTAACGGGGGGCATGGGGCGGCATCCCTGTAGCGAGTGCCGGGCCAGGAGTGGTTTACACGAAGATGTTTAACCCGGGGGAGTCTTCGGCCTTGGTTGAATGTTTGGTACATATTATTGAGGACTGGTTATATGGTGATGTCGACCCGGATTGAAGACGGAATGAGGATGACAGGACGGAATGAGGCCCAATAGAGGCCGCGCCGAGTTAGCTGTTGTAAAAGCTTATTTGCGGACGTTAGCAGGGTGCCCGCTTAGGTAACGCTTGCGCATTTAAATAAAAACGCTGGCTTGTCGAGATTTAGGGGCACGCCTGTAGGGTCCCCAGGTGGTCCAAATTAATCAGAAGTCGACACTGTAGCATTATTACCCTTGGGGTAGCTGCGGTGCCCATAACCCTAATTGGAATTGGGATCCGTCATTTGCTACAACCGTGCGTGCAGGCTTTTCGAGGACTAAAATTAATTGAAAGTAGCGCCTATTTGGGGTCCCATAAACTTATTCGTTATGTGCCTTTCATTGCGTAAAACCTTTCAATTTTAACGAAGCAAGGAATGTGTTAGCTGAGGCCTTATTAAACTGTACCGTATCCTCACCACCAAAGGCGTCAGATATTTATGTTTTTTTTCAGTTGATACAGTTGAAACCCGATATAACGAATTCACCGGGAACCGCAAATTATTTCGTTAAAGCGAGAAGTTCGTGAAATCGGGACTCATTTTACAAGCAGTTGATTCCATAAATTCGATGTCTAAAGGAAGGCGTATCCCGCGGTGCTCGCCTGCCAATAATTCAGCAATGCGCTAAAAGTTTCCGGTGAAAATAATAAGCCAGCCGGTGCTTGCCCTGAAGTAGTCGCACGCCATCAGATGCCTGAAACGGCGCTTTTTGTTGCACCACTTCCCACGATAGGCGGAAGAAATTTGGCTTCATATCAGGGTTGTCCTGAGGGTATTTTTCTTCGACTCAATTCCAGTGGAAGTGGCATGGATTATGGCGTCCTTTCCCTTCAAGATTGTGGAAACCGTGCTTTCAGGGACGCCGTGGTCTGCGGCCACGAGACTGCTGAGTTTATCTCGTAGAGCTCCGTAAAAACGAAACTAGATGCCTTGTTTCTTTTTTTGTGTGTGCGTGTTGCGACCGGGTGGGCCGAGCCGAACCAAGCTCTGTCGCCTCCGGCGTACGTGTGGTAGCGTGGTGTAGAGCGAGCGGCCAGCCGCTGTTGCAGCCGTGAATAAGTCCAGAAGCCGTAGGCTAACGTAACTGTTTACTTCATAGCGAGAGGTGTGCCGAAGCCAAAAAAACAATGCCCCGACGGGCGAGGTAACAGTACAGGACTCGAGCAGAGTGACAGCAATGATTCGCTCCTCAAACAGGAATGGGTTATAGCGTTTGCGGGGCTCTATTTATACCCAAAAGCGGTAACGGTCAAAACGCCAACAAGCGGCAACACGCCACGAACGTCACAGACACACACAACACTCTTTCCAGAGTTCGTAAGCAGTCAGTAGCATCGGCGCAGGCTGAGTCCGAGAGAGGGTCTGAGAGAGGACTTCGCTGCGATCGCGGGGCCTCTGTGTCCTTGAAGAGCGTTGAGACGAGCCTCGCCGGCAGCCGCCGAAGTTTTGAAACGCGCCGAAAGCGAAGCGTTTGGCCCGGGCTTGTCGAGGCATGAAAACATGAATCACTGACAAGAGGGGACCTGTTTCAAAGGCGCACGCAGCGGCTTCGCCGCACAGCCGAGGAGTGATGCGGGAAAGTACGGCGGCGGGCCGATTCGTTCCCTCCCCTACATGGCAGGGTTAGAAAAGAAACTGGAAGAAAGTCAAGTAGGGTTTAGCCTAACCCATATGCTGCAAGGCGAAGTGGTACAACAGCATATTCCGGGAATGTTATACGCAGACGACATTGTTCTTTTAGCTGATAATAAAACCGATATGCAGCGGCTAATAAATATTTGCGGCCAGGAAGCCACTGACCTCGGATTAAATTTCAGTGCAGAAAAATCAGGAATAATGGTTTTCAATGACGCTACCACCGACGTAGTGTCTATCCAGCAAGGCGAATTACCTAGAGTGAAGGAATATAAACATTTGGGAGTGTGGATAAACGAAGGGGATAACTACTTAAGTACTCACGAGGAGCAACTTAAGGTTAAGGGAAAGCGAAACGCAGCTATAATGAAGCATAGAGCTTTGTGGGGTATAACAAATATGAAGTAGTAAGAGGAATGTGGAAAGAAGTAATGGTTCCGGGTCTCCCGTTTGCGAATGCTGTACTCTGCTTAAAATCAGGCGTTCTATCAGGCCTTGAAGTAAACCAGAGAACGGTAGGACGTTTGGCCTTAGGCGCGCATGGAAAAACAACTAACGAAGCAGTTCAGGGAGATATGGGCTGGGCGTCGTTTGAAGTTAGAGAAGCTCAGAGTGAACTATGCTTTGAGATGAGGTTGAGGGCAATGGATCAACGAAGGTGGGCAGCTAAGGTATTTAGGTACCTATATTTGAAAAGCGTGGACACGCAGTGGTTAAGAAAGACTAGAAGGCTAACGATGAAATACGGAAAGAACCGTGGGGAATCCAAAACAGCCAAGGTAACCAAAAAAGAGGCAAGGCAGATTGAAACGAATAAATGGAGGGAAAAAATGGAAGCTAAAACGTCGTTAGATATGTACAGGGCTGAGAAGATGAGCATCAGAAAGGAAAATTTCTACGATAATTCTCAGGGCAGTGCTTTGCTTTTTGAGGCTAGAGCAGGTTGCCTGCGAACTAAGAGTTTTGTGGGGAAGTATTCACAAAATGATGGGGTATGCCTGGTCTGCGGAAAAGAAACAAAAACTATGCGGCACATCGTGTTAGAATGTGAGGGTATCCATCCGAATCTACATGAAGGGAATATTGGGCTTTCAGAAGCCCTATGATTTAAGGGTATCACCGAGGAAGTTAACTTCAAGGCTGTCGAGGGGACGAAAAGAAGATTAGAATGCTGGTGGACGAAAAGCAGAGAGGGGAATATTGCCTAGGACAGTTACCACCTGTAACAGGAAAAAAAAAGTATTTTGTGCCTAATAAGCTTTTTGTGCCTGCCATAAGCAGCGCTAGTATTGAACCAAAAGTGTAAACGAATTCAACGAATTCCTTCGTTGGCCGTCACAGGAGCGGTTAGAACGGTGCGGTCTGAATGCTTAGATGTTCTTACAGGCACGGCTCCTATTTGTGAGGTGTAGCAAGTTAGGAATTGCATCTTTAAATTGTTTGAGTTGCGGCAGGACGTTTCTTTTGGCGACTTTCAGGTGAAGGCCGAGGAGGTCCAGCGGCCATTTTATCCTTGGGCGTACCATCCGGCGCAAAAGATTATTTGTCCATTTATACGGTTGTCCACAGCTGAGGCTCAAGACATGGCCAGAATGCTGGGAGTGCATGTACACACTGACGGGGCTTCCTCTGGTAACTCCGCGGGGGCGGCATTCGTTGCGTTTTCGCAGTCGGGAAGTATTGTAGAAGCGAGGCGTTTTAAGATTGTTCCGGCCACGAGCACGTACAGTGCTGAAGTGGTGGCACTATGAGAAGCCATGCTGTACTTGAATGATTTCCCACTCTTCTCACCGGTATTCTTCTATACTGATTGCTTGTCCCTATTATTGGCTCTCAACTCACTTCAGCCCGGAACCGCGCAGGTAGCGAAATTAAAGACGATATATTCGCGCTTATCGCAAAGGGCCGAAGTGCATCTCTTTCATGTGAGAGGCCACCGGAGGCTATTGGGCAACGAGGTTGCGGATCACCTGGCGGTGCGTGCGTGCACAGTAGGTGAACTGAGAGAAGATAGATATTCAAAACGTATGTTCTGGTCTGCTTTATCAGAGCAAATTAACAAACATTGCCGTTTAGATTGGATCGAAAACCATCACAATACACAGTTGTTTAATGGGTCCCTGATGTTTCACATTTGCCACCTGATTCCCCCCCCCCCCCCCAAGGCAGGTGATTTTTCTAATCACTGGACACCGCCGCTTTCCTTTCTATTTACATCGAATTTCACTTCTGCCTTCTTCCACGTGTTTTTGTGGGGCGGAGTCCACCAGCATAGATCATTTCATGCAAGCTTGCGCCGGCACAACGATGTTCCGCAATCGTTTAGAACAGGAACGCGGGTTGCAGCTCTCTCCCAGCAGCTACCCTGCCATTTTTAGGGACCGGAGGGCTGTGGAAATATTGCGTGCCATGGTGCGCCACATCAATGAGCTTATGCCCTCTACGGATGTTCTGACAGGTTGACCTGGTGGTCCCTGATGCTTGCTTTGATGGTGTGGTCAGGTTGCTCCCCTTCCCCCAAACGTGACGCGAGGGTTGAAACCCTTGAAGGGAGCTTGCTGCCCGCCGGTGTGCCTGTACGGCTACGGTTCGTACGTGCGGGTGTGAGGGGGTTTGCCTCTGGCAACCATACGGTCTGTGGACCAGCGGTCTCTTCGGCCAACCCTGGCTGGGGGGCATCCGGCATGCCAGTGCGGCTCCCCTCGTGACGCGTAAGATATGTGTCCTTCGAGGGAGTTTTACTGCCCGCCGCGGTGCCTTTTGGGCAGCGGTTCGTACGAGTGGGTAGCCGAGCGCACTGCGCCTGGTGCTGCTGGCCGCCTTGGTGCTGGAGGCAGCTGGCTGTGTGGTTTTTCCATGGTTCTGCACGTCTCTGGTTCTCGATGGCTGGGTGTCCGTTGTCGAGGGGTTGATTTGAGGGTGTGCTGAGTGGAAGAGCGGATCTGGTAATCGCTTGCTGGCTCCATTTATCATCTCATTCCTGCTGCGTATCATTGACTTATCTGTGCGGCTCTCGCATCGCAACTTGGCGGTTGGTGGGGGGACGTGGCATCTGTTTCGCGCAGGGATTCGTGGACTATCTCTTCGGGGCTTCAATTTTTGAGGTGTACTTCTCAGTTTTGGCTCTGTTCCCCATGTTGCCTTTTAGCCCCCTCTTGTGGCCTCGGCAGTGCGTTTAATAAATATAGATCCAGATCCCTATGAATCGCATGTGTATCACAATCTGGATGATGGAGGCCACTTCGAGGCAGGTCAGCAAATATGGCCCGTACATAATTCTTTTACATGCACATTTATGGCACAGTGTGATAATGCAGTTTCGCAATGTGTCGACGTTTAATGCCATACAGCCGGCGGCATCACCGAGCGCTTCGAAGCTCCCGCCATAGTGTGCGCACCTCCCCATTGGTGAAACTGGTCAGGCTCCTCCCACTGCCGCACGCAGTGCGAATCGCTTTCTGGCCAACACAAAAAAGGCGCCGCCGGCGCGCAATCGCAGACGCGGCCGTGAAAAAAAAAAACGCGCGTGCAAGGCTCATAAAGATTCACAAATACTTGCTGGAACGATGAAACCCAACAAGCATGAGCGAACTCGAACGAAGGGCAAAGCAGTGGCACACGGCGGCAGTGGCGGCCCCGCCAGAGGCGATCAGGCTTACCGCCGCGGAGGATATTTGATGGGTGCTTTCGTAAGCGGCGCGTATGGCGTTTTACAGTGAAAATTTCGCCCACGTTGTCCGCTTTTTTTCTCGCGTGCCCTTCGAGTTGCGTTTCAGCGAGCGGTTAGAAGCGGTCGCTGCAGCTCCCCACATCGCGCGAGTGGTCTCCGCGGCAACGTCAGCGTCAGCACGCCTGTAGCTTGCAGGGCGCGTTTTGCGGTTCACGCTGATACCCACTCGGACCGTTAAGCTCCAACAGCAACAGAAACAGTCCACCAGACGTGTATGCACGCCACGCAGTTTGTAGGCAAGGGGCTCGCTGCATTGGGCGGCCCGTGTTGCCGTTCACGTTTTATTGAGACCCCATTTCGCCGCTTGCGTCTCCTAAAATCTGCCTCTACAACTTAAATTTCGTGCCTAGTTCTCTGCGAAACTTCGTTACATTGAAATTCCAGCAAACGGGACTTTGTTACACAGAGAGTGAAAATACATGGTGTGCATACACTTGAAGTTACAGAAAATTCCGTGGTTCGTTACATCGGGGTTTAACTGTATTAGATAATGCAGTTTCCTTTTTCCCTTAAAATTGAAGAATGGGCTGTTAGTAAAAACAGAATTCTTCTCTTTAAGGTACTCAGATATTTCTTTCAAAACTTATAGGACCATGGCAAGGTCCGGATACGCAGCAGCAGCAGCTGCCACTCGTTGCTACAGTGCGCCAAGACTGGTGTGCTCCCAATGATTTAGGTGAGTATTAACTATATATTACTTTCTTTTGGTTGCTACTGTGCTCGCAAAACTGCAGTTCAATTTATGAGGTGAAAAAATATTGCCAAAAAAAGGGCCTGGCTCTTGTTCTACGGTGTAGCTTGCAAAGCCTACACAATGATAAGAGGTTTTTTAGATCAGGAAATGTTGGGAAAATGCCTGGCAGCCTTTACGAGGTGCATCACATGTACTATTTGTGCCAGTGCCAAAGACACGTACACGCATATTCATAAGTGCATACAGCAGCCTGGCAGATGACACGCAATGCACCAAAGTACAATGTGAAGCTGGAAGTGCGAATTTATTCCTCCGTGTAACTGTTGCAGTGCACAAAGCAAATTTCAAATTTGTTATTATAACTGCATGCAGTTTGGTGCATCCAGGAACATCATTGAGGCTAAATGCACCTGCAAAGCTGGCATAGACAGCCCATTCAAGCAGGCATGACCCTAACATCCATCATTGATAAAGATAAATCAGCATTGTGCACACTCGTACTATTATATTTACGGGTGTGCAAATACTTGAATATTCGATTAAAAATCGAATACCGAGTACCTCCGTGAATTATTTGATGGGTGAATCAAATATCCACTATTCGATTTTTCGAGTCGTGCGAAAGCAGGAGATGTGGGCACATGCTAACAAACTGCTGCTACACCATCTGCTCAGCAAGTTTAATCCAAATTGTGCTTTTGGTGAGCGCACCTTGCAGAGGCCGTAAATTTCATCCTGCAGCATGGAGTAATTTGTCATTGCATCAAGATATTTCCTTCATGCTGTCGCCATCAACTCTGGCCACAATTTTGAATTCAGCGAGCGGATGTTCACATGTTAGGATAGCTTCCGGTAAAGAAATCACTGCCGGTTTTGTTGTGTTTTTGGCATCTCCATTATTTAAAATCAAAAGAGGTTCTCGCTTCTTTTATTGCAGTTGGTGTATGCTTATTCATTTTTTTTGCTTGTTTCTTTAGAACACAGAGTACAGCGCAGGCTCGTGCAGGGTGACTGTAGTTTGAGCTTTCCTTCTGCAACCTAATGTTCACGCTTCATGTTCCCAATGTGGTTCCAAAGAAGGACCCTATCGTGGTCCGTGATTGTGGTTGTGCTATGCTTTCGTCCCATATTGTTAATGGCTGCAAAGTGCTTGCTTCGGAGTTACGAGGCGCTGTCTAGTTATTGCCTACGATTGCAGTACAGCAAATATGGTGCAATCCGTTCTTCAAATGTGTATCGTGCCCGCTCCAGATTCCTGGACTACCTACCACCTCACAGTGGTTCAGCAACTAGACTTGCGAATGATTTGAAAAGTGCAATCTTCGGGTTGATAAACAACGTCAGGACTTCCAAACATGCGAAGTACTAGCTTGTTCTTGCACAAAAACCTATGAAATATCGAGGCCTGTAAAAAAATTGATTTTCAATATTTGGCTCAATCTGTTTCCTAATTCGATCCGATATTCAACTCACAGGTTACTATTCAGTATTCCCTAATTATAATGACTAGATGGCTTAACAAGGGCGTACAATTCATGTTGCGGTACAATTGCAAAGAATGTTTTTGCATGAAGGCGTTTTTTCCCACAGGTTGTCGTTCATTTTTTCACTGCTCGTACATTTTAGTGCGGAAGCACTTTGGTGGCCGCTACTGCGTTTTGTAGCGGCAATGGTGGCGCCGTCGTAACCGAGTGAGCGAAGGCAGAAAGAAAATGGCTGAGAAAAGTGTGGCAGAAGGGTGAGAGGGCAGTATGCTGAGCCCGCACGAGACGCTTGTTGGAGCGTGTGGCCAAGGTGTTAGGGGGAAAGTTAGGGGGAAAATGGCACGCGCTACTACGATATCTCTCTCACTGCCTCCCCTGCCAGACACTACTCCGTTTATGACTGAATTGAACCACGTGACATTTGGGCTGGAGGTTCAAACACGACTTGCAACAACACTGTCACCGGGTGCAGCGACACTTTGAGATAATGGCTGAGCAGCACACGCCGCCGTGCGTTCTGATCACGTAATCACTTCATGAGGCGCAGCAGGTAGGCACCATGACCAAGAAGACTGACCAAGGAGACTGCAGTTTGTGCTGTGCACAAATTTCACATGTGTAGTAATTGTCAGTGCATTTTTAATGCACTTGGCAGTCTATCATATCGGTGCCACTTTTGTTTTCCAAAGTGGGTTAAGTGTGGTTGTAGCTTAGGCTGTTTGATTCCTCCCATTGTCGATAAAATGGGAGAGACAGACGTGCAAGTGCAGCGTCTGCTCCCAGGCTCCTGTGTTGTCACTACTGGAAAACAATGCAAAAGGCCTTCGGTTGCAGGAAAAAAGAAAAGAATTGCAAACTGCCGCAGTGCTTTTACAACCACACATTACTCAAACGATTTTGTCCCTCTCGTCGAACCAATCATATGGAGGTGTCGTGCCACGGATGCTGGTGTGGAAACTGTTGTGACGGAAACCAATATAAATGAATCTGCTTAGAAGAGCTTGGCAAGTTTCCATAGCTGTTATTGCCGCCAAAAACAACACATTAGAATAGACTTCGTTGACCTGGTTATATTTACTCAGAACAAAGTGCACATTCTAATCCACTGCAACATTTCAGTCCAAGGGGTGGTGCTGCGCATCTAGATGCCCGGTCCCTATAGCTTACGCTTCTGAATACACAAAAATTAGAACTGTTGGCAACTCCATTGTGAGTGCTCCATTTGTTTTCTGCAATATTTGTATAACAGCTGTTTATGCTGTGAGTGGCATAAATATGTCAACCATTGTATTCACAATGCAATCGCAGCTGGCCCAAGCAATGTAAAGCAACAGGTAATGGAAGCCTGCCGGGAGATCATGATGCAACAAACACAAGCGTGCCAGGTAATGCTGGACCAACAAGCAGGTGAGCAAACACAATAAACATTAACATGATTGGTGTAGGAGGGTTAAAAACGTTTGAAGGCCATCCTTGCAAGGTACTGATGGGTTGGTGGAAGGACATAGCTGTGAGCACAACTTCGTGAGCAGAAGGAGAAGAACCATCTGTGTAGGCTCTTTCACCGGCGACATTGTGTATATACGCCTCGAGCTTCGCGATCGCTGTACCGCGCGCCGCCGCTTCTCTGCGGCGCGTACAGGATGACGGGTTGTGCAGCTGGTAGTGGCTCATGCAGTTTCTTGGTTCTATTTCGCTTCTTTTTGCTTTTCTGCGCTTTAAACAACTTCTTACGGCCACGTCTCTAAGAAAACAGTACGTTCAGGGCACTTCAAAAACCACTGCGTCCTGATAGAGTGCTCGAACGCCAACAAGAGCTATGCAGGGACGCGGTACTTAGCGCTTCTTGGCCGCTCTTTCGGGCGTCGGCGATGGCAGCAGCATATATCACTGTCACCTACGAACACGTCAGGCACACGTGAATTCTACTGTCGCCTCATTTGGACCTGATACCGGAACAATGAGAGGTTGGTTTCGTTTTGCAGCGCGGTCAATGAATGCGGCTTTGTTTCGAATATATACGTCGTAGAAAATATGATTCAGGGATGTTATTACCTAATACCTGACAATTACTTGTGCCTTTTGAAGGAATAGAGGCCACGCGAACATGTAAAGTATACTCCAAGTCTGCGGGTCGTTAAATATGTGCCCACTCCTGCCTGATAGAACGACCAAAAAGAGTTAATGAAACCACGGAAAAATGAGTGGTCTGCCAAGTCCGGAAGCCATATAATAGCTCTTACGGGAATGAAAGAAACCCAGTGCAGCTTCGGAAATGCTAGAGACGTTCGTCTTAACTTGAGCAAGGTAGGACTCACTAGACAAACGAGACGCGAAATGCAATATTTTACAAGATGGGGGGGGGGGGGGGGGCAGACGGGGCGCTTAACTATCGTTTTGTACAAATGCGGAGCGAAATCAAGGAATGACTGCTTTAGTAATCACACACACAAGCTCCGCGTTCACTTTTACTTTGTTTTTCGACTTCAACGAACAGCTGATCACTCGGCGGTGAGTGGGCGGGAGACTCCTGTGACTGCTTTCGAAACACGCCGCTAGGGGGATTTCAGTGGCGCCCCTACAGGCAGCGCTCGAGGCGTATAGTGTAAATACAATGCTCGCACCTTCTATGGTTCATTTCTTGTGTCCTGCAGCAATGTAACAATATGCTTTCATAGTTCTGGCAGGGAAGGTGGAGCAATCTCTTTTGTAGTTGCAATCTATCAAGTAGATCATTTTCTTTCACTCACGTCAGCTCCGTACCATATTTCACATGACAAGACAGTGACAAGTTTGACCTGCATACCATGCAGGGGGAAGGTACCCTTAAAACCCGCGTATAATACGAGGTGCAATTCGGGGACAGAAAAATCGGAAAAAAAAGTTTTCATCCGCATATAATGCGAGGTAAAGAGCACAGAAAAAATTTATTTGCACTGCAGTTACCGTTCAGTCATTGTCAGTTTTTGCTGGCACTGTCTCCCGACGTCCGTTCAGTCATCGTCAAGTTCGCTACCGCTGTCTACTGAAGTCGCCCTGTCAGAAATGTCTTCCCACAGAAAGTGGTCCTCAGTGCCATCAAGGGCGTTCGAGATGCCGCATTTATTAAAAGAGCGACTGACGAGCTCCTCTGGGATGCTGGCCCACGCATCCGCGAACCACCCACAAAGCACCGCTCGGAGAAACCCTCGTCAGCCATTCGGTAGCTGTCACTTACGGGTCTCCTGACCTCATCCACTCTTGGTAGCAGGACCTGATGCAGTCTTTGAAAGGCTTGTTGATGCAAACGTCTAGCGGTTGCAGCTGTTGGGATGTCATTCCTCCTGGCATGACAATGAGTTCGGTGCGGGGTTCGCGCAACAACTTCTTCACGGAATCGGCCAGGTGGCAGCGGAAGGCGTCCAACACAAGCACTGACGGGCATCCCAAACAATGCTCCAGGCCGCCGACACCAGACAGACTTTATCCAGTAAAGCACCAGTTGCTTTCTCCACCCACGAATGCGGCCTTCGGTGACGCCGAACTGCCGTCCTGCGGCGCAATTCCAGATAGTCTCGGCACATGAAATAACTTTTCTTTTAATTGTAGCCGAATACTGTTTTCGTGCAACCGACATCGTGATAGACTTGCACTGAACGTGCCAAGATCCTTCGCGTAGTCAAAACAATCAAAATGGCACCGGCTGAGAGAAGCAGCAGCTAGTGTCACTAAATAAGGTTACTAAATAACCTTATTTAGTGACACTAGCAGCAGCCAGGTAACGCCACCGCAAGATGGCGCACCTTCCCGCTGAAACCGAAAGTGAAAATATTCGGCTGAAAACAGCCACAAATTTTACATAGTAAAATTTGAACAAAAAACGTATTATACGCCGGTTTTTACGGTATGTTGTTTAGCATGTGTGATATTTTATAAAATGTCATCTTAACTGGTTGCTAGTTGGGGCGTGCGAATATTCATGACTTGAATGTCAAAGTAAATAATGCGACATTCGATTTGGTTTTTAATTAGAAAACTTTGAAGTTTTTAGTGTTTCAATATTAGTTTAAAAAGGGGGCAGTTGTTTCATTCAACATAGAAAAATGAAATTATGTCTTGTTTAAGACAAGAAAGGCCGGGCAAAAATGCATGACCTATATGGTGCCGGCTTCCTCTGTTAGCAGACATGCTTTCCCGCAATTCGCCAGTGACGTGTGGTTAAGGTGCCACTCGCCACTCGCAACTGAATGCATACTGAAAAAAAAATGCAATGGCATCCCTCAACAGCAAAATTAACAGGAAGGATTTACGAATACAGTACGGAATTCTTTGCAAAACAGAATTGAAAATTCACATGAAAAATTTGCTTATAAGTAATTACTTGATTCTAATATGTCGTTATTATTGCACACCTGACCTTCATGAGAAAAAAAGTAAAAATGAAGCATAAAATTGTTTTGTAGACACCTGAATTTAACTAATTGAAGTGGGACAGCTCTTCTCGCTACTAAATCACACCATACAGAGCTTTCTTATACTGCACCGTCAACACAGGCCCACAAATTTTGGGAGGAAGGTGAGGAGGAGGGCATTCATGTGCATAAAGGGGTGTGATTATGTTCACTGCTTTATATGTGCCAAGGCAAATCATTTGTTATTTTATGAGCACTCAGGTAGCTAACCTGGAAATGCAGGTCTTTGCACACATGCTTGTAGTTTGTCACCCTTACAAAACGTGCAGTTATCGAAAATAATTGCAGTGTTAAATTGTTGAATGGTTTGCTGTGGCTGCCATTTTTTGCGCTGCAGAAAGCTTTCCTTCCTGTGGTTGCAGTCCGGGGGGGGTTGTGGCATGCAGTGCAAAACTCTGCAGGAGCTGCCTTTGTTCCACTGGTTATGATGACTCCTTTTGTTTGCATGTTTCAATCATTGTGTTGGCGCCATGGACTGCGCACTATTGTGGCTCTGCAGTTCCAGTATCAATAAGCACTCACTTCCATGGTTTGGTCAAATAATAATTAGAGAAATATAGCTAGTACAGTAGACTCTCGATAAACGGATGCACTAGAAGGTGAATGTAGCTCATAGGTTTTCAGAAAGCAAGAAAACTACAAGAGGTTTAGGCACAGTAGGCACTTTTTAGGCAAAGTTGATTTGGCAACAATGAGTCGCTGTGCACTACAAAATGCATCAATTATTTTTGCTTGAGTCTTTGCACTTGCATCTTCACGGAGGCTAGAGGACTCGACTTCGCGAGTGCTTACGAGCCACCGATTTTGAAAGATGGCAAGGGAATAATGAAGTGCGAATAGAACGATGGCATGAACGAGGCGGCAGGAGCTGAGATCTGTAACATCGGTCGTCTTGAATTGAGACCGAACGACTGGAACAGAAACTGCGATGTTGCTTTCGTTGCGATAACACGGCTGACCACCAACGCGGTGAGGCTTACGAGGCCAACGAGGCCAAAAAAACATGGAGGAAGAAAACAAAAAAACGAAAGGGAAGGAACTGTTAAAATCTGATTCTCATGACAATGGGTTTCACAGGAGCTCCATTTCTGGTTCCGTTTACACGGTGAGGCTAAAATTTTAGTTCCGATTACCGAGTTTTTTTTACGCTATCTGAATACAAAACCAACCTACTTACACGCTCCTGTTCCGTTTAAGCGGCAATTCCGTTTAAGCGATTTCTGTTTATCGAGATTTTACTGTAGTTTCTATCCGATCCAACCAGTTTTGCGTGCTGCCACAAATCCTCTAAGAGTAACTTATGCCAAAAGTTGAAACGAACGTGAAGAAAGATACACAAATGACAAGTAGCAGCAACTTCTTTTTTCCTTTTTTGATATTTGTGGCAGCTGCTTTTTATTTTGATTGGAAATGCTCAGTGTCATTTACAGTTCTGTCTTGAGAACTAGACTAATTTTTGTACTTATGCAGCTCTCTGAGAAAAGGTTCCCCATAACTAGGCAGAAATATTAGCCAAGTTGGTTCTCTCAGCCGACAACGTGTTGGAGGAATGGCAGGCACCCCTACCCTGCCAGAGGACTGCCCCTCTGCCGGTCCAGACAGCCGAGGAGTTGAAGGAACTTACCTCCTACCTCGAGAACCTAGAGAAGCTAGAGATGATGGTATTTTTGTGCATGTGGGCACTTTGTGCTTACGGTATTTGCCCGAATCTAACGCACCCTCGATTGTAATGTGCACCCGTTTTTTCGCGGTCCGAAGAAGAAAACAACGATTGTTGTCTTTGATTGTCCTCGATTGTAATGCGCACTAGACTTTACTAGACTTTCATTACTTAATACAAAAATTCAACTTTTTCTCACTTGGAACAAGCAAGGTTTATACCAATGGTGGCACGAAAGGAAATGTGCCGGTTTTTTCTGGCAAGACAGTCGCCACGACGACGGTCCGGGGCAGCGCCGTTCTGTCGGTATGGGTCTCCGAGCCGCTCGCTACTGCTGCATGTACTCTGCCAGCGTGTCTTCTATTTAGGGGTATGGCTAGCGAAAATTTTCTTTTTCTGTTTGTACCAGTCTTGCATACAAGTGTCCGGAACACTGAGCATGTGACACGGCATCCATCGCTTGCCACGCACAAGTTTACTTCATTCTTAAATGCAGCATTGGGGTGAACCCGCCATGTCTTCGCAGTGGGAAATTCCACAGCAGAAAGAACAGAGGAATTCAAAAAAAGACTATGCAGACAACAAAGGCAAACATGCGCCAACTGCGAAGTGCTGGCTACGTGTTCAGTAGTCAAGCAGCCATCTTGAAACGCCGATGGTGATGTGGCGCCAGATTTTTGAGTCGTACTCCATTTTACTGCGCATATCATTTTGGGACCTATTTTTCCAAAAAAAGGGTGCGCGTTAGATTCGAGTAAATACAGTACATGTTTAAATTTTAAGGGGGGACGCTGGTCTTGAGGACATTTTTGTTATTTTTTAACCTATGTGCTTGAGATTTACACATTGAGTGTATTTTAACATCCTGAGCACAAATATGCAGTTAGTTTTCATCTATGGGGTGTAAGTTTAGAGTTGTGCAACATGTTATGTCACCTCGTTTCGGGCATTTTTTTATTATGTACCTATGAAATACTCAAATAGCTTTTATCCCTCCCTTTGTGCTCTAGAAGGACCAGGGAGTGCAAATATACCCCTTCAGTAATTTTAGCGTGGTTTCTGCAAACGCTGTAAAATTCGTAAATGTCAGGTCATCAATTTACAATTTTTTTGTAAAACTAACTGCATAACATCTTGTGCAAGCAAAACGAAATTCTGTACGTTTGTGGTTTTATTGCACGCTTCAGTTCATAATCTTTCGAATGCAGCAAAAATGATGTAAATCGAACCAGTACATCCCAAGATATTGTACGGGACAGCCGACCATGTGGGAAAAAAATTGGTTCCCAGAAAACAGGGCATAAAATTTGCAAACAGGCAAAAATGGTCATTTAGGCGACTTCAAAGAGTGACAGCTTTGTGAATACTTATCATACAGCTATGATATTTTGCAGGTACATTCTTTGGGACCTGTAGACTGCAAATAAAATTAATAAAGGAAATAGAATTTTTGGCCAATTTTCGGTCCTCGAGACCAATGTCCCCCCTTGCATGTCCGAGACGGAGGCAGCAAGAAGAGAATGGTAATGCTAGATCAGTGGTTCCCAAATGGGGGTCCACATACCCCAGGGGGTCTGCAAAGCTCTTCCAGACTCCCTTTGTCCTTTTTGCCAAACCTTGTTGGCAACACAAAAGAACCTCACTGTTTGACTTCCGTTTTTAATTTTTACATTGGCTTTTTTCACAACCAGCTAGCAATGCAGGAAAGGCAGACGCACAAAAGGCAGTGTATAGTGGTTTTGTATTAGCAAGAGGGAATGGTTTGGCAATACACCAGTCACCAGCATAAAAGTCAGACACAAAAAGCGGGCATTGATATTGTATAAGTATGTGGGCAACTTCAGCTGCAAGAGTATTGTTTCACATTATGACGTGGATGAACACAAATCACTGCGTGGTCCCCCGTTGCTTTTACGAGCCCAAAAGGGCTCCACCCCCCCCCCTCTTCCCCGTGCACTCTAGGTTGGGAACCAGTGTTGTAGATTAATGTGCATTCTTGATTTACCAGTCGTGGATGCTCCGCAGAGTTTGGAGCTGGTAGTCCAGGAGGCCCATTGATGACCGTAACAGTTGGTCGCCAAATGTAAAAGAGTTGTCATAAACAACAGATGGTAGGTGGCTACTGAGGAAATCGCAAGGATTTTTCATTGCAAAATCATTCTCACATGTGAAAACCACATACAGCCAAACACTGTTATCAAACTAAAAAAAACAACTAACAATTCGATACAGGGGTCATTTGATACAAGCATGCTAAGGAATTCGGCATGATAAAAGCAGATGTTGTTTATAAACACATTTTACTGATGAAACTGCCCTACCTTCACATGAAATAGTCTTGTATCTTCTGCTTGAACAACCTTGACTGCCTGAGACAGTATGCACTTTTTCATACTGTTTGAAGAGTCATGCCGCTGAGGCTGCAACCTTTCACATTTGGAAGTGCTGGACTGGTGCTAGTGCACAAATCACCTCAGACATTTTGAGCAAGATATCGTAGTGGCTTTCCTCATATCAGCCACTTTTACTTGCGCTTGGTATGGTACAATGTTGGCAAAGTAAAACCTTACAATCTCTCCCATGGTCACAACAGTATCATCCCCGAACTCGCTGAATGATCCGGCAATGGTGTCTGGAATTTTCCATAGCTCGCTCCACAGTTTGGCAACACAGGCGATGGCTTTCTTGAACCCAGGATTTTCAAAGTCATCACTGGCACGCACAAGCAGCAGATTCGAAGCGATTTCAGGTGGTTTCTTCAGTAACATCTGCCCAGAACCTACTTCGAAAAGGTTCAAAGCTTCCTGCTGATCGTGCCAAGAGGAATCAACCCTTGTGCACTGTGGGGATGTGTGAATTCTCACCATATCTGACTTGATTTATGATTGGCAGCTTCACAACGAAATGCAAGTTCAGCAGCTTTGCGCTAGCTAGAGCTGTCAAATGAGTGTTTCTAGTGCTAACCACCACAACTACACTTCGAAAAAAAAACCCCATAAAGAGCGAACAAATCAAACAAAAAGAATGAGAGAAAAAAACGTGGTGCACAGGCCAAGATTATTTCTTTAATGGTGGGAACAGCTCAGACTGGACTGGGGCGTCACAATAGGGAAGGAGAGCGAGAAGGAAGGGAAAGAGTGGCCCACTGCCCATGAGTGGCTGGGCTAAACAACTGGTATGGGTGGGCCGGTGGAATTTCTCCTCCACCTTGAGGGAAAACCAACTTGGGGGGGCACACCTGCGCCATTTGCCGTTCAATATATCGGCTGTCACTGGTATTTTTGTTTGATATAGGCGTAATTTTCGCTATATATTTTAACTGCGAATATGCCGTGACCAGAAATAGTTCAAGATACAGGGTAATTTGATGGAAACGGATCGGATTGTAGTTGGCTAGTTTGTTAGGTGGATTACTCTGCCTATACACCCACTATGAGCTAACTTTTGTTACAGCTAAGGTGCAAAGTTCTCTGCATGGACAGTTATTTTCATCAGAAGCTCACCCTTTTAGGATGCCTTCGGACAGTTGTGTGAGCAAAGTTAGAAGCCCCCAACAGGATACATAAGTGCCATGTATCCTGTTAAAAGTATGAAGTAATTTTGGGAGGGGTTCCTTTAAACTTATGTACCCAGGTTTAAATCAACTGTATTGCAGTGAGCAGGCCCAGTGGCTAAAGCATTGTTCTGCTGATCCCAAGAATGTAGGATCGATTGCCGGCCGCGGTTATTTGGTGTGAGGAACAGATGGCTCAGTGTGGGTGCTATACACGAGCCTATACTGATTCAGTTTCTTTGAAAGTATGGCATGCCGTCCCATTCGATGAAGGTGGACATAAGGTAAAAATATAAGAGCTTTCTGGAAATTCAGGGCTCACAATACGTGCTTTTCTGGGAAGGAACCAATTTGTGTGTGGGTCGCACTCAGAATGGTGGCTTTCATGTTTTTTTACTGCTGAACATGTGGGTGCCGTATCCTGCTTTCAAGAAGTGCGTTTTATCACAGTCAAGTTATGAACAAAATTATCGAGGCTAAATTAATTTCTGATCCACATTTAGGTGACCAGCACGTGTCTAAACTATCTGTAGTTCTGGGAGGCAAAGAACTTGATTACTTGATCTTATATCTAATTGCCGACCTGGTTTTTTTATGTAACCTTTTTTTGCAACTGTGATAGTCTTATTTCATTTCAGTGGTTTTTATCCAAGTTCTGTTCAATTATTTACATTTGGATGAATTCTTAACAAGGACAAACCTATGGCATGTTACCGTATTTGAATTTCAGCCTGTGTAGTCAGAGTTAGACTGAAACCTGCGACCACTGCCCTCCTCCCCCTTTGCTTTTTTTTTACCAGGCTGACTACTTTCGCCAAAATGGTGGTCCAGACTACAAAGTGGCCGGAAGGACAATCATGAGCATGCTTGTCAGGAATTCTCTGGCGAAGGTGTGCAGCTGGGCCGGGTCGAAGGGCTCGAAGGAGGCATTTGCTGATCATTATAACATCATGGCGCTTGTTCTTGGCAGGTGGCCTTATTTGGTTTGGTGAATTGATAATGAAGATTTGGCTTTCATGACCCGCCGCAGTGGCTCAGTTGTGCTGCTGAGCAGGAGGACGCGGGTTCGATTCCCGGCCGCAGCGGTTGCTTTTCTGATGGAGGCAAAAAGAAGAAACGCCCGTGTGTACGAGATTTCGCCGCACGTTAAAGATCCCCAGGAGGTCAAAATTAATCCGGAGCCCTCCACTACGGCGCGCCTCATCGCCTGCGTTGCGTCGGCGCGTTAAACCCTACAATGAGTCAATCAATCAATCAATTTGGTTTTCATACTTTCTACTTTTCCAGATATGTCAGTTTGTTTTTTGTTTGGGCATAAGTTCTGTAGTGAGCCATTAGGGAGGTTTTGCTTTTAATTTCTTCATTTTTTGTTATTTTGCTGTCCCGCTCGTGCAATTCACGTAGTATAAAATATTTTGCTACTAACCTGTTTGGGTTTCGCATCGCTCAGTATTATTTTGATATTATTGTCATAACTAATAGTTTCTTTACATTCTTGTGAAATTTGGGGTTTCTTTGGTGATCATAATGCTACAGACATAGACCTTTAGACGTGTGTATCTCTAAACGCAGGTATATACTGAAAATTGAAAGTTCAAATTTGAACAACTAGAAAAT
Source organism: Haemaphysalis longicornis (assembly GCF_048455015.1). Classification (NCBI taxonomy): domain Eukaryota; kingdom Metazoa; phylum Arthropoda; class Arachnida; order Ixodida; family Ixodidae; genus Haemaphysalis; species Haemaphysalis longicornis. The sequence continues at coordinate 368,584 of NW_027526411.1, read as the reverse complement.
TGAAAGTCGAACAAGTTCAAGTTTCTAGCACTTGAAACATTTAATACCTTATTTACCATTATAGCTAGAACGCAAGGCTTGGGGATGCAATAAAAGTCAGATAATTGTGACACAGTTACATGCACTCTTGTGTGTCTTTGTTGATTTCCAGTTTTACAGCGTCTCTGGCCTCGTAACCGAGTGAACAAAAGAGACACCAAAGACAGAAGAAAAAAAATTCCCGCGCCTTCCCGCGAGGGGAACACGAGTAAATGCAGAGCATTGGGAGTCGTTAACGCCGCGTAAAGTCGCGTTAGGGTGCTGGTTGTTGGGGTTGCGTTAGGGTTGCGTTGGTGTTGGTTTGGGGTAGAGAGAGGAGAGTAAAGTCGCGTTAGGGTGGAGCGAGCGTCAACCAAGGAAGGAAGGAGCAACGCAGTGACTGAAGCACGAGCGACCGCTAGCCGCTTTAGATTTGCAGCGCGCGCAGTAGAGGGAGAGCCGTACGGGGGGGAGAGCGCGCATGCGCAAGCAGCGCGCGCCCTTCCACGCCCCACCGCGCTGCTATCACGCACCTGTTACGCGGAGACCGCGACGGAGCGAACGGGCTGACTACGACGCATGCGCGCGCCAGCTGCTGTTGAGAGAGAGTAGGGAAGGAGGAGAGGCGCACCTGCTGCGGACGCGGAGCTGTGGACGCCGTCCGACGCAGGAAGAGGCGAGGCTAAGAAATGCTCTGCATTTAAAACGGAAGAGGAAAGTGTAGCAAAACTGTGAGGGAGAGGGCAGTATGCTGAGGTGGCACAAGACGTTCCCCGGGGTGATGCGCTACGAGATAACCGAGGGAATGTATAGCCACCGAGTATGAGCCAGCACGAAAGCAGAGAATGAAAGTATTGCAAAAATGTGTAGGGGAGGGCAGTATGCCAAGGCTGCACCACAGAAACCCAGCACATGCTGCGTACTACAAATACATCGGTTCTTTGGCGTCCTCCTCGTTGATTGGCTCATCCAAACCACGTGCCATTTGCATGGGAGGTTCAAACACGATTTACAACAACATTCTCGGCGGAAGTGACACGCTGCAAGATAATGGGAGGACAGCACATGCCATCGCGCGTTCGCTGATCACGCAATCACTTCCCGAGACGCAGCAGCTATGTGCCATTACCGAGAAGACTGCAGCTTGTGCTGTGCACAAATTTCGCATTAGGGGGTGTAGAAACGGTCGGCCTTTTCTCGTTTTTGCTTGCAGTACTGCATCATTTTAGCGTTCCCTAAAATTCCAAAACATTCATGTTTTAGAATTTTAAGGAGCACTAAAATGATGCAGTTTAAGATTAGGCGGGCTAAATAGGTGGCTGTAAGATTTTCAGGAGGACTGCCTTAAATGAAATCATAGTTAAAAAGTGGCACAGTACATGTGTAAAGTACACAGTGCCTAATTTTTCCCCTCCACCCCTTTTTATGCAGCTGCACTGCATACCACTGTTGCAGACCACTGTTGCTGCTGTTGTGAAGAAATGGATCTATTCAGCATCGGACCGTGAAGGCGGCCGAAACCAGCGAAGGGCCGACAAAGCCAACAGCATTGAATAAACAAATTTTGCTGTCAACAGAGACTGATCAATACGCAGGGCTGTGGGTTCAATGGCCCCGCGGCTGGGGGCCGCACGGTGGCCGCACAGCGGCTGCCGGTCACCGGCCACGTTCCAATAACCATACTAAAGCCGCAATCCCGCGGCCATTAGCAGGCCGTGCTTGGGTGGCCGTAATTCGACCGTTTTTCGGTGTCCGTAAGCTAGCCGTTCTCCGGTGAACGTAGTCCAGCCGCATTCTGGTTGCCGTCGTACGGCCGGAGCCCTACGGCCGAAATGAGGCCGTACGAACGGAAGCCGGTCCAACGGCTAACGGAGACTGGCCATTGGATAGCTACAGGAATACGGCCGTGTACGGCCAAAAGGCCCACATTTTAACACGGGCCGTGAACGTATGCCGGAAAATGGCCGTATAGAAATTCACTGGCTAAAGTACCTCGGCCTACGTTCGGCCGGGCAGTCCTGTGCTGCCTGGGTAGGCACGGCGCAGCCAATGAAAATGCTGCCGCTTTTTGCGACAGTCGTCTGCTTTGGAAGCTGCGATACTTTCCGTTGCGCGACTACATTTGAAGTTTCACATGTGCCCGGAAAGCAGAAGACGCTTGTAAACATTAGTGCGCGTCTATCATTACTGCTACTGCAATACTATAACGATTCACCGAAAGCAACCTGCCTATACTGACAATGCATTGCTGACAAATAGAAAACATAACGGCTCAACCAGTCTGTGCTGAAAAACACCCGGATATTTTGCGCAGAAGCCGTCGCCGGAGAATATTGTCTTAACAAAACGTTCATGCAGATGACTGCGTCTACCGTTGCTGGACAATATTGCCTTAAAAAAACGTGATAGCGTCTGCGTAGACGATCGTTTCGGTTGTGTGTTGCAGTAATCAAGCGTACGACTACAACTGATCGGTGATGCAACAAATAGAAAGAATGCTTATTTAAAAAAAAATTATGCATGGCAGTAAAAAAAAGAACGGTCCCTCGGTACGAGCTCCTTTTACCACAGCAAGCATAGCAAGCAGATGAGCCATGGCTACGACCGCATGTGTTTGTGCTGCCGCCCCAAAAAAGGGACAAGGGAAATCATTCGTCTGACGATGAGAAACTTGAATTGGTTCACCTAATCAGGGACAGAAAAAAAAGCATATTGGGAAGGTTCAATTCAAAAACAATGCTCCAAGCGAAAAAGTGTGCCTGGAGTGCTATCGGCGATAGCCTACATTCTCGGCATCCAACAATCAAAAGATCCGTCGAGGACTACAAAAAACAGTGGTCGAATTTTATTCAAGCCTCAAAAAAACGCCTCGCTGCCAATAGGAAGAAGCACACAACGACAGGTTGTGTGCATAATGTGCAGGTTGTGTGCATAAATTATGCATAATGTCTCAGAACTGTTTCATGCTTTCATTAAGCTTTAACCACTAATGCCGCAATGCAGTCCCTCGCAACAAAAAGTAAATTGATCACGTAGAATACTTACATTTAAGTTACCACAAAGAAAATATCCAAATATACGTCCTTGTACTTTTTTTTTCACCAATGCTTGCTAAGATGCTATTTCAGTGTGAACACTGGAATTCAATGAAAGTGATTAAAGCTTATATCCCGACCACAAAAGCTCACCTTAGAGGTGGTGAATATGCATTTCTATTAACTTTCTTCTGGAATGAGCAGAAGGCTCGTTCATCCTTACCTGATATTTGTGACTTTTTGGCACTTTCTAATATTTCCATTATAGAGAATAAATGAGCATATTTTCAGAGGTAGCATCAACATTTATTTATTTCAAGACTTGTCTGGAAAAGTGCAACAAGAATATTCATGCAAACACAAACCTGAGGTGCTCTTCAGTACCATAAATGAGGATGACCCACTTAGTGAAACTAGTCACATGTCTGCTTCACGAGCGCCACGATAATCAATTTTACAGAAAAGTTAAATATTCAATGAGGAAGGCAGGCACTAATTGTTACCGCCCATGCGCTAATCACGAGTTTTCTTCGGTAGGCGCACCTGGGGACAACGACAGCATCGACCCCCCGACAGATGCCGTGGTTGATGTGCTGGGGAAGGACAGCCTCATCTTGGAGGGCATCGCAGGCGCAAGGGACATGGACCATGAGTAAGTCATGTCTACCCTTAATGGCCCCCTGAAGAGTGTTTCGTACAAGGGTGGAGGCCACAACTACACAAGAGCTAAGCACAGTGAGGGGAAAAGACAATACAGGAGAAACAAAGGCACCAGGTCAGAAATCACAAAAACATAGCATGAAGCGCTCAAGACCAACCCCCCAAACTCTCATGGTTCAATGCATTCACTAAAAATGTTTCAACCAAATCGGCTCTCTTTTGCTGACGCCATACAGTAGTCGCCATGCAAAATCCTCAATAACTAATTATAGAAGTGAGTTGCAAGAAGGGCTTGTTGAACTTCGGGGCTGTCGGGCACTCATTGAATGAAAAACAATGCATAGTTCAAAAGCATGGTACCACCAGAAATCCATGCAAGCTAGGAAACATAATTTCTTGAAAAGGCATCGGCACACAACTGTTCATCACCTTCCATGCATACAATGGGCAATTCGCACGAATTGTCTTACCGCCATTTCTTGTAGCGTATGGCTGAATGTACACTTTTTCCCTTCAATGTGCATTGCAGTGACTGCAGCTTTGGTGGACATATTGTTCAGCCTGCTGTGATGGCAGTAGCAGTGGCCATAACTTAGCATTTCCCAGCCATGAATTGGGAAACTTTCTTCTAACAAACCAGCACATATATAACAATACTTTAGAGCAATGGGAGGGAAGGGAAGAGACATTATTTACGGTAACGTATGCACAAACAACAAGTAGTGCCTACAAGTTGTTTGCCCAATAGCTGTACTTACACCCAGTGCACTGAGCTTTCTTGCAGGGTTTTAATGTTGTGTGAAGCCGTGGTGATAACACCAATGAATGAGTAATGTTCTATGGCAAGGATCGGAAACGTACAGGATAGTATTATGCGGCCCCCTGAATATCGTCACAACCCCCACTCTCCCCGTCACTTTCTGTCTGACGGCCCACACGCCAGTATTGACCTCAAAGGGGTTAGGTGGTAGGGAGGGAAGGAGGGAAACGTTTATTAACAGAAAAGACAATTGGTCGCTTACAGATGTCATTGTCCCCCGTCTTGACACTTAGCCAGATTATTGTCAATTATTGGGAATTATTGTTAAAAGGTATTGTCCTTTCGCGGAATTTTTTTTCGTTATGTGCATATCCCCCCTCTAAATTTGGCGTCCGGCCCCCGCCGCATTGGCTTCATGCAACTCGGCCCGTCACTTGGCGACACCTGTTTTAAGCGAAAACACCTTCCTAGCACCACTCTGCATGTGACAAAGAAGTGCGGTATTTGTCATTCACTTTGGCTCAGTAGACACTCATTTGCAGGTGGCTGCTAGAAGGAAATCATGAGCCATCCTGCGCTGGAAAGGTGGATAACCACTGAAGCTGAGGTTATAGAGTATTTAGATCATCAGCTCTTGAAGAAAACTCGAGCTGCGACTAGATGTTCCTCGACAACATATAATCTCAGTAAAAAGGGCCCATCTCCCCGCGAGGGGGACTCGAGTAAATGCGTCGCATAGGGGGTGGGTGTATTGCGTTAACGTTTAGTGTTTGGGGAGTTAGTGGTAGTGAATGCGTTGTATCAGCAGCTTCTTGACGAAGTTTGAATGAGTCAAGGATATAAGGCGCGTTAGTAGCCTTTCATTGTGTGTCGGTTTTCTGGCGCAGTGAAAAGAGCACCATGTACCTCGCGTTCCGCCCACAGGTAGTGAATGCGTTGTATCAGCAGCTTCTTGACGTAGTTTCAATGAGTCAAGGATATCAGGCGCGTTCGTAGCCTTCCATTCTGTGTCGGCTTTGTGGCGCAGTGGGTAGACCACCATGTACCTTGTCGTTCCGCCCGCAGGGTCGTGGGATCGAAACCAGGCGCCGGTAAGTATTATTTTTTTATATAGTGTAGGGGGAGGGGCGCGGAACTGTTGTTGAGAGCGAGGAGGGTAGCGTGATTCGGGAGAGGAGGAGTGGGGGAGAGGGCGAACCTGGAACGGCTGTTGCGGACGCCGAGGCACGCCGACAACGCCGGGTGACATCGTATCAGTTAACACACGTTGATTTTCAGGTCCCCAGAAGGCGATGAGGCCGTACCTTCTGAGGCTACGGAGCTGTACTCCTTTGAAGTCTTGGAGGAGGAGGAGGAGCAGGAGCAGGTGGAAGAGGCGGAGCAGGTGCAGGCTGAAGGGGAGGAGGCGAACCAAGCATCAGGGGCCCGCTCGTGTTGGACGTTCCCACCGGAAGGAACACACGAAGAGTGCCCGGCTTGGGAGGAGTCCGAATCACCACCTCCGGCAGCCAGCCTACCCTCTCCTGGCGCTACAGCAGCTCGTCGAGGCAGGTCCACCACCACCAGGATAGGTGTGCTTAACGAGCTGCAGGGCCTCCTGGAATTAAACGAACAAAATATTCAGCTCGAGGAGCAGGTGCTGAGGGGAGGACAGACTAATGAAGTGGCCATTAGGGCTGCAGCAGAAGCAGTGATTCTGGAAGCGAATTATGTGTGTGCTACAGCCAATGCTGTACGTGCAAAAAAACGAAGAACAGGTCCGCCTCATGCGTGAGGAACACGAGTGGAAGACGGAACTATATGAAATGAAAAAAAGCACACCTAAAAAATAACAGTTTTCATGTGCTTTCTTGACTTTTCCTTATCTTACTTAATGCCCTGCATGCAAATACAGGACCAGTCAAAAAGACAACTGCAATCTGTACAACTGTACAAAAAGACAACTGCAATCTGGAAACTCATACAATCTGTTTATTTTTTTTAATGCTTCATATGCATTCAAACATGAAGCAGACGGGAGGACCATGGCAACTACAAGCACACTTGGTTGCATATGGTTTGTCAGTTGGAACCTTCAGTCCTCGCTAAATTACTTTATCCCTGAAAGTCTGATTTGTGTGGCATGACTTTATGTTGTGAAATAATATTGTGATTAGGGAAAAAAGGCTATACCTGGGACAGCACCACCTTTATTCGACCAATACACGACCAGTATATTAAGTACAGTTGTGTGGTAAAGTAGTTGGTATCACCACACGCTTAAATGCAGAGTGCCGAAATTTCTGGAGGAATACACCGTAAAGGAAACGAACGGAGAGAGAAGCTGTGCAACAACTGTTTTGTTTGTTTCCATTATTGCGTGTTCGGCTCGTATATTTCAGCGCGCTCCGTTTAAACACTGAGACACCTTGAGAGGTCTGAGAGGTGCCCAAAAGATTCATTCTGACATTAGGCGAAATAGGGAAACTCTAATAATACTTGTTGCTGAAAGGGTTAGTGTAAAGTCCAGGTTAAAAACAATTGGCCACGTATCTGCTCCTTTCGTTGCAAATGTGAACGCATGACGATAGTCGACTGGCGCCCATGGCACGTAAATGTATCCCTTCTCTTTCCCGCTCACCTCTCGTGCTGCTGTTTTCCTGTTTCGTTCCTTTCAAGGTAACACGCTAGAGGTTCGCTCAAGTCAGTTTAAATTTATCGCCTTCCACTGCTCCAACTGAGGTGCTGCGATGCCAGCGCTGCTATACGGCGGAGACTGAGTGTATCTAGGCACCTGACTACGTTGATATAACCATGCTGCCCTCCTCCACGACTGTTCCAAGTGGAACAAGCAACCTATCTAGTGGAACCTTTCTGTTGCTGCTTGTTTTTTTCCAATTCTGCCAGGCAAAGTGAACAGCAGGCGACAGTTTTCTGCAGTTGATGTAGTATTTTAGTTGCTATCCCAAAAAGCAAGCACCCCTAATTTTTAGTAAAGGAACACTGTAAATATCAGTCATGTATTGATTTTTTACTTTACATTTGTTTAACATCTTTTTCTTGTCCAGCAATGTTGCGAAGTATGAACATTAACACCGCAATTGGACGTTTAGATTTGGCTGTGAGTATATAAGACTATTGCGCAGTATCAGTTTCACTTTGGCCGGCAGGCTGAATCTAGTGACACACAGACAGACATACAGACAGACAGACCAAAATTTTCCTTTTAAGGTAGCACGAGAAAGACTATCGTTTGAAAAAAAAGCTGACAACAAATAATGACAAAGTGAGGCAAAACGTGGTGTTTGTAAGGTCACAACCTCCGGGCCACCAGTGTGCCTAATTAAAACTTAAAAAGGGGCGATACCACATGCTACTCTCGATTTGGCTACACAAATATCATGCCGTTACCATGCGTCTAAAAAGCTATATCATAGAAATTTTGCATCGGCTTCAGGGGATGTTGCATTTGTGCGAACAACATAGAGTAATAAGTACATGCATATTTAAATAAGGAGAATACTGTTGTCGTGCAATCTGTGTAGGTGTTCCAGACAGGACGCTCTCTAAACGTCTCTTTGCAGAGCATGTGTCTACGATAACGAATTCCGCGAGTGCCAATCTTGCCCCGCATTCAATAAGTATGGTCGTCACCGCTTGTTCGAAGAAACGGTGGCGTGTTACAGACATAATGATGAAACTGTTACGGAACTCGTGTAATCCTTCTTTATCAGTGTACATCGTAACAACTGTGTCAGCAAAGCAAAGCTTCTACCACTGTACACCGGAGTTTCTGTGTGTATTTTTAAACTATGTTGCGTGGGAATTTATTTGACGGCGGCAAATGTGGGTTAGCAGTGTTGTGGGACGGTTGCGGGTACATTTTGGGGGAGACTGGGGAATGAGGTATTGATATGGTTTTTTGGACTTCCTGTGTGTGTGTGTGTGTGTTTTAAGTATATTGAGTGGGAATTTAGTCGAGGGCAGAGGATGTGGGGTGCCATTGTTGAGGGAGGGGGTTGCAGGAACTTTTGGGGGCACTGGGGAGTAAGGGGCAGTGTGTGGATCTTCTGGCTACCGTACCTTCGCAGAGGAACCTACCCTATTTCATGAATGAAGAAATATGTGTGGGTTCTGGGTTGTGCTGTCTTCTGCCGGCCGGGGAAAGGCCTGTTTTTTATTTTGTTTCTTTTTCTTTTCTTGGTTTAATTTTTTCTAAACAGTTTGGAGTCATGGCTCTGTTTTTATTTGTTTTTGTTATTGGCTTCAACCTATTATAGCTATACAGGTGCAGGTAGGTTCTCATTTTCAGTTAATTTATTTTTAATTGTTGGGGAACGTAAATTTTTTAACGTGCCGACGACGATTTCCAACTCGTCTTGTCGCACCCCTATCTCTGACTACTGCTTGGAAGCGCTGAGGCTGCAGAACCAAACTAAGACCTTCAGTTTTTATTTCTTGAATCAAGACGCCACCACCAGTTACGACATCGGCAACGGGATCTTGCAAAATGCTGCGCACTGACGCCTGCGCAAAACATTGCAACAGCACGTGCCAACAATATACCACCACCCATTATAGCGGCAACGCCCCCGTGACGGTATAAGAAGCGAACCGACGCTCCCGGGTCCATTTTGACAGAACCGGCAGCCCGTCGGCAACAACTGAATTCCTGAACTGTCTCGCAGGCGCTGAGGCTGCGGAACCAACCGTAGACCTGCTGCTTTTTATTTGTTCAATCACGACGCCACAACCACTTCCGACGTGGGCAACGGTATTTCGCGAAATGCTGCGCATTTTCGCCTGCGCAAGACAATGAGCCTGTTCCATTTTGCACTTCTGGCTGCCCTGGGCTGCCCGCAGGCTGCCAGAGGCATCATCCGCTCATTCTTTTTTCTCGGGCGGCCCAAAACGTCACTTTCGGCGGCGCCAGTACGTCTTCGATTTTTTCCGGCCGGCTACGTCTGGCTTCCTGAAATTGGGCAGAGCCGCCCGGACGTTTGTGGTGTGGCGGCGAGTGAGCAGCAATCTGGCAGCTAGCAGATGACAAAAGAAGAGCGGCACGACCAGTTTCAAAATAAAATTGCAAGCATGTTTCGTTCTTTCAGATTTGGTTATTTTACTTTATTTTGTTGACGCAAAACATAACTTGTGCGCACATTTCTATTCATATATGTAATCGCAACACTCCTCTTGTTTTGCTTTGCACGGGAAGTGAGATGACAGATGATTCGCGCCTAAGCGGTCATTTGCGGTTAGTTTTCTGATAGACATGGAGGGCCTATTCCAGCCGCAATTTTATATGGGTGCGTACCTGTGTTTATTATTTCAGGTAAGTGATTCCAAGCGAGCACAGTTGTAGTGCGCGTAAAGGAATGAAAGTTTTCGTTCATTTTGTAGATGGTGTGGGCGTCCAAGCTGTGCCGGCTGCCCCTGAAAGGACGGTGTCAGAGTCCGCGAATGAAGAACTTTGGAATGAGGCCCGCCTAAACGAATGCTCACGAAACGTCTGCTATGGGAGGCCCTTGCGGAAAAATTTAACGACATTTTCTCAGGGTGTATGACGCCTTCCCAAGTGGAAAATAAACGGCGGAACTTGGAGAGGCGATACAAAAACATCGCCAGTTCGAGCAATACGACGCGCAAGGAGGCGAAGGAGTAGACGTTCAAAGAGTGGGCACGATTACCAAAACCGTTTTCCAATAGTAATCAAGTCTAAAATGTGTGCATACACGCAGACGTATTCATTAATGAAAATACATTGCCTTGAATTACGCGCTTTGTGTCGAAAAGAAAACCGGTGCTATTGAACCTTGATTTCAAAATTAAATAAGCAGCTGCTGGCAAATATGGTAGTTCCCGCTTTCCTCAAAATCGAAGCATGCCCGCGGTAAATACGAATGGGAATTAGTTTTTTTCAAGGTTTGCTTTCGCTGTTGTTTAATTGTTCTCTTTTTTTTTCGTATGCGTTTACCAAGGGATTTCTGTTTCGATCGTCAGCTTGTGGGTTGATAATGCATTTTACTATAAATGGTGCGTCCATTTCGCCTGACAAAAATGATATGCGTTTAGCGGGCATACCAAAATTGCATTTTTATGCTAGCTAGTGTGGAAATAAAATGATCACAGCTATTATTCACAGATATAGCAGTACTAGGCCATGTATGCATGGCGCAGCGCTCTCACAAAGACGACGTGCGCGTCTCCTCCGTCGAGAATCTCACACGATATACTTTATGTGCTCAGGCAGCTGGAAGAAATATTAAACACGAGCGACACTCCGTGAAGCCGAAGTTCGTCATGTCGGCGGGCCCCAGGGTCCGAACAAACGAGGAGTGAGCTTGTCTTGTGAAATGTTTTCATAATAGACCTGAAAATGTGAATAACGCTTGAAATTTCGTGCACCAAACGCTTTTATGTTGAGCGAATTAAGTATAATTCGTATAAGTTTACCTGACTTGTAATATAAATGTGACCGTAATATAACGGGCAGCATGAAGGCTTATTTATTCAAGAACTTTCGACTGGTCAGGGACTCAAAATGAACTGTGCATGTTGTGTTTATTACTTTGTTTCAATTAATGACTTTAAGTTAATTTGATCTCAGATGGTACTGTACCTCACGACGGCTTCCTTTTCACTTCGAATTGTTGGGGCGCCATGCTACTACATGCAAAATAATTTAGTTCGTGTATCTCGCCCTGAAAATCACATGCTTTATTGCGGTGTTAAATGAGAAGACCCTTCAATGATTGCCTAACCGTAAGTGCGCCTTTTGCTCTTGTCACAGCAGGCGCAAGCCACACGTCCCGATCCACAAGCCACACAAGCCCACACAACATCCACAAGCCACACGTCCCGATGCGACCGATAGTAGATTTCACACGTTCGCCCTTATTCCGCCTGTCCGGCTATTTGCACAAAGTTCTTGCACCGCTCGTTGGAAAGGGGTTAACGTTCATACGCAACTCCTCGGAGTTTATTGAAAAGGTACGTGACATAACGGTGGACGAAGATGAAATCATTGTATCCTTTGATGTGAAGGCGCTGTTCACAAGCATTCAGGTGGACTTGGCGGTGCAGGTTTGCCGGACTGCATTGGAACATGACGATGGGCTGGGGGAAACAACCCCTATCGAAGCATCCGATCTTTTGAAGCCGCTGCAGTTTTGCCTGGAGAACACGTATTTCCTTTTTCGGGGGGCAATCTACAAGCAGGTCCATGGCACAGCCATGGGTGCGTCTCTTTCGGTAACAAGTGCCAACCTGACCATGGAAGCACTGGAAACTGGCGCACTGGCCTCGTTCGAACCACGTCCCAAGGTCTCCCTACGGTACGTGGATGATTGCTTTCGCATTATTAAAAAGGACATTTGAACGGATTGGAAGAAGCAATCCAATTAACTGTCGAGGAGGAGGCTGCAGGCCGTCTACCTTTCTTGGGCGTTCTGGTTGAACGTCGGGGTGGTTGCCTCGGGTTCAAAGTTTACAGAAAAGAAACCCACACCGGACGGTACCTCCATTTTGATTCCGTTCACCCGGCCTGTCACAAGCGTTCTGTCGTGGCTTCCCTCACTCAACGCGCCAAAAAAGTTCTGCTCACGGCCGCAAGATGGGGCTGGTGATCTACGCCAAGTGCGCCGAGAACTCACCCATTGCGGCTAACCCAAGCACTTCGTGGATTCTGTTCTACGACGGTCATCACGGCCTTCAGAATCCGTTGATTCTCCTTGCCGAGCCCGAGTAGCCATCCCGTACGTGCCTTGTGTGAGCGAATCTTTGGCTCGTGTGTTGCGCTGCTACGATGTTCACGTCGCTCATGTCCCTGCGCACAAGCTGAGGCACCAGCTGGTGGCCGTAAAAGACAGGATCAACAAAGAGAAGTTTCCTGGAGTAGTATACAAAGTTCCGTGCGCAGACTGCGATTACTGCAACTTTGGTGAGAGGGGCAATTTTAAAAGGCGATTGCGCGAGCATAAGAACAACGTCAGAAACAAAAAGATAGCTTGCCGATATCTCGAGTCTCGGATTATACAAACGACAAAGAAAACCCTGAACCACACAATGCAGGCAATCTTCCTCCGACGTGTGCAAGATGCCTGGGGCGATCAATTCGGCACACTTAAAAAGCTTCGTGCTTCGAGCTTATTTCTTCAGTGAACAAGGCTTCCGTACGGAAGCCGAAACGTCTCTTTTTTACGCTTTTAATAAGCCTTTGGTCGGTGACCGCAAGTTTTTAACTAAGAACATCAACAAGCATCCACCACCGCGTTTGGTTTTCGATTCCAAGTGTATTTCCTCGCAAAGCTCGCTTGCCTTCAATCTTGCGCACTGGTGTTTTTACATGACGTGGGGACTAATTCGTGTCTTTAATAATGTCAAACCACGAGATTTCTTCCGGACAACAATCAAAAATTGCAAAACTTAAAATTCAGGTTGGGCTTCACCGCAAGGCACGGGCACCACGTGGGCTAACATTCTCTCTTATATCTGACAAATTGTTCCGAGCAAATCAATTTTTTTAGGGTGGGTTTTTGGAATGTTTGCCTACAAAATGGATATTCTAAATTTTTTTCTACTACTAGTGGTTTGTTATGCACAACTTCCTCGTTTTTATTTTCTTTGACGCCTAGACAAAAGTTTTGTATTTGATAATTTTTTGCAATCATTATTTATAAAAGAATTACTCAAACTGGTGTTGGAAGCGCATCAAATTATCTGAATTTTATGTCACTACGTTATGTGCCTAACCAATATGTTTAGCACAGAAAAAAATGTCTTCTTGGTCCACTAAACATCGGTCAGCTTCCTGTGGTGACAAATGAGTTACAACCAGAGGACACCCCTCACTTTGTTTCTTGCGTTTAATTTTATCAATGATATTTTTTTATCAGTGGCACCTCTGTCTGCGGTCAATGGCTAGCCAATTGCCCATCTGGCAGACACGAGTGGCTAAGAAAAATGAACTAGTTCATTTAGTTGGTGCTGAGGGGCCTGTCGGGAGGCCTAGTGGCTGCAGGGCTGGTTCCAGGAAACGCACTAGCATATAGTTTTTGCACATTGCCCATGTGCTTCGTTCCTTACCATATGCATGTAACTATACAAACATTTAGTCTTCAAAAAAGCTTAAGCAACACAAAACACCCCTCTAAATTTCAATCACATCATAAATCAATCGAGGAGTCATAGTCAAGTCAATAATAGTTCACTTGATGGGGCAAGCAACAAAGTTTCTATAATCTCTGTTAACCCTTTGAGGGTCGAATTTTTTCGCCAAATGTGTCCCCCCAGGTTCGATTTTTTTATTGCGGATTTAAATTTTATGGACGAATGTATATTGAGAAAAAATAACAAAAATTTTTTTTGTGAACGTAAAGCGAGAAAAAATCATTTGTGTTTTTACATACATGTGGGTTATTATTGCGTTACACAAGAAACATTCTAAATAAAAACGAGAGAGTAACAGGCCGGCACCTTTTGAGTGACTCGAAATTATATAGACAACAGTTTCGCGGGCGCAAAAAGCGGGAAGCGCCCGAAGGACGATACCGAAACCAACCGCAGCGCGCCCGCCGGCGCGCGCGGCCGGATGCGGGAGCGATAAGGCACATTCCCACTGGCGATGCGCCTCGTCGCGCGACGAAAAGCGACGTCGCAAAGCGACGAGCCGGCCGTCGCTTTTCGGAGTTTTGCGACGGCGGAGCAGATCGCTCTAGGTCCGAATTCCCTCGTCGCGCGACGGCCCCGCAAAACCGGTAAGCCAATCATGGCCGCGGAGTAGGCTGACGTAGCCGGAAACGAAACGTTTCTTTACATCCGGTATGCAAACGCTGCGGGCGGGCGGGCGAGCGCCGCCACCGCCGCTGGCTCGCTCGGCCAGGCGCTTGGCCCGCTATCGCTGTACCCGCCCGGGTCGGGCCGGCAAGCAACTTCCCGTGTGCATCGGTTCTTTGGTCAGTGGCTTCAGCGTACGCGTGCACTAATCAACGAATAGCGTGGAACTCATCAGTGTGGAGAAGCGTGTATGGATTGTAAATAGAGCTAGGTGGACAGCGAGACGGTAGGTTGACTTGCAGTGCTTGCAGCCTCTTCGTCTATCGGCGACTGGTAAACACGCGTAGAGTTCGGAGGCGTCAGAACGTTGCGCCTGTGAAAAGAAGCGACATTTGTGGGCCGTGATGCGGGTGTTGTGGCGTGAAAGCAAGCGTGTGCATTTCTTCGTGCAATAATATGTTGAAAAGAGCCTTCGTGAGTTTGTTATTCTGCTCCTCCCGCAACCCGCAAATGCTTTCGGCATTGCTCCAGGTTAGTAGCATGTGTTTTAGTTTGATTTCTACCTGCTTTTGTCGCGTATTCTTTGACTTCGAATGGTTGACGCACCAACGAGGTCGTATGTACAAGTCGGGAAGCAGCTGCGCTGAACGCAGTCGCATCATCGCTCATCGCAAGTGCGAACACCACCTCAAGGCCTCATCGCGCGACTCGCGCCGTCGCGCGACGAGACAAATCGCCAGTGGGAATGTGCCTATAGACGGCACACCGCTCATAAAATACAAAAAATAAAACAAGAAAAGAGCCTCATCAGTTTCGCAGACGACGTTGGTCTGAGGCAGGCGCAAGAAGCGAGAGGCGCGCGCGTAAAAGGTGGGCGATAACCCAGCGCGCCCCCTTGTTAGCAGATGCGCAAGCGATAGCCGGCACGCCGCTGAAGTAAATCATAAAAAAATAAAAAGAAGAGCCATCGGCGCAAGAAAAACATGTGACGTATTTCCGAAGTGTGGCAGCACATGCCAAGCATGAGACGTTGGCGAGAAGGGCGCGCTTTTTAAAGATACAAGCGATGCCGTACATGTACGGCCGTGACCCTCAAAGGGTTAATTATTCATTTGCTAATGCACACTCGGCTCGAAATTATTGAGTCAAATTATGTCGTGACCAGGTTGTCTCAACAAATAAGGGGAAAAGTCAAACTAAAGTATTTGTTAGCAGCCCTTAATACATAGTACCCTTCTTTTGCCTTCCCAGGATGACAAGATGCCTCCAACACCATGCGTAACGTTTTCTGGCCAAAACCTCGAGTGGGCGGAATTTCTACACGTCCACATGGATGGAGAACTACTATTTAGAGTTAAAAATGCTGAGGAGGGGCTGGCTGCATTGATGGCCTTCTACTGGCTATTCAACGTTGAGTACGCACGAAAAGCATTTAATACCCTTACTGTATTGGAACGCCTTTTTCTTGGGCTCAGCAAGACTCCTTTGCGATCTATTTCAACAAAGTTAATCAACAAATTTGTGAAATGCTCATGTGGGTCAAAGGTAACCCCAAAGGTGAAATTTTTTTTTGTGCTTGGCTGATGTACTTCCTTTTGTACTTCGTTATTTTTATTGTATACACATAGAGACTGCCAGCTTCCTCTAGCAGTAGGCAGCTCCCATTGGCCTCAAAGTGTCTCAGCTAGTCTCTCTACATGTGCCCCTCCCCTTTAGTTTTACTCTGAGTGGCCCGTAGGCGTTCTGTGAATTGTTATCGCGAAATTTTGACGGGTTTTCTTGCCGCTCGCCATTTTTGGGCCGAGAGGAGTCTTACCGCGTAGCAAGGGGTATGTTTTCGCCGCCATTGTCGCACCCGGGTCAGCTGGCCATGTGTTTCGGGGAGAGAGAGGTGGGCGAGAGTGCCGCGGCCTACGGAAGGCTGCGCCCCGCGAATGCTTGGAAGACGCGCTGCCATGTGGACTGTGTGCGTGGTGCAGTGCGGGGTTTGCGGGGAGAATAGGCTGAGAACTGACGGTGGCCGGACGGACGGCCGGGACGCGGCGTCGGCCTTGAGGGCAGTGCTGGGGAGGCCGAGCGACGACGGCGGTGAACTCCGGGCCCCTGAAGAGTGCCTCAAGGAGGTGGGAGTCCCCACCCGAGGTTCGCCCAAATTGCGTCGCTGATGAGCGGCGCCCCACCACAAACGACCGACAGCCTCCGTCACCCCGGCGAGACCATCAGCCGACCACAGCTAAGAAGTTCTTCCCTTCTCCACTTTCCCTCGGACTCTTTCTAATCGTCTCCTCTGTTGTATTTCTTTAAGTGGACCGCACGGGCTTCTTATCCGCCTTCTTCAGTGCACCACGATGTATGTGTTCTTCGCGGGCCTTTGTTAGCAGTTGGGGGAAGCCTACTATCCCCTTCATTTACTGTCGCCTCCTTCTTGGGCTCGTAACGGCGAGTACCGTTTCATTCATTCTCATCAATGTACTCAATGTCGGAAACAACTTCCGATTAGTAGATTTCACCTACTAATCGGAAGTTGTTTCCGAGGGAACGGGCGTAGTCGGCAATAGAGGAGTGTCGCCTCCGGGCACTGAAATTCTTCAGCTCTTACATGTATGGGAGGACCTATTGAAATATGAGACGTGTTTGGCTGTATCACCGTGAAGCTGTATGTGGGTGCATGGTTCAGCGTGCCCCGTGCCGCCCTTATGTGGTCTAGTTCTTGTCAGGTTTCTGGTAGTACTTTGGGTTTCTTTTTGTTATGTCTTCAGTACGCATACTCATGGGTATAGGTATTGATATATGAATAGTGTCTTTTTTGTCTCAACTTAATGTAGTTACGTAGGTGTGTGCGAATACTTGTATTTTTGGTGCACCGTTTCTTTGTATTGTATGCATGTATTGTACTTCTGAGGGTCGTGCATTTTTGTCTAGGCCGGGTACTTGGTGTGAGGATTTTTGTGTGTGTGTGTATGTGTGTGTGTGTACCCGAAATTCGGTTTGTATATTTGGAATGTTAATACAGATAATATTCTTGATGTGGCGGTGTCGCGAAATTCATGTCCCTCCTTTTTTCTTGCCGCTCGCCATTTTTGGCCCGAGAGGAGTCGTACCGCGTAGCGAGGGGATGTTTTCGCCGCCATTGTCGCTCCCCGGTCGGCTGGCCATGTGTTTCGGGGAGAGAGAGGTGGGCGAGGGTGCCGCGGCCTACGGAAGGCTGCGCCCCGCGAATGCTTGGAAGACGAGCGGCCCGGTGGACTGTGTGCGTGGTGCAGTGCGGAGAGAATGGGCTGAGAACTGTCGGTGGCCGGACGGACGGCCGGGACGCGGCGTCGGCCTTGAGGGCTGTGCTGGGGAGGCCGAGAGACGACGGCGGTGAACTCCGGGGCCCCCAAGAGTGCCTCAAGGAGGTGGAAGTGCGCGGCCGAGGTTCGCCCAAATTGCGTCGCTGATGAGCGGCGCCCCACCACAGACGACCGACAGCCTCCGTCACCCCGGCGAGACCATCAGCCAGACCGCAGCTAAGCCGTTCTCCCCTTCTCCTCTTTCCTTCGGACTCTTTCTAATCGTCTCCTCAGTTGTATTTCTCTAAGTGGACCACACGGGCTTCTTATCCGCCTCCTTCAGTGCACCACGATGTATGTGGTCTTCGCGGGCCTTTGTTAGCAGTTGGGGGAAGCCTCCAACCCCGCCTACTGTACACTCTACTATCCCCTTCATTTACTGTCGCCTCTTTCTTGGGCTTGTAACGGCGAGTACCGCTTCATTCATTCTCATCAATGTACTCAATGTCCGCCTCTTGGCAGCTCTGACCATGACGGGGTGTCAACTGCAGTGTGTTATTAAGTTGTCAAACCTTCTGTCTGTCTGTTCTAGAATTCCTGTGTATGTGGATAAAGTAAATGTGCCTTGTTTGGAGACTGTTATCCCGTGCCCCGTCTCGTGCCTCGCGCCAGCGGCCAATCAGGCGTGGACCTATCGCCGGTTCGCAGGTCCGAACCACAACCTCTATTCGTATCCAGGGGGGAGTTGTTTGTCGCTCCTCCCGTCCGAGACATCGGCCACTAAATTATTTCTCAATTCTGTGTCAATTGTACGTGTTACTTTCGTTCTGCCTAAAGCAGTTTTCTGAATTGTGCATTTGGTTACACATTGGGCTTTTGAAGGTCCTAGAAAGATAGTGTGTGCATGTTCATTAGGTGTTTTCTTGCAGATGAGAAAATGTCTGAAACTTAGTTTTGCCTTAGTTTTGCTTTGTACAATAAGTTGTATTGTTGGCATGTATGTAAGCCACATGTAGGGGAGAGGGCCTTTGATCAGAAGCGTTATTAAAATTTACGGTGGTTAAAAGTGAGCACATGTAATTTATGGCTCTGATTGTGGATATTAAGTTTGTTTAGTGTGAAATAGGCAATCTTGATTTCAGATTTATAGATTAATTTTGAGACAGCTTTTGTTGAAAAATTTTCGGTCGGTGCAGGTATCCGGGATATTGTAGAACTTTGCATCCAAATATCTTCCTTTGTGTTATGTTCATTATAAGTGAACCGTCAATGCTTTAGGATACGGCTGCACTTTTAATGTGTCGTATTCAGTCCTTCTGAAGTGAATCATGATACCTTTTAAATGTCATGGTGTGTTGATTCCTGCTCAAACATTTATGTCATGATAAGAGTAGATGGTGTAGTGTTTAAAGAGGGCATTTTTCTTTGAAGAGAATTGTGCTAGGACTATGGATCTCATGTTTTCAACTCACTGCTATTCTAGTACATATTTTTCTATATGCTGAATGGGAAACAACTCAGCTGTTGTTATTAAAAGCTTGTCAGATATTTTCTACTGGAGCTTTCTGAAAGCATCGTCTGTGATGTTTGGGGTTTTGTTTGCGTTTGCAGTTTGTTCATGCCTTTTTTACATTTTTGAACACGTCTAGTCTGAGTAAGCTGCTTTAGCATTACAATTGTTCTCTGCACAGTATTGCATACACTGTTTAGGCTACATTTCAAGCGCAAGTACCAGTGCATTACCGGTTTTGAGACCCTGATTTGTAGACATAGTGTTTTAATAAATATTTGTTTTCTTTGTTCTACGTAAAAGTGCTGTTTTCTCATTTCCTCACTTGTTCACTGTTTCTGAATGCTAATGTTGTTTGTTGAAGCTTCTGTGTTTGTGCTAAAATCTTTTTGGTCAATTGTATGGCTACATGAAGGTTAGAAGCAACAGGACTCCCTTTTTCTGCTGTTACCTGCGGCGCAGTTATGCTTCTCTGCATAACATCTTGCTCTAAGTGAAGCTAAAAGGCAGCATTTTGGCTGCAGAGCTGAACTTTTATTCCTGTTTTTACAAGGTTTTCAATTTTCGAAGACCGTCAGTGTTAATATTTTTGGAGAGAGGTTGAGGTTTGGCTATTAATTATTTTCCATCTTTCCGAATGAATTTTTACATTGTTTTTATTTCCGAAATAGTTCAAGCAAATATATGAGCCTTCCAAGCTGCCGTGAAACTTCACCAAGAGGGAGCTGAGATAGCACAAATGTTTCATGCCATAATTTTGTGTGAAATTTCGTGATGGGTGCCTACGCAGCTTTTGCATCATTTATGAACCAAGGATGGTGCACCCTCTTTATACCCAACTAGGAGGGTGCTTTTGTTCAAAAAAACTCCGTTTAATTGGGGTGCTATGCAGCACCCTAACATCTTTTTTCGCCCAAGGCATTTTTGAAGGGGTGTAAAAAATGTAAAAACGACGCCCGAACTTAAGGGTGCTCCTGCGGCGACAAAACCTAAGCACCCTAAAGGGCGGAAAATTGTCGTTCAGAGGGTTCTCCTGTGTAGACAAGCAAAAGCGCCCTTTAGGGACTAAAAATTTTTAGTGTGAGGTTCCTCGTCACAGGGAATCAAGTCCTCCTGAGGGTTTATGGAGGCCACGCCTCTTGCGTTGCCGGGTAGCGAGAACACCCGTAGGCGTGTCCTGGCCGGGACCGAGGAAAGAGCGTGGTTTCTCTCAGCTCGGGGAAGCCTGCCTTTCCTAGTATCGGGAGTACGGCCGGTATCTTTTTAAAATCTCATCCGACACACAACCAAAACCGTGTGGGACAGTTGAACTTGTATTTGAGAGAAAGCTAGTAAGAGAACTAAGAAGGAGGTATCAGAAATCGCGAGGAGAAATCAGGGAACAGTTTAAGCGCGAGTACTATATTTAACACAAAGCTTACAATGATAACTTAGCCACAGCAAAAAGAGAAAGTTGGGAACAACTTTTTTCACAAGTTCATAAAAATTCATTCACATTACCGTATAAATTAGCCAGAGGAACAGTAAACCAACCAATCATCATTTCAAGTTTGGAAAAAGAAAGTGGAGGAAAAACAAAATCAACCGAAGAAACAGTTGAACATATATTAGGAGAGTTATAAGATGTCGACAAAGATTGTGACGAAGAAGAAATTCTTGTTGAAAGCGGTAGCGATGAAGCTGTTATTACTGAAAATGAAATTAACGCAGTCATTTCTGAATTACGCAGAAATTTAGCTCCTCGACCAGATGGCCTACGAATCACGTTTGTACAATGTCTATGTAATTACCAAAAACTATTCTTTCTTTATCTTTACAATGCATTCATCAAAACAGGATACATTCCATCACAGTGGAAGGAATCAAATGTAATCCTAATACCAAAATCAGGAGACAACCAAGGAGCCAACAAATACATACCCATAGCAGTCAACTCTATACTAGGAAAAATACTTGAGAAAATAAAGACAGAATATATTACTTCTTAACCAAGAAAAAACTCCATAGTAGAAAACAATTCGGATTTACCCATAACACGTCGGCAACCATCGCCTTAAACGAGTTAAAAAAGAAAACCGATCAAGCAAGACTAGATAAAGCGGTATGTGTTGTCATTTCTTTAGACATAAAGAACGAATTTAACTGTATCAAATCATCGGTCATTGTAAACTTTCTTAAAAAATCAGGGTGTCCGAGAAATCTGCTCGTTTCGACTCATACCTTTTTTTATCAATAACATGGAGAACAATAACAGAGTCAGACTAGAGTCAAGCTCAACAGGGTCTTCTTTCCCCGCTGATTTTGCCAAGCCCGTTCCCTTGGCTGTGGTTTCGCTAGATAGTAGATAGGGACAGTGTGTGAGAAGGAGAAGGGACTCCAGACCTGCACCACCGAAGTATCACAGGAGAAGGAAATAGGAACGGAAGTAAAGAGAATAAAGAATAAGAGGTTAGAGATAAAGTGGAAAGAGATGTAAAGAAATAAAAGAAAAAGTAGAGATGAGAGAATGGGTGATCACCATCAGCTCCACCACAGCTTCCGGAACGAGCAGGCTCAACGGGCTTTTATTTATTTTTTTATTTTTTTTTTATTTATTTTTTTTTTCAAACAATATAAATTGGTTACAAAAAGGTTACAAAATCTCCTGATTGCTCTTGTCTTGAGAGTTGATTGAAGAATACTTTTATCTTGAATGATGATGTCTGCATCTTGCAGCTTGAATCTTCGAATTGGAGAACTTTGTCTTGTATGTCTGTGTCTTGTATCTTGGATCTTCCAGATTGAATTTAACTATAATTGCTTCACATAGTTACACTCAGAATAAAGAAACAGAAAAATTATGTGTTTATGTTTAATTGAGCTGTAAATACTATTGACCTAACTTGGTCTTATCTGTATGTGGGTATTTTGTTTATGTTGCTACTGTCGTGTACTTAACATGACAGGAAATGGAGGCTGAGGAATCCTCACCAAATTGGCTTTTCTGCCCAACTCCATATCATGTCTACTATATCAATTATATTGATGTAACTACTATATCTTCTCTTCCTATCTCTGCAATATTAAATCGTTGATTTTGTACACCATTCTTTCCAGTATTACTCTTGTATTCTCCTTCTTTATGATTTCTGGTTTCCTCTTGATTATATTATCTCCTAGTTTCTTAGCTAACTCTATCCTTTCTTCGGTTACTAAACTGCAATCTGTTAGATAATGATCAAAATTCGCTGCCTCTCTCTTGCAGGTACATTGCGAATTTTCTGAAATTCTAAATCGTGAAAAATAAAACGGAAATCTTCCGTGTCCTGTTAAGGCTTGTGAGGTATAAAAATTTGTTGGAAAATGATCTGGGATGAGATTAATGTTTTTATCCAAGTATATGTATAGGTTAACTTTCCTTCCTTATTCCAATTGTTGTTCCATTCGGTCATTAAAGTTATGTGAAGTTGTTTAGTAATAAAACGTTTTGTAAGCGGTACAAAAATATTTTCTCCATCTTTTGCCGCTTCTTTTGCGAGTTCGTCTGCTATGTTATTCCCCAATGATCCGGAGTGACCTTTAACGTAGCTAAGTTTAATATTTACTAAGTTATTCTCTGCCATTGTTTTCTTAATAGTATTAATCATTGGGTTAGTATTTAATGGATTCCTAAGTGCTTGTTATGCGGACCAACTGTCTGTGAAAAGTTGATATTTACCAGTGTTTCTATTGTTTGCTACATGTTCTATAGCTTTTTCTATTGCTAAAACTTCAGCTTCGTAATTTGAGCTATACTCTGGTAATCGGTATTTTTTACTTATTGTTATTTCACTATTCTCGTTGAAAACTACAAAGGCTGCTCCAACTTTTTCGTTTTTGGATCCATCTGTATATATATGGTAGTTAACCTCCTCCTCCTCCTGAGTTATTTCTACACTCATTTTCTGTGTTGGATGTTCCTCCCAATGATCATACTTTTTCATTATTTTTTGACCTGAAAAAACTCATCTTTCCACGTAAATCCCTTGTTTTCTTTAAATATTCTATGTTGTTCGTTTTCTTTTTCAATAGTTAAATAGAGTGGAGGTATGCCCGCTAACACGTTGAGTGATATATTTGATGCTGTTTTAAAAGCTTTGGTGATCATGATTAATGGCAGTCTTTGTATTGAGGTTAACTTCCGTACTATGACTACCTTCCTATTATATCAGACAGGTGATGCATATGTTATTATTCTTTCTATTCCTCTTTTATATATTAGTTGCAAAATCTTATGACTCGAACTTTTATCTACCTTTATTGTTCTATTTAGATGATATGTAACTTCAGTGATTTTATCTTTGATATATTTAAGATGTGGCAAGAAAGTTAACTTGTTATCTATTATAACTCCCAGGAGTTTCATTTCTTTTACTACTCTTATTTTTTCTTTTCCGAACATAATACACGGTGGGTGACTTCCATATTGCTTTCCTATGATCATAAATTCTGATTTGTCCCTATTTAAGCTATTCCGTGGTGTCGGGCCCATTGGTCGATAGCTTTTAACACGATGTTACCTTTTTCTTCGGCTTCATTTCGTGCCTTAACTTCCACCAGAACTACCAGGTCATCTGCAAATGCCTGAATATAAGTGCCATATGAACCCTTTATTCCCAATAATCCTGATATAGTTAAATTCCAGAAGAGTGGGCTTAATGGAGATCCTTGAGGTGATCCCACAGTTAATAGCTTAGTTAGTTGCATGTTTTCTTCTTGGTAAACTATCGTTCTATTTCTTAGTAAACTATCTGATATTTCAATAAGGTTGGAATGGCAGTTGTACTTCTGTAGTTGGTTCGTTACTATATCCGGTCGAATTGAATTAAAAGCGTTCTTGACATCTAAAGAGACTAAAAGAGTATTCTTTTTGTCTAATTTCGCTTTATTTATTCTCTTAACTATTTCCTGTAATGCTTCAGTTGTTGAAGTCTTATGTACAAAGCCAAATTGATTTCTTCCGAGAAGATTATTTTTGACCAAAAAGTAATATATTCTGTCCTTAACAAGCTTCTCTAATACTTTTCCTAAAATGGAATTAATTGCTATTGGTCTGTATTTGTTTTCTTCTGTTCTTTCTTCCGAGTTTCCTTTTGGAATTAAGATCACTCTCGACTGTTTCCATTTCTCAGGAAAATGGCCGTTTCGTAAACACGCGTTAAATAACCTAAGAAAAAATACCTTATGCTGCTGATATATTGCTTGTACCATTGTTGTTTTAATTCCATCAGGGCCAGGTGCGATATCTCTCCTTAAGTATTTTACTACTGTTGTTACCTCTAATTCCGTAAACGGAATATCATAATCATTCTCTTCTACTTCAACTCCTAGGTGAGAGTCTTCCCAAATTATGTTTTCTTCCTAGTTCTGTTCCCTCGTGGGAAGTGTCTGCATTTCCATTTTGAATTGGATAAAGTTTTCCTAGCAAATATTCAACAGTTTCTGTAGGTGATGTTGTGACTTCTCCGGTATCTTTTTTGATACTCTTTAAAATGACTTTGGATTTAATTTGATTCCTAGTTATCTTATACGCTAAGTTAAAAGGGTTCTTTGATATTGTTGAACTTAAAAGCTTCCAACTTGCATTTTTTGCCCCTTGTATCATATTATTATATATATCATGCTCTTTATAGTATTCAGTTTTGTATTTCTTCCTAACATCACCTCTTGCTTTTTGATATCGTCTTCTAAAAGCTCTAACTCTTTTCCTTTCAATTTCTAGCTCTATCGACCACCATGGTTGTGGTTGTTGTTTAGGTTGTTGTTTCTTTTTGCTATATTTTTGTTTCAAGTCATTTATTTTCTGGTAGAAAGTGTCTACGGTTTTTTCTATATCTTCTACCGTTTCTATATTTTCTTGAATTTCTTTAAACCATTCATCTTTTTGAATATCCGCTAGAAGCTTGGCTTCTCCTTTTAATGTTAAACCATACGTTTCCTGTATTTCGTCTTTTTCAATTACAATTCGTATATATCTATGATCACTGTTATTAAATTCCTTTGAAACCTCCCATGTCTTAACGTTTTTACGTAAAGTTTCATTAACTATTGTGAAATCAATCCAACCTCTAGCTCTGGTTGTTTGAAATGTAGGAGGTGAATCTTTGTGATTTAATAGTGACAAGTTGTTGGTAACTAAAAATTCTACAATCTTTTCACCTTTCTCGTCAGTAGATTGACTTCCTCATATCTCGTTCTTTGAGTTGAAATCTCCTGCTATTAGAATCTCTTCACATTTAAAAGTTTGAATGATATTCTCTATTTTGGAAAGTTCACTATTGATACCCTCGGTAGGAGGGCAATAACAGTTTATTAGTAATAATTCTCTATTAACTATCGTTATTTTAACTGCAACTAATTTTTGTTTATGCGAACAGGAAAAACTGAAATATTTTCCCTGTGCACGATGATTGCAGTTTTGGGCTCTAAATTGCTCGTAACTATTTTGTGCCTAATTGGAAAACCTATTATCTTCTTTTTAAGTGTATACGGTTCTTGAATTAAAGATATGTCAATTTCTTCATCGTGTTGAAAGTTACTAAGAGATTGGTTTGCTTTAAATGATCTTGCTAAGTTAATTTGTACAATGTGAAGTTCTGTTTCTGAGTTAGGAGCTTTGTTTGCAGTGGATCTGTTCATTTCAGACAAGGCGAGCGGTTATTCTCCTACGTTCTTGGTCCATCTTGTCCCGGTAGACTGGGCACTCCCAGGACATCATTTCGTGGTCCCTACTTTCTTCTCTGTCTTCCAAGTCACAGGCGTGACAGTGAGGGTCGTTCCTGCAGTCGTCTTTCTGGTGGCCCCTTTTCCCACACCTGACACAGCGGGTCGGGGCGTCGCAATCTACAGAGCTATGTCCATGTTCCGCGCACTTAGTGCATCTTGGCAAGAAAAAATGATCAAAGACTTTGCACCTAGTCCAGCCGATGTACAAGTGTGACCTGTTCTTCAAGGCTTGGTGTCCTTCCTTGTTGAGCGCCAAAATTGCTGTTGTGCCCTGTTTACCTTTCCAGGTTTTCTTCAGTTCGATGTCAGCAGTCGTACAGAGTAGATTGTTCTGCTCGATGATCGTTTGGACGATCGTTCCTGGTTCTTCTTGTTCATCAATTCCAATCACCTTTATTGGATACTTGTTTTCCTTCGGTCTCTTGATTTGGAGGTCTTTTGCCCTTCGTTGAAGGTGTGCCTCAATGTTCTCTGCTCCTTCCTTCGATGTGGTGGTGATTATTACACCTTCTCTCCCAGGTTCGAGTGTAGCATCTCGAAGACCAAGGTCAGTTTGGTGGATGCTCTTCTTGATCAATGTTGCTACTTCTTGTTTGCCTATTGTCCCTGAGGACACAACCAGGGCGTAGGTTGGCTTCCTCTCTTCTGGTTTGTCTGGTTCGTCTTGGTGAAGGTCTTCCTCTCGTTTGTTTTCATACTGCTTCTCGAGTTCACAAATTCTTCCTTTTTAGTACGCCAGTTCTTCGCGTTGACTCATGATGATACTCTTTAGTCGGACCTGCTCGGTCAGGATGATGTCGACCTGCTCTTGTAACTTCTCGTTGTCTCCTACCAGACTTGCGATTTGAATGAGGGCCTTTGTGATTGCCTTGTCGGCGCGAGAAAGTCTCGAGAGGGATGACTGCTTGTCCAGTTTCTCTCTCTGAGCTTCTTCGTTTATCTTGGTATCCTCAGCTTCGCGTGTCTGCCTTTTCAAGGGTTCCTGTAGTCGCCTGTCACCTTGTTCTTCTTGTTCCTCTTCTGTTGATTCGTCCCAAGAGTCCTTTGCAGCCACATCCTTTGGCCTGCCTTCTTTCTTCTGTTTGCCTTTGTCTTCTTCCTCTTCTGAAAACCAAGGAATCTCCTTCCTGGTTTGTGAAGCTTCGTCATCTTCCTGTCCTCCTTTGGTGTACTCTTTGGTACTTTCCTTCGTCTTCTGTTTCTTCTTCTTTTCTTTCTTCAGTTGTTCAAGTTTCATTTGCTGGGCCGTACTCTGCCACGGTTTGGGCAGAGCTGTAGAACCCTTGGTTCCTGTTGCCTGGTCCGGTGTTGTTCTTGGCGTTACCGTCCTTGAATCATCCCTCGAGGTGTGGGGTGTAACCCCTTCTCCTTTGTTGTGATGCATGATTTTCTCCCTCAGTGTTCTTTAGTAATTCGGTAACATTATCTGTGGCCTTTCCGGTTGTTCAGGTTTTTTCCTCCTTCCTGAGAGGTGTTTCTCCTAGTTTAGGGCGAAAACACAGTTTTCGGAAAAATTTGGCTATTTTTCCAGTAGGTCTGGCAACACTGTGCCAAAGGTTTCCAACCCTGTGACAACCAGTGTATTTCTTGCCGTCCTTTACTTCTATCGCTCCAACACTTTTTCCTACGACTATCTTCGTAATTTTCTGTTTCTTTTGCCACAAATTTTACCAAACTCGAGCCAGCCGTTCAAAAGTTATGTCCAATCTGGACTGCTGGCGGACATTTCTGAGGAGGGTGCAGCCATGTTAGGCGGGAACCAGCCTTTGCACAGCCAACAAAAATCTTCTTTTTTCGTAATTTCTTCACCTTCCCGCTGGAAATTTTTGATGTTTTCCCTTTTGCTTGGCTATAAGCCTCCTTTTGCTGCCAATCTTAAGATGATAGAGGCTGGAATTTGAAAACTTTTTGTCTTCAGATCCCGATTAGGCTTAGCGTGGCTTCGAATGTTTTCTGGTCGAATTTTCTTATTTTCCGGCCGATTTCCATGCGGTCTACGATGACCGAGGGTTCTTGAGGGGTTTAACTGGTTATCTCAACCAAAAAGAAGTGTTTACTCACTCTTTTTCAGAAGTTTTCGAGAAGTTGCCTCGGAGCTTGCCCAGAGCGGCCCGAACCGAGCGATGGCGCCGATGATGATAGTAGATAGCGACAGTGGGAATCTCGTTAATCCATTCATGCGCGTCACTAATTAGATGACGAGGCATTTGGCTTTTCACCCTCCATCCACGGAGAGGGAGATTCCCACTTTGCTTTATAGCGGGAAGTGGTTCCCGGGTTAGTCAGGCAGCAGCCGGGGCAACTTGCCCATCAGCCACCAAAGGTAGTTGTCATCCGTTGATGGGCACAGAAGCCGTGATAGCCTCCCTGAAGGCATCGTATGGTTAGTAGCTTGAAGTCCCTGCGGTTGAGGCCCAGGTCGCGTAACGTCTTGACACTCTGAAGCCCAAACACCCCGGTAGTTCATGGTAATTGCAGACACTAATGGTCGGTCGTTGCCCAGTTGGTTTAGGAAGTCCTTATTCATATACTTCGCCGTCTTTGTCGCATGGAGCTGAGTCAGGGGGTGTAGAGTTGACACTATTTGGGCATCTAGCACGACGGTCTGGCTGCCCCTTGTGGCCACCAGGTCGGGTACCAGTGCACCTCCTGTCACACGGTAATGCGGCTCTTCAAGCACCGTGAAGTAATTCTCCCGCAGTCTTTTCGCCACATGGGCTGCAATTATATTATGACGGGTAATGCGGGTGTGATGGGTTCGTGGGCATATCTGAAGTATATGTCCCAGATTTTCTGGAGATGGGCAACCGGCTCTGAAGGTTTTAGCGACATCTCTTCCCCGCTTCAGTCTTGCCAGGCAGGGCATCGCGTTGATATGCATCTTACAAATGTTTATAAACTCTCGACCAGTTAGGAAACGAGTTCCATCAATCAACCAGGAGTGAGCTCCCGGAGTCATGCTTGCTTCACGAAGAGCATTTCCGTCCACGCTGCTGTGGAGCTCATTTTTCCAAAACCTGGCGCAGGCTTTGCTGGAGTCTAGCCTCGTGTCCTTATATACCAGTAATTTCTTGGTTTCTTCGAGGAAGTTGACCACGAAGGGTTTCTTTGATGCTTCGACACAAGTCGGGTGGCTGGATTGTTCAAGTTTTCCAAACCGGCTGAAACGCATCCATGGGATGGCAGTTCGCAACGAGGGTATGCCAAGCCCTCCTTCCTTGTTTGGAGCATGAAAGAAGGCGATGGGCACATCGTGCGGGAGACGGAGCCAAGTGCGGACACTTAGCCTGATAGCTCGATCTATCTTGTTGAGTAGCTTGCCTGAGATGGGCTCGAAAACGAGGCGATAGAAAAGCCTTGGCACTAGGTAGCTGCGCAGTACTACAATCCTCTGTTGTGGCTTTAGCGGGGCCTTGGAAACTCTGTTCAGGTACTCTTTAACCTGTTCCAGGATCGGGGTTGCCTGAATCCCCAAAGCATTAAAGTTTATGCCGAGGTACTTCCAAACCGTCGTTGTGTCAATGCTAGGCATGATTTGGCGTCCGACGGAGAACTTGGTGTAACTGTCGATCTTGGTCTTTTTCCTTTTCGCATCTGGCTGCAGGGCCAGGGAGATGCACTTCGCCGGATTCAGAATGAGGCCTCTAGCTGTCAGGAAAACATCAAGCCCCGAGAGCATTTCCCTTAGGCCATCCGGCGTTGAGGCCGCCACGACCAGGTCATCCGCAAAGGCCATCGCGCTCCAAGAGAAGTCTCCACTTGAGAATCCCATCCTGGGGTGGAGGGAGGCCAGCAACTCATCGATTACTAAATTGAACAACAGGGGCGACAGAGGGTCTCCCTGTCGCACACCTCTGGCTGGTCTTGCTAGGAGCGTTGACCCGTTAAAGCTCAAGACCGTCGTTGATGTCGCATAAAAATGCTCCAGGTACTTAATGAAGGAAGACGAGAGGCCTTTTCGACGGGCTGCTCGTATGATGGCCTTCGTTGAAACGCTGTCGAAAGCCTTTGAAATATCGAGTGAGGCCATGTACAACGGCTTGTAGCTTGTTTTCGCCTCATGTAAGGTCGTAGACAGGATGGCTATGTTCTCTCCACAGCCATCAACCGGTATGAATGCCCGTTGCCGAACGTCAAGCTCGACTTGATTGAGTATTCTTCGGCTTAATATTTTGTGAAGAAGGCGGACTAGAATGGAGGCCACAGTAATTGGCCTAAAGTCTCCAACAAAGGACGCCTCATCTGTCTTTGGGATGAATGTCGTTCTTGCTCCTTGTAGAGAAGTTGGGACCCGTCCTTGTAATATGAGCAGGTTCAGCAAGACCTGAAGTACTACCATCGGGCACGTGCGTAAATCCTTCCCGGAAAATCCGTCGGGGCCCGCCGAGGATCCAACGGACGGCATCGCTGACTTGATTTCCTGAGCTGAAATGACCGTGAAAGGGTCAATTTCGTCGCCAATGTCTGAGAGGGGTTCAGCCCAGGTTGTGATATTCGGAGTCTCCATGATTTTCTTCCAATCTAGGAGGAATTCGTTTGGATTCTTGACGCGTGACATTTTTCTCCCATCGAGTATTTCTCGGGCGCAACAAGCTTGGTCCTTCACGAAAGAGTTTTGAACTCGGGCATATTCATGCCTTTTAAAGGCCCTCTTGCTACCTCGAAACTCATGGGGGTGGTCTGGTCGTTTATCGTTTGGCAGTCTGGCAGGTAAGTCTCGGTAAAAATTGTCTCTGATATAATCATTCAACGGCCTGCCGACTCCCTCGCCTCTGGCGCATCTCTTCGCGAGTTCCCTAAGGCGCGCGCCCTGAAAACCACCAGGTGGCTGCTTCAGGGTCAGTCGGACAAGCTCGTCCATTACTTCTTGTCTTGTGTCTCGACGGGGCTCAGAAGGCTGGCTCTCAGAGTTCAAATCCGACCTCTGTGTAGGAACCTCCTCCTCGGAAAGGTGGATTCCCTCGTTTCCTGGGTCGGGGACAGTGGTGGCTTCACCAGACTTAAGCATAAGCTCTTGGACTAACCGCCGATAAGCCAACTTTCTTCTATGAGACTTCACCGAGTCGAAAGTCCGGCCCGGAAATTTCTTATGGATCTCCTCATTCAAAAAGGTAACTCCAGCCTTTCGAAGCCTAACCTCCTCAGCCGCCATCATATAGTCTTCCTCTCTAGTCCATCTGGGCTTAGTCCGAGTTACCACAATGTCAGCATTGTACTGTCCGAAGTGGACTCGTCGTCTGTGAAGACCCAGCCCGATCTTTGTTGAGAAGGCCCGGCCACAGTCGGGACATGTCGTATGGGTCAGGGGCTGACTTGTCCCTGTATGTTGGGACTTGGGTTCTGGGCCTTCATCTTCCGAGTCGATACTTGATAGCAAGCCCCAAGCTCGTATGGCCCTTAGACGATGAGCCAAGGAAGACGACTGAGGCCTAACTGATGTTTGCGGCTGGGGTTCGACTCCAGCGATACTTGACGGTCTGGCAACTTGAGGACGGAAGTCTGGATCGCCCGAGGTCGAGGAAGACGAGCTCAAGTCGCTGGCCCTCTGGAGACCCACAGCAGGGGCCGTCGTGGTAGCGACTGGGAACTTCCCCTTCCGGAGAACCCGAATGGACATAACCGCCGGAGCCTGAACTTGACCCAAACCTGAGGGACCCGCAGGCTGATCCGGCAACTGACTAACTCTAAGTTCAACAATGCCCGCCCCTGTAACTCCCTCACTATCCCCCTCTCCAATACCAGGGCTCCCCTCACTCTCTACTCCCCCCCTCATCCTCCCTCTCTCTCTAGCACTGTCCCCCTCGTCCCTCAGGAATTCTACCGAACTGCCCCTTACTCCCTCGCTCTCCCTCCCCACTTCCCCCTCACCCTCATCTACTTCCCTCTGAACATTAGAACTATCACTACACTCCCTCTCAGTTGTCCCACCCCCTCTCACTCCTTCTCTCTTCCCCTTCTCCTCCTCCAGGGAACCAGGTCTAATATCCATACTACCAAATGGACCCCCCTTGAAAACTAACTCGGGAACGTGCTCAACTTCTAAGTCCTGCGCTACGGTGGCGCCCCTATCATCCAACTCCCCCCGGGCTTCAGCTCCAACATCCTCTCCAGCCCTTAGTCCCCTGACCTCCTCTCCCTGCTCGCCCCCCTCAACTCGAACCCCGAGACCCTCTGGTTCTTCTTCTGCTCCTCCTCCTTCCTCTATCTCCTTCTCATTCTCCATCTCCTTCTCCTCCGCCATCTCCTTCTCCTTGCCCGCCTTCCCTGTGGTGCCTTCCCCTTGACTTGATAAGCTTCCGTAAATGTCCCGAAGGACTACCCGTAGGGTCTTAACCTCTCGCGGCTGGGAAGCCGCAATACCGGTGGTTACTCGGGCATTCGCCCCAACTCCTTCTCCTTCTCCTCTTGACAAAGTGGTCGGTTCTTCATTATCTGTCTTCTGGACTTCTTCTGTGATGACGTCGACTCTCGAACTACGGTGCTTGAGGGCTTTGTGGATCCTCATCCCACGTACGGTCGCGAACTTTGAGCCGCAGACGTCGCAAGGATGCCCGCTGGGGGGGCCAACACGGCACCAACACCCACCAGGCCCTGAAGCCCCGGCTGCTGGTCCTTGAAGGACTGGTACGGCGGCCCTTCGGCCACGGCTTGCTTCTTCATTGTATTTTCTGTCCTGGCCAGTCAGAGCAAAGGGACAAGGGATGGCAACCCTTGGCCCCGTTTCGCCCCCACCTCGAAGCTTGCGGACGTGTGGGGGACTTGTTCCGCAGCCGTAGCCCCCGACGTTCTTGAACCGGGCATGGGGCGCAGCACCGGCGGCCTTGGCTTCTTGAAACGGGACTCAAGGCAGTACCCGTCGGCTCCCCAAAGACTTTAATCAGGCAGGGAGACGCAGCCCGGACCCTTATTCTTGAACCGAGGGTAGGGCGCCCCCCGGCAGCCTCCAATACGATTACGGGCCTAGGGAGGCAACCCGTTGAAGTTCGGACACTCTCAGCCTACTGGGACGCACAAGGCACCCAGCGTTTCCCGGCGGTACCACGAGGAGGTGGTGTCCGATGTGGTCTGGCTCTCCGACTTCCTATTAGCTGGATTACAGGGGCGCGTAACCAACCCCCAGCCTGTCCCGAAGGACAGGAGAGCCATGCCACGAGTAGCTTAGACTGCTCTGGCCAACCTTAAATCTGTCCGCCGGGGCGAAGCAGAAAACGGCGATCTCCGAAGCGACCGCCGCAGGCACGACCACCAGAGCCTGTTGTACGACCGCTAATGCTCGACCACGGCAACTGCCGCCAACAAGAGAGTCATAGTTACTCCCGCGATTTACCCGCGCTTTTTTGAATTTTTTCACGTTGACATTCAGAGCACTGGGCAGAAATCAGATTGCGTCAGCACCGACCAGCGGCCCTCGATAAAAATTATCAATAACATGGAGAAATCAAGAATTCAACTTCATCTTAAGTCAGGCTCTCCGCAGGGGTCACCTTTAAGTCCATTACTCTGGAACATAACAATTTTAGATCTCCTAAACAGCAAATTTCCTAGCGATGTACATATTCAGGCTTTTGCCAACGACATAACCTTAGTAATAAGAGGCAATTTGAGAGATAATATCAAACAAAAGGCAAACCAAGCGCTCAAAATAGTAGAAAACTGAGGAGTAGACAAGGAACTTACATTTAACACAACAAAATCAAAATTCATTGTAAGGGGGGACAAGTACATTAAAAGACCTCCTATTATCAAACTAGGAAACAAAAATCTTAAATTCTGTAAAGAAATTAAAATGTTAGGCGTCTATATAGACAACAAGCTCAGTTTTATCCCTCATATTAACTTTGTAAAGGAAAAAGTAAACCAAATAATAAACAGCATAGGAATACAACTGGGGGCTTACCAGCAAACACCTACAACAAATTTATATCAGAGCTATAGAAAGAATCATAGTTTATGCCGCTCCAATTTGGTATAAAAACAGGTACTAATGAGAAAAAAACCAAGAAGTATTCAAAGAACAAGCGTCATTAAAGTTACCAAAGCATTTAAAACAGTATCCAATCCGGTCTTAAACATCATAGGTAATGTCCCACCAGTTCATCTGACGATCGAAAAAGAAATCGAAACATTTAACGTAGTTCTCGCCGGAAAAATGTTCACCTTGAAAAATCGCTCTTTTACGGGAGACCAAATATATATGGCAGCTGCATCGAGCAGATATCTTTTACCTATCTTACCCAACCAATTTCGCAGACAGATTTTGTAGTATTTACAGACGCCTCGCAAGATAAACCGACATAGGAGCAGCTTCTATAGCTCTAGACAAATCTGGCAAAATAGTAGAAACCAAACAATACAAACTTCCGGAGTACAGCAATAACTTTGAGGCAGAAGGAATCGCGATTTTAAAAGCACTTGAATACCTTCAAACTAGCTTTAAAGAAGGTAACGTACAGTTGTATGCTGATAGCCTGTCAGCCCTAAAAGCAATTTGCAATCCAAATAATCGGAAACGAATTATATTTATAATTGAAGAAATTCTAAAGAAAATAGCACAACAGGTCAAAATAAGGTTAACTTACATTAAAGGTCATAGTGGAAATGTCGGTAAAGAAATAGCGGACAAAATGGCTAAAAAAGCAGCAAAATATGGCGAAAAAATTGACTGGCCTATTTCACTACAATTTATCAAACAACAGCTCAATATTAACCTAAGAAAACATTGCAATGTTGAGTGACAACAAGAAGGAAATGAAAGCTACACATTCCAATGGATAAAGAATATTCACAAAATTCCGCACCACTTTCCCACCAATTATTACACGTCACAGTTTATCACTGGACACGGTAGATTTCCGTTTTGCTTTCATAGGTTCGTCATTACGAATAATAACATAAACACAGAGAACAACTTCTTGATATCCATAGAAATTATCTCGTAAGTAGGAAACCAGAGCTAATGAAACATACAAAATTAAAAATTTTCGAAGAAATGACAATACTAATAATGCTAATATTCAACAATACTAACCCCTCAAACATTTTGTCCCAATTTTACTCACACGCAGAAACAAAGTCAGCGGCAAATGAACTTAATAAGGGTAGCGTCCTGGGCACGTTGGTACTACATTGTTAAATAAAATGATTGCGCTAAAAAAGGAGACACGCACGAAATGACGACAGACACACGTGTGTGTCTGTCCTCACTCCGTCCGTGTCCCCCTTTTTAGCGCAATCATTTTATTTAACAGTGGCAAATAACGCATGATAGCTTTTTGATCTTTTGTATTTATCATTGTTCTGTAGTGAGTCATTTTCTCGTAATTATCTTGTTTAGTTGCCTTTTTACATTTTTTTATTTTAAATCCAGACAACCATTTTCAATGTATTTAATTTACCCGTTATACCTCGGTGGAACGGGAAGGGTTTCATTTCATGAACCCGTTTAATAAAGTCTGGCGGCTGCGCTGCGTTTTCGTCGAGTGACGGACGTTCCTTTCGACCATGACTATGCTGCGCGACAAGTTTTTGTGGCAGCACACTTAAGGCCACAGAGCCGAAGCACACTTGTTTCACTGCGCCACAACATGTAGTTCGGTAATGAAAATATCACTAGTTTATTCAGGCTAAATAAAAATTTACCGCTGACTTTATTTTTTTATGCAATTCGTTTATTAATAATCAATAAAAATGGTGCGTAGTAGAAGCAAATTCCGTTTCACCCTGTTTCAGGTTTTGGCGTTTTTCAGCGTTCGTTGCTCTTTTCCAACAGCTTCAAAAAAAAAATCCGTCCTCTGCTTGCTGCTCGTCTACGTCGCCTACGGACGTACGTCCCCGGCGCCTCGTGACTTCACCTGCTTTGCAGCCATTCCCCGAGCTGTCAAACCAAAAGTTGTCTCTACAGGCCAAGAAATTGGTATACACAGTTTACACGAAAATACTTAAAAGGCACCCGCAAGTGTCTGTAGAACCGCATGTCGGTAGGTCAGCGCGCTCACTGGTGTTTAGCGAACGCAGTGTCTTTCGCATTAAGCTTGGCATAAACACGGGCACCCTCAAGTCACCGAAGGGCAAGCGCTTGCGTCTTCCGGTCAAAGATGACCGAGCGAAAACCGGGAACGCAATACTGCAACATTATGACAGCTTTTCCCTCGCAGCTCTACGAAAAAAAGCGCATCAATACTTTCTGCGGAATGAAATTCTCACGGCGGCAAAACTTGCTCAAGATGTTGCCAGTGACAGCGACATGAACATGCCGAAAATGAGCATGCGACTCAGTGATATCAGTTTTGCTTTTCGGAAAAGAAAAATAAATTATAGGCTATTGGAAAAAAACGACATCGTTACGTGGCGGCGGGAGTATCTCCGCACCCTAACATTTGCTGCGGGTGGTGACGGGTTTCTTTTGTGACAGTTAACGTCACGTTCACCTGATTTCGTTTAGGTAGTTTTTACACTGCACGGAGGGGTATGTGGTACGCTCTCGTTTCCTTAGTTTCGGCACCATTGTGTTCATTTGTTCTATTCACGTATAGAAAAATGACGCCTATTTAAACAACCTTTGTAGGCAAGAGATCCACAAAAAGGCCACTTAGTTCCGTACTGGAGTCCCCTCGAAAAAATTAAATTGTACTCCATAGAAATAGACTTCCTCTCTTGTGAGTGGGTGGGGGGCACCATTGTCTTCAGCGTTTTTGTAAGCGTTGCTGATGAATCATCACAGGCAATTCATTCGAAATCTTTATGCGAGGCCCAAGTTTTTCACTGTTATTGCAACAGCTATTAACCTTAGACCTTGAGAAATTTTTTTTCTAATAGTACAGAAAGTATTGCCTAGTTTTGTTGTATTTCTATTGGTATGTGGGTGGTGGGGGGAATAGACTTTATTTTCAACACCCCCCGTATTATAGCGCCGCAGAATCTGGAGACATGGGTGTTTTTATTTTACCACTCGGTCAAAAACTGCAAAGATGAGTCGCTGGTGCAACTGGTGGATTCTTGGTTTTGTCGACTGAACTGCGCATCACAAAAATTCTTAAACAGCCCTTGAGGCATCGACCCTACTCGTCACTTTAGTGCCTCTGCCTCGAGTCAAAGTACCTACCTTGATGACTGGTTTTTTAGGGAATCGTGCGTTCAAATGTACGGCCACTTTAAGATTCGGGCGTTCACAAAGCACACCGTGCGAGAGTCTTAAGCTGGATAGTCTAGCCAGTACAGCAAACATACGGCGAACAATCTCAGACATTGCCAACTGAGGCAAAACCAAAGAGCCTGCATTCTGCAAGGCGAGGATAATTATACCACAGCACTTAAGTGGTGTCGTCATCAGTGAACCGTCCGTGAATGTCGTTCATTATTCTGTTTTAAAACGTAAAACACCGCTCGGCGTTGTGTAATATTGTCACTTGACCGTAGTTTTCACTTTAATAGTAGTGGGCATGAACCTACACTGAAGTTCGCGGTACGAATAGTAGCGGCGGTTTACCCGTTGTTGTTGCCCACGACGTCGGTTAGCGGCAGCTGTTCCTTCATTTGTGGCACCATCTCGTGCTCGGGAGAGCTGCCGTCCCTTAACTTAAATTATTGCGGTAATCGGCGCTGTGCCCCAGATAATCGCGGCGGTAGTTATTACTGGCCAATCAACTTTTGCCTGATAAAATGCATCCATGTTAAAGTCGTGTGGCCAAATCGGTGACAAGATTTTTTATTTCTTTCTAGGTTCTCTACAAAGACGAGTACGAACAAGACGCGGCAAAGCGGCAGAAGACACTCGACGCAGCCGTTGCTGTGTTTAAGCAGCAATACGCAGCAAAGAACAAAACGGCCGCTTCGAGTAACCTTCAACGATGTTTTAATCAGTTTGTGGCGGAAATGGTGTCTTTGGATGGTCTTCCGTTCTCTGTGACCAAGGGCCTCGGGTTCAAGAGAGTCGTGGAGTTTCTCAGGCCAGAGATAAACATGCCGTCCTCTAGGACAGTGGCCCCCCAGCTAGAACACTTGGCGGCGAACGAGGCCCTACCGGCCCTCCAGGATGAGCTGCTGGAGGGCCGGTTGTCATCGATATCTGGACTAGCCGGCTTCGCCAAGTGATCCTGGGTATCCGACCCGCACGGGGCACCTTGAGCAATCTTGGTGACGGTACTGGCGATACCGCGGACCCCGAGCCCCCAAACATACGCTGGATCCAACCGTGGCAATGTGTTTATAGGTGAAGGGTTAGAAACCAGGAATGGTGGCCGTCGGAGCCCAGGTCAAGCTCCGGCGGATGGGCTCCCTGTCTGTCTACCAGGCAGGGAGCTCCGGGACCTCTTTGGCTACCAGGGTAAGGTCAAAGAAGAAAGTACCCCAGTCTCCCTGCTTTATACTATGCTATATGGCATTTTCAAACCCCCCCCAACCGTGATCGGTCCCTGAAAAGGGGCCGCACCGAAGTATCTTTCCCCAATTGCCATCTTTAACATTTCCTGAACCGGATAATTTTTCTCGATTTCTTGTGATGGAATCGCTCAATCCAACCCACCCTCTAGCATCTCAGTCAGTCTTCTTGATCGCCAAGTATCTTGAAGCCATAATAGGAAAATCGTATAAATGCAAAAACCAAAGATCTAGTGAACTCCTAATCGAAATAAATGACAAGCAGCAGTCCACAAAGCTTCTAGCTCAGACAAAATTGGCTGATCTAGACATCAGGGTCACACCCCATCGGAGCCTAAACAGCTCGCAGGGTGTGATATCAGAGACAGATCTCTTGAACGAAACCGATGCGGATCTCCTTGGCGGCTTGAAGGATCAGGGCGTCACTGCCGTGAGACGCATCACCATCCGCAGAGACGACAAGGAGATTCCCACCAAGCACATCATCTTGACCTTTGACCGTGCAGTTCTCCCACAACACATAAATGCAGGTTTTATCCGTTGCTCCATCCGTCCGTACATCCCGAACCCGCGGCGCTGTTTTAAGTGCCAGCGGTTCGGGCACGGTACGAACTCTTGCCGTGGCCGAACGACGTGTGCAAAATGCGCGGCGCACGATCATCCGAGCGAGAACTGCCCATCCGAAACCCTCACTTGTGTAAACTGCGGGGGGCCGCATGCAGCCTACTCCCGCAAGTGCGAAAATTTTCAAACCGGAAAAAAGATAATCAATATCAAGGTAACTGAGAACATCACCTTCCCAGAGGCGCGGAAGAGGTTCGCCTCTTTCCCTCTGGGGAGGTACGCCGACGCAGCTCGCCGGGGGGCGGACAGGCGTCTGGTTTCCACAGGGACCCAGTTCAGCGAGTCTGACCTGGTCCCTTCTTTCTCCGCCCCCCCTGGGTTGCCTCTGGCAGCCCAACCCGCCACCACGCCGCTTGCTGAGGCAGCAGCGGTTGTGGTGGCAACGTCTTCGGTCGGGACCGGTGCCGCTCCCGCCTCTGTCTCGCCATCCTCCAGTGCGTTGGAGGGTACCGAGGTGATGGACACCACGGGCCCCGCATCGGCTCCCACCGCCACCATACCGCCCGTGCCATTTTTGGCGTTCCCGACGCCCGCGGCGGTGGCGGCTCAAACGAAGGGCTCCCAAAGGGGGGCCAAGTCCGGGGGGCCCAGTCCGTCGGGCACCCCTCGGACATCCGACGACGAGATGGATGTCGGGCCGTTCCTGCCTGCAATGCAGCGCAAGGAGCGGCCTCCGACGCCCAAGCCAGCAGCAGATAGGCCCAAAAAGCCAAATCCTAGAGTAACAGCCCCGAAAGACACATGAACACACATACACACAGACTTCAGTAGCTTCTAAATCTGCATAATGGGAAGAGAAAATATTACTCAATGGAACTGTAGAGGCCTCATTAAAAATCTTGATGATGTCCATGAGATATTGCATTCGAACCAGCCAAGTGTGATGTGTCTTCAGGAGACGCATTTGAATCCCAATCACACAAATTTCTTAAATAGGTACATGGTATTCAGAAAGGATAGGGTTGGCTGCACACACTCTTCGGGCGGTGTAGCCATAATAGCCCGGAAATCCCTAGCATGCCACCCTATCGCACTCAACACCGTCCTTGAGGCTGTAGCAATACGCACAATAATTTTTAATAGGTTGATAACGGTATGCTCAATTTACATTCGTCCTGATTATGCACTTTCCAGCTCTGACTTCGAGGCGCTGGTCGACCAGCTGCCTGAACCGTACATTTTAACAGGCGACCTTAATGCACACAACTCTCTTTGGGGCTCCTCAAGAACGGATGCCCGAGGTCGCCTGATAGAGAAATTTCTTACATCTTCAGGAGCATGCCTTTTCAACAAAAAGCAGCCTACATACCATAACTTAGGACATAATACATACTCACATCTCGACTTGGCTATTGGTTCTGCAATTCTTTTTCCATGTGTTCAGTGGGGCGTGGGCACTGACCCATATGGTAGTGACCATTTCCCCACTTCCCTAACATATATAGGTAAAGGCACATGCAGTCCATCTTCCCATAACAGGTTTAATGAATCAAAAGCAAACTGGAGTATATTCACAGAAACATCTAAACTACACCACACAACCATAGAACACCTACACGTGGAGGAAGCATCCCAAGTTATCACGGCGCACATCCGCGACGCTGCCGAAAAATCCATTCCCCACGCCTCCAGCGCTCCGCGCAACCAAAGGAGGCCGTGGTGGAATGAGGACTGTAGGCGGGCGCGAGAGGCCCAGAAGAAGGCGTGGGGTGTCCTTCGCCGGTACCCCACATCAGATAATCTCATTTCGTTTAAACGGGCCAAGGCTTTTGGGAAGCGAGTGCGCCGGAAAGCGAAAAGGGAAAGTTGGCGCACCTTCCTCACTTCCATCAACTCCTACACTGACACGCGAAAAGTATGGACACGAATACATAAACTAAAAGGACAACAGACACACAGCCTGCCCCTGGTTAGTACAACAGGGGACACACTGGAAGACCAGGCTGACACGCTCGCACAACACTTCCAACATGTGTCCAGTTCAGCGCACTACACCAACACTTTCATAAAACACAAAACATCCCTTGAGAAGAAGTCCTTACGAGACAGTAATAAGTCGACCTCATCTTATAACACCCCCTTCTCACTGCATGAGCTGAAGATCGCACTTAGTACTTGTAAACCTTCAGCTCCAGGCGCAGACAACATTACATACACTATGATTCAACACTTGCACACAGACACACTTGAAACCCTCCTTCACCTCTACAACAAAATATTTCTTTCGGGGCACCTCCCAGGGTCATGGAGGGAGGCCATTGTAGTGGCCTTTCTGAAAGAAGGGAAGGACCCTTCCTCTCCCGCAAGTTATCGTCCCATCGCCCTCACAAGCTGCCTGTGTAAGCTGTTCGAGAAGATGATCAATAGGAGACTCATGTACTTCTTAGAGTACAATGGTCTTCTCGACAGCTGCCAGGCTGGCTTCAGGGCTATTAGATCCACCAATGATCAATTGGTTGCATTGGAAACATATATAAAAGTTGCCTTCATTCATAAGCAGTATTGTATAACAGTCTTCTTCGATATGGAGAAGGCCTATGACACGGCCTGGCGGTACGGCATCTTGTGTGACCTCAAGTCGTTTGGTGTTTCCGGCAACATGCTGAACACGCTCAGTAGCTACATGTCGGAAAGGACCTTTCGAGTGAGGGTTGGCAGTGCCCTTTCGAATGTATACGTGCAGGAAAATGGCGTCCCTCAAGGCGGTGTCTTGAGCTGCACACTGTTTATTGTTAAGATGAACTCACTTCGGAAGGCATTGCCACCAACCATTTCCTGTTCTATATATGTAGATGACATTCAAATATCTTTTAAGTCCTGTAACTTTTCAGTTTGTGAACGCCAAGTCCAGCTTGGGGTGAACCAACTTGCTGGCTGGGCGGACACAAACGGTTTTAAACTGAACCCTGGAAAGAGTACTTGTGTTGTGTTCTCCCGCAAGCGCGGGATTAAGGCAGACCCGGAGATCACCCTTCATCGCGCTTCTATCTCTGTAAAAAAGGAGCACAAGTTTTTAGGTGTCATATTTGATGAAAAACTCACGTTCATTTCACAAATCAAACAACTTAAACATAAATGCCTGAAAACACTAAACATTCTCAAAGTCCTCTCCCACCAGTCCTATGGTGCAGACAAAGAACTCCTTCTTCGCGTTTTTACCGCCTTAGTCGGGTCTCGGCTAAACTACGGTAGTGTTGTGTATGGGTCGGCATCAAAAACAGTACTAAAAATGCTTGACCCAGTTCTCCATTTGGGCCTGCGCCTTGCGTGTGGTGCTTTCCGCACTAGCCCGGCCCAGAGTCTGTACGCTGAAAGTAACAAATGGTGCCTGGAACATCAACGAATGTGCATAGATTGATTATATGCTTTTAAGGTCTCATCATTCAATAACCATCCTTTTAAACCTGTCCTCAACGATACATCTACAACCCAGCTATTCTCAAATCGTCCATCTGTTCCTTTGCCCTACTCTCTGAGGGTGAGAGAGGAAGCTTCAGGCCTTTCCGTTGGGTTTTTAGATGTCTGTACATCATCATCATTTTCTGACGTTATACCACCATGGCAACTGCAGCCTGTTTGTTGTGATGTTTCATTTATGAAAATAGATAAAAACAGGGTTCCGAGAGCTGCAATTCTGCAACATTTCTTGTCGCTTCAGGATAAATATAAATGTGCCGAATTCTATAGCGATGCCTCGAAAACTTCAATTACAGTGTCGTGCGCCGCTCATGGTCCCAACTTTATTGCTTGCAGAACCATGAGTGTACCCACCACTATTTTCTCTGCAGAAGCATATGGCATTTTACTCATCGTTCAGAACATTCTTAAAAAACGAATTCCTAAGTCCGTCATCTTCACAGACTCTTTGAGCGTTGTACGTGCACTGTCTTCACACAGACCCAAGAAAAACCACATTGTCAATCTTGTCTTTAATTTCATAATGTCTATATATGCAAATAATTTTCAACTAATCCTGTGCTGGGTTCCAGGCCATGCTGGAATCGCGGGGAATGAGACCGCAGATGAAATGGCCGCCACTGCTGCACTTGCAAACACAGTGGACATAACAACAATACCCTACACTGACCTCAAGCCACACATCCGACAACACCTTCGCAAAACATGGCAAGCCGACTGGAATACACAGACAGACAACAAGTTACACATAGTAAAGCCACACTTAGGACAATACACTAGTGACTCACACAACAGATTCATCGAAGTTGCCCTAGGTAGATTACGGATAGGCCACACACACGCGACACACTCCCATCTGCTCACCGGATCTCCAAGATCCCTGTGTAGCAGGTGTGGGGAGGGCCTATCCGTACTTCACATCCTCATTACATGCAAAGCACTCCAGACAACAAGACGCAAGCACTTCCCTCAACTCTACAGACAACACATTCCACTACACCCAGCACTCTTTCTAGCGGATGATCCCGTGATTCCTGTGCAACGCACTTTTAAGTTTCTCAGTGACATCAAGTTTTTACATCTCATTTCCTATCACGCGTAGTTTTTTAAAGCTTTATTTCATGCCACGCACCATCACAACCTGGCCCTTTACACCAGCCATCCTCACTGTATTTTATTGATTTTACTTTTGTTCTTGCTTACTGATTTCAATGTCTAAGTTCTCACCTCTCATATTTAACCACTGTTTTGGCGCTCTTTTCCCTAGTTGGCCTTGCGCCATTAACATCCAACCATCATCATCATCAGATCCTGGGTATCCGGGTTCACTTCATCAAAGCCTGGAATCTACGACACTACATGCTATCGTTCAGACTCATGCGAGGGAAACACACCGGCGAAAATAATCGGGAAAACATCCTCGCCGAGCTGGAGTCGAGAGGCGTCAGTGAGGCGCTCGTCGGAGCAGTCGTAAGTGACAACGCCTCCAATATGACCAAGGCGTTCAATATGAGCGAAAATTTCGACGATGACTGGAAAGAAAGGGTCGCTGATCCGCAGGACTGTGGCGAGCACGAGGCCACGGACAAGGAAGTGGACGTTAAGCAGGAAAATACTGGGCAGATTCCGTCCTTCAAAAGAGTCAGGTTGTGCAGCGCACACCTTGAACTCGCGATAAATTCTGCCCTGCGAGCGGACGAGGCGGCACAAAGATTACTTACCTCCGTGAATGCCGCGGTCAACGCTTTTTGACGTTCGTGCTTTTGGAGCGAGCAATTGAGAGATCAGTGCGGTAAGGACTTGGTACCCGCTTCAGTGACGCGTTGGAATTAACTCGCAAACCTAGATGCAGGAACTATCAGGTTGAGAATGCACTTTTAATGCAAGGAATACGGAGTAGCGGTAGCCGCTACGACCAGATTTCGCCGTTTGTTTTTAATATTCGTTGATTTTGTTCCAAAGCTAACGTTCGGAAAATTATTAATCTGTCTTTCGGGCTTGTTGGTGTTCGTGGGTTTTGTGTGCCTTAGTTGAGATCCGTAATTTTCCCCCCTCTATCTTAAAAGAAAAAAAAATGTTTGCACACCGTAAGCCTGCATTACGTCCATTGCAGACCGTGTAAAGTTTCTTACTTGGTTAAAAACTTTAATTTATTCATGTCT
Organism: Haemaphysalis longicornis; assembly: GCF_048455015.1. NCBI lineage: Eukaryota > Metazoa > Arthropoda > Arachnida > Ixodida > Ixodidae > Haemaphysalis > Haemaphysalis longicornis. Next base: position 324,254 of record NW_027526411.1, on the reverse strand, counting down.
GTGTAAGTAATTCGCACTAAAAATAAACAGAGAGATGGTGTAACGCGCTGATTATGAACGAGTGCTGTGTAAAAAGTAGTTCAGTAGTTATTTCATAGTGGACAATTTGATAAAACCTAAATTCTTTTGAATTAATTTTAATTATATCTTGGTAATTGGCATTTCTTGGATAATTTTAGTGCCACAGTTTGGTTTCATCTCTGTGAGCGGTGTTTTGCTTACCCATACTTCTTTTTCATGCTTAACAAATTATCGAAAATTCAAGCATAGCCGAAGACGCACATACATGTATGTCATTCAGTGAAAATCGGGACGAAAGATAAAGCGGGCCGTGACACCCATTTAGGTCCTCGGTCAATTGAGCGCGGCGTGCTCTTCCTAGGGTCCGCGAACTATGAAAAGTATGAAACATCGTTCCGTGTAACCTTTTAGGCAGATGCAGATATGTTTACTAAAGAAAATATTGTGGGAAGAGATGTTTCGTAGTTTGCATTTAATCGTAGGCTCTGAATTAAGTGTCATATAAGAGATCTGCACGCGTACTATACACCCGGATTGTGTAAACAAATAATTCAGACTCTAAGCCAGTCACTATGAGTAGCAGTTATCCCTCATTGTTATCTAGCTCATAAGAAAATTTTGCTTATGCAAACAGATTTTCTCGTTTGAAGAGGAAGCTGCTCCAACAGCTGCACGAACGCTTTGAGGAGATGCTTCGGGACGCTCATTTTATCGCAGCCACCGTACTCAACACGAGGGTGAAGTTGCGGATGTTCGACTCGACCGTTGCCCCCGGATTGAAGAAGCCCAGTGGCGATGAAGCCATTCAAGATGTGAAGCAACTGCTCATGAACGACGAGATATATATAGCCTACTGCATCATGTGCTGCCGGCCGGTATTCGGAAACATTGGGAATTGCATATACATACGTACATAGAAACATGCGTGCGTACATGAATGCAAACATACGTGCATAATAATTGTGTGATATAGGTGTGCGTGAGTATTTCTATGTATTACAAGTCTTGTTACGTTTCACGCGTGTACTCACGCATATATAAACGAGCGAATTTTATAACGTGATGTACTGATCGCTGCAATTCAGCGACAGCCAGTACAGCTTCCACCAGTGTATTAGTATTTTATCACGATTTTTCTTGCTCAGTCAGCATTGTAATATAAGTGCGATTAAAAATCAATATTGTTACAATTCGATTTTTCTTCAGTGACCCTTATCGCCTAATGGCCTCTAAGTATCGGTAAATAAATACTATCCCTAAATTGTAGCGTATGCTATCATGCCTACTGTTAGATGTAATCTTTTTTTTTTCAGGCTCCTACAAGCCCTGTCACAAAAAACCACGGGTGCAGCCCTGTACGTCTCTTGTGCTATCAACGCCCGAGCGAAACCTATGGGAGGCAGTGGATCCTTACGTTTTATTGGACTTGCTAAGCCCACCCGGAGAGTGTGCACGGGACTCTGAGCTGGAAAACCATTTAAGCGGCCCATGTGTTTCTCTTGAGAGCCCGTTGCTCTACTGGAAAAAAATGCAGATATCTACCCACGACTCGCAAAACTAGCCCCCGTTTGCTTAAGCAATCCAGCCTCATCCGGCTCTGTAGAACGGCTGTTCTCGACGTCTGGCGAACTTCAAAGAGCGAGAAGGGCATCTCTGCTTCCGAGCAGAATTGAAAATCTTGTCCTCGTCTCGGAGAGCATTCGACGTAAAGAAAACTTCGAGCAGCATTAGTCACCCAGGTCCCTAAGAGACAATCCCTTTACTATGGCTTAACTTCCACATACGAGTTCTTTCCCCGAAGCTCCATTTCTTACTGATATTGTTTAAGCAGTGTACTGGCATTTTACGTTGCATACTTTGTATAAATGCAGCTTGTTTGTTTAATTTCTGAATTTTTATTTCCATGAAAGTGCGCAATCTCGTATGTGTATAGCCTACATCCCATCTTATCGACTATATGCTGTTGCTTTTCCACGCATTGCCTCGTGTTCCGCAATGGTTTGACGGTTGCTTGGCTTTGGGAGCCTAAGTGTTTTCATATAAAATATGCCCGGTCATTGGTGTCCTGTTTTTTTTTTCTTTTCGTTGTGTGCACCAATAGGATGCTTTGACGAACCACGGTTGTCCCAAAGATACTGTAGCCTTTAATTTATTAGTCTGGATTTCTTTGCCATGATTACGATTTCAAACATTGGCATGTGATTTTGTGATGTTTATTGCGATAATTAATATGGGGGCAAAATGTTCGAACATCGCCACATTCGCTCCAGAACATCGGCATAAGGCGATGTATACGGCGATGTATACGGGTGGTAGCGGTAAACTAAGCAGGCAGCATTTTGATATTTATTTCATTCTGTTGAAAATGTAACGTCTCGTCGTCATGTTGGTCTCACCTGGAGGTATTTTCTTAGCCAATGTTTAATAGTAAAAATATTACTGTCACATTCACCACCTCCCTGGTGAGGGACACGGAGGGCTTTAAAATATTTTTTTTTCTCTTCCGCAAAACATTTTAGTATTATGCCAGGAGTAGTTCTACTGGCGTCGTCATCATAATTTTACTATTTTTGTGGTTCAGAAGGTGCCCTTAATGACACAATTGTAAACAAACTGTTACCTTGCATGGAGCCGCCGAGCGTTCGGCGTAAAAACTCAAGAATAAAATAATTCGTGTCAAAGCAATAAGCACTCCTACTTTACAGAACTTGAGAGTAAATGTACATTGCTTACTGTGCAGTCTGCTATGTTGGAATAATGACTGGGAACCAAACTCTGTATGAGCGCAATTTAGTTTTTAGACACATGGGAGCCGCCAAGCGTTCGGGGTAAAAACTCAAGAATAAAATAATTCGTGTCAAAGCAATAAGCACTCCTACTTTACAGAACTTGAGAGTAAATGTACATTGCTTACTGTGCAGTCTGCTTAAGGACTGGGAACCAAACTCTGTATGAGCGCAATTTAGTTTTTAGACACATGGGAGCCGCCAAGCGTTCGGGGTAAAAACTCAAGAATAAAATAATTCGTGTCAAAGCAATAAACACTCCTACTTTACAGAACTGGAGAGTGAATGTACATTGCTTACTGTGCAGTCTGCTATGTTGGAAGAAAGACTGGCAATCAAACTCTGTATGAGCGCAATTTAGTTTTTAGACACTGGTCTGGCCGCACTTAACATCATATTGAGTCGTGAGTCATACTGAAAGCAGCGAAATGAACCATTTTGCGCTCTAGCACGCCCAGCCACAGCAATATTGTGGTGTGCCTCCAAAAGAGAAAGAGAAGAGCCCTAGTTCGAAGCACAGTTTATATGATATATAGTCTGTGGGAACTGCGCGCAGAAAAGAAGGAGAAAGAGGTAGTTCGGGGCACGCGCAGCGTGTGCGCGCTGGAACAAGACCAGGGACTTTGGCAGTGCGTGCCTGGGCTTCGAGGAGATCGGACGTCTGAGGACGGGTTCGGTTCTGGCCTGACTAAAGGTGTGGTTTCCTCGGACTCGGTGTCTTTCTTGGGAGCCGCGGCCTGGCGCTAGGACCCCGGTACTACGTTTGGCGCCCTGAACGTGGGGCCGGCCGTTGGTTCTCGGGAAAGACATTGTGGTCTTCTTCCTCTTTTTTTTCCAGGGCGTTCGCTGTACGCCTCGCTGGTGTCTGGGGGATTCCCCGGCACTTCTCTGGAAATGTTTGTGTCGCGTTTCTCGTAAACAGTGGCATTTCGCTTGTGGTAACACGGCGGCGGTAATCACTGTGTGCCTTTTTTTATCGCTTCGTGGTGCGCGGGATTCCATCATGGAGCGTAGGCCTTCCCGGGGCGCAGCCACGCCTTCTGCTCGACGGAGCCTCTCGGCCGATCCTTACGGTGCCGGCATTGCATCGGATGCCTCGGCGGTCGTCGCTACCCTGGGCCCGATCGCACACCTCTGCGAGAATCTTGTTAATCGCTTGGAGAATTTACAGGTGGGGCCCGCTGGTTCCGGGCATGCGCGCCCCACGAGCCTCGAGGCGCCGCAGCGCGTGCCGGCGTTCCACCCGAGCCTCGCAGTGCCACGGTTGACGGGCTATGACGACTTCAAATCCGTGGCGGACTTCCTGAGCGGTCTCAATGTTTACAAGACGGCGTCGGGTGCTTCGGACGAGTTCGTGTTGACCCGTGTCCTGCCGGTTGCCCTGGAGGCATCGGCTGGTCGTTGGTGGCGCCTCCAGACCCCGTTCGCGTCCTGGGCCGACTTCGAGGCACGCTACCGCAAGGAGTTCTTGCCTCCCGACTACGACTACCGTATCCGCCGTGAGTTGAAGGCATGTACGCAGCACCCGTGCGAGGGCTTGCTCGAATACGTTCGAGCTATCGAGGAGCTCTTCAAACGAGCTATCCCGGGTGCGTCTGACGCGGAAATGGTGAAGCACCTCTTGCGGCGTTGCCACCCGCGCTTCCGACCTTTCCTGCACGGTCGTGATTACTCCAGTTTGGAGGAGATGGCGCGATCAGCTCGAGCACTCGAGGACGCTCTGATATCAGAGCTGAGTTATGTACTCCCTCCGCCAGTAGGGGAGGCACTTGAGCCAGCTTGCGCATGGAGACACCTATGCGACTTCGCCACAGCGAAGTCCACAGCCGCGTACGGCAGCGGCGGACTTGAATTCCCCTCTCGCGCGAGGTCCTTCTGCCCTTGGCGACAGGCAGTTGGAGCGCGGAAGACCACTAGATGGTGCAGCCCACGGCAGGAACTCCCCGCAGCGGTTAGAGCCAGGGTTCCTGCGTTGGGAAAACAGGCCCTCTTTACTTTCAGGCTCACCGCTCCCCGACCCGAGTCTCTCCCTCGGGGTTCGGCAACGAAATCCTCTGAACTCCAGAGGTCCTTCTCGTCCGGTCGTCGAGACGGGAGGGTCGCGGGGCTACGTGCCCAATGGAAATCAAGGTGACGGCTGTTACCGATGTGGACAGGCTGGACACTTCCGTCGTGAGTGTCCTGAGGTGATGGCTCGTCGCCAAAATATCAACAGCCATCAGGGAAGCGAGTACGGCCCGCGATGCTAATGGCCACCAAAGCATCGCTATGGGCTACGGATATGACGAATGGCGAAAACATGTGTTTTTTACCCTCTGCTTGTCGTGTTGAAGCGCCGGCACAGCCCATAGCACCGCATGTTTCTGTTTACGTGGTTGGAGCGGACATTGACGCCTTAATTGACACTGGCGGCAGTTTGTCGCTAATTGGCGATACAGTGGTTGAACTTGGCCTAGCACGTGGCGTCAAGTTGCGCAAATGCAGCACCCGTTTGCAAGTGGCCAATGGTGCTGTTGTTCAAGCACGTGGTGCTGTGCGCTTCCGCATTTCTTACGCAAGCAGAAGGTGTCGGCAGCGCTTTACGTGCTGCCCGGGTTTGGCGGTGCCCATGATTTTGGGCAGGGATTTCATTATTCGCGAGGGCCTCCTGCTTTACTTGGCGGGTGGTGGTTACAGATTGGGCAATGACGCAGAATTGATACCTTTCGTGGCGCAGAATTGATACCTTTCGTACGCGATGGCGTCAACGCATATCTGTACCGTGCGAAGGTCAGCCGCAGTCGCAACGAAATCGGCGTTGCCTGAGCGAATAAGGCAGTTGCTTGAGGAGTGTCCTTGCAGTGACTATGAGAGGGAGCAGCTCGCCTATGTCCTGGACCCGTTTGCTGAAATTTCCACGGAGGCCCCTGGGCGGACAACCGTACTTCAACATCGCATTGGCACGGGAGACGCCCCTCCTTGAAGCTGCAATCCACGGCCGCTCAGCATCCAGAAGAAGGCGAAACTGGACGTCGCCCTCGAGGAGGTGCTGAACAAGGGGGTTGTGCGATCGTCGCAGAGCGCCCTTGCATCTCCAGTCGTGTTGGCGCCAAAAAAAAACGGCAGTGTACGTCTCTGCGTGGACTACCGTCGTCTCAACGACATAACTGTGAGAGACGCTTATCTTTTCCTGCCGTAGAATCCATCATTTCCTCGCTTGGTGGTGCACGCGTGTTTACCACTCTAGATTGCTCATGCGGCTTTTTGCAAATTGAAATGCACCCTGATGATAATCCTAAAACCGCCTTCACATGCTACAGGGGTCTTTTCAAATTTGTGCGCATGCCGTTTGGGCTGCAGAACTCCCCGAGCTCGTTTCAGAGATTAATGGACATCGTTCTTGACGATGCACGTTATAAGTACGCGATGGCCTATATGGACGACGTCGTCGTCTTTTCGCGTACCTTTGAGGAGCATCTCGTGCATCTCAGAGATGTGCTTGACCTCATTAAACGCGCCGGTCTCACCATCAATCCTAAAAAGGTCCAACTCGCGACAAGCAAAGTTGACTTGCTCGGCTTTGTAGTGGATAAGGGAGAACTTCGTCCTAACGATGCCAAACTGAAGGAAATTAGAGTATCCGTGCCCGCGTGACGTTAAGAGCTTGCAGTGCTTCTTGGGCATGATAGCCTTTTACCGTAGCTTCATCCCTCATTGTGCGGAGCTGTCACGTCCGCTAAACCAGTTACTACGGAAAGGCGTAAAATGGCAATGGGAGAAGGCTGAACAGCAAGCTTTTGAAGGACTGTCTCGCGCAATCGCGGAAACAGCGACGTTAATGATACCGGACCGTAACAAACAATTTGTCTTGCAGACCGATGCTAGCGACTATGGACTGGGCGGAGTGCTGATGCAGGAGTGAGCGATACGCTCACTCCGGCTGAGCGCAATTACACGGTCACAGAACGTGAGTGTCTAGCAATCGTGTTTGCACTGAAGAAATTTGACATGTATCTTCACAGTGCCTCTTTCACGATTCCGACAGACCACATGGCATTAACGTGACTGCAGCGTTTGGAGAACCCCGTTGGACGTCTTGTGCGCTGGGTGCTTGCGCTTCAGCGCTACGATTTTACCATGCAGCACAGGAAGGGTTCGCAGAACCATGTCACTGACGCGCTATCACGCGCGCCCCTGCCGTCATCTTCGGACACGGAAGCGCCGGCGCTGGTGGCTGCAGTGGATGCTGACGCGTGCTGGGGTACGCTGGTGAGCAGGGCAGATCTTCTCGCGGCGCAATGTGCGGACGGACTCTGCCGTTAGATCATTTAGCACGTCGGGGCACAGGGCGCTGCTCTCACCAGCAACAGCGGTGAGGTTGATACATATGTGTTGGCGGAAGACAGTCTCCTGCTACGGTATATCCCGCAGGACGATGACGAAGCTAATTCACCATTCCGCGCTGTCGTACCGCGTAAGCTTCGGAGGGCTTTCATCCGTTACTTTCATGATTCAGCACTGGCTGGTCACAGCTCTGGCAGAAAAACTTATGAGAAGTTATGTCGGACTGCCACGTGGCCGGGAATGAGGCAGGATGTGCTGAGGTATGCCAGGAGCTGTCACGTGTGTCAGACAGCCAAACCCCGAGTCGGTTGCCCGCCCGGACGGATGCAGTCTTTTGAGAGTAAGAGTCCCAGGCAAATCGTTGCTTGCGATATCATGGGCCCTTACCCTCGCAGCCCGCGTGGTAATTGTTATGAGATGCGACGCTCAGAGCATCTCTTGTCGGCGGCCCTGTCCTTCCTGCGTGCGTCCGTTGTTGTCCGCGTGCGTCCGTTGTTGTCCGCAGTCAGTCTCCCGCTCTCATCTCCGATAGCGAACACTCTCTCGCGAGGGGCATTGGATTGAATTCGATTGGATTGGATTGGCATGGCTTGACTTGGATTGGATTAAAGTGGATTGTGTTGCGTCATAGCCGCGGCAGACGCACTGGCGCCGGCGCGTGCCCAGGTGAGAGCGTGTGCGGCCCAGCGCGCTCTCACTCCGCCAGTGGGCGGCGCTGCGCGTGGTGCTGCGCATGTGCAGTACTCTCTCTCCGCGGTTTCCTCTCCTTCGGGCGCGCTGCGCATATAACCGGTGTGCCGCTATCCGGCGGCCTTTCGGTCGACGGTTGCTCTCCACTTGCGCTTGAACCCCCCCTCAGCGTCGCATCACACCAGGGTTCCCGCGAGGGGAGGTGGGCGTAATTTTTTGTTTGTGGTGACGGACCATTTTACAAAGTGGGTAGAACTGTTCCCGCTACGTACCGCCAATACACCGAATGTATGGGGGTGCCTAATGGAAGTGTTTTCGCGCTTTGGGTTCCCCGCACAGCTCATAGCGGATAATGCTACGTATTTCACTAGCAAGTTGTTTGAAGACAACTGCCGAGCTGTAGGAGTGAAACAAAAACGTACGACGTGGTCGTACGTTTTTATATCGTACGTCGTACGTATATCGTATATCGTACGTCGTGGTCGTACGTTTTTATATCACCCTCAGGCAAACATAACTGAGCGTGTGAATCGCAACCTCAAGGCGATGCTAATTGCTCATACGGAGCGACACAAGGATTGGGATGCTAAGCTGCCTCAGAATGCATTTGCCACTCGCACCACAGTGAATCGTTTAACCGGATTCACGCCGGCTTATCTGAATTACAGTCGGCAGATGCCATCTTCTCTCGACAGAACATTTCCAGAAACGGAGGCTGGTTCTGGTGTGTGCGTCATGCTATGCCCGCCCGCCAGCGCCTGCATGACGTGATACAGGCTGCGCGGGAGCGGCTTGACATTGCTCGTCTCCAGCAGGCGGAGCAGTACAACCGGGGCCGTCGAGATGTTCAGTTTGCGGTTGGCGACATAGTTCTCCGGCGCACTCATCCGCTGAGCGACGCTTCACGCAAGTTTTCCGCGTCGCTAGCTCCTAAATGGGAGGGCCCTTTTAGCGTAAGCGAGAAGCTGTCTTCCATAACGTAACTTTTACGCAACAACAGGACAAGTGAACATGCAGGCCCGGTTAATATAGCCGACCTTAAATGGTACCATGCGGACTGATCATGTTTCTCTTTTCAGAGGACGCCTTCGGCTAGCGTTGCGTATGAGCGCTAGCGAAATAACAGAATTAGTTTTTTTTCTTTTACTATCCACATTTTCTTTTTCTCCTCTGTTTATTCTTGACCTATCTTTTCTGTAAAGCCTAGATCAGTCCTTTATGGTTCTTGTGGGGTTCACCTATTCCGAAGTACCAGCTTAACTTCCTCTTTTTTGTTCCCTTTCAATACTTTTGTTTGTATGTTCTTATGCACGCTCTCGTAGATTCCCCCACCACCACGCAATCTTCCTGGGCCCTCTCGGGGATGGGGTCATTCTGGCTATGTACGGGCACCTTTTCATCCCTGGCTTTCCCGGGCGCCACGTCGTCGTATTCCATCAACACTTCGCACTGTGGCCACTTGGACGGTCGTGTAGGCAGATCGCTCGGTTGGCTGGGTGTCCCGCCTCCCCTGGGAACTCCAGCCCCGTCCTGAACGTGGGAATCCAGCGGCCGATGTCCCAGAGCCTTTCTGGGGCCGTTTACTCTCGGACCGGCATCCCCAGGAACCTCCAACCATCTACACGGTAGAGGAGATCCGTCGCCTTTGCCCTTACTCCATCGCAAATCTATCTGCCCACGCACCTGGCACGTGCTCCACACCGTGACTGCATGACTGCCGCCATTGCTGCAGCGTCTGCTTCCGCTGGACCCCGAACTGAAGACTCCGACGCTGCCGCCTTTGCCCTGCTGCTTCACCACCGCCCGGACCTCCTCCGCAACCCTCTCCCGGCCGACCACGTCATCGACATGCCCGACGAGGCTTGACTTCGTTTTCGGAGGGCGGAGAGTGTGGGAACTCCCCGCAGAAAAGGAGGAGAAAGAGGTAGTTCGGGGCACGCTGGAACGAGACCAGGGACTGAGGCAGTGCGTGCCTGGGCTTCGAGGAGATCGGACGTGTGAGGATGGGTTCGGTTCTGACCTCACTAAAGGTGTGGTTTCCTGGGACTCGGTGTCTTTCTTGGGAGCCGCGGCCGGGCGCTAGGACCCCGGTACCACAAGTCCTAGTGGTTCTGGAGATCAAGAACAGATATCTGATACCACGCACAGAAATGCATTGACGCTTGAACTGCATGGTTACGTTTGAACGCTTGAACTGCGAATGTTACGTGTATGTTAGATGGCCTTTAGGGTCAATAGAGATGGAATACTGAGAACTATAGTAGCCACGACGGTGTGCAAGCCGAGCACTTCCGTGCTCTAACTCTGCTTTACCCCAAAAATGCCAAAGACCGAAAGAGGAATCTGGTGTGGACACTCTTGAGAGGGGGATCAGAAAATATGGTAGAGAAGCAACATAAATATTAACAAGGTATTAATTAGCCATTTTACAGGGATATCGCTTTTGCGAGAGTGAACCCAGAGTCATATGTTGCCCAGAAACGTCACAATAAATTCTTGGGGTACTTAAGTCTGTTAAGCGACGCCCGCTCCGAACATGAGCGCAGCGCGCATGAAAAGTTCCGCTAAGGAAAATAGTTCAGCGACCACTCAGTCAACTAAATTTTTAACCCGTACATTCCTGTAATTTTGATGAAGCTACAGGCAATTGATAAAGCTACAGGATGTTGATAAAGCTACAGGCAATTCTGCAGCACCACACATTCAGTACATCGGGTGCATTAGTTCAGGCAGCTGGATACCAGAGAATATTTTGCCATTTATGGCAAGTCAAGCCAGCGGAAAGGGGGGGGATCCCCACAGATATATGATGATGATAGTTGGGTTTTATTGGCGCAAGGCCGACTATGGGAAAAGAGAACCAAAGAAGAAGTTACTGAATTATGATGAGACCGTAAGCACTAAAACATGTGACTAAAAGTAAAGGTGATGCAAAACAAAACACAATGGAGATGGCTGGTGTATAGGGCCAGGGTGACTACACATGATATGACAAGAGCTGCAGAAAGTTTACCTCAGCTAAAAACTTAAAAACACGTTGACTAGAAAACATTGGTTCGTCGGCTAAAAAGTATGATGGGTGTAAAGGAATGTGTTGTCTGTATAATTCAGGGAAATGTTTGTGTCGTGTTGTGTCAAGTGCCTTGCATGTGATTAGTATGTGGACTACGGATAGGCCCTTTCCACACCTGCTACACGTGGGTCCCGAAGTTCCAGTGAGCAGGTGGGAGTGCGTAACATGTGTGTGGCCTATCCGCAGCCTAGCCAGGGCGACTTCAGTGTATCTGTTGTGTGAGTCAGTTATGTAGCGTCCCAGATGTGGTTTTATTACGTGTAGTTTGTTGTCTGTTTGTTGACTCCAGTGTAATTGCCATGTGTTACGAAGCTGTCGTCTGATGTGTGTCTTTAGGTTGGTGTAAGGTACTGTTGTTATGTCAACTGTGGTCATGAGAGCAGCAGCACCAGCCATTTGATCAGCAGTCTCATTGCCAGGGATCCCACAGTGACCTGGTACCCAGCATATAGTTATTTGAAGATCTGAGGCATATGCAGTCATTAGTACATTGAAAAGAGTATTGATCACATAGTTTTTTGACGACCTTCCTGATGACAGTGCCTGCACAACGCTTAGAGAATCTGTGTAGACGATGGACTTTGGAATCTTATGTTCGAGGATGTGGTTTGAAACGAGTAAAATGCCATAGGCTTCTGCCGTGTAAATACTGCTATGAAAATTCATTGTCTTAGTTACGGTAAAATTTGGTCCGTGCGCTGCACAAGATACAGTAAAACCAGTTTTCGACGCGTCGCTATAGAATTCTGCGCACCTGTACTTGTCCTGCAGGAACAGGAAGTGCTGCAGAATTGCACTCCTTGGTGCCCTATTTTTTTCTACTAATGTGAATGATAGGTCGCATGATATACGATGTAGATGCCATGGTGGAATTAAATTATGGATGGGTGTCTAGTGCGTGTCTGAAAGAGGGACCGTGAGTGCAGAAGCCTCCTCCCTAACTCTGAGAGAGAAAGGTAAGGAAATGGATGGCCTGTTTAAAAGGAGTTGCAAGTTTGATGTATTGTTCATGATGGGATTAAAAGGATGGTTGGTAAGGGACACAATCTTAGATGCATACAGCAGGTCAACATACTCCCGCTGATGCCCTAGACACCACTTGTCGCACTCGACATAAAGGCTTTCGACAGGGCTAGTGCGGAAAGCGCCGCATGAGAGGCGAAGGCCAAGATGCAGCACTTGGTCGAGCATTCTCAGGGCGGTCTTTGTCGCCGACCCATACACGACACTGCCGTTGTCGAGCCGAGACCCCACCAACGCTGTGTACAGGCGCAGCAGGAGTTGTTTGTCGGCCCCATAAGATTGATGTGAGAGAACCTTAAGAATGTTCATTGCCTTTAGGCATTTACATTTGAGCTGTTTGACATCAGGAATGAATGTAAGTTTTTCATCGAATAAAATGCCTAAAAACTTGTGCTCCTTGTTCACAGGAATTGGCACATTCGCAAGAGTGATGTCTGGGTCCGGGTGGACCCCACGCTTCCTGGAGAATACAACACAAGAGCTCTTTCCGGGATTAATTTTAAAACCATTCTTGTCTGCCCAGCCGGCAAGCTTCTTGACGCCGAGCTGGACTTGACGTTCGCAGATGGACATATTACATGATTTAAAAGATATCTGCACGTCATCTACATACATGGAGTAAGAAATTGTAGGCGGCAGTGCCTTCCCAAGGGAGTTCATTTTTACTATGAAGAGAGTGCAGCTTAGAACTCCGCCTTGCGGCACGCCATTTTCTTGCACGTGTACCTTTGACATTGCAGAACCAACTCTGACGCGAAAGGTTCTCTCCGACAAATAGCTAGCAAGGGTGTTGAACATATTACCAGAAACACCGAATGACATCAGGTCAGTAAGGATCCCATAACGCCAAGCGGTGTCATAGGCCTTTTCTAGGTCGAAAAACACAGTTAAACAGAATTGTTTATGCACGAAGGCATCCTTAATATACGACTCTAGTGCCACAAGTTGATCATTCGTGGATCGCCCCGCCCTGAAGCCTGCCTGGCAGCTCTCGAGAAGGCCGTTATACTCCAAAAAGTACACGAGCCTCCGGTTTATCATCTTCTCGAGAAGCTTGCACAGGCAGCTGGTCAGGGTAATGGGTCGATAGCTAGCGGGAGAAGAAGGGTCCTTGCCTTCTTTCAAGAATGCTACAACTATGGCATCCCTCCAAGACTTTGGAATGTGCCCCAAAAGCCATATCTTGTTGAAAAGGTGAAGAAGTGTTACTAGAGTGTCTGTGTGTAAGTTCTGTATCATTGTATATGTAATGTTGTCTGGGCCTGGAGCTGAGGGTTTACACGTGCTCAGAGCAGCCCTCAGCTCATGTAGTGAAAACAGGGAGTTGTAAGAAGTCTGTGATTTGTTGCTGTCGCGTAGGGACTTCTTTTCACAACAGGCTTTATGTTTCAGGAAAATGTTTGTGTAGTGTGCTGAACTGGACACGTGCTGGAAGTGTTGTGCGAGTGTGTCAGCCTGGTCTTCGAGTGTGTCCCCTGTAGTGCTGACCAGAGGCAGGCTGTGTGTTTGTTGTCCCTTGAGTTTACGTATTCGTGTCCATACTTTCTTTGTGTCTGTGTAGGAGTTTATTGATGTTATGAATGTACGCCAACTCTCTCGTTTTGCCCCACGGCGCACACGTTTTCCTAACGCCTTGGCCCGTTTGAACAAGAGGAGGTTTCCCGACGTGGGGTACAAGCGAAGGATACCCCACGCCTTGTTCTGGGCCTCTCGCGCCCGCCTACAGTCCTCATTCCACCACGGCCTCCTCTGGTTGCGCGGGGCACCAGCGGCGTGGGGAATGGACTTTTCGGCGGCGTCGAGGATGTGCGCCGTGAGGAGTTGGGTAGCATCTTCGACGTGTAGGTGTCCTATGGATGTGTGGTGTAGTTTGGATGTCTCTGTAAATGTATTCCAGTTAGCTCGTGCTTCATTGAACCTATTATGGGAAGATGGACTGCATGGGTCTTTACCTATGTATGTGAGTGAGGTGGGGAAGTGGTCACTACCGTATGGGTCAGTGCCCACAGCCCACTCGAGGAGAGGAAAGAGAACTGCGGAGCCAATCGCCAAGTCAAGACATGAGTATGTGTTGTGTCCTATGCTATGGTATGTAGGCTGTTTATTGTTGAAAAGGCATGCTCCTGAAGATGTAAGGAATTTCTCTATGAGGCGACCTCGGGCATCCGTGCGAGAAGAGCCCCAAAGAGTGTTGTGAGCATTAAGGTCGCCTGTCAGGATGTATGGTTCGGGCAGCTGGTCAACCAGCGCCTCGAACTCAGAGCTTAAAAGTGAAACATCAGGAGGAATGTATATGGAGCATACCGTTATCAACCTATTAAATATTATCAAGCGTATTGCTACAGCCTCAAGGACAGTGTTCAAGGTGACAGAGTGGCAGGCTAAGGATTTCCGGGCGATTATGGCCACACCGCCAGAAGAGTGTGTGCAGCCATCCCTGTCCTTTCTAAAGACCATGTAACTATTCAAGAAATTTGTGTGTTTAGAATTCAAATGTGTTTCCTGATCACACATTACACTTGGCTGACTAGCATGCAGTATTTCGTATACATCGTCAAGATTTTTAAGAAGGCCTCTACAGTTCCATTGAATTATGTTTTCTCTTCCCATTATTTAGTGTGAGAGCTACTGGAGTGTGTGTGTTTATTTATGTGTCGTCTTTCGGGGCTGTGACTCTCGCCTTTTTTGGCTTGTCGGGAGGCTTTGGCGTCGGGATGCGTTCCTTGCGCTGCGTTGCAAGCAGGAACGGCCCGACATCCATGTCGTCGTCGGATGTCCGAGGGGTGCCCGACGGACCGGGCCCCCCGGACTTGGCCCCCCCTCGGGAGCCCTTCGTTTGAGCCGCCACCGCCGAGGGCGTCCGGGGCGCCAGAGGTGGCACGGGCGGTGCGGTGGGAACCGGTGCGGGGCCCGTGGTGTCCATCACCTCGGTACCCTCCAACGCACTGGAGGACGAGGAGACAGAGGCGGGAGCGGCACCGGTCCCGACGGAAGACGTTTGCACCACAACCGCTGCTGCCTCAGCAAGCGGGGTGGTGGCGGGTTGGGCTGCCAGAGGCAACCCAGAGGGGGGAGGCGGAGGGGCCAGGTCAGACTCGCTGAACTGGGTCCCTGTGGAAACCAGACGCCGCTCCGCCCCCCGGCGAGCTGCGTCGGCGTACCTCCCCAGAGGGAAAGAGGCGAACCTCTTCCGCGCCTCTGGGAAGGTGATGTCCTCAGTTACCTTCACATTAATGATCGCCTTCTCCTGCTTAAACTTCTCGCACGTTCGAGAGTAGGCGGCATGGGGTCCCTGGCAGTTGGCGCAGGTGAGGGTTGACGATGGACAATTATCAGAAGGATGATCATGTCGAGCGCACTTTGCGCAGGTCAGACGACCACGGCAGGAGTTGGTTCCGTGCCCGAACCGCTGGCACTTAAAGCAGCAGCGCGGGTTTGGAATGTAAGCACGAATGGAGCATCGGATGAACCCTGCGTTGATATGGTCAGGAAGTGAGGAGCAGTTGAAGGTCAGGATAATATGTTTCGTGGGGATTATCTTATTATCTCTACGCATCGTGATGCGGCGCACGGCTGTGAAACCCTGATCCTTTAGGCCTTCAAGAATGTCGGCATCTGTCTCGTTAAGAAGATCTGCCTCAGAGATCACACCCTGCGAGCTATTCAGGCTGCGGTGGGGTGTGACCCTGATGTCCAGATCGACCATTTTCGTCTGACCAAGAAGTGTGGTTGCCTGCTGCTGGTTTTTTACTTCAACAAGGACTTCACCTGTGCGTTGTTTTTTGGCATTGTAGGTTTTCCCAATTATTCCATCAAGGTATTTTGTAATCAAAAATACTGATTGTGAAGCAAGAGGGCGGGCTGAGTCAAGAGATTCGATAACAAGGAAACGAGAGTATTTGTCTGGCTTTGGGAAGCTACTGCTTGAAAGTGGAGGGAAAGATACTTCGGTGCGGCCCCTTTTCAGGGCCCGATCACGTTTGGAGGGGGGTTTTGAATTTTCCATACAGCATAGAAAAAAGCAGGGGACGGGGGTACTTTCTTCTCAAACCTTACCCTGATAGCCTGAGAGGTCCCGGAGCTCCCTGCCTGGTAAACAGACAGGGAGCCCATCCGCCGGAGCTTGACCTGGGCTCCGACGGCCACCGTTTGAGGCTTCTACCCTTCACCTTTAAACACATCACCACGGTACGTTACAGTTTATGTTGGGGGCTCGGGGTCCGCGGTGTCGCCAACACCGTCACCATGAATACTCAAGGTGCCCCGTGCGGGGTCCCCACAGATATATGACACCCACAATCTGTCACCTTACACACCGGGCCACACCCCCGCCCCCTTCTTCGCGCCACTGAGAAGTGAAGACGAGACGCATAAGCCGTGTGTGGAACAGTCGTGTTGGAGATAACAATACCTGATAACGTAATGTTGCATCCTGCGAGCTAAGAGAAAATGGGGGGACGACACGTTGCAGGAAATCCCAGTCGGTAACACAGGTCAATCGAACGGCGTAATCCTTTGGCCTCATCGTTATTCTAAATTGCAGTTATTGAAGAGTGCTGCCATTTCCCCATGATGGTGGTAACGCTACTTAACTTCTTGAAAACCTCTGGATGTTGCTTGTTGAGAACGCACCAAACAAATTGTTGACACCATCCCCTGCTATAACTGAATGTAACCAGGTTACTCTTTAAATAGTCGAAATAAAATTAGTGTTCAGTGCGCCTCAGACTGGTGGATTTAGAGCCATTCAAAATTATAGTAAGAATGGGAGCCGGCCAGAGTATTACACGCTAGTCCTGCATCACTTGGCATCATCTTGTCCTTTAGAGAATATGAAGCACATCAGGTGAAGGCCGCTGTTCAGTTGACCTTGGCAAAACTGCACTTCAATAAATTGAAAGTTTCTTAATGGCAACCAGCAGATGTCATCGAAAGACGACAGTCTTCTGTAGCCCTTGCCACGTAACCCTCAACGAGGCCTCGTGAAGAGCGCCCGGCATCATCCAGGAGCGCGCGGCATCATCGGAAAAAAATACAAATAAAAAATAACGAGCGCACTTGAGCTTGCGCCTCGTCAGGAGCGCCCGACGTCGGCCAGATTGACCTTCGCGAACACTTTCCAGCGTTCGCGGCGTCATCGGTCGCGTGCTGTTATCTTCGCCAGTTCACGTGCGTTCCAGCCTGAAGTGAGTTCCAGCACAGACGCCGAACTCGCACTACAAATGCCGAGTTCGCGAAGCCGGTTTGCGTGGGTGCTAGCGGGTGCCAACGCGTTCCACTTTGGGAGAGATGTGAAAGGCTGTTACAAAACGGTCCGAGCCTGCCAGTCACAGAGAACGTTCTGCGGCAAGTTCTAAAATCCATGCGAGGTGCAACAGCCGGGCCTCCAAGGAAGGGAAATGGCACGCCAGCTGTGCTATTTCTTCAAACTTACATCACTACTGCTAACTGGGCTAATTTTTTTGTGTTTCTGGTTAAAATATGGGCTTTAATGTGTTGTTTTTTGTTTGCGGTTGCAAAAATTACACCTACGTCTATTCTTCATCAGAGCAACAGTGCGAATATCACTTTCGTATTGATGTTTGGGTTCAAATATCCCTAACGTTTTATTTTTGTTGAACAACGCTCATAAATGGAAAGCACGGTACCAGCTTTTGTAGCGAAGCAATATTTTGCCAATATGAAGCTCTCGATGAAGGAATCTTTTAACTTTTGGCCGAGCGGCTGAATCGCGGCGCAGTTGGCCAGTTGTAGAGAGGGCACATTATGTACATAAAGCTACTTAACGGCGACCCCAGTCGCTCCCATGTATAAGCGGGGCGTGATATTAAGTTGCAATAATAAATTATCTTTATGACGGACACAGACGGACAGACTGACAGGCCAACATTGTCGCGGTTATGTGGCCAAAGAAAGACTGTCGTCTTTAAAACCAGCTGGAAAGAGAGGCTGCCGCCACTGTTCCGAAATCTGCGAACATTGCGCAACCGTACCCCTCGCAACCGCCGCCAGCCCGCAAAGTAAGAGACAAACAGAAAGACGAAAACCGGCTTGCGCGCGAAAAGCCAAAAGGGAGGTCCCGCCGCAAAAAAGGACAGGACAGGGGCGCTACGCGTCGTTGTGTCTGTTTCAGTTAACAGCCAGGGCAATACCCAGACGGGTCTGATCTTACTCACTAATTTTTGTATGCGTGTGTGTGCAGTTAACCGGAGCGCCCGACACAAATTTGCTGTACCTGGCGACGCGCCGACGGTGGGCCCGATTCGCGCATCGGTCAGACAGCCCGCGGCAGACGTGCCGCAACTGGCGGCACGCGGCGCCGCCGAGTCTACTCTCCTTTTCCCATCGAGGCGGCCGCACCAAATGAGCCTGGGATGACCGGCCCGAAAAGACACGCAGCAACGAGTAGACTCTGGAGACGGCGCCGCTGAGTCGCGTCCCCTTTCGTGTCGTGGCACGGCTGACGCAATCACTTCGCCTCCATTCGCCGGGTCCAAACTTCGGCCAGTGATAGTCCTGATTGGAAAGATTCGAACTGCACGCGGCTGCGGCGGAACCCCGGGGGTATAAAACCAGCCCTGAAGCAGCGGCTGTGCGGCGGCATTTCATCGGAGGCACTGAGTTGAGAAGTCCTATCGCCTTTGTGCCAGCCATGTAACGCTCTTGCTACCTTTGTATATATTGTATATGAATTCAGCTTAAAATCAACTTCATCGACAACTTCATCGCTCTGCTCTGCGCCGAGTCGATGGCGGACTGAGCAGGGCACCGTCGCAACATCTATGCATCTGTATTGCTAACTTGTGGCTTTTGCATCTATGTTGTACAACGCACCCCTTAGGTAACACCCCATGTGGGGTCTTTAATTAAGGAATGAAAATGAAGTGAATCGAACAGTGGTGACTGAGCTAGAATGGCCCAGTCCCAACAGTGTGTGTGTGTGTGTGTTCGGGGGGGGGAGAGGCGTGGAGAGGGTATCGGTCGCAGTCGAGGGCCGCCGGGCACCCAGTTGCTGCCGGTACTTGGCAGCCGTTACAGCAGCGTCGAACTGCTCTGCGTGCTGTGGTCCCTAGAAATACTTCTATACTTCTAGGGACCATTTCCGTGCTTTGTGTACTCGAGAACACACTGTATAACACTGCTCAGTCAATTTTCTAGGATAACCAAGCACAAAAATATTGTGTGTAACAGTGAAAGTAACGAACATTTTGTAAGGTAAATGTTCGGGTAGCCTTACGCTTTAAAGAAATTTTTGGCGCAATAAGGACTGCACCCAAGAATGTAAAAAGAATGGAGCGGAGATTTGCTTTCTGCATACTTTGGAAACGTTACAAATACGCAGAAAAGCAAGCAGGAAAGTGAAAGGAATTTAGCCGGTAATTAGCAAAGAGATCAAACATTACTGATTGCACGATAATTATTCATAGCGAGCTTGGAAATCTAGACGAGTAGTAAAATACAAAAATATCAGCAAGGAATTGGGCTACAGAAAAACTATAACCGCTTTTCGAGCCTGCCTGAAGCAGATTTAGCGGAAAAGAGGAACCATTTCGCGATAAATAGAACAGAAACCTGAAAACAAGAAGGACTTACGGAGACATACTGAGTAAGTCACAGCAGGAGGCGGGCAACGAGTCCAAAGTAGAACAGGAGGTCGGAAGGGGAACAAGGGACCCTAGTTGGGAGCGCAAAAAGAGACAAAAAAAGAAAGGAACGAAAGCACATAAGGCAGAAGGAAAATCAAGGAAAAGGAGGAGCACACAAGGGAAAACGAAGAGGAAGTCTGCCACTCGGAAATGGTGAATGTGAGGATGAACTACGTAAACAGGCCGAAAATGAGGAAGACGAAACCTTCGAAGCTCAACTGCAAAGGAAGGTAAAAGAAGTGGGCGCTAGAATTCTCACAAGCCTAATTAAGGTAACTCGAGTTACTGAAGGCAAAAGAGCAGTGGAAAGATTTCCACATGATATTCAGGAGATGAGGGGACTAACAGTAGACTTCATTGCCAGGGTGGCAGAATTGGAAGGCGAACATGCAGCACTTTTTAACAAGTATCCCACAGAGGACTTTCGCAGAAGTAACAAAGAGTAGCGAAGCAAAACGTCCCTCCGACCGCGGCTCTGTTGAGAAAGGAGTAATGAGGAATCAAAGTTTTCTGCATATCAAACTCATAGACACAGGGGAAAAGGCGCAGCAAAGGTAGCAGAAGCTGAACGGAAAAAGAACTTCGAAGCTACAGAGCTCGGGTTGAAGAATGTGACACTGCGGAAAAGACGCAATGAGGCTTGGTCCTAGCCGATGAGAAAGAGCGACTGAAAAGACTCAAACCAGAACTTGAAGTTCATGAAGTGCCCAAAACCAAACTGGCAGTGGAATTCCCAGGAGGAAGACAGCCGGAAATCCGAATTTTGGGGTTCTAAATGAGACGCAGGAAGCAAAAATTCGGGAAGAACTTGCAAAACAAACACGGAGGAAGAACAGATAAAATAAAACGGAAGATACAATCGAAGAGTAGGAGTGATGTAACAGTAATAACTCAACTTCAAGGTCTAGCGTTCCGAAAAATCATGGGGCAGGGTCGTGTTAGAATTGGATGGACAATGTTGATGATGGTTAGTGTTTAATGGCGCAAGGCCAACGAGGGCAAAGAGCGCCAGAGAAGGCGTTATTTAATCGAGAAGTGATTACCACAAAAAGGTAGGTATAAAAACATGTAAACCGAACATAGTAAAATCAATTAAAGAAAAAAAATGGTGATGGCTGGTGTATAGGGCCAGATTTGATTATGCGTGATAGGAAATGAGGTTTAAAAACTTGACGTCCGACAAATACTCAAAAACACGTTTCACGGAAACAATGGCTTCGTCACCTAGGAAAAACGATGGATGTAGGGGAATATGTTGTCTGTAGAGTTCTCTGAAGTGTTTGTGTCGTGTTGTGTGAAGTGCCTTGCATGTGATTAGTATGTGCACTACGGATAGGGCCTCTCCGCACCTGCTGCACTGGGGTCTAGAAGATCCCGTCAGCAGATACGAGTGCGTCGCATGGGTGTGCCCTATCCGCAGCCTACCCAAGGCGACTTCCGTGTGTCTGTTGCGTGTGTCAGTGGTGTATGGTCCCAAGCGTGGTTTTATAGCGTGTAACTTGTTTTCTGTCTGTTCACTCCAGTGTGTTTGCCATGTTCTACGCAAGTGTTGTCTTATGTGTGGCTTGAGGTCTGTATATGGTACGGTTGTTATGTCTACAGTGTTCCTGAGTGCAGCAGCAGCTGCCCTCTCGTCTGCCAACTCGTTACCAGCGATCCCAGCGTGTCCTGGGACCCAGCAGAGGAGCAGCTGATGCTTCTGCGCATACACAGACATGATAGATTTAAATACAAGGTTAGCTATGTAGTTTTTGGGAGGTGTATGCGATGACAGTGCGCGAACAACACTCAAGGAATCTGTGTAGATGATAGACATTGGAATTTGATTTTCAAGTATGTGTTGTACAATCAATAAAATTCCATATGCTTCTGCTGAGAAAATTGTTGTGTGGACGCTCATGGTTCTGGCTGCACTGAAATTCGGACCATGAGCAGCGCAGGAGACCATAGTGGAGGTTTTAGACGCGTCACTGTAAAATTCTGCAAGTGGGTATTTAAACTGCAGAGACAGAAAGTGCTGCAGTATAGCAGCTCGCGGTACCCGATTTTTGTCAAGTTTCATAAAAGAAAGGTCGGAGCAAACAGGACGAACTTTCCAAGGAGGTAAAATGTCTGAAAAGGATGATCTGTACACGTCTAAAAACGAAGCGCTCAGATCCGAGGCTCGCTCTCTCACTCGAAGTGAAAAGGGCAGAGGAACGGATGGGCGATTTACAAAAAGCACAGATGTGGATGTGTCGTTAAAGACAGGATAAAAAGGATGGTTATTCAGCGATGAAATTTTAAAAGCATAAAGTAAGTCCATGTACGTCCGTTGGTTCTCAAGGCTCCACTTATTACACTCGGCATACAGACTCTCAACAGGGCTAGTGCGAAAAGCACCCGACGCAAGCCGTAGCCCCAAGTGTAGCACTGGGTCAAGCATTCGCAACGCTGTTTTAGTCGCCGACCCATACACCACACTGCCATAGTCTAAACGAGACCCAACCAAAGCAGTATAAAGCCGTAGTAGTAGTTCTTTGTTGGATCCATATGATTGATGGGAGAGAACCTTAAGTATATTCATTGTTTTCAGACATTTATGTTTAAGTTTCTTGATGTGTGGAATGAATGTGAGTTTCTGGTCAAACACAACACCTAAGAACTTGTGCTCCTTGTTCACAGGAAGCGACACGCCATTCAGAGTAATGTCTGGGTCCGGATGGACCCCGCGCTTCCTGGAGAACACAACGCAGGAGCTTTTTGCAGGATTCAATTTAAACCCATTCTTGTCTGCCCAGCCGGCAAGCTTCTTGACACCAAGCTGGACTTGACGTTTGCATATTGACATATTACATGATTTAAAAGATATTTGCACGTCGTCTACATACATAGAATAAGAGATTGTTGGTGGCAGTGCCTTTCCAAGAGAGTTCATCTTTACGATAAAGAGAGTGCAACTCAACACGCCTCCTTGCGGCACGCCATTTTCTTGGACGTGAACCTTTGAAAGTGCACAACCAACTCTTACTCTGAACGCTCTGTCCGACAAATAACTAACAAGGGTGTTCAACATATTACCCGAAACACCGAATGACCTGAGATCACTAAGGATCCCATAACGCCAAGCGGTGTCGTAGGCCTTCTCGAGGTCGAAAAAGACAGTTAAGCAGTACTGCTTATGCACGAAGGCATCCTTGATGTATGAGTTAAGTGCAACCAGTTGATCGTTCGTCGATCGCCCCACCCTAAAGCCTGCCTGGCAGCTCTCGAGAAGACCATTATACTCGAGGAAGTACACAAGCCTGCGATTGATCATCTTCTCGAAGAGCTTGCACAGGCAGCTCGTCAGGGCTATCGGACGGTAACTTGAGGGGGACGACGGGTCCTTTCCCTCCTTCAAGAAAGCCACTACAATGGCCTCCCTCCAAGAGTGTGGAATGTGCCCCGAAAGCCATATTTTATTATATAGATGTAGAAGTGCTTCAAGTGTGTCTGCATGTAGATGTTGTATCATTGTGTATGTAATGTTGTCTGGGCCTGGAGCTGAGGGTTTACACGTGCTCAGAGCAGCCCTCAGCTCATGTAGTGAAAACAGAGAGTTGTAAGAAGTCTGTGATTTGTTGTCGTGTAGGGACTTCTTTTCACAAGAGGCTTTATACTTCAGGAAAGTGTTCGTGTAGTGTGCTGAACTGGACACGTGTTGGAAGTGTTGTGCGAGTGTGTCAGCCTGGTCTTCCAGTGTGTCCCCTGTTGTACTGACCAGGGGCAGGCTGTGTGTATGTTGTCCTTTGAGTTTGCGTATACGCGTCCATACCTTGCGTGTGTCTGTGTATGAGTTTATAGATGTTATGAATGAGCGCCAACTCTCTCGTTTTGCCTCACGGCGCACACGTTTTCCTAACGCCTTGGCCCGTTTGAACAAAATGAGGTTACCCGACGTGGGGTACCGACGAAGGATACCCCACGCCTTGTTCTGGGCCTCTCGCGCCCGCCTACAGTCCTCATTCCACCACGGCCTCCGCTGGTTGCGCGGGGCACCAGAGGCGTGGGGAATAGACTTTTCGGCGGCGGCGAGGATGTGCGCCGTGAGGAGTTGTGCGGCTTCATCTACGTGTAGGTGTGCTATGGATGTGTGGTGTAGTTTCGATGTCTCTGTAAATGTGTTCCAGTTAGCTCGTGCTTCATTGAACCTATTATGGGAAGATGAACTGCTTGGGCCTTTACCTATATATCTAAGTGAGGTGGGGAAGTGGTCACTACCATATGGGTCAGTTCCCACACCCCACTCGAGAAGAGGAAAGAGAACTGCGGAGCCAATAGCCAAGTCAAGACATGAGTATGTGTTGTGTCCTATGTTATGATATGTAGGCTGTTTACTGTTGAAAAGGCATGCTCCAGAAGATGTCAGGAATTTCTCTATCAGGCGACCTCGGGCATCCGTTCTGGAAGAGCCCCAAAGAGAGTTGTGACCATTAAGGTCGCCTGTCAGGATGTATGGTTCGGGCAGCTGGTCTACCAGCGCCTCGAAGTCGGAGCTCGTAAGTGAAACATCAGGAGGGATGTATATGGAGCATACCGTTATCAACCTGTTAAATATTATTAAGCGTATTGCTACAGCCTCAAGGATAGTGTTCAAGGTGACAGGGTGGCATGCTAACGATTTCCGGACGATTATGGCCACACCGCCAGAAGAGTGTGTGCAGCCATCCCTGTCTTTCCTGTATACCAGGTAACTATGCAAGAAATTTGTGTGTTTAGAATTCAAATGTGTTTCCTGAACACACATAACACTTGGCTGATTGGTATGCAGAATCTCATACACGTCGTCAAGATTATTCAGAAGGCCTCTGCAGTTCCATTGTACTATGTTCTCTCTTCCCATTATGAAGTGTTCGGAGCTACTGGACTGTGTTGTTTATGTGTCGTCTTTCGGGGCTGTGACTCTCGTCTTTTTTGGCTTGTCGGGAGGCTTTGGCGTCGGGACGCGTTCCTTGCGGTGCACCGCAGACAAGAACGGACCGACGTCCATTTCATCCTCGGATGTCCTCGGAGCGCCTGAGGGATAAGGCTCCTTGGACCGCGAACCCTTTGGGGCGCGCTTTTCCTTGCCCGCAACCACCGAGGGGTTCAGGAACGCCTCGGATGGCACAGGCGGTGCGGTGGGGGTGGGAGCTGCCGCTGGCTCCCCCAAGTCCATCTCCTCTGCGCCCTCGCCTGTGGCTTGGGACGCTGGAGTGGAAGTGGAGGATGCAGCATCGCTTCCACCAGACGTGGTTGCCCCCACAGCCGCTGCTGGCTCAGCGAGCGGTGCGGAGGCGGGTTGGGCTGCCCGAGGCAACCCAGGGGGGGGCGGGGCAGGGACCAGGTCAGACTCGCTGAACTGGGTCCCTGTGGACACCAGACGCCGCTCAGCCCCCCGGCGAGCCGCGTCGGCGTACCTCCCCAGAGGGAAAGAGGCGAACCTCTTTCGCGCCTCTGGAAAGGTGATGTTCTCAGTGACCTTTACATTTATGATTTGTTTTTCTTGCTTAAATTTCTCACAAGTGCGAGACCAAGCTTCGTGGGGCCCCTGGCAGTTGGCACAGGTGAAACTCTGGGTGTTGCAGTTTTCGGACGGGTGGTCATGTTGGCCGCATTTCGCACAGGTAAGGCGGCCGCGGCAGGAGTTGGTGCCATGCCCAAACCGTTGGCACTTAAAACAGCGCCGCGGGTTAGGGATGTAAGGCCGGACCGGACATCGAACAAAACCTGCATTTATGTATTCTGGAAGGCTCGACCTGTCGAAAGTTAAGATAAGATGCTTTGTAGGTATTTGTTTGTCCTCTCTACGTATGTTTATGCGCCTGACTGCTGTTACGCCCTGACCTCGAAGGCCCTCCAGCAGGTCGGCTTCAGTTTCGTTTAGTAGATCGGGATCGGAGATCACGCCCTGGGAGTTGTTTAAGCTGCGGTGGGGCGTGACCCTGATGTCAAGATCACCGATTCGGGTCTGGCTCAAGAGTTTTTCTGCCTGCTGCTGCTTGGTCACTTCGACCAGCAATTGCCCAGTTCTTTGTTTCTTGGCTTTGTACGCCTCACCAATTATACTCGTCAGGAACTTCGATAACAAGAAGACAGACAATGAAGCGACAGATCTTTCTGTGTCAGTTGACTCAACTACAAGAAAACGGGAATAGTTGTTTACAGTTGTTGGAAAGACAGTTGTTGAAAGAGGTGGAAATGGAACTTCGGTGCGGCCCCTTTTCGGGGGCCGATCACGTCTGGGGGGGGGGTTTTGAAAATGCCATATGACACATTGAAAAGCAGGGAGACGGGGGTACTTTCTTCCACAACCTTACCCTGATAGCTGAGGAGGTCCCGGAGCTCCCTGCCTGGTAAACAGACAGGGAGCCCATCCGCCGGAGCTTGACCTGGGCTCCGATGGCCACCGTTAGAGGTTTCTACCCTTCACCTTAAAAAACACATCACCACGGTTGGATCCAGCTTATGTTTGGGGGCTCGGGGTCCGCGGTATCGCCAGTACCGTCACCAAGATTGCTCAAGGTGCCCCGTGCGGGGGGATGGACAATGTTCAGGGCAAACGAAAACGTGTATATTCCAAGCTGTGGCAACTGCGCCAAGTTTTTGCACCCCTCAGGGGCGTGCAAACAAAGAACCCGACATGCACGGACTGCATAGGGCAGAATCATCACAGGGAATGTCCAGCAACAGAGTTCTGTCAAGAGTGTGTCATGTTCAACCGCAAGGCCGGTCAGGAGGTACTACATGCAAGGCACTCAGTGATGGACGTGAGATGTCCGTCTGTCCAAAGATTTACAGATAATATGCTTGAAAGAATCAACTACGACTAAATGCATGAGGCGAAAGTTGGTCGAGGGCATCTAGTAAAGTAATACGATGGTATGAGAAAGAACCATCTTGAGGGAAAAAAAGGTCAACAGAGATAAGTAACCCTGGTAACGACAACAAATTAAAATAAAAAATATTCATGGTATCTCAGACAGAGTTATTACAGCTTACACAGATTAACCTGGCGAGATATTTCCAGGCGAATGAATCTTTTAATACTTTCCAACGCGAGAACACGATTGATATATCGGTGGTTCAGCAACCATATCACCTACAAGGAAAACTTATAGGCTTTCCAATTAAAACATGTATAGTGGCAAGCACATATAGCGCACACGTGGCCATTCTTGTTCATTCAGAGAATATCCTAACTTTTTCATTATTAGTTAAGAGCGAAATAGTATGTACAAGCATACACTCGAGAGATAAAAAATATTCGTTATGAATGCATATTGCTCACTGAGGAATGATGTTAATTCAATAATGGTTGAAATGGAGGATCTACTACATAGTACTATCAAAGGTAAACACCTTTTAATTACAAGGGACTTCAATGCGAAAAATCCGTTACGTGGAGGGTCAATAGCAGATAGAAGGGGCGATGAAGTAATTAGTTTTATCAACGCCAACAACTTAAATATCCTTAATATTTCAGGGTCAATCCCTACTCTTAGAACTTTTGATGACGACAAGAACTACGCAGACACCGAGCTCAGCAGACGGATACGACTGTCGCCGTTTCTTAACAGCTAGACAACTGTTTTTGAAGGACCCGATTGAACGGTTGGGGTTGACCTTATCGATAAAACTTATATTATCTATTGGCGCATCAAAGCTGGGGTTTGCAAAAAGGGATATATATAATTGCATTCAAAATTTTCTTTCTGCCTCAGGTAGTTTGAATTGCTAAACGGTGCTGATTAATGGGTAATTCGGGTTTCATTCACAACTAAGTTTCCTGTTACAGCCTCTTTCCGGAAGTAAGTATTTTGAAGTCCCCACGTATTTAACCGGTTTAGCCCTGGCCAATCCCCCCTTGTGGGTACGTGCTAAAATATTTGAGGACATCATCATCATGAGCAGCATAGGTGATGAAGACGAAGACGACCAGGCGAGGCGACGAGATGGCTGCGTTGCACCCGGTTCTCTGTAAATAGTGTAAATATATTGGCTTTTCCTAGACGACGGCCTCCTGCCTTGCCTCCCCGGAAGCTTTCCAGATGGTGCCGAAACCCGGGACGTCTAGCGACCCGACTAGGTGAGCCATGGAGCGGAAAGCTACTCTTCGACCGCATTGCTCGCCCCGAAGCGAGGAGGAGGTGTCGAGGCAGATGAACTGGCTGCAGATTGCTCAGAGAAGCCTTCTCAACTTCAACCGGAAACTCATCACCGACATAACCCAAACTCTCGAGCAAACCAAGGACGTCAAGGCCGCTGTTGTGTCCGCCCGGCTCCAGCACAGCGCCAACCGACTTGCTGCAATCAGCCAGAAGCTTGATGCACTGGCATGCGGAACCAGAATAGTCGGCCAACACGAGGACGCTCTCGGTCGGTGGAAGAAGCTCACAGGATAATCGCCTTAATGGAAATAAGATTTCGCGAACAAACTACTGGAATGACATCGATGTGCATTCTAGTAATAGTTCATCGACTTCAGGAAGGTTCACGCATGCCTGCATCCTCAAGCCAAACGACACCATACACCTCTATGAAGAACTACTCGGCTGAGACGGTCCTTGGGATACGCCAGACGATTGTGCCTCCCTCAATCGCAACGGAAGACGCCATGATACTGGGAACGCCACACCAGCAGCCAGAAGAAACCCAGTAAGAGCCACCGCAATCCATGTCGGCTACACGACCATCAGAAGAAAATAACCTGGATGAGGAGTGCTTCAGAAGGTGTCACCGCCCAAGTACGCTCGACCGAAGTGCTTGAACCCTTTTCTGCACGTCCGCATGCGGCCATGAGATCTCCTGGAAACGGTATGCAAAACGAATTGTGCGATAGAAAACAATGAACTCCGCGGGAAAGTAAGAAACGTAAGGAAACCTGCCTCGGACAATATGAAGCGGTCACTACAAGACAAGCTTACCCTAGTTTCAGAGAGTTGTGACAGCGGCAGGGTGCACGCGATATTAATAAAATCACAGACAACATGACGAGCAGTCACCTTCACTTCGGTTTGAGGGACGCCGAAAAAGTCCGCACATCCCGCTCTTGAGGATGGACGTCAGATAAAAATGCTGTCGCAAGCATGACGACCCCGACTGCTAAATGTTTTCGCAAATCTAAGATGCCTCGACTGCGTGGTACCGCTTGGGTTCGCAATGCACAAGATACACACATTCAAGGTTCCCTCCGGCTCGAATGCAAGACGTCGATGAAACGGCATCTTCAGTCAGTGCCTAATCTGAACTACACAGATATGACTGGGACGCGTGATTCCAAACGCTTCGCTGCACAGAGCACCCACGTGACACGTGTGATGTCACTGCGCGCGCTATTCTTTTGAGCGCCTGCTAAAGGGAACCCGCCGTTCTGGCTCTGTAGCTTTGAAGTAGAGCACTTAGTATTGGCGCTGGCGGCTTGGGTTCGAGCCCCAGCAAGCCGATCTGTTTCTTTTTTTTTTCATTGCCTATTTTATTTCTACATTTCATTTTTTTCTTCTAAACTAATATCTACGGGTCGTTTTTGTTAATAATGGTGATTTGGTACGTTTTAGGTCGCTTTAGGCTTGGGGCGCAGCCAATAACCACGTTGAATTACGGTTCTCCATCGCGCGAACAGACATGTCACGTGGGTGCTCTGTGCAGCGAAGCGTTTGGAAATACGCGACTGGGACACATCACCTGATGTGATCATCATGAGCAAGCACAGGATGAAAGTAAGAAAAAAGGCAAAGTCTAGAAGAAATAGAAGACCGAAGATCAGAAAAAAGGACTAACACGGACGCCGGCTGGACCTGAATGGACCAAACACATTCGCAAGGGCTCGGACAGGGCCTTCATCTATTTGTTTTACTCGCATACTCGAACGTTAGAATGTTACAACTTTTGATGACGACAAGAATGACGCAGACACATAGCTCAACAGACGCAAAGGCGATGTAGACGAAGACGACCAGGCGAGGCGACGAGATGACTGCGTTGCATCAGTTTCTCTGGAAATAGTGTAAATGTATTGGCTTTTCCTAGACGACAGCCTCCTGCCTTGCGTCCCTGGACGTTTTCCACACCTACATTTCAAACGGTAAACGGCAAGAGTTGGATTGGCCTTTCGTTTATAGAAGTACCGACAGAAATATACAGATGGGAGGTTATAACACGGCACAACAATAGCGATCACAAGTACATCATGATAACTATTTTTACAACAGAAAAACAGAAAAACGAATATTAACAAAAAGGGGAAATTGAAGACAATACGCGATCTAAAGGATGACCCTTGGTTTAAGGAAATAGATGAACCCAGCAGGCGATGTAAAATGTTTAATTGATAAGTTTTATGCAACTTTTCAAGGTCTAGTTATCAAATACTCGAAATATGTCACAAAGGATAAAGAGCCAAATCTTTGGTGGAATGATGAACTTCAGGTGGAGCGTAAACGGGTAAGGGCTCTAAGAGGCGAAATTAAAGATCAGATAGTATACAGAGAGCTGAGTATAAAATGAAATATTCTGAAGCTCATACTGAATGTGATCAATATTTCTAAGAGGAAAAACAAAACGGAAAACTTGGGATGAAATTTGCGCCAACATAACGTGACATCATTTCACATTGACCTATCAAATAGCCAGGAAACAGATGAACAAAAACGTGGCACTGTCTAGCATGCTTAGGAAGAATGAGGAATGGACGCAATCAGTCGAAGAAACTTGAAGAACTTGAAATCATTTCTATGGTTTAATGGAGCAATCAGAGGAGACGGATAAGATTACTAGCACAGAAGAATCTATTGAGGATACGAACGACAGCATAACAGAAGAGGAAATTAGATATACCATACTTGCCTTGAGGAAAGCAATAGGAGTGGGACCAGACAATATAAGCACGGATTTTTTACAAGGCATTTACGAGGTAATTAAGGATTTTTTCATCGGGTATACTCAGGATTTTATAGGTTGGGATACTTTCCAGAACAATGGAAGACATCAAGAGTGATTTTTATATCAAAACAAAACAAATCAACAGATGATTATGACCGTTATAGACGACAATTGCAATAAACTCTCTACTAGGTGAGGTGTTTAAAAAAATTGTT
The DNA here is from genome assembly GCF_048455015.1 of Haemaphysalis longicornis. Classification (NCBI taxonomy): domain Eukaryota; kingdom Metazoa; phylum Arthropoda; class Arachnida; order Ixodida; family Ixodidae; genus Haemaphysalis; species Haemaphysalis longicornis. The sequence continues at coordinate 293,596 of NW_027526411.1, read as the reverse complement.
AAATCCAGGATGTATTATGTCCTTTAGAAAAATACCCACTTTTCCAGAAATCAGTTTGGCTTTATACATAACAAGTCGACGACAGAAGCACTGAGGATAATTAAAAATGAATCTACCAAACAAAACTAGACGGGGAAACAACAGTACTAATATCTTTAGACATCAAGTATGCGATTACATCCATTAGAACTGGTCATGTAGTAGCATTCTAAAGGAAAATTGGTTTTAAGGAGAACTTAGGATTGCCGCAAGTGTATTAACAAACAGAACTATAGTATACGACACCGGCTTTAAAAAAGTGGAATTAAGGTTACCCATCGGGTCACCTCAGGCATCACCATTGAATCCCATGTTTTGGAACTTCATGATTAAGACCTGCTTAATGAAACATTTGGGGTTGGTTGTCATATACAAGCATTCGCCGACGATATCACAGTAGTTAATAAAGGGAAATCAAGGACTAAAGTTGAAACGGCAGCAAATGCAGCATTAAGAAAGTTGCAAATTGGGCGAGCACGAAAAAACTGCATTTTATTATGGACCAATGTAAAGCAACAGTCCTTGGGAATAAATACGACAACAGACCGCCAATTTGCAAGATGCAGGGTAACAATATTAAGGTAGGGAAGAAGATAAAGGTATTACGAGTCATCATAGATATTTTTTAAGCTTTATGAGCCATCTGAATTATGTCAAAGAGAAAGTTACTCTCCTGGCGGTAAATTTATCGAAAATTCACATCTAGAAAAAAAAAGGGATGACAAGTCAAGATTTAGGAATATACTTAAGTGCTATTGGAAGGATAGTTGTATTGCGGCACGGTTCTGATATTCACCCAAAAGTCACATTACGCGGAAATTGAGGTCTATATATACATAGAATAGCTCTTCTGAAAGTAGCCAAAGCATATAGAGCAGCGCCTAATATAGCATTGAATATAGTAACATCTTGTGAATCCATCTTACGATTGAAAATGAGGTAGAAACGTACTAGATTATGAAAGACGGTAAACCTTTTACATGGGAAGGTGAGGACTTCGACAGAAATAATACAATAAGACAGACAAGTGGGAAAGGCATCCAGCAAAGTTATTAGCTTTGCCGCACAACAGGGAACTTTTAGGGGAGGAGGACTATCAATTTAACATTTCCACGAATGTGTCGAAACCAAATGACAACGTCGGTGCGGCTTTTGCGGTTGTGAATGAAAATTTGAGTATAGTAGAGTTTTGTCAATGTAGTTTACCTAAATATTGCGACAACCTTCAGGCAGGGGTGGCAGCCTTACCCAATGTAATAGAGTATATCAGTTCCACGTAATGTAAAAAGATACAAACAATAACAGACAGTCTCTCAGCATTACAGCCCATTAGCAAGCCATGTAATGAAACTCCCATGATCTTAGAAGTTAGAAAACTAATATAAAGCAATAAAGGGAAGGGAATAATTCATGATGATGATTGTTGGTGTTTAATGGCGCAAGGCCGACGAGGGCAAAGAGCGCCAAAACGGTGGTTAGGTGTGAAGGATGTAACCCTAAACGCTAAAATCATTCAACAAAAACAAAAGTGAATACAGTAAAAGACAATGAGGATGGCTGGTGTAAAGGGCCAGGTTGTGATGGTGCGTGGCATGAAATCGGGTTTAAAAACAACTACGCGTGATAGGAAATGAGGTGTAAAAACTTGACGTCACTAAGAAACTTAAAGGTGCGTTGTACAGGAATCATAGGATCATCCGCTAAAAACAATGCTGGGTGGAGTGGAATGTGCTGTCTGTAGAGGTCAGCGAAGTGTTTCTGTCGTGTTGTGTGGAGTGCTTTACATTGAAGTAGCACATGGATCACGGATAGGCCATCTCCACACCTGCTACACAAGGGTCTTGGAGATCCCGTGAGCAGGTATGAGTGTGTTGCATGCGTGTGGCCTATCCGTAATCGAGCCAGGGTAACTTCATTGTGCCTGTTGTGTGTGTCAGTGGTGTATGCTCCCACGACTGTCTTTATAACGTGTAGTTTGTTGTCTGCCTGTTCATTCCAGTGTGCTTGCCATGTATTGCGAAGGTGGTCTAATGAGTGACTTAAGGTCAGTGTACGGTATTGTTCTTATGTCCACTGTGTTTGCAAGTGCAGCAGCAGCGGCCATTTGATCTGCTGTCTCGTTTCCGGTGATCCGCGAGTGACCTGGCACCCAGCATACGGTCACTTCAAGACTTAATGCATATGCTGACATAATGGTTTTGTAAACTAAATGAATAACATGGTTTTTACAAAGCTGCTTAGATGAAAATGCACGTACTACACTCAAGGAATATGTAAAGATGATGGACTTGGGAATTTTATGATGAACTATGTGCTTTAAAACCAGAAATATGCCATCGGCTTCAGCCGTAAAAATGCTGCTTTTCGATTTTAGCGTGTCAGATACCCTAAAACCAGGTCCGTGCGCAGCACACGACACCATACGGGCTGTTTTTGACGCGTCGCTAAAAAATTCTGCACAGTTGTATTTATCTTGAAGGAACAAGAAGTGCTGAGGAATTACAATTGTGGGTACTTGTTTTTTATCAATCGCTACAAACGACAAATCGCACGACACGGGGCGAAGCTGCCACGGTGGTAAAAAGTCGGAAAGGGTTGATTTGTAGGTGTCTGAAAAGGTGACAGATAATTCTGACACTTCCTGTCTAACCCTATGTGAGAACGGAGCAGAGATAGATGAAAAATTAAGAAGAAGTTGGGACATGGGTGTATCACAAATAAATGGTTTGAAAGAATGGTGGGTAATTGACGAAATTTTAAAAGCGTACAGAAGATCTATGTGTGTTCGCTGATGATCTAGGGACCATTTCTCGCACTCGACGTATAGGCTTTGTACGGGGCTTGTACCGAAAGCGCCCGACGTGAGGCGAAGCCCCAAATGAAGCATTGGGTCTAGCATTTTCAGCGCTGTTTTTGTTGCCGACCCATAAACACGCGCTCCCATAGTCCAAGCGGGACCCCACCAAGCTTGTGAAGACACGTAAGAGGAGTTGCTTGTCCGCGCCATAGGAGTGGTGTGAAAGGACCTAAAGTATGTTTATTGCTTTGAGGCATGTATGTTTTAGTTGTCTGATGTGAGGTATGAATGTTAGTTTCTCGTCTAATACGACGCCTAGAAATTAGTGTTCCTTTTTTACAGGAATCAAGTCACCATTCAATTTAATTTCAGGGTCAGGTTGGATACCGCGCCTCTTTGAGAAAACGACGCAGGTACTCTTTCCAGGATTAATCCTAAAACCGTTATGATCTGTCCAGCGAGCAAGCTTGTTTGCCCCAAGCTGGATCTGTCGTTCACATATTGACATATTACACGATTTAAATGATATTTGTACGTCGTCCACATACATCGAACAATAGATTGTTGGTAGCAATGCCTTCCGAACTGAATTCATTTTGACTATAAACAAAGTGCAGCTCAAAACATCACCTTGAGGCACGCCATTCTCCTGCACGTGAACGTTTGAAAGTGCCGAACCAACTCTGACACGAAATGTTCGTAAAGATAGGTAACTGGACAGAGTGTTCAGGATGTTACCAGATATACCAAAGGATTCGAGGTCTCTAAGGATGCCATAGCGCCATGTAGTATCATATGCCTTTTCAATATCAAAGAACATGGTCATGCAATACTGCTTATGTAGATAGGCATCTTTAATGTAAGATTCTAGCGCTACTAGTTGGTCATTTGTAGACCGCCCCGCCCTGAAGCCTGCCTAGCAGCTCTCGAGAGGACTATTGTACTCAAGAAAGTACACGAGTCTCCTGTTGATCATGTTCTCGAGAAGCTTGCAGAGGCAGCTTGTGAGGGCGATAGGTCTATAACTGGGGGGAGAAGAAGGGTCCTTACCCTCCTTCAGAAACGCCACTACAATAGCCTCCCTCCAAGATTTTGGGATGTGCCCCGAAAGCCATATGTTATTGTATAGGTGTAGGAGTGTTTCAAGTGTATCTGGGTGTAGGTGTTGTATCATGGTGTATGTAATCTGATCTACGCCTGGAGCTGAAGTTTTACATGTGCTCAGGGCAGCCCTCAACTCATAAAGTGTAAATTCAGAATTATAACCAGATTTCACCTGTTATTGTCATGTAGGGACTTTTTTTCAGAAGTATTTTAATGTTTCAGGAAAGTGTCTGTGTAGTGTGCAGAGCTGGAAACATGTTGGAAGTGTCGTGCAAGTGCGTTAGCCTGGTCTTCGAGTGTGTCTCCTGTTGTACTGACCAGGGGCAGGCTATGTGTATGTTGTCCTTTAAGTTTGCGTATTCTTGTCCATACCTTGTGTGCATCTGTGTATGAGTTAATGGATGTAAGGAAGGTGCGCCAACTCTCTCGCTTTGCCTCACGGCGCACACGTTTTCCAAACGCCTTCGCCCGTTTGAACAACAAAAGATTACCCGAAGTGGGGTACCGACGGAGGATACCCCACGCCTTGTTCTGGGCCTCTCGCGCCCGCCGACAGTCCTCATTCCACCACGGCCTCATCTGATTGCGCGGGGCACCAGAGTCGTGGGGAATGGACTTCTCGGCGGCGTCGCGAATGTGCGCCGTGAGGAGTTCGGTAGCTTCTTCAACGTGTAGGTGTTCAATGGATGTGTGGTGTAGTTTAGATGTTTCTGTAAATGTACTCCAGTTCGCTCTATCTTCATTGAATTGATTGATTGATTGTAGGGTTTAACGCGCCGACGCAACGCAGGCGATGAGGCGCGCCGTAGTGGAGGGCTCCGGATTAATTTTGACCACCTGGGGATCTTTAACGTGCGCCGAAATCTCGTACACACGGGCGTTTTTGCTTTTCGCCTCCATCAGAAAAGCGGCCGCCGCGGCCGGGAGTCGAACCCGCGACCTCGTGCTCAGCAGCGCAACGCCTTAGCCACTGAGCCACCCCGGCGGGTTATCTTCATTGAACCTGTAATGGGAAGGTGAACTGTTCGGGCCTTTAGCTGAGTATGTTAATGTGGTTAGGAAGTGGTCACTACCATATGGGTTAGTGCCAACGTCCCATTCTAGAGATGGAAAGAGTACTGCAGAGCCAATCGCCAAATCGAGGTGTGAATAAGTGTTGTGTCCTATATTATGGTATGTAGGCTTATTTGTATTGAATAGGCATGCTCCCGAAGATGTTAGATATTTTTAGATAAGGCGACCTCAAGCATCTGGGCGAGCAGAGCCCCAAAGAGAGTTATGTGCGTTGACGTCGCCTAAAAGAATGAAAGGTGTGGGTAGCTGATTCACAAGGCCCTCGAAATCCGAGCTCAAGAGCTGGAAATCAGGAGGGGTGTAAACTAAGCATAGAGTTATTAGCCTTTTGAAAATTATGGTAGGAATGGCAACAGCCTCAAGGACGGTCTGTAACAGGATAGAATGACACTCCAAGGACTTTCGGGCAATGATGGCCACACCCCCGGAATATGTACCACCACCATCCCTGTCCTTTCTAAATACCTGGTAACTATTCAAATAGTTTGCATGTTTGGAATTTAAGTGTGTTTCTTGTATACACGACACTTGGCTGATTGGAATGCAGTAACTCATAAACATCATCAAGATTTTTAAGAAGGCCTCTGCAGTTCCATTGCGTGATATTTTCTCTTCCCATTATTGAAGTTTAGATCGACTGGAGCATGTGTGTGTTTGCGTGTCGGCTTTCGGGGCTTGTACTCTTGGAAGGGGCTTTTTCATTTTCTCTACTGACCTGGACGCCGGAGCCCATTCCTTACGCTGTGGTGCATGCCGGAACGGCTCGCGGCCCGGAACGGCCGCGACCGCCGAGGGCGTCAGGAGCGTTCCCGGTGGCACAGGCGGTGCGGCGGAGGTGGGAACTGCTGCGGTTTCGTCCAGCTCCATCTCCTCCGGGCCCTCGAATGTGCTTCGAGCCGGTGGAGAGGAGGTGGGTGCAGCAGCATCCCCACGAGACGTGGTTGCCACCACAGCCGCTACTGGCTCAGCAAGCGGTGCGGAGGCGGGTTGGGCTGCCTGAGGCAACCCAGAGGGGGGCGGGGTCGGGGCCAAGTCCGACTCGCGGTACCGGGTCCCCGCCGAAACAAGACGCCACTCCGCCGCCCGGCGAGCTGCGTCAACGTACCTCCCCAGGGGGAAAGAGGCGAACCTCTTTCGCGCCTCAGGGAAGGATATGTTCTCGGTTACTTTCACGTGGATTATCTTGTCCTGGTGGAACTTCTCACAGTTGCGGAACCATGCCGTATGCGGCCCCTGACAGTTTGCGCAGGTGAAGGTGCTGGAGTTACACTTTTCAGTGGGGTGGTCGTGTGCGGCGCATTTTGCGCAGGTCTGTTTGCCGCGGCAAGAAGTCGTAGCGTGCCCGAACCGCTGGCACTTGTAGCAGCGGCGCGGGTTAGGTATGTACGGACGTACACCACACCTAATGAAACCAGCATTGATGTGCTCAGGAAGTTTTGAACTGCTCAATGTTAAGATTACGGACTTTGTTGGTATTTCTACATTGTCGCGACGGATGGTGATTCTCCTGACACCTGTTACGCCCTGATCCTTCAGGCCTTCCAGAAGGTCGGTCTCTGTTTCACTTAGCAGATCTGGCTGAGATATCACCCCCTGCGAGCTGTTGAGGCTGCGGTGGGGTGTGACAGTGATGTCTAGATCTGCCATGCGGGTTTGGGTCAGGAGATTTGTGGCTTGCTGCTGCGTCTTGACTTGAACCAACACTTCGCCTGTTCGTAGTTTTTTTGCCTCGAAAGGTTTGGCAATGATGCCTTCAAGAAACTTGGAGACGAGGAATACAGATTGGGAGGAGACGGGTTTGGATTTGTCTATTGATTCAAGGACCAAAAAACGGGGATAGTTGTCATGTTTCGTAACGCTGATAGTTGGTAGGGGTGGAAAGGAAACTTCGGTGCGGCCCCTTTTCGGGGGCCGATCACGTCTGGGGGGGGGGGGTTGACAATGCCGTATGATACATTGGAAAGCAGGGAGACGGGGGTACTTTCTCCTTTGACCTTACCCTGGTAGCCAAAGAGATCCCGAAGCTCCCTGCCTGGCAGACAGGCAGGGAGCCCATCGGCCGGAGCTTGACCAAGGCTCCGACGGCCACCGGTTAGGGTATCTACCCTTCACCTTAAAAACACATCACCACAGTAGGTCACAGCTTATGTTGGGGGGCCGGGGTCCGCGCTACCGCCAGTACCGTCACCAGGAATACTCAAGGTGCCCCGTGCGGGGACAGGGAATAATTCAACTGGCACACATAAAGGGTCATCAATGAGCACGTGACAGACGATGATCGAAGAACAGCTCACGTGAGATCATTGTCTAGCAGTTTCTTTCCCGTTCTAAACCTGATGCCTTCGTAGAAAAGGCGAAGAAAAAGCGACACTCTACTGCTGATCTCGGACAAAAGACTGCACTGCCCATCTATGTAAACCAGCATCTTTGCCCGTCGCTGAAGAAACTGCTCGGAATGACCGTTCAAAAATAAGGTATATAAATGGCGTTTCTGCTGGACGAAAAACAGAAACATTTTTGTAAGGAAGGCTGAGTCGACGCGTACTCTTCTGATCGGTTCCCCCCACCCGCCCCCCCGACGACCTTAATAAGATAGAGTAAACTCTTATCCAAAGTTCAACCCTAATATACCATGAACACCCACCGCTTTTCAATAGAAGAATTATCTTGTTTTGCATATAAGAAAGAAATCATCTGTTTCGTTTCTTCACATAAATGCTCAGTCGGCTAGAAATAAAAAAGAATTGAAGCTGTTACTAGGCATAACACCTCAGTTTGGTGCTATCATGTTAACGGAGACATGGTATGAAAGCGAATGTTAAAACTAAATGGGTATACGTCTTATCTCTTAAATCGTAGCTCCAAACAAGGAGGTGGCAAGGAGTCACTAGCTGAAAAGCGGCACTTACAGTTTCAGTGCGATGTATCGCCCTCCTAAAGGGGCACTTTAGGACTTCCTTGCGTTTTTCGAAAGAAATTTAAAGTGGATAAACGAAAACAACTACTGTGTAACCCTAGAGGGTAATCTTAACATTGACTTCTTACAGCACTCGTCGGTTCAAGCAGAAGTTATGGGAATTATTGAGGCAAATAGTTGTATTAATGCAATTCACCTAGCGACATTTCTTAGTTACATCTAGAACGGAGACCTTAATCGATGTCTTTATAACGAATTCTGAAAGAGAAAACATAGCTCCGCTGTTATTGATTACCACGTGAGTGATAACCTCCCTATCTTCCTCGTTCTAGATAACCTAAAGCCCACTAATCCCTTGAAGAAGGCTGCACCAGCTGTAACTTCACGTGATATTAATCCCACTACACTAGAGCGTTTAAGCACAGAGCTAATGCGAGTTGATTGGACAGAGGTTTTCCAAGCCTTGAATTTAGAAGAGGCTTAGAACAGTTTTCTAGAAACCTTAAAAAGGATATATTTTAGATGATTCCTCCGAAAAGTAAAAAAACAACCTCGAAAAGCACTAAAGCCATGGATAACAAAACAGTGCTTAAAAGGAATTCGGGATCAAATATTTCTTAAAACAAAAAATCCTTCCGATTTTCAGATATTTAGGTAACATCGAAACAAGTTAAATAGCCTCCTTCGTGATGGCAAACAACGATATCTCTTCAATCCTGAAGTACTGAAAAGGTCTGATCTCGTATAAAAAAGGTTTAACGCTATACTTGGCCGAACGACGGTTAATGAATCAGTATCCGTAATTACTTCTAATGGCGTCGAACTAGCAGGGAAAGAATTAGCTGATGCCTTCAATTGTTTTTTTTTTTGTTTTAGTAGAAAACAGTAGTTATAACCCAAGGTGTGGTGAGTATTTAAAGCCACAAGTCACAGAGAGCGCATTTATAACACCCACCTCAGCGCATGAAATATCAGCCATTATTATGTCTAGTAAAAATAGCAAATGTTCTGACATTGACGGCTTACAAATTCAGCCAGTAAATATGTCATAAATATAATCTCTCCAATTCCTGAACATATAGTGAACTGCATACGAAACTGCAATTAGCCAAAATTTCCGTAATATTTAAGAATGGCGGCACTAACAGATTCACAAACTACCGTCCTATTTCCATTCTACCGGTTTTTTCTAAGTGTGTTGAGAAACATACACTCATCCGCATCAGGAATTTTTCAGATAAACACAACCTCATAACAGATGATGATGATGATGGTTGGAGTTTTTTTGCGCAAGGCCACCTGGGGCAAAGAGCGCCAAACAAAAGTATGTAAAAGAAAATAGTGGCTACTGAAGCCAAAATAACAGCAGTAAAATCAATCAACGGCAATGGTGATGGCTGGTGTATAGGGCCAGTTTTGATTACGCATGATAGGAAATGAGGTTTAAAAACTTAACATCAGACAAATATTTAAAAACGCGTTGCACAGAGACCATGGCATTGTCACCCAAAAACAAGGAAGGGTGTAGCGGAAAGTGTTGTCTGTATAGTTCCTTGAAGTGTCTGTGTCTTGTTGTGTCGAGTGCCTTGCATGTTATTAGGATGTGGACTACGGATAGGCCGTCCCCACACCTGCTACACACAGGTCGTGGAGAGCTAGTGAGCAGGTGTGAGTGTGTTACATGTGTGTGGCCTATCCGCAACCTAGCTAAGGTAACTTCAATGTGTCTGTTGTGTGAGTCAGTAGCGTATGGTCCCAAGTGTGGTTTTATTACGTGTAACTTGTTATCTGTCTGTTCACTCCAGTGTGTTTGCCATGTGTTGTGAAGTTGATGTCTGATGTGTGACTTCATATCTGTGTACGGCAGTGTTGCTATGCCCACTAAATTCAAGAGTGTAGCAGCAGTGGCCATTTCATCTGCGGTTTCATTCCCGGCTATTCCACAATGGCCAGGAACCCAACATATTGTTATTTCAAGACTTGATGCGTATGCCGCTATAAGGGCCTTAAAAACAAGATTGATTACATAATTTTTTGAGCGTTTTCTGGACAACAGTGCACGTACAACACTAAGAGAATCTGTAAAAACTATGGACTTTGGAATTTGATGTTGGACAATGTGGTCTAAAATAAGTAAAATGCCGTGTGCTTCAGCTGTAAAAATGCTGTTGTGTGAGTTCATTCTTTTTGCCATGTTAAAGTTCAGTCCATGGGCAGCACAAGACACAGCATCAGCTGTCTTTGATGCGTCGGAGTAAAACTCTGCACACTGGTACTTATCCTGCAGGAAGAGGAAATGCTGCATAATAGCTGCCCTTGGTGCCCGGTTTTTGTCGAACTGCACAAAAGACAGGTCACAGGAAACATCCCTGGCCTGCCATGGTGCAATAAAATCAATGATCGGTGTCTTGTGGATATATGAGAATGACACTGCTAGCTCAGAAGCTTCTGCTCTCACTCTGAGAGGGAACGGCATGGGAATAGATGGACAGTTTAAAAAGAGCTGCTGTGACGATGCATCATGAATGGTCGAGTTAAGAGGATGATTTCTCAGAGACATGATTTTAGAGGAATACAAAAGGTCAGTGTATATCCTCTGGTGATACAGGGACCATTTGTGGCACTCTGCATAGAGGCTTTCGACAGGGCTGGTGCGAAAGGCGCTACAAGTAAGGCGAAGCCCCAAATGCAGAACTGGGTCAAGCATTTTAAGTGGCGTTTTCGTTGCAGACCCATATACGACGCTGCCGTAGTCCAAGCGAGATCCTACCAGTGCAGTATACAGACGCAGGAGTAGCTGCTTGTCTGCACCGTACGATTGGTGAGAGACGACTTTAAGGATATTCATAGTTTTTAGGCATTTTTGTTTAAGCATTTTCAGATGAGGAAGAAATGTTACTTTGTTGTCGAATATTAGGCCTAAAAACTTGTGCTCCTTTTCTACAGGAATCGACACGCCGTTTAGAGTAATGTCAGGGTCCACATGGATCCCACGAACACGGGTGAACACAACACAAGTACTTTTTACGGGGTTCAGCTTAAAGCCGTTTGTGTCCGCCCAGCCAGCAAGTTTGTTCACGCCGAGCTGGACTTGACGTTCACAGATTGACATATTACATGATTTAAAAGATATTTGGACATCATCTACATAAACTGAACAAGAAATGGTTGGTTGCAATACCTTACGGAGTGAGTTCATCTTAACTATGAAGAGTGTGCAGCTCAAAACACCTCCCTCAGGCACGCCATTTTCCTGAACATGTACATTAGAAAGTGCACTACCAATTCTTACACGGAAAGTTCGTTCAGACATGTAGCTAGAAAGTGTGCTGAGCATGTTGCCCGAAACACCGAATGACTTCAAGTCACTCAAGATGCCGTATCGCCATGCCGTGTCGTAGGCCTTTTCCATATCAAAGAAGACTGTTATACAGAACTGTTTGTGAATGAAGGCATCTTTTATGTAGGATTCCAATGCAACAAGCTGATCATTGGTGGAGCGCCCCGCCCTGAAGCCTGCCTGGCAGCTCTCGAGAAGACCGTCGTACTCAAGGAAGTACACGAGCCTGCGATTGATCATCTTCTCGAAAAGCTTGCACAGGCAGCTCGTCAGGGCTATAGGGCGGTAACTTGAGGGGGACGACGGGTCCTTTCCCTCCTTCAAAAAAGCCACTACTACGGCCTCCCTCCAAGACTTTGGAATGTGCCCCGAAAGCCATATTTTATTATATAGATGAAGAAGTGCTTCGAGTGTGTCTGCGTGTAAGTGTTGTAACATTGTGTATGTGATGTTGTCTGGGCCTGGAGCTGAGGGTTTACACGTGCTCAGAGCAGCCCTCAGCTCATGTAGTGAAAACAGGGAGTTGTAAGAAGTCTGTGATTTGTTGTCGCGTAGGGACTTCTTTTCACAACAGGCTTTATGTTTCAGGAAAGTGTTCGTGTAGTGTGCTGAACTGGAGACGTGCTGGAAGTGTTGTGCGAGTGTGTCAGCCTGGTCTTCCAGAGTGTCCCCTGTTGTGCTAACCAGGGGCAGGCTGTGTGTCTTTTGTCCTTTTAGCTTGCGTATACGTGTCCATACTTTCCGTGTGTCTGTGTAGGGGTTTATTGATGTTATGAATGTACCCCAACTCTCTCGTTTTGCCTCACGGCGCACACGTTTTCCTAGCGCCTTGGCCCGTTTGAACAAGAGGAGGTTTCCCGACGTGGGGTACCGACGAAGGATACCCCACGCCTTGTTCTGGGCCTCTCGCGCCCGCCTACAGTCCTCATTCCACCACGGCCTCCGCTGGTTGCGCGGGGCACCAGAGGCGTGGGGAATGGACTTTTCGGCGGCGTCGAGGATGTGCGCCGTGAGGAGTTGGGTAGCTTCTTCGACGTGTAGGTGTCCTATGGATGTGTGGTGTAGTTTGGATGTCTCTGTAAATGTATTCCAGTTAGCTCGTGCTTCATTGAACCTATTATGGGAAGATGGACTGCATGGGCCTTTACCTATGTATGTGAGTGAGGTGGGGAAGTGGTCACTACCGTATGGGTCAGTGCCCACACCCCACTCGAGGAGAGGAAAGAGAACTGCGGAGCCAATCGCCAAGTCAAGACATGAGTATGTGTTGTGTCCTATGTTATGGTATGTAGGCTGTTTATTGTTGAAAAGGCATGCTCCTGAAGATGTAAGAAATTTCTCTATCAGGCGACCTCGGGCATCCGTTCTGGAGGAGCCCCAAAGAGAGTTGTGAGCATTAAGGTCGGCTGTAAGAATGTATGGTTCGGGCAGCTGGTCAGCCAGTGCCTCGAAGTCAGAGCTTGAAAGTGCAACATCAGGAGGAATGTATATGGATCATACCGTTATCAACCTATTAAATATTATTGTTCGAATTGCCACAGCCTCAAGGAAAGTGTTCAGAGCGACAGGGTGGCATGCTAAGGATTTCCGAGCAATTATGGCCACACCCCCAGAAGAGTGCGTGCAGCCATCCCTGTCCTTTCTGTATATCAAGTAATCTGTATATCAAGTAACTGTTCAAGAAATTTGTGTTCTTGGAATTCAGGTGTGTTTCCTGAACACACATTACACTTGGCTGATTGGCATGCAGAATCTCATACACGTCATCAACATTTTTAAGAAGGCCTCTACAGTTCCATTGAATTATGTTTTCTCTTCCCATTATTTAGTGTTAGAGCTACTGGAGTGTGTGTGTTTGGTTATGTGTCGTCTTTCGGGGCTGTGACTCTCGCCTTTCTTGGCTTGTCGGGAGGCTTTGGCGTCGGGACGCGTTCCTTGCGGTGCACCGCAGGCAAGAACGGCCCGACGTCCATCTCATCGTCCGATGTCCTGGGTGTGCCCGTCGAACCGGGCCCCCCGGACTTGGACCCCCTTCGGGGGCCCTTCGTTTGAACCGCCACCGCCGCAAGTGTCGGGGGCACTAGAAATGGCACGGGCGGTGCGGTGGCGGTGGGAGCCGGTGCGGGGCCCGTGGTGTCCATGGCGCCCTCCAACGCACTGGAGGACGGGAAGGCAGGGACGGGAGCAGCACCGGTCCCGACGGAAGAGGTTGCCACCACAACCGCTGCTGGCTCAGCGAGCGGTGCGGAGGCGGGTCGGGCTGCCAGAGGCAACCCAGGGGGGGGGGGGGGGGGGCGGGGGCGGGACCAAGTCCGACTAGCGGTACTGGGTCCCCGCCGAAACCAGACGCCGCTCCGCCCCCCGGCGAGCTGCGTCGGCGTACCTCCCCAGGGGGAGAGAGGCGAACCTCTTTCGCGCCTCTGGGAAGGTGATGTTCTCTGTTACTTTGACATTGATTATTTTCTTTTCTTGTTAGAATTTCTCGCAAGTGCGGGACCACGCTGCGTGGGGCCCCTGGCAGTTGGCACACAACCTCATAACAGAGGGCCAATTTTTTTATGAACGTTTATTTTGCCACAGGGATGGTTCACTGCCGCCCTCAAGACCTCCAGGCAACCCAGGGGTTTAAAACGGCAAACGTTTATCCACCAACCACGGTGGGTATAAAAATGGAAGGATCACAGAAATCTTACCAATCCACACTAAAAAAATAGAAATACACAAAATGAAGAAATCATAGGCTCCCGAGGCGGCTGGCAAACATTTTGTCAGTGGCGGTCTATAGGGGGTCATGATGATGATGATGGTTTGATGTTTATTGCGGAAGGCCGACTAGGGAAAGAGCGCCAAAACGGTTGTTAGGTGTCAAGGATGTAAACGTAAACTCTAAAGTCGTTCAACAAAACAAAAGTAAAATCAGTAAAAGACAATCGGATGGCTGGTGTTGAAGGCCAGGTTGTGATTGTGCGTAGGATGAAATTAGGTCCACAAAACTACGCCCGATAGTAAATGAGGTGTAAAAATTTGATTTCGGCCAGAGACTTAAAGGTGCGTTGTAAAAAAATCATGGGATCATCCGCTAAAAGCAATGCTGGGTGTAGTGAAATGTGTTGTCTATAAAGGTCGGCGAAGTGTTTGTGTCGTGCTGTGTGGAGTGCTTTGCATTGAAGTAGCACATGGATCACGGATAGGCCGCCTCCGTACCTGCTACACAGGGCTCTTGGAGATACCGTGAGCAGGTAGGAGTGTGTTGCATGCGTCTTGCCCATTCGTAATCAAGCCAGGGTAACTTCATTGTGCCTGTTGTGTGTGTCAGTGGTGTATGCTCCCAAGAGCGGCTTTATAACGTGTAGTTTGTTGTCTGTCTGCTTATTCCACTGTGCTTCCATGTTTTGCGAAGGTGTTGACTGATGTGTGACTAAGATAAGTGTAAGGTATTATGTCAACTGTAGTTGTAAGTGAAGCGGCAGCGGCCTTTTGATCTGCTGTCTCGTTTTCAGCGATCCCCGAGTGGCCTGGCACCCAGCACACGGTCACTTCAATACTTAACACATATGCTGACATAATGGTTTTATAGACTAAATGAATAGCATGATTTTTACAGAACTGCTTAGATGCCAATGCCCGTACTACGCTCAAGGAATCTGCGAAGATCAGACTTGGGAATTTTATGATGGACTATGTGATTTAAAACTAGAAAAATGCCAGAGGCTTCAGCCGTAAAAATACGGCTTTTTGAGTTTAGGGTATTTATTGGATACCCTAAAATCAGGTCCGTGCGCAGCACATGACATAGTAAGGGCTATTTTTGACGCGTCGCTAAAAAATTCTGCACACGTGTATTTCTCTTGAAGGAACGAGAACTGCTGCAATATTGCAGTTGGGGGCACTCGTTTTTTATCAACTGCTATAAAAGACACGTCGCACGACACGGGTCGATGCTGCCATCGTGGTAAAAAGTCGGCAAGGGTTGATTTGTAGGTGTCCGAAAAGGTGACAGGTAACTCTGATGCTTCCTGTCAAAATCTATGTGAGAACAGAGCAGAGATAGATGGACGATTTAGTTAAAGTTGGGACATGGGTGTATCACAAATACAAGGTTTCAAAGGTGGTGGGTCATTGACAAAATTTTAAAAGCATTAAGATCCATGTATATTCGCTGGTGAGGGACCATTTACTGCACTCGACGTAGAGGCTTTGCACGGGGCTCGTGCGGAAAGCGCCCGACGCTGGCCGAAGCCCCAAGTGAAGCACTAGGTCAAGCATTTTCAGCGCTGTTTTGATGCCTATCCGTAAACCACACTTCCGTATTCCAAGCGGGACTCCACCAAGCTTGTGAAGACACGTAAGAGGAGTTGCTTGTCCCCACCATAGGATTGGTGTGAAAAGACCTTAAGAATGTTTATCGCCTTCAGGCATTTGCTTTAGTTGTTTGACGTGAGGGATGAATGTGAGTTTTTCATCTAAGACAACACATAAAAACTTGGGTTCCTTTTTTACAGGAAGTGAGTCGCCATGGAGCCTAATGTCAGAGTGTGCTTGCGTCCCGGCTGTGTTTGAAAATACAACGCAGGTACTTTTAGAAGGATTGAGTTTAAACAAATTTAGTACGGACCAGCGAGCAAGTTTATTAACCCCAAGCTCGACCTGACGTTCCCATATAGACATGTTACATGACTTAAAAGATATTTGAACGTCATCTACATACATTAGGCCGGAGATGGTTGGCAGCAATGCCTTTCGGAGAGAGTTCATCTAACTATAAACAAGGTGCAGCTCAATACGCCACCTTAAGCCAGTCCATTCTCCTGCACGTGAACGTTTGAAAGTGACGATCCGACTCTGACACAAAATGTTCGTTCAGACAGGCGCCTGGAAAGAGTGATGAGTATGTTACCTGTTACACCATAGGATTTTAGGTCTGCGAGAATGCCATACCGTAATGCCGTATCATAAGCTTTCTCGATATCAAGAAATACGGTCATGCAGTACTATTTGTGTATAAAGGCATCTTTAATGTAAGATTCCAACGCAACAAGTTGTTCGTTGGTGGAGCGCCCCGCCATGAAGCCTCTGGCAGCCCTCGAGAAGAATTGTACTCTAGAAAGTACACGAGCCTTCGGTTAATCGTCATCTCTAAAGGCTTGCACAGGCAGATGGTCAGGGGAATGGTTATATACCTAGCAGGAGAGGAAGGTTCCTTCCCCTCTTTCAGGAAAGCTACAAATATAGCTTCCTTCAAAGAGCTTGGAACGTGCCCCGAAAGTCATATCCTGTTGGATATGTGGAGGAGAGTGAAGAGAGTGTCTGCGTGTAGGTTTTGTATAATGGTATACGTGGTATTGTCTGGGCCAGGAGCTGAGGGTTTACACGTGCTCAGAGCAACCCTCAGCTCATGTAGTGAAAGCAGGGAGTTGTAAGAAGTCTGTGATGTGTTGTCGCGTAGGGACTTCTTTTCACAAGAGGCTTTATCTTTCAGGAAAGTGTTTGTGTAGTATGCGGAGCTGAACACGTGTTGAAAGTGTTGTGCAAGTGTGTTAGCCTGCTCTTCGAGTGTGTTTCCTGTTGTGCTGACCAAGTGCAGGCTAAGAGTATGTTGTCCGTTAAGTTTACATATCCGTGTCCATACCTTGCGTGTGTCTAAGTATGAATTTATGGATGTTATGAAGGAGCGGCAACTATCTCGTTTTGCCTCACGGCGCACGCGCTTTTCCAAGAGTATTTGCCATTTTAAAGGAAATTAAGTTAGCCGACGTGGGGTACCTGCGAAGGACACCCCAAGCCTTGTTCTGGGCCTGTCGCGCTCGCCTGCAGTCCTCATTCCACCATGGCCTCCTTGGGTTGCGCGGAGCACCAGACACCTGCAGAAAAAAACATACCTGCGTTTTTCCAGCCCCCCATTCCATAGGGGCGATTTCCTGTGCAAGCCGGGTGAACTTCCCAAGCGTTGCAGTCCAACACAAGGGCGGAACGCCAGGTCGGGGAAACAGCACACGAATGCACATGGTGCCTTGCACAGCCACGGTGGACTCTCAGCTCGCAATCGCCTGTGGCAGGACATGCCGCCAGACTCACCCTCGGCAATGGCGCAACGCGGCATGATGGCCGGGGGCCCCGCTAGATGGACATGGGTCAGGGGCCCCTCGCAAGGGTAGAGCCAGCTTTCTACACGTGGATTCCCCTTTCAAGTGCGCACACTTGACCAGCGATGCCTGTACCCATTAAAGAACACGGTGGGTGCTCGGCGCTACCAGGATTTGAACCCGGTACCTCCCGCATACAAGGCGAGTGCTGTACCTCTGAGCCATCGCTCCGGCTAAAGGTTACGACCACATGCAGTAGGCATTTCCCGACGAAGTCGGGTAACTTCCCAAGCACTGGATCCCCTGTTCAAGGGCGCTTTTACAATTTTTATACTGGTTGGTACCCAGCGGTACCGAAGTACCTACCACTTTCTTGTAACCATTGATACGGTCCGGCGTGGTATTCCGGTTTCCAAGAACCCCCACATCGTAGGCGCCTGCTCCCACTCAAACTGGTGGGTGGCCAGCGGCTGAAGTCGCGGAGCAGCAGCCTCCCACGTATGGCGCCGTGGTAGAGCGGGTCCACGCCCTTTCTACCCTGACAAGGCAGTACAGGGGGCGCTTGTACCTTTTTGACTGGTAGGTGCCCAGCGGTTCCTGACCCCGCGCGAAGGGGTTCGAGGGACATCCCACGTCGCCTCCCACGGCTGCTTGTGATCAAGCTCCAAGCGTTTATTCCACTGTTGAGACAAGCTACGGTACGGGGACGCTTGCACCCTTTAAAGAAACCGGTGGGTATCCGGCGGCCCAGGAAGCGAACCTGGCACTTCCCGCTCACGAGATGAGCGTCCCGCTCACGGCGATGGTCGAGTTGTAAACCCCATCCTCGCCGCCCGTTTGGCGCCGTCCAGAGCCTCCTACGATCTCGGTAGATTTTTCTCCAAGCCGAAACGTTGCCCCCGTCGGGTGTAGATTGGGACCCCTCGGCCACCAACTTTGTGAGGGTCGTGGGTTCGATCTTCCGTCGGTGCAACAGTTTTAAATGCGGAGCATTTCTTAGGCTCGCGATGCCACTCGTCGATGTTGTCGGCGGCGTCCACACGCTCACTGCGCATGCGCGTCGCGTCAAGGCGCAGGTGCGCGTCTCTCCCCCGAACCCTCCTCGCTCTCAACAACAGTTGCGGCGGTGCGGGAGGAGCGCGTGTTCCCTGTGCGCGCTCTCAACAACAGCTGCGGCGGTGCGGGGGGAGCGCGTCTGTGCGCGCATGCGTCGTAGCTACCCGTGCGCTGCGTCGCGCTCAACAGTAACGGCGGCAGAGCGTGTACACGTGATAACGGCGTGGTGGGTGCGTGGAAAGTTCGCGCGCTTGTGTACGGAAGTGTGCGCATGCTCGTCTCTCCCCCGTACTCCTCTCCCTCGAACGCGGGCGGTGTGTATATAAGCGGCGGAGCGCGCGTTCGGAATTCAGTCAAGGGCGTCTTTGCTTGGCTTTCGCTTGAATTAACGCTTTGATTGACGGCACCAAGCAATAAAGACAGACTTGAACTTTACACTCCTTGACATCGCCTCTCCTTCATTCAACAAATAAGAATAATAAAGACGAAATAACAATTAAGCATTCCCAAACCATACCCAATTACGCAACATTCACGCGATACCCCCACCGCTCTGCGACGCATTTACTCGAGTTCCCCCCGTGAGAAGATGCGGGCGGGTTTTTTTAATTTTGTTTTCTCTTCTGTATTTTGGAAGGCTCTCACAGGTGGTGCGGGGAGCTCCACTCTTACTGATTTGCTTGCCCCTTAAGTGTGATGCGGAATGCTCGTCATGGATGATGCAGTGTACATTCTGGTGTACCCCCCCCCCGGCGGACAGAGCCTGTACACTTTGTCAGTTTGTGGGCCGCTCCCAAACCTCCATATAGGAGGACTTAGAAGACGCTCACCGCAGAGATCTGAAATTCAAATGCCCCCTCTGTGGACAACTGGACGGCAGAATAAGATGCATGGCCGCCCACTACAATGTTTGCGGCCGGATATGGGACGACTCACCCCGAAATGTTGGGGCGGGACATGCAGGTCAGGATCCGCTAATCGAAATTGAGTATCCTCCCGAGGGTCTCATCTGTCCAGTATGTAATGCTGGGTAATCTTCCAACCTTCGCCTCTCAGAACACCTCTCGACACGGCATGACGGAACGCTCACCTGTGTCTGCGGCGCTTGCCGCCATTTCAAGTACCAGGCGCTACCCTCCATTTCGGCCCACCATACGCTCTGCGTCAAAAACTAAACGTATGAGGAACTCGGTGGCCGGCCTAAGAGACTTACCAGACGGCAGCACCAGGCCCTCAAAGTTCAGTACAATGCACCGACTGGATTGACATCGAAGTTCGGAAACTAGCGATCTTGCGGACACAACTGGGCCCCCGCGCCACGGCCTACGATATGCACATCCAAATGCCCAGTCGAACGGAGGGTGAGATAAAATTGCACTCCGGATGGGCAGGTACCGCAGGCATCTGGCCCAGGCCCGCGAGACCCACGGTTCCCGCGGAAGTGCAGAATCTGGGATAGCCGCAGGCCCCCTCCTCGCCCATAATCTAGACGAACCATTCGATATCAAAGACAACATCGTCTCCCCGGCCCGCTCTGTCAAGGCTGTCGCTCCGGTCCGGGATGGACAACCGGTCCTCTTACCCGCCCCCGGCCATACGGGGAAGGCGCAGCTGGAGCGCAGTGGGTGTGGTGACGTCGGCATCAAAGAGGTGATGACTAACCACGAAAACTGTGAAGCACCTCTAGCACGCCTGGATACCAACTCGCCCGCCGGGCATTCCACAACGCCTCCAATTCCCGGCCTTCATTCTCTGTCGCCCCCAGCCCGGCCCTCGAGGCCGATATCGATACCCCGCCAGGCGGGTTCTTGGACTTTCTAGAATCTGCAACATGGGCTGGGGCAGAGAATCCAGCCCGACACCACCCAGTTAGGTGACCCTCAACGGTAAATCGGTAGGAAGGACAAAGCAGGAAGGACGGATCGGACGGTCCCCCCCCCTCAGGGTTCAGGGCATGGTCTGGCAATGGGAGCCGAAACCGGGCGCGGAGGGACGCCGCCTTCTGGGCCTTTATCGGCTGTCATTGCCACACCGCAATACGGGGGGCTCCATCCCATCTGCGGTGCGGCCATGTCAGGATTTGCCAGCCTCGCACCCCGGGCAGAACCCAGTTGCGCGGCACCGATGATGGGCGGGTCTGGGGCTACGCTTACACGGTCAAGAAGCAGTGACAGCAGCCATGACGACCTTTCTGCCGCTTTTAAAAAATACAAGCGAGTGAGAAAACTTAAAGCGGTTCCAAAACCGGCACCGGAACCGGCCTTGGGCACTCCGATTCCTAATGATTTTACCTTGGGAGGAGGGGACCGCTGGCTTAACTGCCCCTGACGGCTCGTCCCCTTCTGATCGTGGCCTCGGGTGGAAATTGCCTTTCGATGCCTGCACCTGTCTTGCCCAAAAAGTGGTTTTTAAGCCCCTGAGCCGAACCGCCGAGCATATAAACAATCCAAAACTTGCAGCTATGGCAAGTGGAGCGAGGCTGAGATGCGCCTGGTCGAACAAATCGAGCTTTCTCTGCCTCCTGGCGAAAAATTTGTCAACAGGGGCATTGCGGACCAATACCTCGAGAGAAGCCGCGACTGAATCAAGGCACTGCGTCATAAGGATGAGTATCGAGAGGGAGCGGGAGAGGATGCTTCAGTGATCGATGCTCCAGCATCTCCCAGTTGGCGGTCTCCCGACTCCGGCCCCCAACACGTGGGCTGCGGCCCAGCCCACTACATCTTAGGATCAGACTAACCACATTCCAGCCGCCCAGGTGGACACTTTACTCTTACAACATGGCTTGGAGGCGCCTGGGCTGGCGCACAACTTGGAAGAGTGACCTTTGACGTACGGCGACCTCCGCACTTTGTCTGAGCACTTCGGTGTACGGCTTAAAACTAGAACTGGAAAGGCTCCTCCCAAGGGAGGACCATGCACCAGGCTACCAGGAGAAATTAGTAGGGCATTTAAACAACATCTTTACCGAGAGCATCAACGGCTCTTTGGCCTCGGCCCGACCAAAGAGATTTCCCACGCAAAAATCCGCGCCGTCTACGATAGCATTTTCTCGGCACTCTCTGAGGATGTTAGCACTGTCAGCATCACTCCTGACAGCCTGCCCGCTGAGGCTTCGCCTTTCAGCCCGGAGGAGATTGAGTGGGCCTTTCGAGTGATGCGTGCCGATTCGGCACCCGGTTCGGATGGCTTACCTAAAAAGAAACTCGGACAAATTCCACCGGCCATAACAGCCCTTATCCCTAATATTTGGCTTTGTCACAACCACCTGCCCCACGAACTGAGAGAGTCACGTACCGTATTTATTCAGAAAACGCTCTCGGCCTCTACCCCTTCTCAGCTCCGACCGATCACCATTAGCTATTTCATGGTCTGTCTCTTCACCCGCCTCATCCTCAGTCATGTAGAGGAATCTTATTATTTTTCACCGCTCCAAAACGGTTTTGCAGACGACAGATCTGCACAATATAACCTTCTGGTGTTGCAGGGAATCATGCATCATTGCACACAACAGCGCAAACGATTCTTGCCTCCTCCCTCGACCGACAAAAAGCTTTTGATTCTGTGAGCCACAAAGGATCGTTTACGGCTCTTGTCGAGGGAGGCGCGCATGATTCCTACGTCTGCGCGGTGCGGGACCTGTACTCGGCTCAATACACCACCTTTTTGCCTTTTCTATTCAATCTGACGCTTGATCCCCTTCTCAACAACCGGAACTCCTCCAGCTCCTCGAGCCGCCGCAAGGGGGCGCAACCGCCTCCTGCGGCGGAGGCGGCAGAGGAAGTACGAGGGACGACAAGCGGGGAGACAAAGACGAAGTACAGCGCGCTTGCACTTTCGAAGATGGCGCGGACAGCGCGGACTTAAAGCGGCTTCAATTTTCCGTCAGTGAGACTGAGATTTAGAATGAGCCCTCGGGCCCTGTGTTCCGCACTGCAGTGCTGCGGGTTTTCGACCGGGGGTGACCCAGGTGAAGTTCCACCAGGTCATAAACCAGGAAGGCATGCCCAAAGCGTGGGAGTATGTCGTAGGCAGGGAATAACGGGGAACTGGCAGGGCTTGCCTAAGCGGCCGTTGCTCCTGCTGGCCATCAAGCCCTGAGCCCTGGCAGTTTCTTATCAGGCTCGCGGAATCCGAAGATAGGAGGCCTCCTTGCATAGTGGCTGTTGCGTTGCACAATGAAGCCGCTGCCGTCGCCCAACTGGCCCGGAGTCTGCCCCAGCCCGCAACCCGACGAAGGTATGATCCCAACAACCCGTGGTGTTCGGGTCACAACGCGGCCACGGCTTGCCCATGGGTCACATAGCAGAGGTCTCCCCTCAAGCGTTTCCGATTTTAAAATCAAAAGAAAAGCTGCACACTGGGTTGGACCTCGTGTGCGGTTTCAGAGAACTTGTATGTCCCGATGTGTTTCAAGTGCTCTTCGCTGGGACATGTAACGGGAAGATGTGATGCATCTCAAGCTGTATGTAGCAATTGTGCTGGGGATCATGTGTCTGCTGCCTGCACTCTGGCTGAGCATGAAGGGTACACTTGCCACGAGTGTTGTCGGTGGAGGAGGCCGTCTAATCATTATTTCAGCGCAAGTACGTGTTCGTCGGTGTACGCCTGGGTTGCCCACTTGCGTGCTCGCACGGATTACGGAGAGGCACTAGCAGCAGAGCCAGTTTCCCGTTCGCCGCTAGTTTTCAAGTTCCTTTTTTCATCTAATGTTTTTTTTTTGTATATTACGGCTACTCTAGATTGACTACATTTCCTACAGGCTAATCTGGACCATACCAGAGCTGCTACTTCGCAGTTGTTTGATTACATAGAAGCTTTTGATATTAATACTGCCATTTTTGGAGACCCCTGCGTGAGGACCGGGTCGCTGCCTGGTTTGTCTAGTTCAATAATCGGTTCCTTTTGATTATTTCCCGGTTTTCATCTCCCAATTTGTCCTGGCTGTGAAATTTTCCTCTAGAGCTTTTTCTTTTCTGTTAATTGCTGTTTACGCTGCCCCTCTGTCCCGATCGATACTATATTAGACCAGATTTCCCAATTGTTATTAGCGACAACTACCCAGCATGTGTTCATTGCCGGGGATTTCAACGCAAATAGTCCGCTATGGGGAGTAACTGCCACGGATGCCAGAGGGGCTCAGGTGTTACAATTTCTGGCGTCTCATTCCTTAAGTGTAGTGAATGATCCACAGTCAAAACCCACATTTTCGATGGACTATTCGGAAGCGTAGATAGATCTAACTATATTTACACAACAGATGGCGGAATGTGCGCTCAGGTGGAGTGTCTGCGACTCTGCTACGCTTTCCGACCACAGATATATAGTTTTCTCACTGCACTCGCACCAGCTTCCTACCATTAAACGGCTCACCCGGGCTGGTCAACAACGCGTAATGTCAGACTTGGAGCGTAATCGATGGTTTAAGCAGGTGGCGAACTGCGAGATCGCGGATTCCTGGACCCTTGACTTAATTTTAGAAGACTTTTTTTTAATTCCCTCTATGAGACATATGAGTGGTGGGTTAGGCGGTACCCTCAGGCAAAAACGTGGTGGAGCGAGGACATTGCGCGGCAGCGGTCGTTTGTTCGATCCCTGCGCCGCCGGTTTCAGCGCGAACGAGACCAGGCGGAACGGTTAGTGCGGAGGGATGTCTACTATCCGGCTTTGCGGAAGTATACGTGTGCAATCGAGAAAGCAAAGGATTCGGCTCTGCGTGAGTTCTGTGACGAGAACACTCGGAAATTCTTGTATTCTGACCCTTTAAATTGGCTTTTCAGAAATTTCGTTCTCCTGTCCTCATCCCTCCACTTTCGCGCCAGGGCGGAAGTCGTACGACATCTACTGAAGAGTCTGCCAGGGTGTTGCTCGACGCGCAGATAAGGCAGGACGATCCGAATTGGAATACTGAGGAGCACACCCGGGAAAGAAATCTCGTGTTATCACCTTATCCCGGTTGTCCGAATGATCTTCCATTTTCGGAACTTGAGGTGCAGGCTGTAATTCGCTCTATTGCATTACGTACGGCAGCTGGGTCGGACAAATTGACGCTGTTTATGGTTAAATCTTTTTATTCTATACACCCTAACCTCTGTCTTTTTGTTTGTAATTCGGCGTTGCGGTTAGGCCACATTTCTGTCTCGTGGAAACAGGGGCGGGTGGTATTTCTCCCGAAGCCGGGGCGTCCTCCGGATAATCCTCTCTCGTACAGGCCCATCGTTATGAATTCGGTTTTTGGGAAAGTGCTAAGCGCTTATTGCATTCCCGTTAATATTTCTTTTTGGCCAGCAATGACCTGTTACATCGATCACAATTCAGTTTTACGCATCTCAAAAGCACTACATCGGCACTCTACAGTTTACGATTGGCACTCCAGGATCGTCGCAGAAGGATGTTACATTCTGTTATAATTTCCTTACATTTCCAGGGCGCTTTTGACTCGGTTTGGCATCCCGCTGTTTTGAATTTTTTACGCCGACATCCTTGCCCGCGCAACCTGTATTGTCTACTTGAGCCTTTTCTTTCTTGCCGCAATGTGGTCTTCCGTACACAGAGGATGTCTCTGCTTCCGCAACCATTGGTAGCCCACAAGGATCTCCGCTTAGCCCCCTCTGTGGAACATCTTATTTCATGGTCTCCTTGACACTCCTTTTCCAGAGGATGTCTATGTTCAGGCGTACGCTGACGACACCGCCGTGGTGGTTTCCGGGAACCAGCGTCGCGAATTGGAACGTGTTGCCATTCTAGCGCTACAGACAGTTCAGGAATGGGCCACAAGTGTTAAGGTTAGGCTTAACGTGAGTAAACGTTCGTACATGCTTTTACCCAATGGACGTGTTAGCATGGCGCGGCGGTTGCCGACAATCCGACTGGATGGAGACAGCTTAAAACGGGTGAACGAAATGAAGTTGTTGGGGGTCATCTGGACCCTTGGGGTACTTCAATGCCGCATCTGAATTAACTCAACACAAAAGTGGAAATCGTCACTCAAACATTGATACGCTTTATGTACTTGCATTGCCGTATTTCAACCCATAAATTTCAACAGCTCCAGACTCAATTGCTTCTGTCTGTAATAACTTATGCCTCGCCTGCTTAGTGGCCGGAGTCGCCGTTACTTTATCTAAAATCTAAGGTAAAATCAGTTCAACGATTTCCTTTGTTGGCCGGCACAGGAGCGGTTAGAACGGTGCGGTCTGAATGCTTAGATGTTCTTACAGGCACGGCTCCGATTTGTGAGGTGTTGCAAGTTAGGAATTGCATCTTTAAATTGTTTGAGTTGCGGCAGGACGTTTCTTTTGGCGACTTTGAGGTGAAGGCCGAGGAGGTCCAGCGGCCATTTAATCCTTGGGCGTACCATCCGGCCCAAAAGATTATTTGTCCATTTACACGGTTGTCCACAGCTGAGGCTCAAGACATGGCCAGAATGCTGGGAGTGCATGTATACACCGCCGGGGCTTTCTCTGGTAACTCTGCGGGGGCGCCATTCGTTGTGTTTTCGCAGTCGGGAAGTATTGTAGAAGCAAGGCGTTTTAAGATTGTTCCGGCCACGAGCACGTACAGTGCTGAAGTGGTGGCACTATGAGAAGCCATGCTGTACCTGAATGAGTTCCCACTCCTCTCACCGGTATTCTTCTATACTGATTGCTTGTCCCTATTATTGCCTCTCAACTCACTTCAGCCGGGAACTGCGCAGGTAGCTGAATTAAACACTATATATTCGCGCTTATCGCAAAGGACCGAAGTGCATTTCTTTCATGTGAGAGGCCACCGGGGGATATTGGGCAACGAGGGGGCGGATCACCTGGCGGTGCCTGCGTGCACAGTAGGTGAACTGAGAGAGGATAGATATTCAAAACGTGTGATCCGGTCTGCTTTATCAGAGCAAATTAACAAACATTGGCGTTTAGATTGGATCGAAAACAATCACAATACAGAGTTGTTTAATGGGTCCCTGATGTTTCACATTTGCCACCCGATCCTCCCCGCCCCAAGGCAGGTGATTTTTCTAATCACTGGACACGGCCGCTTTCCTTTCTATTTACATCGAATTTCACCCACGTGTTTTTGTGGGGCGGAGTGCACCAGCAAAGATAATTTCATGTAAGCGTGCGCCGGCACAACGATGTTCCGCAATCGTTTAGAATAGGAACGCGGGTTGCAGCTCTCTCCCAGCAGCTACCCAGCCATTTTAAGGGACCGGAGGGCTGTGGAAATATTGCGTGCCATGGTGTGCCACATCAATGAGCTTATGCCCTCTACGGATGTTCTGACAGGTTGACCTGGTGGTCCCTGATGCTTGCTTTGATGGGGTGGTCAGGGTGCTCCCCCTCCTCCAAACGTGACGCGAGGGTTGAAACCCTTGAAGCGAGCTTGCTGCCCGCCGGAGTGCCTG
Organism: Haemaphysalis longicornis; assembly: GCF_048455015.1. Taxonomy (NCBI): domain Eukaryota; kingdom Metazoa; phylum Arthropoda; class Arachnida; order Ixodida; family Ixodidae; genus Haemaphysalis; species Haemaphysalis longicornis. The sequence goes on along the minus strand of NW_027526411.1, from coordinate 266,791 downwards.
TAGGGCTACGGTTCGTACGTGCGGGTGTGAGGGGGTTTGCCTCTGGCAACCATACGGTCTCTTCGGCCAACCCTGGCTGGGGGGTATCCGGCATGCCGGTGCGGCTCCCCTCGTGACGCGTAGGATATGTGTCCTTCGAGGGAGTTTTACTGCCCGCCACGGTGCCTTTGGAGCAGCGGTTCGTACGAGTGGGTAGCCGAGCGCACTACGCCTGGTGCTGCTGGCCGCCTTGGTGCTGGGAGGCAGCTGGATCTGTGGTTTTTCCATGGATCTCCACGTCTGTGGTTCTCGATGGCTGCGTGTCTGTTGTCGAGGGGTTGATTGGAGGGCGTGCTGAGCGGATCTGGGAATCGCTGGCTGCCTCCATTTATCATTTCATTCCTGCTGCGTATCATTGGCTTATCTGTGCGGCTCTCGCATCGCAACTTGGCGGTTGGTGGGGGGACGTGGCATCTGTTTCCCGCAGGGATTCCTGGACTATCTTTTCGGGGCTTCAATTTTTGAGGTGTACTTATCAGTTTTGGCTCTGTTCCCCATGTTGCCTTTTAGCCCCCTCTTGTGGCCTCGGCAGTGAGTTTAATATATAGGCGCGGTTGCCTGTGGCCTAGGTTATTTTTTGCTAATAGACCTGGGAGCCTGAGCCGCGTACTGCAGTCCTTATGACCGTCTTGTACAGCCTGGTAATAGTATAGCATCGGTAAATCGCAGTCGGAGAATTGCTTGGTTTCTTGGTGATTCGGACGAGTTAGGTTTGGTTCCGGCTCTGGCAGGTAAGAGCACGACTGCCAGCTAAAACGCCACCACAGTATACACAGACGCAGCCTCCTATCCCGGGAGGAGAGGTATGACTGCTGTTGTGACATAGCTCAAGCCCTCCTCACAAGTGTACCAATTCTTACCACCCATGCGCAACAGGCAGAAGAAGCGGCCCTAGCCCTAGCAATTGCTCAAACCCCTGCAGAGATCATTATTACGGACTGCCAACAAGCATGCAGAACTTCCTCCAGCGGCTTCGTCTCACCCCCCGCCACACAAATTCTGCAGCAGAATCCTCCACAGCACCGCGTAAGGATTATTTGGGCTCCCGCCCATGCCGACGTGCCTGGCAACGAAGCTGCCCATCAGCATGCCCGCGATCAGACACACCGCGCTTGTCAGGAGTTCGGCGAGCAGCGGCGTGACTGTCCCCTTTTGTCTTGCAAGGAAATCACGCAGAACTACCGCCTACAGCGAACCATGTACCCTCCTCCACACAAAAACCTAACAAAAGAACAAGAACGCCACCTTCGAGGTATCCAAACCAACACCTTTCCCCACACAACTAGAGCCCGCATTCTGGTTCCCACCCTGTACTCCTCGCAACGCCGCTTCTGTGAGGCTCCGGGCACGCTTTACCACATTGTGTAGGTCTGTGATAAAAACCCTAACCTCCCCCCTCTGCCCTTCCCCTCCCCTCAACACTTGGAGAGAGCACTGTCCAGCTCGGACCCTGATGACCAGCTTTGGCTGGTGAAGAGAGCCCAAGAAGCTGGACGGTCTCAAGGGGTCCTGGAATAAGGACTCTTCCCAAAGGCGAACTTCTTCATAGGGACGTTTATTCCTCCTCCTCCGCTATGGTAGTGGTTTGGGCTTCGGTTTTTGAGAGCGGTTTGGGAGTTGCGGTTGATAGTTTCATTGTAAAGTATCATTCGCATCTGATCTTCAAATACGTTGGCATGTTCACTGCTTGGCTTCTGAGCGTCTGTTTTTGTCTTGTCTTGGCCAATCCCTTCCTTATCCTTTTCTATTGGCTTCTATCTACATTAATCAATTCTCCGTGTGCACATTTTGTCTAATCAATGGATACTGGGCAATCCCTTTCCTGGATTTTTATGGTATTTTTAGTCTTACCTTTTTGGGATTCCGTTTGGGTTTTTGGTATCGGCGTTGGGCAGTCCATTCTGCGGATATGTTGTTGCTATTCGCTCATCGCTGGCTAAATTTTAGAGGCCGTTCGGGATTTCATCCTGGATTGTGAGGTCGGCCAGTCTTAATCCTGCTTCCTGCTAAGTTTATGTAATAATTTTGTTTTAGTTCTTAGAGTGCCTGAAGGTTAAACCCATGTGTGGCTGCGGGGATTGGCCCGTGGAATTATTTTTCTTTATGATAAGTACATAGCTGCATTTTGGGGGAGAGGTTGGTCATTCTCTCTGTTCTGTTTCTTCTTTCTTTCTTTTTTTCTCAACTGGGCATAGTCCTGGTTTTGATTGGCAAACCTTTTTGTTGTATTTGGTTAATTTTGGCAAACTCATTGGGCTGCTTGTTTAGGGTTTGGTATTTAGGTTATTGGCTCTACGTTTTAGCTATATAATCTAATTTCTTGCTGACTGGTTCTGTGGGGGTTTGTTGGGCGGGTGGTTGTTTTGTTTTGTTTTATTTTTAAATTTTTCAGGATCATATGCACAACACCTGATGGCTGCGATGGAGGTGTTCTTGGCGTTCTTCACTGGCCTACCACCTGTTCATGTCTGCACCCTTGGAGGTGCAGCTGGCTGCTTGTCTCTCTGTTAGTGATTCGTGCTGCCAGCTTCCAGTGGGTTGCCTGCGTCTTCGTTTGGTGCTTATTGCCATGGGGTGCCGACCTTCAATCCTCAGCGCCGTCGTCTTTTTTGGCGTGTTCGGTGATCCTGCGGGGCCCCGCTGTTCCCCTGGTTCAAGGTGTCGGGACGGTGTCTGCACGTTCCGAGAACCCGTTAACGGAATGAATATCTGCATGAAACGGAAATTTTAACTCGGGACCAGCGATTCCGAGGCTCATCGTGGTTCGTTTCGCATCCTCCGTAGATGGTGCTCTGGAACGACACAACTTTGGGTTCATGAAGAATGGGACATAAACTCTTGTGTATTTTTTTCGTTGTTTCACTCTTGGGACTTTGATGTGGAACTGTGGGACTTCGATGTGGGACTTTGATGTGGGTCTTTGATGTGGGTCGTGGTGACTGTACCTTGTTGTTTCTGGACTGTTCGCTCTGGCACTTGCTTCACCCTGGGGTCTGATGTAGGACTCGGATAGGGGTCGTGGGGACTGTATCTTACTGTTTTCCGGGTCATTCACTGTGGGACTTATTTCACCCCTGGGACTTCTATGTGGGACTCTGATGGGGGTCGTGGGGACTGTGCCTTATTGTTTCCGTGTTGTTTGCTGTGGGACTTTGTTTTGGGACTTGGGTAGGGAATTTCTCGGTGTGTCTTGGTTGTACTTCTTGTGGGATGGGGCTCGTGCTTTTCCGGTGGGTTGTGGGGGTTGTCCAGTTGATTATAATAAATGTGGCTTTTCTGTGTGTGTTGTTTCCAGCCGACCGTAGCAAGAACCTTTTTCTTCTTTTTCTTTTTGATTGGCTTTTTCTTTCCAACCAGTTTTGGAGCATTGCTCCCAGTTATTTTATTTTTCTCATTGGCAGTAACCTGTTATAGCTTCACTGGTATAGGTTTTTGTTCCCATTACATTTATTTTCTTTTAATTTCTTCAGGGAACATTTTAATTTTTTTAGCATCGTTTCCTGGACTTCCCACGAGGTTAGAAAAGGCTGACGAGATCTTGACAGGCGCTAGTGGTGACCGACTAAATGTTCTGGGCAAGTTTCAGGCAGACATATTTTGGAAGGGACAAACTTCTCGCCAAACATGTTATGTCGTCAGTCTTTTGCGGCATGTGCTGCTGGGTTTGCCAGCTCTCGAAGCATTAGGAGTTTCGCTGACTATGTCGCTCAGAAAAACTCTGAATACGAGGTTTTGTGCCCTCAGGTTTTTGACAACTTAGCCACTATGCCCGGGGAATATACAATCAGGCGCAAACCGGACGCAGTCCCATTAGCAATAAGCGCACCACGCAGGATTCTTATACCACTTCAGGAACCGGTGAAACGGGAGCTTGATAAGATGGAACAAATGGGCGTAATTCGGCCAGTCGAAGAGCGAACCGAATGGTGTGCTGGCATTGTTCACGTTCAAAAGCCCTCGGGAGACGTAAGGATCTGTGTAGACCTTACGCAGTTGAACAAGTTCGTCTTAAGAGAAAGGTATACGTTGCCCATTGTAGACTAAACACTAGGCTCACTTGCCGGTGCAAAATGGTTTTCCAAACTAGACGCAAATTTCGGCTTTCACCAGGTCGACTTAGCAAGGCCTCAGACCACGTTCATTACGCCGTTCGGGCGGTACTGTTTCACTCGGTTGCCGTTTGGAATTGCTTCATCCCCAGAGTATTTTCAGAGGAGAATGTCGGCAATCCTGGCAGACCTTCCTGGCGTCGTTAACCTGATGGACGATATCCTCATATTTGGCGACAGCAAAGAGCAACATGACTCGAGGCTATCGAATGTCTTAGCTAGGTTGACCTAGTCTAACGTAACGCTAAACAAGGCAAAATGTGTATTTGGGGCACGTAGCATGAGCTTTTTGGGGCACTTTCTAAATGAGGCAGGCATACAGCCGGATCCGACCAGACTCAGAGCCATTAAAGAGCTGAAGCCACCCGCGGATATTTCACAGTTGCGCAGTGTTCTGGGCATGGCCAATCACCTAGGCCGTTTTCTGCCGACCTTAGCGCAAACCACTGCCCCGCTACGGGTGCTTTTGCAGAAAGAGACTGATTGGGTTTGGGGTCCAGCTGAGAACACGGCTTTCAATAGCTTGAAAGCTCTTATATGCTCGGCAAAGTGTATGGCCACGTACAGCCGGTAAAAGGCTTGTCTATAACACAGCGTTCGTACTCTCAGCCCTATCCTGCCCCGCCGGAGCGGGATTTGAATAAAACTACTGCGGAATTCTGAAGTCTTAGCCCTTCGCTTTTGCCTCCGACATGTTTGGAACGAGTATGTTTCGGCAGTATGTTTCTAGGTGCCGCCCTTTTTCAAATACAACGTAATGGTGAGCGCCGCCCGATAGCGTTCACTTCAACGTCATTGGCCAAAACCGAGCAGCGCTCTGCGGAAGTCGAAAAGGAGGCACTAGCGTTAACATGGGCTGCTAAAAGATTAAATGAATACATACGAGGTATCGACGTGGCGTTCGAAACAGACCACAAACCTCTTGTTTCGTTGCTCGGTAAAATGCCTATCGATTTGTTGACGCCAAGGGTGCAGCGCTTCAAAATCCGGATGATGCGATATCAGTTCCAAATTGTGTACGTTCCCGGCAAAAGGTTGATAACGGCGGACACTCTTTCACGAGCGCCGACGGAAGCAGATAAACTCGCCGGTGAACTACTGTCTCAGAAGTGTCCTCGTTTGTTAAATCTTGTGTTCAAGGGCTTCAAACGGGCGACAATTTTGTTAACAGAGTACGTGATGCTCAAAACACTCACGTTGTTTGTCAAGACTTGCTGAGGTTGTGTCGCCAAGGCTGGCCAGAAAAACCAAAACTTGCTTGCTACCTACTTCCGTACTGGCAGGAACGTGCACTACTTTCCGAATGCAATGGCATGTTGCTAAAGAGGTCTAGATTGGTAGTATCTCAAAGCCTGCGAAAAGAAGTACTAACAAAGCTACATGATGGGCATCAGGGCAAATGAAAGACAAGAGCATTGGCGAAAGAATTAGTCTGGTGGCCAGGCCTCGGCAAACAACTCGCACGGCAAGTAAAATAATGTGTTACGTGTGCGCGCTTCGTCACCCAGAGCTGTGAGCCTCTGATCTCGTTTGAAAACAGCGCGGAAGACGGGACGTAGCAAGTAATAGACGACACAAGCGCTGACGAACAACTGAGCGATTTAATTCGCCAGAAAATATATACATGAAAAACTAGTACAAGAGAAGGAAAAATACGACATAAAATTTTGACAGAAAAAGGTGATAGCTACTGATTAGTAAGTATGACAACGACAATCTTTCGCCGCATGACGATTTGAAGACAACTAGTCACGTAGGTACGCGATTTCCTTATCCAACAGTGCCACGGATGGTTCGCTGATACAATCGCTCCCTCTCCTCGTGATTTGGAAGGCTTCGAAGATCTCCCTCTCCCTCCGCCCGCGGTAAGAGGTGAGTGTGGCGCATTCAGTGAACCGAGGGGTGCAGCCGCACGAGGCGCAGTGTGCTGACAGCGTGCCACCGGTAGAAGACCCGACTTTGTTGGCATGCTCCCTCAAACGTTCATTCAGGCAGCGGCCTGTTTGTCCTATATAGGAGCGTTTGCACGACAGCGGAATCTCGTACACGACGTTACTCACACAATAAACGTAACGTGTCTCGTGTTTTTTGACGCACGCTGGTGATTTGCTGCTTTCTGCGTTAACGCGCTTACACAGGCGGCTCAGTTTCTTCGGAGCAGAAAACACAAGCCGTACGCCCGCCTTGCCAACAATCTTCTTGAGCGCATGGCTCACTCCATGGACGTACGGGATGACGGCTGTCTTGGGTCGTTCTGCTTGAGGGCACTTCTCCGGAGCCTTCGAAGTGAGTTCGCGTAGCAGCTTAGTTGCCAAGGCACGCAGGAGGTCTGTCGGATACGCGGCACACCTCAAACGGCTAGCTTGCGCCTCAAAACTCTGTTGTGCACGGTGTGGGCAGGACCTCTTCAGGGCATTTCATCCCGTCAAATCACCAGCGAATCACCAGCGTGCGTCAAAAAACACGAGACACGTTACGTTTATTGTGTGAGTAACGTCGTGTACGAGATTCCGCTGTCGTGCAAACGCTCCTATATAGGACAAACAGGCCGCTGCCTGAATGAACGTTTGAGGGAGCATGCCAACAAAGTCAGGTCTTCTACCGGTGGCACGCTGTTAGCACACTGCGCCTCGTGCGGCTGCACCCCTCCGTTCACTGAATGCGCCACACTCACCTCTTACCGCGGGCGGAGGGAGAGGGAGATCTTCGAAGCCTTCCAAATCACGAGGAGAGGGAGCGATTGTATCAGCGAACCATCCGTGGCACTGTTGGATAAGGAAATCGCGTACCTACGTGACTAGTTGTCTTCAAATCGTCATGCGGCGAAAGATTGTCGTTGTCATACTTACTAATCAGTAGCTATCACCTTTTTCTGTCAAAATTTTATGTCGTATTTTTCCTTCTCTTGTACTAGTTTTTCATGTATATATTTTCTGGCGAATTAAATCGCTCAGTTGTTCGTCAGCGCTTGTGTCGTCTATTACTTGCTACGTCCCGTCTTCCGCGCTGTTTTCAAACGATATGATGTACCAACAAGCCCTTCAGTTCACCCTCTGATCTCAACCTTAACGCCAAGTTTAGCGTGGGAACGAGTTGGCGTCGACTTGTGTTTCATTAACAACTGTCATTATGTTGTCGTGGTCGACTACCTGTCACGGTATCCGGAAGTAGCCCTCCTTCAAACAACAAAAACTGGAGCGGTAATAGAAAGACTAAAAAGAGGTCGCGGGTTCGATTCCCGGCCACGACGGCCGCTTTTCTGATGGAGGCGAAAAGCAAAAACGCCCATGTGTACCAGATTTCGGCTCACATTAAAGATCCCCAGGTGGTCAAAATTAATCCGGAGCCCTCCACTACGGCGGGCCTCATCGCCTGCGTTGCGTCGGCGCGTTAAACCCCACAATCAATCAATCAAGAAAGGCTAAAAAGCATTTTTGCACGTCATGGCATTCCGGAGACCATGGTGACGGATAACGGACCACAGTTTTCTTGTACAGAGTTTGAGAAGTTTGCCCATGATTATGGCTTCGGTCACGTCACTGCAAGCCCTAGGTACCCTCAGGCTAATGGGGAAGTAGAACGCATGGTGCAAACGATTCAGCGCCTGATACTCAAATCCAAGGACCCATACCTGGCTCTGCTTGCCTACAGGGCAACTCCAGGTATCGTCGGCTCTAGCCCAGCGGAAATTCTCATGGGCCTGACCTCGGCGTGATCCGAACCTGCGGCGTTAGTGCCTCAGACCACAATCCAACCCGTGTCACACCCATATCAGGACTTGCCCAAAGGCAGTAGTGCAACGCTCGGCAGTAGCAGCAATCTCTGGTGCCCTCGGTGGACTTTGAGGGCTCCTTCCAAATACACGACGGCTTTATCTTGCAGTTCAGCCTCGTAGGTTGTGGGTCAGGGAATGTCGGGACCTGGATGGGTTTCAGGGAGGAGCCCCTGCTCCAGCTGACCATGGAGCCCTGAGCCCAGGTAGTTACTGATCAGGCTCGCGGATTCCGAAGAGAAGCATGCTTGCATGGTGGCAGTTGCGTCGCACAATGAGGCTGCTACCGTGGACCCAAGTCGGTCGGAGCCTGCCATAGCTCACAACTCGACCCCGGTGTGATCCGAACCTGTGGCGTTGTTGCTGCCTCAGCCCACAACCCGACTCCAGTGTGATCCGAACCTGTGTATCCGAACCTGTTCGGGTTACACTAGGATTAGGGCCTGCCCAAGGGCAGTCAGTGGGCGATGCTCCCCAGCAGCAGCAACCTCTGCTGCCCTCGGTGGATTTTGAGGGGTCGTTCAAAATGGACGACTGCTTTATCCTGCAGTTCAGCCTCCCGTGTCGCGGTTCAGGGAATACTGGGTACCTGGATGGGCTTCGGTGAGAGGCCCTTGCTCCAGCTGGCCATGGAGCCCTTAGCCCAGGCCGTTCCTGATCAGGCTCGCGGAATCCGAATACGAGGCTTCCTTGCATGGTGGCAGATGCGTCGCACAATGAGGCTGCAACCTTGGGCCCAAGTGGGTCGGAGCCTGCCATAGCCCACAACCCGTCCCTGGTGTGATCCGAACCTGTGGCGTTGGTACTGCCTTCGCCCACAACCCAACCCCAGTGTGAACCGAACCTGTGGAGTTGTTCGGGTAACACCAGGATCAGGGCTTGCCCAAGGGCATTGGCCGACGCTCGGCAGCAGCAGCAACCTCTACTGCCCTCGGTGGACTACGAGGGCTCCTTCCAAATGCACGACGAATTTATCCTGCAGTTCAGTCTCGTGTGTCCTGGGTCAGGGAATACTAGGGATCTGGATGGGCTTTGGTGAGGGGCCCATGACTCCAGCTCGCCATGGAGCCCTGAGCCCAGGCAGTTCCTGATCAGGCTCCCGGAATCCGAAGAGAGGTATCCTTGCATGGTGGTAGTTTCGTCACACAATAAGGCTCCTTCCTGGCCCCAAGTTCGTCGAAGCCTGCCATAGCCGACAACCCGACCCCGGTGTGATCAGAACCTGTGGCATTGTACTGCCTCAGCCCAAAACCCGACCCCTGCGTGATCTGAACATATGGGGTTGTTCGAGTAACACCGGAATCAGAGCTTGCCCAAGGGCAGTGGGCGACGCTCGGGAGCAGCAGCAACCTCTGGTGCCCTGGGTGGACTTCGAGGGCTCCTTACAAATTGACGACGACTTTATCCTGCAGTTCAGCCTCGTGTATCGTGGTTCAGGCAATATGGGGATCTGGATGGGCTTCGGTGAGGGGCCCTTGCTCCAGCTGGCAATGGAGCCCTGATCGCAGGCCGTTCCTGATCAGGCTTGCGGAATCCGGAGAAAAGGCATCCTTGCATGGTGGCAGTTACGTCGTACAATCAGGCTCCTACCGTGGCCCCAAGTGGGTCGGACCCTGCCATAGCCCACAGCCCGACCCCAGTGTGATCCGCACCTGTTGCGTTGTTACTGCCTCAGCCCACACCCCGACCCCGGTGTGACCCGAACAACCCCTTCGGGTCCCACCAGGGCCAGGGCTTGCCCAGTGGTAGGGAGGATCAGTGGGCAACGCTCGGCAGCACCAGGAACCTCTGGTGCCCTCGGCGGACTTCGAGGGCTCCTTCCAAATACACGACGGCTTCATCCTGCAGTTCAGCCTCGTGTGTCGTGGGTCAGGGAATAGTGGGGACCTTGATGGGCTTCGGTGAGGGGCCGTTGCTCCACCTGCTATTGAGCCCTGGCAGTTCTGGTCAGTCTTGGCGAATCTGGAGAGGAGGCGACCTAGCATGCTGGAAGTTACGTCGTGAATGAGGCCCCAAGTGGGTCCGAGCCTGCCTTAGCTTCCAACCCGACCCTGGTGTGACTCGAACCTGTGGGGTTGTTCGGGTCACATCGGGAACAAGGCTTTCCCAGGGCACGGAGGGGCAGTCGGTGACGCCCGGCAGCATCCGCAAAGTCTGGTGCCCTCGGTGGGCCCCTTCCAAATGCACTACGGCCTTGCCCTGCAGTTCAGCTTCGTGTGTGCAAAGGCTTTTGATGAAATGTGTATCGGAAGCAGAAGTTGACGCACCACCCGCCCACGGCGGCAACACCGATGTAAAGAGCAAGAAAAAAACGGAAGAACAGACTCCCGACTCCCTTAAATGACCAGAAGACCACCTTCGTGATCTTTGACGGTTGCTACGGCATTACATTGCCGCCAAACCTTCTTTGCGACAAAGGCAGCCTCATCAGCAGTACCTACAGTATATGTTGTATAAAGGTTCATTCAAACAAATGGGGTAAGGGAGCTCAAGAAAACGAGTGTGATGGCCTTTATGTCCGGCGGCGACTTTAGTCCGGTACTCCATGGCCTGCAAAAAACATAGACTAGTTCTCCAGGTCCCAGTGGTCCTCGAGGACGGTACTGGTTAACTAAACAAACTACGAACAGTATTTTTGGGCAAATCTCGTACATCCCCAAGATACTTTAGAGAGAAGTATCTTAAAGGACCACAATAGTGTAATAATGCTACCATTCAACCGACCAAAGAGATAACTGCAACCACTTTCTCTGCATTTTAACTGCAAACGTGATACAATGCATAATAAATATGAACGCTTCTATATATCATATTCCAAAGCCATCACGTTGGGATAAAATTTGTTTGAAGTAACTACATCAACCACACAAGGGTTTGGATCCAGCTGTTACGGGTGCCTGTAGTTAAGATGTGCAACTAGGAGAAACAATGCTAATATTCACACTTATTTACAGCTTTCGATGCTCTGAATTCGAGCAGTGCTGTTGCCAGGTTTGAAAGCTCCACAGCCACAGTCCATATTTTCCGATCAAAGGAGTACCATAGAGGGTGCTGCGCGATAGTTCATGAGCCAGTGCTCGAGTCGAAGGATCCCCTGGTCCAGAGTGGCCGGCACATGTGCCATAGCACTGGCGTGTTACTGAAGAGCGTGACCCAATTGGCTAATATGGGCTTTTATGCGGAGCTGTGTAGGTGAGCACGATCGTTCGTTGAAGTATGAAAACAAAAAAGACACACATGTATATATTTTTCACTAGAAGTTGGTGCGAATTCGTCTTCAAGGTTCATACATATGATAGGTATGAATGTACCACAAATCTGTACCTTCCTCTGAAATTCAGAATCACACCTCACCCCAATTTTTACCCCCCGGTAATACGTACATCAGAAGAACTGTACAATAGCTGTGCATCTGTATTTCCAAGAACCATTCTGTTGCAAGGTGGCCACAAGTCCGTGGTACATTAAATGAGCCAAAGCATTAAGCTAGCAAGGGAACTGTAATTTCACCCGTGGTTTTCTTATACATGATGTATTGAGATTTCAGTCAGCTACGCTATAATGCCGCCAAATCGACAACCTCTCACATAAAGGCTGTAAAGAGGGCAACTAACAGGCTTACAGAAACTAATTATACCTATAAATGTTGTAAGTTGGGCCATATATCCTGATGATGATGAACCTCGTCTCTGCTTGCTTACGCTTCAATGCAGTGACAATCACTTCTCTTTCATGCAGGTACAGTGCGCGTCAGGCTTGTCTAGGGCAAGCGAGCGCGACCCTTCGGAGCATGCTGGCGACGTCTGCTGATAGCCGCTGGGTTAGAGGTAGCTTGCCTTGCGTGCGTAGATGCGCACGCATCTACGCGTGCGTAGATGCGCGTGCGTGCATCTCGGACAGGCTCGGGCAGGTCGTCATTTAGCTTGAGCCTCTCAAATTTGCAGACGCCCTCACCGGCAAGGTGCGCTTCTGTGCAGCAGTGCCAGGCGTAAGCGGTGGCACCGGACATAAGCGCGTAACTTGAATCGCAGAAAAGGTTCGACCGAAGGCACTGCAGTGCATTCTTCTTGCGTGATTTTCGTTTGGTACGCGTGCGATTCAGGAGATACGTGACTGCCCGCGGTGACATAGCACCGCGTCAAACGATGCGTCCATCTGGCCTGTCACCGTTTACGGCTGGCACTTTGGAAGATCAGCGCCCCTCGTGGGTGGTGGCTTCTGAAAATTAGAGTGCCCTATGCGAAACAACGACCAGCCCAACCCTGCCCGAGATCCGCGCACGCGCAATGGCAAGCTATCTCTAACCCAGTGGCTATTAGCAGATGTCGCCAGCACGCTCCGGAGCCGTGCGCTCGTTTGCCCTAGAGACGCCTGACGCGCACTGTACATCTGCGCCAGCAACCTAAACAAAGACCGTCTTGAGAATATTTTGGCTGCATAAAACAAAGCGGAGGCTGGAACAGCAATTCTTTGGCAACCCAATTCTGGCATGCCTCCCGTCGAACACTTTTACATGTTGCCGTAGTTACTCTAGGAATATTAACGTCACTGTTCAGCTCGACAGCATATCATATCTAAGGAAACAGTAGCACTACACCACAAGCAGCTGTACAAGAAGTGCAAACGAGCATTTGTGTATGACAAGAGGACCACGACTACTTTCGGGCGGACCGAATAGACCAGGAAAGGGAAAAACTACATCGGCGGGTACACTATGCGGAGTACGCACACCTTCTGGTTCCTGACAATGTTCTCAGATGGACAACGAAGGACGTACTGAGCCGCCGGAGTAGGTGAAAGCGGCAATCCACGATGCTGAGCGTATCGTACCACAAAGCAGCGTCCGAACGCGGTGAAGTACACCTGCTGGCTGTCAGTAGTCATTAGTGTCCCGCTGGACATACCACATTACAGGCAGATCACGTCCGGAACCTGGCAAAGATGCTGCTTAACAAGAATGTTGTGCTACGGGTTCACTGCTATACACATTACTTCAAAAATAGCAAGGCAGCCGTTGAGTATGTGCTGAAGAAGCAAGTTCACCTTAAAAAAACAGACACCCTAATGACCGCGACACAAACTGGACTATAGGTGTTTGTCTTTTTACTTCATATTGTATACTGCAGACCACGGATGCGACACACGGATGCTTGCAATGACCCACTCAGCTAAGTTACGGCAATACGTGCCTGTTAACGTGCGTGTTAGCGCTCGGAAGTACACCGGGGCTGTTACGCTCAGATCGTGACAAACAGACAAACGAAATGTGCTGAAAGAATATTAGTGGCGTTCAATCTGACGCCTGGCGATTCGTCAATTCGTTCGACATCTGCAAGCGCACACTCGCCACAGCGACGTTTTCGGGGCCGACGACGTGCCAGTCACCTTATGCATCAAGAGGCGACGCTCTCCGTTGTCCCAAAGATTGGAACCTTGGCCATTTGAGCTATGTGAATACCACTGTGTTAGGGAGTTGCTCTCGAGTGCGTGCATGTACAATGTGAATATATGTTGCTTGAATTATTGTCGCTTGAAGCGTGCGGGTGATGTGGCACCAGTGCAACTATTTCTCTTGTGCCCTCTGCGTTCATGTCCCACCAGGTTGCTTGTCCCGAAACTTCTTCGGTGGGGTGATAAATCAGTGGCGGGCACTCCGTCGCCATCCTCATCATCATTACCAACAGCAGGATCGGTGTGTGCGCTACCAGGTAGCCTACATCATTTGACTGTTGAAGAGGGTGCGGAGCATTGGCGAGGAGGAAGAGGGGATCCAGACATGTTGCCGCTCGCGAACCGCCAGGCCGTCGTGCGCAGACAGTACCCTGAGTGCGCCAGAGCCACTACCAGCGAGTACCAGCACTACCAGGCGCTGGAACTCCGCAGGGAGCTGGACGGCCTCAGGGACCATGGTCGGCGGTCCGGCGGGGGGTGTGGAGGAGTAATTCTGCTTCCATATGCGGACGTGTGCGCGCCGCCTGCTGCAGCGGCGGGGGTTGCGCCGATCTCTCCTGCTCTGTCTCGCACGGCGTAGTCTGTGGTGGATGGTCGTCCGGAGCACATCTTGCATCTTCGCTTGACAGCTCCATCTGCATCACCGGCAAGTGACATCGCGACGCTAATTAAGTCGACCTTTAACCCCAACGACATCGGGGTCGGCCCGGTTGCATTCCGGCCCTCTCCAAGGTGGAAGGTTACCTACACAATTTGGAGCGGACTATTAAACAACGCCTGTCACCCGTTCTGCACTAAAACTCAGAAAGACTATTAGGCGACTGCCTCAGATTAAGATTTCGGGTGTGGATTCGGCTATTGTTCCGGCCATTCTACTAAGCCACATTAATGCTCAAAACGACCTAAACATCTCATCGGAGGAATTTCACCACCGCACGTTGTTTACCGAAAGGTTTGGGACAAAAGCACATATTGTGGAAATGTCGCCGCGAGTGTTCTCCATCCTTAAAAAAAGCGGCCGCGAGTGTTCTCCATCCTTAAAAAAAAGCGGAAGCTGCACATTGGCTGGACCTCATGTGTACTCATCGAGAACCTCTACGTGCCAATGTGTTTTAAGTGTTCAACACTTGGTCATGCCACTGTGCGGTGTGAGGCTAGCCATGCCACCTGCAAGAACTGCGCGGGGGAGCACGACACATCGATACGAACGCACGCGGAGCACGCAAATTATGTATGCCACGACTGTCGCAGGTGGCGAAGACCACACAACTACTACTTGGGTGCGAGCACGTGCACCTCCGTCTCCGCATGGGTGACCAGACTAAGGGCACGTACGGATTACGGGGAGGATGCGGGGAACAACCGCATGTCCCCTTGACCTAGTTGTAGTGCTGTAATTGCCACCGATGTCGCTTGAAGGTTTCAAATTTATACAAGCTAATCTGGACCATACAAGGGCAGCCAGTTCTAACTTAATTGACTTTCTACAGAATCAGGTTATCGGTATCGTTGGAGATCCCTATGTCCGCTCCGGCAAATTACCGGGTCTGGCCCATACAATTTCGCAGTTTGCCCACCCAACCAATCCAGAGGTCCTGCTCCTCACTCAGTCTATTCCTTTTGACCCTTTCCTCGTACTGGTTTCGCAGTACGTTGTTGCCACAAAATTTTCTTCGCGGTCGTTATCGTTTTTGCTAGTCGCCGTCTATGCCGCTCCTTCGATACGGTTTGCAGAAGTTATCGGACCGTGTGACCAGCTGTTATTGAGGAATATTTCCCCATTCGTGATAATAGCTGCGGATTTCAACGCCAAAAGTTCACGATGGGGGGCGTGAGGGCAGATGATCGCGGAGATCAGTTAATGCAGTTTCTTATGGCCCACGACTTAGACTTGCTTAACGACCCCGCCCCCAACCCATCTTTCTCGACGGACTACTCCGAAGCATGAATAGCCGTGACAATTTTCGCTTGGAGAAATTTCTCCACGGCCTGGAAATTTGTGACACTCCTACCCTATCATATCACCGATATATACTGTTTTCAGTCCGTTCTAGCCGGTTACCAACCTGTAGGCGGTTGACACGGGCCGGGCGTTCTCGGGTGTCGGCTTTGTTGGCCGCCACCCGATGGTTTCGACAGGTGTCCAATTGTCACTTGGAAGACCCGCAATCTTTGGATTTTGTGGTAGACCACTTTTACTATACTTTAGAGAATGCGAGGTCGGCGACCATGCAACAGTCCGAGTGTATCCGCAGGCTAAGCCGTGGGGGTCGGACGAGATAGCTCGGCAAAGGTCCTGGCTGAGGGCCTTGCGCCGTCGCTTCAAGCGCACGAGTGACCCGGCGGAACAATTGACTTGTCGTGACATCTATTATTCGGCCCTCCAGAAATACAAATTCGCTATAGCGAAAGCAAAGGATGCGTCCATGAGAAAGTTCTGCACCGAAAACTCTAAAAAATTCCTATATGGTGACCCTTTTAAATTGGCTTTCAGGAAATTTCGTGCCCCGGTTATTCTTCCTCCCATACAAAATTTTGATGGGTCATTCACTCCATCTCAGTTGCAGTTGGCTCAGCAATTACTGCTGGCGCAGATTAAAGCGGACGACCCCTTCACGGACGGCCCTCTTCACTCCCCAGTGCGCCGGTTGGCAGAGGCGCCTTATCTCACGGGGGTTAATGACGGGCCGTTTACGGCTACTGAGGTCGCAACGGCTTTTCAGGGCCTCAACATGAGTTCTGACCCTGGTCTTGGTTACTTATCGCCCGAGCTGGTGCAGTCGTTCTATGCGGCTCACCCGCAGTTTTTTCTATTCGTATTCAACACCGCGCTCAGATTAGGCCACTTCCCTACAGCTTGGAAATTCGCTAAAGTTTTCTTTCGCACTAAATTAGGCCGCCCTCCCGAGAATCCAAATTCTTATCGGCCGATATGTATGCTGTCCGTGTTCGGGAAATTGCTTGAGAAACTCCTCTTGTCTCGCCTTTATTTCTTTCTTGCTCAAAGGACTGCTGCCTCCCGCACAATTCGGTTTTATGCACAATAAAAGCACTAGATTGGCACTGCATCATCTAAAAGAAATCTTACGTTCACGGCGTCAAAATTTCCTTCATTCCATACTAATCTCCCTCGATTTCCAGGGAGCATTCGACTCTGCCTGGCATCCGATGGTACTAAATTTTCTCCAGCAAAATTCCTGCCCCCGGAAATTTGTCTAGCTTGCTCCGCTCTTTTCTTAGTCACTGGGTCGTGGCGTTTAAGTCGAGAGAAGGGGAGGTCTCTGCACCGCAGTCCATTGGCAGTCCGCAGGGGTCTCCTCTGAGCCCCCTGCTGTGGAACATTGTCCTCCCCGGGCTGCTGGATACACAGCCACCGACGGGGGTGCACATGCAAGCGTACGCCGATGATACTATTTTGGTAGTTTCGGGGAAGCAGCGGCGGGAATTGGAAAGTCAAGCGGAGCTAGCTTTGACCGTGGTGTGTGCCTGGGCAGGCTCGGCCAAGGTTCGGCTCAGTCAGTGTTCCTACATGCTATTTCCTAATGGCCGTATCAGCATGGCCCGCCGCCTCCCCACAATTCGATTAGCCAGCACAATCCTAACTCGTGTAAAAGAAATGAAGCTACTCGGAGTAATTATAGACCAATGGTTCATTTGCATGCCCCACGTAAATTATTTGAAGTTTAAATTGAATATTACAGTACCCAAATTGTTCACTTTCATCCACATGCAGTACCACCGTCCACCCACTAGCCTGAAACAACTATATACTCAAATTGTGCAACCGGTAATTAAGTACGCCTCCCCAGCATGGTGGCCCGAAGCCCCTACCACCTATCTAAAAAATAGTTTAAAGTCGGTTCAACGCCTTCCGTTGCTGGCGTTGACTGAGGCGGTGCGGACGACTAGGATGGAGGCTTTAAATGCGCTCACTGGTATACCCCAGATCTGTGAAACGCTGACGGCCCTGCGCGTGCAGTTTCCCGTTTTGACCTGCGCAGATATGCCGTTCGGTCAACTACACATTCGCGCACAGGATGTGGAGAAGCCTTTTGATTTGTGGCGCCTACACCCAGAGGACAGGAGTGTATGCTCGTTTAGCCGGCTGTCTTCCCAGCAAGCGTTGCAGGCTGCGCGCCGCCCCGGTTTGCACGTGTATACAAGAAAACTAAAACTAAACCCTTTAACAAAAACCTTGCCTTGCGCTATAAGAACTATCGTAATGTTCTTAACACATTAAGACAGGCTTAAGACAGGCCAAGAAACGGTTCTACGAAAACGCCTTTTTACAAGCTGAATATGATTCGAAGAAACAGTGGAAGCTTTTCAACGATTTCTTAAACAGATCTAAACACTCTCCGATATCTAAAATCAAGTTCAATGACACCGTGTATTACCAGCCCGTTGACATCCGATATCTAAAATCAAGTTCAATGAAACCTTGTATTACCAGCCCGTTGACATTGCCAACGCCTTCTGTGATCATTTTTCCTCACCCATCAACATGGGACAAATCACTGGCATCCAGGAAAATTTGCGCCTCACCCCCCAGTCATTCTATCTTTTTCCTGCCACCGCAGGAGAGGTATACCTGGCAATTTCGCATCTTAAAAATACCAGCCCAGGTTTAGATCGTATTTCTATGCGCCATTTGAAAGCAGCTGCTCGATTAATTTCTGTTCCGATATGTAAACGTTATCTTCTCCTCTGGGTCATTCCCCAAACAGTTGAAGCAATCTAAGATTATCTCCGTATTCAAGAAAGGTGACAGAGAAGTTATGGCTAATTATAGGCCGATCTCTCTTCTTTCTTCTCTTAGCCAAATAATCGAAAAATTGTTTGTCAATAGATTAAACAGCTATTTAAACAAATTCGGCTTATTGAAGCCTTGTCAATACGGATTTCGCGAAGGAGGCTCTACTAACTTGGCACTGATTTCTTTATTAGATGATATCAAACAATCAAAAGATAATTCTCAGCTCGTTGGCTCTGTTTTCTTAGATTTTACGAAAGCCCTCGATACAATGAATCACAAAATCTTATTCAGTAAGCTCGAAGCCTACGGCATAACTGGTCCGTCACTAACATTCTTGAAAAGCTATTTGCTTGATAGGGAATATGTCGTATATATAGCAGATACATTTTCTGAAACTAAAGTTAGTAACACAGGTGTGCCCCAAGGGTCAATTTTGGGTCACCTGCTCTTTCTGATTTATATAAATGACCTTCGTGACACCCTGCGGTCATCTCTTGTGTCTTATATGGGGATGACACCACTATCTCAACATCGGACAAGTGTATATTCTCTTTAACATCTAAACTTAATATAGCTCTCTGTAATGTCGTAGATTGGTGTAAAAAGAACCAATTGGTAATTAATACTATCAAATCTAAATTCAAGATTTTCAATTAAAGTCAGAGGCCGTAACCCAGCTTCCCTTGTTAACACAAGGTGAAAATTCTATTCCTGCTTGTGATTCTGCAACATTTCTAGGTATACGTCTTCCTTAAGTTTCATCTTCATATCAACGACCTTAAAAAAACCACTGCATTTGGCATGAGTGCGCTCATTAATGCCCGGAATTCTTTTCCTCTTCCGCACTGCTAGCATTTTATTTCTCATTTGTATAGTCACATTAACTATGGCATCATCGCGTGGGGAAACACTTATCAATGTCACTTAAAATCGGTACAGCACATTCAGAACCAAGCGATACGTATTTTTACCACCAGCCATTTTAGCGCTGATATTCCGTTACTACGTAACCGGTTAGGTATCTTATCCATTGATCACTTATTTAAGTACAATCTTGCAATCATGTTATTTAAGCTTTTGAACAATCAACTCCCTTTTCAGTTCATAGACGTTCATTATCTACGCAATGTAAACACCACAAGGTTTTCCTCCCGTAATATTTTTTTACTACCGATGGTTCATTCAAATTACGGGAAAAAAGTACCCACTTCACCGCTATTCAACTCCGGAACAGCCGGCCCCTTACTATAAAATCATCAATGTCATTACTTGTATTTAAAACAGCACTCAAGGTATTTCTTTTATGGTGCAATTAGATGTATTCATTTTATTTTCACTGGTGTTTTTGCTCAATCTTTTTCCCGTGGTGTATAATAAAAAGAAGTGTACACATTCAATGTCCTTTACTGAATGGAGAGGATGTTTTGTAGTAGTTGTTGGTTTGGTAATAGGTATTGCAAATCCACTTGATAGACTTGTCCAATTAACTTGTTGAAATCGCTAATGTTTCAAGTGTTGCATTTATTTCCGTAATTATTTAAAAATAACGATTTCTGTTCGCTGCGTTTACATGCTTCCTTAGTAATGAACTACCGAGGGTCCCGTTTCCGCCTGATGGCTTTGGGACCATCTTCTGTATATGCGCATGTATGTATATTTTTTGTGAATTGAAAAACCTTTGAATTGAATTGAATTTGTCACAGCAGCATGTGGAGGTCCTTTGAATCATAACCTTCCACCAGGACGTGGGACACCTACCACCATTTCCACGCAATCTTCTGCGCCGCTTCAAGGACTTTGAACGGCTGTTCACGCCGGGACTGCACTACGTCAAGAACTACATACAGTCAAGGTACAGGCGTCAGTCACGCCCAAGCCACTGAAGTTGTGCAAATTTGCACTTGCATTAGATAAACCAGCACGCCCAAGCCACTGAAGTTGTGACAAATTTGTACTTGTATTACATAAAGCAGTAGCTAAAGAAATTGAAAAACGTCTCCAAGCTGATGTGATTGAGCGCATATCCTTGGGAGCAGATCGAATAGAAACTGCTATTATTTCTCTGCATTTGTAGAATCAACAACCACCATTGCACACACCTGTCACATGGGGATCCAGTCGCAACTGAGTAGCTCTTGTCAGCAGGCCACAATATCGTCGCACCGCATCATCTACGACAAACCAATCCTGCACAGCCGGAGCCTGAATCCGTGGGAGCATGGTGACGCTGAGTATAGTCTGCGATTCCCATGCGTACAACGAAGACGCTCTGGTGTGTGGACGTCCATCAAATTGAATTCCACTTTCCACGTGCCTCTCTTGGACCTGAGTGCGTCCGCCAGGGGCACCATTACTTCTTTTCCCAAGCTCACAGAGGCTACTGCCACTTTTCGAATGCTGCTGTTACGGGTCAAAGAGGCGATAAATATGGACCAGCAGGTAAAGTGTTTTTTTCTTGCTAAGAAGACGGTCGCAACTTAACTCTTGCAAACGCAATTCTTCTATTCTTGTCTTCAACTCTACGTGGTCCGCAATAAAGTTGAACCGGGGTTTTCTGACATGCGATGTCATGATTAGACAGAGAGATGTTATATGAATGCACGACGACAGCTTAATGTTTAAAGCCCCATTCGTACAGCAGCAAAGATTCGAAAGCGCCTCGGACTTCAGAACATCGGAGGAGGTGACGTGCACCTGATTCGAGAGGGAATCAAGGTGCTCCATGCAATTTCCCTTCCCGAATAACTTCACCCAAATAATATTTGGAAGGAAAGTCACTATTGACTTCCACGGTGCTACCGTTTGAAGACAACGCCACGAAAAATGCGCTCCACGTGTGGTATTTTTGTGTTTGTCCGCTTTGAAAACGTACCTTTGCTGTCCGCTTCGTCATGAAGTACTTCCGGTTAAGCACTGGGCCTTGATAACACCGTAACTGTTCTTGCAAACGGATGTTAAACGACTGAAACTTTATCAAACAATCTTTTATTTTTGTGTTTATTTGAATGTATTTTGAAAATGTAAGCGCGAAGAGAGTTTTTTCTGTGACGAAGTTATGTTTTTCGTAGGGGGACGAATATCCAAAAATGGCAGCTGCAGCTAGCTGTTTCTTGTGACAATAAGTGGCAACGCTACGGCTAACAAAATTTTTTGCGCATGGCGCCGGTTTTGAGGTCGGTGAAAATGACCGTTCATTACTCCTATATAAAAAAACTCAGCAAACTTGTTAGCTCGCAGACGATCCTTCAAGTCATTGCTTAGGAAAGATAGCGCAACGAAAGTACGAACCAGAGATCTCGGCCCAGGAAAGATACTGATTAATTTTATGGAAGCTTATCCCTACATGGCAAAAGCGTCAGTGTCGCTGACGAATAATCTCACACTGGCTAAGAAGAGAAAGTTGTGGGCAGAACTCGCAGGGGTTCTAAACGAAGAAGCGCCGGCGATATAAACCTTTTCAGCCTGGCGAAGCCATTGGAGGCACTTTACCATCCGAGTGCGGAACGACGCCGTAGGCGCAGCTTTTTCTGCTAAAGTTAACACGAGTTGAAATATGGGAGCAATGCACGATAACTCCGTATTTTCTTTTCAGGGACAGCGGCAATGGTGCCCTCCCTGACGTCCGAGGAAGGATCTGCTCCTTGTTGAGGAAGGCTTCTGTCAACGGCTGCACTCACCCATTCAACACCGGAGAAGCTGTCTAGTGTTTGATGATGCGTGGTCTTCAACGCTTGTGTCTAACAATGCGTGTGTTACATAAAATGTATAAACCTTCTACACAGTCACCATAAAGACTACACACTTTGGTACCTACGGGATGACACACACGCACATCATACAAACGTATGCAGAAACACATTAGGGGAGGCAACGAACGTTTTAGTGAAATGATTATGGTAAAGAGCTTGAGCGAAGACAGCAAACAACATTGGCGCTGAAATACACGACGCGTGACGGCGAAAGGTTGTACAAAACTGTACTTTCAGAATTTACAAGCCCCGATTTTCAGTTGGATGGCATTCATGGAACTGTAAAAAGATGGAGCCGTGCTACACAATAGAGCTGGCTTTTAGTTATCCTCAGTACGATAAGGCTTGGGCGCAACATGGTACGCAGATTAGTGGAGTGACAGAAAAAAGAAAAAAGGCACAGTTGCAATCTTAATAAAAATAAACATGCCATTTTGGCTCAGTGGTGAGATCAGTGCTCTAGTCAGGATGAAGTTTTGTGCTTTGTTTATGCTCATGGCAGTTGCATTTCTTTGCAGGTCAACGGCAAATATGCTCTTGTGTTTCGCTTTTTCATGCATGCGACAAAACATCAGGTCGTCTAAATAAATCCGTGGTCTTCCACTGCGACCCGCGTCTTACTATGCTGCTTCATTATGTAAAGTATATTTAAATACAGTCAAACCGACCTATACCCGCAGTTGTGAACTGTACACGGCCGCTTTTCTTAGAAAGCCGTAAAGCGAGCATGCCAGTGTGTTTGTTGTTTCGCGAATATTAAAGATCCCTTTCAGATGGTTAAAATCAATCCGGAAGCCTCCACTCCGGCGCCCCTCATCCCCTGTGTAGAGCCGGTGCATTAAAGCACCATAATCAGTCAATAAAAGCAATATACTGCGTAGAGAAATGAAATGTAGCCGCGCCAACTCTGGTATATGCCATATCCCCAAAACAACCGCTTATTACAATTTAATTACTTCTTATTATTAGTTATAATGGTTGACTGTGCCAGCCTCAGACAACTTCAGCTACATATATGGCGGTATACCTAAGAGCAGGGCTATGGTTCAGATTATGAGCAAGACATTTTTTTTTCATGAAAGAATTTGCTGATGCCGGGTCTTCTGCATTTGTAACTGAACAGCCAGATGAACTGGATCCTCCGGGCGTGTGCTAACCACTGAGAAAGGAATATTGCCGCTGCAGTTACATTGAACGATCATATCATTTTACTGGGAAAAAATGATTAGGAACAACGATGGAGGGGCTTCCTCCTTATCGTGAAGGTGTTGGTGTGCCCTTTGTGCTGTGTTGAGGGTATCTGGGCTGGAACTACTTTGTCGTAGCAACTGCGGAGGTGCAGTACCGGTTTCTTAAATGGTGGATAAAACCATTAGGTGATATTACAAAATTCGGTTTTAATGCAGAACCCGGGTATTATTATTGCTCATGGCAAAGTATTTTCGGTGGCGCTTTGATGTAGTTGTGTTAGACGGGTGCAAGATCAACAAGTGTCCACATCCGTGACCTTCAGTCAAGTAACACTACGTGGATAAAGCGTACTCAGAACTAATTACTGGCACTGGACACTTTTCTGAAACAGTGTAATAGTGTGCAAGGAGTCGCATGGTAACAGGAGGTACGAAATGTGGTTCTGGAGTAACATGGATACGTCGCCTCGTATCTTACGACGTTTGGAAATGAGCAAAATAGTCAGCAAAAATGAGAGCACAGAGAGTTACTTCTCGGCAATTGGAAGCCCCAAAGCACACCTGTCACAAGGCCACCGTCCAAACGAGCGCGGGAGGACGGGCTGCTGCAGACGCTGGTTGGGGACTACTACCGGAATGCTGCAGCAGTCGAAGTGCAGCAAACCATGTAGGCTGAAATGTTGGCCAACAGCGTGTAGGTGCGTGTTTTTGACAGCGATTTTCTCGTCCCCGACAGATACGAAGCAGGTATACATTTTCAGCAATTTTTCCACTTGAAGGGAACTATGCACAAAAGCGAAATCACATCATTACTACACAACCTGGCGCCATCTCTCGGTTCGGGCCACTCCGGGCAAGCTCCCAAGAAAATTCTGGAAAACGTTCGAAAAAGAGTGAATGTGTAGCTTTACGTGTCCTTATAGGTCAGTTTAACCCATCAGGAACGCTCGGTTATCGAAGACCGCGCCGAAATCGGACAGAAAATAAGGGAATTTGAGAAGAAAACATCCGATGCCACGCTGAAACTAATCCGGATCTGAAGTGGGCAAATTTCATAATTCCGGCCTCAATCATCTAGTTATAAGAACTAAAAGAAGGCTAAAATTGAAGCGAAAAGGAAAATGCAATCTGTTTTGACCTGTGAGGCGGCAAGATCAAGAAAAAGGAATATTCTTACGAGTGGTGTAAATACTGTTTCCCGCTGGCTCCACCCTTCCGAAAGTAGTTTGCCAGCAAACCAAATTGGGCGTAACTTTTGAACGGCTGGCTCGATTTTCGTCAAATTTGTGGCATATGAACCACAAAATTACGGAGATAGCGCTAGGAAAAAGCGTAGAAACCGCAGAAGGAAGAAAAGCAAAAAAAAAACACCGGACACCACAAGGTTGAAAACCTGGGCTACAGTGTTGCCAGACCTTCAAAAGAAAATCTGCTAAATTTTGCAGAAAAGTGGGTTTTTGCCTCAGATTGCGAGAATCACTTGGTTAGAAGGAGAAAAAATCTGAGCATAACGGAAGGACAACATATGATTCTGGAGAAATCTCAAGAACACTAGGGGGAAAAAGTATGCACCACACCAAAAAAAAGTGGCTAAACCCCACACGTCGAGGGACGACTCCAGGGGCGTAGAGCCAAGAACAACGCCCGATCATAAAACAAGGACCAAGGGATCAACAGCTACGTCCAAACCAGGGCAGAGTACATGCTAACAAGTAAGACTTGAACAACTGAGGAAGGAAAAGAAGAAACAGAAGACAAAGAATGGCACCAAAGAGCACACCCACGGAGGACAGGAAGACGACGAGACTTTACAAACCAGGAAGGACATGCACAGCAACTCCTGGTGTCCAGGGCTGAGACAGCAAGGTCGTCCCATGGTCTCCTGGACTGAGGAGCCACTCCCACATTACCAGGCTCACAATAAAGTTTTTCCTCCTCCTCCTTGGTTTGAAGACGAAGAGGATAAAGGGAAACAGAAGAAGGAAGAGAGACCAAAGGAAGTAGCTACAAAGGACTCTTGGGACGAATCAACAGAAGAGGAACAAGAAGAACAAGGTCACAGAGGAGCGCAGGAACCTTTCAGAAGACAACCAAGAGAGGCCGAAGGCACCGAGACAAACAAAGAAGTTCAGAAAGAGAAACTAGAAAGGCAGTCGTCCTTTAGGAAACTTTCACGTGCCGACAAGGCAACCACAAAGGCCCTCGTTCAAATTGCAAGTATGTTAGGGGACAACGACAAGCTGCAAGAACAGGTAGATGTCATCCTAACCGAGCAGGTTAGACTTAAGAGCATCATTATGGGTCAACGGGAGGAACTGGCCTACCAAAGAGGACGAATTAGCAAACTCGAAAAACAGTACGAAAGCAAGAGAGAGCAAGACACTCCCCAAAACAAACCAGACAAACCCGAAGAGAGGAACCCAACCTACGTCCTCGTTGTGTCCTCAGGGACAATGGGCAAACAAGAGGTGGCATCGTTAATCAAAAAGAGCATCCATCCACCTGACCTTGGTCTCCGAGACGCTACAATCAAGCCTGGGAGGGAAGGCGGGATCATCACCATCACATCGAAGCAAGGCTCAGCGAAGATTAAGACGCACCTCCAAGGAAAAACAAAGGACCTTCAAATCAAGAGACCTCAGGAAAATAGATACCCAATAAAGGTGATTGGAATTTACGAAGAGGAAGCAGGAACGATCGCGCAAACGATTATTGAACAAAACAACTTACGTTGCACTACTAGAGATATCGAGTTCAAGAAAATCTGGAAAGGAAGACAAGGAACAACAGCAATTTTGGCATTTAACAAAGAGGGACACCAGGCGCTGAACAACAGGTCACACCTGTACATCGGATGGAGCAGATGCCGAGTTTTTGATCATTTCTTCTTACCGCGAATTCTTCTTTCCCCCGAACTATATCTGTGGCGAAGGAGGAGTTCCATAAAAGTCGCTTTTCCGCGCTTTCAGAAAAGAAAAACCGGCGTGCGTTGTTTGCATTCCTGCGCAACCGTAAAAGTACTGGTAATCCAAGTACAGTTGTTTCAGTTGTAGAGAAGCCGGAGGTAATTTTAGATTACCTCGAACAGATCTCTAGGGAATTACAAAAAAGGTTTACTGCAACCCTTCCTTCTATTACACTTGAAATAGACCCAGGTTCAGACTTTTCCGCGGTAACGATGGAAGAGATGTCTGATGGCATCATGCGTCTCCCGGCCTCCTCTTCAGGGCCCGATGGTATCTCTACCGCCTGCATAAAGCTCCTCTTTCATGAATGACCTGAGGATCTGTTAAATATCGTCAATACTTCCTTAGAAAAATCATGGATCCCCGCAGATTGGAAAATTGCGAAAATTGTTACTCTGCTAAAAAACCCCAGTCTAGGAACTATTCCGGACAACATTCCTCCAATCGCTCTGACTAGCAACTTGGTCAAGTTGGTGGAGAGAAGTTTACATGGACTTTTACTCCGCTTCCTCTCTAAGGAAAACATCCTTAGTCCTCATCAAATCGGCTTCCGCCTAGGCTGCTCTATTTGGTGAGCTCACGTTGACTCGGAGAGCAGAATACAATTTTCCCGCAGAAGTAAGCAAGTTCGCGCGCTGGTCACACTGGACGTGGCCAAAGCATATGACAGCGTGGAGTATAGCATCCTGATTGCCAAACTCAAGGATCGTGGTCTTCCCAAATACATCATATCCTGGATACAACAATTTTTAATCGGTCGTCAATTTTTTTGTTCCCAAAATGATTTTAACTCATCGACTCGACAGCAAACAAGGGGCGTTCCGCAAGGATCGGTTCTTTCCCCTATTCTTTTTAATATATTGCTGAGTTCCGTTCCAATCAATCAGACAGTTTGCTATTATGTACATGCTGATGACTTAGCCTTCTTTTCTGCTGTGCGGAATATTCACGATCTATATGAATAATTACAGGCATATCTGGGTTCTATCGAGAGGTGGATTACAGGCTTGAATTTGTTCATTAACATCGCTAAATGCGCGGTCCTGGTGTTTCCGTTATCCACTCATGTTAACCTTTGAGTTATCGCGAGACGAACATTCCTCAGGTGATTGCTCTGAAGTACTTGGGTGTTACTTATGACAGTACGCTTGATTGGCGCCCGCACATAAACCACATTTCGACAAAAGGGGAAAGAGCTCTAGCATTGTTGCGTAGAGTTAGCAACAGAAAAATTGGCATGCGGAGGGGCACCCTACTCTTTATATACGGTGGTTACGTAAGACCCATTTTAGAATTTGGGTGGGTCCTCTTTTCGAGCGCAGCAGCGTACAAACTCCATTCTCCTATTCTTTTGGAGCGACGAGCACTGAGATTGTGCCTCGGCCTTCCGCGATATGTGGCAAACAACATTCTGTATTTAGAGGCCCGCTCGCCGTGTCTAGAGTCTCGATTTAAACTTTTAACAGTGCGGACTATGATGGGAATCTTCGAGTCTCCTCTGAGAAAACCTTTGTCATTGATGGTGGCTCAGCCAGCATTGTTTTTTAACTATTCATGGCCTCGGTACAATCGTCCTCAATGTGTGTATGCCGAAAGCTTGCTTTCGCCGCTCAACATCAGTCTTCCGGAAATTCTTCCAATGTTGCCTGAACTCGTACCTGCTCCTATGTCGCTCAATAACGTATTCCCCCATAACGCCAAACTGCTATCCACACGGATGCTAATGGGTTTGCTGGATGAGCATCTGGGGAACTTGCACTCACATGTGGTTGTGGCAACAGATGCATCGCAACGTGCGGAGAGGGCGGGCGTGGGAATTTTCCCCCACATCTTAATTGGTCAGTTTCTTATCGTTTACCTGGTTTTACTCCTATATTCGTAGCTGAGTTTTTTGCAATAGTTATGGCCTTAAAGAAATTACCTCCTCAATATTTAAATGTTTCTATTATTTCTGATTCCCTGACCGTTTGTACCGCGCTAACTCCAAAAAATTCATTACTTATCTGTACCTTCAGCCGCCTTGTGCCTCCCCATTTACGCGACATCCGGCTCATCTGGGTCCCAGGGCACAGGGGCCTATGGCTAAATGAAACAGCTGACTCTTTGGCCGGTTCAGCTTTAGATGGCCCTACGGTGGACCTCCGCCCTACCCCATTTCTCCTGGCGCGAGCAAGGTTCTGCAGATATGTACATCTAGGGATGACACAAGAACGTACGATCACAGCCTTAGATGACCATTCCCATCTTGCTCACACTTGGAATGCGAGATTTTGCGAGTCACGCCAGTCACTTTAACCAGCATCAGATGCAGAATACTGCAGCTTAATTTTTATTTGCATAGCGCTGGTCTCACCTCTTCCGGTCTTTGTGCTGCTTGCGGTGAAATTGAAACAAACACTATTTCCTGTACTGCCGCGGTTTTTCTTTCATTCGAAAACAGTATCTAGCCGCACCAATTTAACGTATTGGCTTTCCTCTGTCGATGCCGGTGCTCCTTTCGTTCGGGGCCAAATCCCTGGGGTTTTGTCATAGAGGGATTATTGCGGCCATTCACGCGTACATATCAGAGACCAGACGCATGTCCTGCTACCCCGATCAAAATTTATTAGCCTTTTTTTCCCAAAAATCACATCATTCACTGATTCTTCTTTGGATCTAATATATAATTCGGTAACCGTTTCCCCAATTCCTACAGGCTGATTATATAGGGCCATGAGGTAGGCGCTTTAGCCACAAAAAGCCACCCCGTTCTTGGCCAATCCCCCACGTGGGTTTGTGCCACTACAACAGGAACAACAACAAATTCAGCCAGCGCAGCTACAGCCGAGTCTGGTGAGCTTTGCGCGAGCGCACCTTCGCAGCCTCGACCGGTCATCCCTCAGGTAACGCAGGGAACCTGCTTCGCCGTACTCCCGAAGCTCCAATACCGACGTTCTAGGGCCACCGACGCGACTGGCAAGGGTTTCGGTACCAATACGATTCTAGCATCCACTCGAACGCTACCTTACCACGCATCGAGAAGTTCAAGTACCTGCTCTCGTACTTGACCGCTCCAGCCAAGGATGCGATCAATGGCATAAGGCTGGCCATCAACTACGACTTTACCGTCAAGGTCACCACCAACCGATTTGGGCGGAAGGATCTCCTCAATGACGACCACCTAGACAAATTGCTCGCCCTCCAGCCGGTGGAGTCTTCTCCCGAAACTAACAAAGTGCGGGTCCTCTACTACAGTCACGTTTCGCATAAACGCGTTGGAGGGCCTGGGGATCTGTCCGGACCACTACTCCGTGGTGGTCCACCGCGTTCTGCTTGCCGCATGAACTGGGCTTCCTGTACCTACAAATTCTGAAAAAGGCGCAGCAAGACGCATACGAGGTAAGTGATCCTGGATTTTCTTCGCGTCCCGGTGGAAATTCGAGTAGAGCGAGTTCGATCTTTCCGTTCCACCAACGCGCCGCGGCTAGGGGAGCCAATAGTCACGACCTCCGCGAATCAATCCTCAAACGGCGATGACTCTCGGCGCCCAGTGTCCGTTTGCAGGGCGGCCCAGGTGTTATCTTTGCAGCGTTCAGGACCATGTCCTCGCCCAATACGCAGCAGCAATCACGCTTGAGAAGAAGCGAAAGCGTTTTCAGACAGACAAGTGCTGTCGTAGGTGTGGCGAATTTAACCATCTCGCGCGACACTGCAGAACAGCCAAACGTCTCGTCTGCGGCCACTGTTCACGTCGGCACCTCACGTCGTTGTGCGACATCCAGCTCCCTGCGGGAAGGTTCTACCCTAGCAGCAGAAGACCAGATCACAGCCGCAGCGACAAGGCGACACAGCCGCAGCGACAAAGATCCAACGCAGTCACGTCCGCTTCGACAAGTACTGCAGGATACACGCCAGTACTTCTGCAGGAAGCCGTTCATGGGGCATCGGCACAAGCCACCAGCTGCTCGGTCGGTTTTTGTTGGACTCTTGCAGGCAGCGGACCTTCATACGACGCGATGTGCCACGAGCACTTACTTGTCCTGTCACCGGCGTCAAACGTCTAACGCTTGCCACGTTCGGAGACACTCGCCCGAGACACCTGTTACGTGCAACAATCTGACGCTTAAAAGACAGCATCATGACCAGCACATCAAAATCGAGGCCCTCGATGTCCCCAATATCTGCACCGACGCACGTCCGCCGATCAGCAAAGAAATCGTTCATGCATGGCCGCTAAGTGTCAAGTTGCTGCTGATGTCCGACTGACGCCCACGCTTCAGGAGCATCACGTTAGCCTGTTGATCCGGTAGGACACCTATTGGAATGTTGTAACAGGAAACGTTTCCAGAATCTACCCCACTCTGATGGCTGTCGATATATTTCTGGGCTGGACTGTTCAAGGCGCTCAGTTCGACAACACAACGCCGTGGACTGCTCATTCGAGCACGCTCTTTTTATCTAGGCGAATCCCCCCCCGAAGACGCTGCCACAAACGTTGATCCATCGTCCATGCGCCCCCCGGAAGCGATTGGAAATGGGGCAGTAAGGCAAACTTCATGTTCAACGACGCCGCCGTCCACCCG
Source organism: Haemaphysalis longicornis (assembly GCF_048455015.1). NCBI lineage: Eukaryota > Metazoa > Arthropoda > Arachnida > Ixodida > Ixodidae > Haemaphysalis > Haemaphysalis longicornis. The sequence continues at coordinate 236,197 of NW_027526411.1, read as the reverse complement.
TTCGAACTTGGTGATCGCAAAGTAAACAACCGGAATCAAGCGCCCGTTATCAATGAAGAGCCAGGACGTGACGTCTCCAACCTTTCGTCTTTTCGAGACCATTCTAAGCCTGCTTTCAGGCTGCGAGAAATGCAGTGGAAACGCTCAGACAACAGCCTCGTCCTGAGCGCGGACGTCACCACCTTTGTATATGAAAAGCATGGGACGGATAGCGCAAGCCGTACTCGCTCGAACCAGCCCATTTATGGCGAAGCAAAGGCAACACGTGGCTCCAACCGATACTCGGCCTTCGATAACCCATGTTGACTGGCAGCAATCTGCGCATACGGGCACAGCATCGTCAAGCCGTCGGCGAGTGCCGTCTTTGGCACCTACGGAAACGGGTACGGGCTTCGATTCGCTCGCAAAACGACAGCGCAGCCACCGGCCAAACCCCGAGTAGAGACGTCGTGTTTTTAAAAGACAATTCATTGCCGACCTTCTAGCAGCTTGCCAGCCTTCACCTGTTTCCCGGACGCGATGGAGTTGTGTAAGATTTTACCCTCCGCCATCAAATTTCTCTCCGCCATCCATGCGGACTTCATATCAGGCGACCAGTGCAGCAGGTGTTATTTTGAAGCAAGACCCTGCTCAGCTTGGGGGCGCCGGGAGTCTGTAAAATAAAGCTAATGAAGCGGACCACGAGCGCTACCAGCGGCAGCTCGCTCCACGAGGGCGGCTCACGCGGCAATGGCTTCTTTGGCATTATTGACAGCCGGACGCCAAGTGTTCTCGTTACAGCTATTTGCTCCAGCTAGCCATCGATCCCTACCAGTTCCTGATCAGGCTCGGGAAATCTGAATGTGCACGTCCCTGCATGATGGCAGTTGCAACGTGTGGGTACGAGCGAGTTGGTCATCCGTTATAACTTTGTTGAGCGCAGCAAAGAGAACACCGTACGAGATACGAAGCGCTTGTCCATGTATCCTTCGTAAGGTGTTCTCTTTACTGCGCTCAACAAAGTTATAATGGCAGTAGCGTCGCACAAACGAGGCCGCTCCCGTGGCCCAACTGGGTCGGAGCCTGCCTCAGCCCATAACCCGGCCCCAGCTTGATCCGAACAATTTGAGGGGTTGCTCGGGTCACACTGGCTTGCCCGTGGGCAGGAAGGGGCAGTGGGGGACGCCCAGCAGCACCAAATGCACGACGGATTTACCTTGTAATTCAGTTTCGTATGGCGTGGGAGCGAATACCAGGGACTAGGCTGCGCTTTCTTCAGGGGCCCTTGCTGCAGCTGGCCATGGAGCCCTAAACCTGGCAGTCTCTGATTAGGATCGGGGAATCCGGAGAGGAGACTACCTGGCATGGTGGCGGTTGTGTCGCACAATGTGGCCGCTGCCCTGACCCAAGTGGCTCGGAGCCTGCCTCAGCCCACAATCCGAACCCGGTGTGACCCGAAGAACCTGTGGCGTTCGGGTCACAGAAGGGTTAGGGGCTTGCCCAGGGGCAGAGGGATCAGTGGGCAACGCTCGGCAGCAGCAGCAACCTCTGGTGCCCTCGGTGGACTTCGAGGTATCCTTCCAAATGCACGGCGGCTTTATCCTGCAATTCAGCCTCGTGTGTCGTGGGTTAGGGAATCCGCTCTTTCCATCCCCTACAGGTGGCGCTGCGGAAAACGGCAATGGCGGACGAGACGGTGATCGGGCCGCCGTAGCAACATGCGTGCCAGCATCAGTAGCGGCCTGAAAGCCTATTGCTCCGCTTGAAACAACTACTTTCTTGAAAAATAAATGCATGCATACGTTGCTGATCGCTAGACAACATTCGATTCGTTTCAGGGTGTCTGTTGCGGTGTAGAAAGCGCTGTGTGCGAGGCAATCCGCTGTGCATGGCCCAGGCCGCACGGAAGTGGTTTGAGAACAACCCCATCTTATTGGGCAAACAACCTGCTACAGAATGTGCAACGCTAAGGTTTGGGACAATATTGCAGTGTACGTCCATCAGTGTACTTTTTACTTTAGGCGTGTTCGTCTCCGTGCGTACACCGTAAGCAGAAGCCCGTGCGCACCATGCGCGGGCGATATGTGCGTATTGCGGTGTTTTGCTTGGGTGTGGAAAAACCTTGTTACGACATTGAGTAGTCAAACGGCGAAAAAGAGGCTCCCATTACGTCGTATCAAGTGGTGTACAAACAAACGTGTTAGCACTATATGAAAAAAAAAATATTGTAAGCCCACGTATTTACGCGTGCATGTAGCATACACTGGCGTGTGATATTGAAGCGTACACTGTTAAACTACAGGCAGTACTTTACAGGTGTGCTACTGTCTTGTACCAACTAATTTACGACTGAAATTACGTTGTGTTGATTTGACTGCCGGTAAGATTTTTAAGTGCGTCGATCCTTATTACCAAAAAGAAAACGGGGGCTACCAAATCCATTCTAGAGCTCGGATTTGAACTACCAGACGCAGTTACAGTATTGTCGTTTCTAAAACATCTCGCTTAGACACACTTATTTCGATATTCAATGATTAATCAATAAAGACATCCCCACATTTTCTTCTCGCCTTCGCGTGCAAAAAGTTTTAAGTCGTTTCTTTATTGAAATAAAAGCAAGCGGATTGGACAGCCTCTGCTGCTTATGTTTGGAAGCTGTGGAATTGAGCCAATTTAATCACAGATATAAGCGAAGATCGGTTCACACATTTTGCATCAGTGAATGCACATAGTACCCGAAAAAGACGAACACAAGGTTATACAAAAAGCATACAAAATCAGCGTCCTCACCGCAAATAACTATTAAATGTGGCAGGCGTAATTCAGTAAAGAATAATTAAGGCCTCACGTACGCACGCGTGGGTCCGAAGGACTTCCATTTGTCTCCGCAGCGGACACTGATGAGTCTCAAAACTCTTTCGTTGACATGCAGCTTATATAGCTTTAAGAAAGTTGAGAGAATATGAACGCTCGTTCACTCTATATTTTCCAATTATTCATACGGCATTGTCGAGTACTATATATGCAATTACAATTTCCCTGTCGCTTCTGCGAACCCGCACGGATGCCGCCTGCCGCCTCCGCCGCAGCGAGCGATCCGCCGATCACCATCTCCCAGCTTCGAACAAAGTCCGCGCGGCGTCACTAGCGTTGCTGGAAAGAGCGAATACTGGGGACCTGGATTGGCTTCAGTAAGGTGCCCTTGCTCCAGCTGGCCATGGAGCCCTGAGAACAGGCAGTTCCTGAACAGGCTCGTGGAATCCGAAGGAGGCGTCCTTGAATGGTGGTAGTTGTGTCGCACAATGAGGGTGCTACTGTGGCCCCACGTGGGTCAGAGCCTGCCATAGCCCACAAAACGACCCCGGTGTGATCCGAACCTGTGGCGTTGTTACTGCCTCAGCCCACAACGCAACCCCAGAGTGATCCGAACCTGTGGGGTTCGGGTCACACCGGGATCGGAGTTTGCCCAAGGGCAGTGGGCGACACTAGGCAGAAGCAAGCTCTGGTGTCCTCGGTGGACTTCGAGGGCTATTTCCAAATGCACTATGGCTTTATCCTGCAGTTCAGCCTTGTGTGTCGTGAGTCAGACCTGTATGGGCTTCGGTGAGGGGCCCTTGCTCCATCTGACCATGGAGGCCTGAGCCCGGGCAGTTCCTGATCAGGCTCGCGGAATCCGGAGAGGAGGCATCCTTGCATGGTGGTAGTTGCGTCGCACAATGAGACTGCTACCGTGGCCCCATGTGGGTCGGAGCCTGCCACAGCCCACAAAACGACCCCGGTGTGATCCGAACCTGTGGCGTTGTTACTGCCTCAGCCCACAACCCAACCCCAGAGTGATCCGAACCTGTGGGGTTCGGGTCACACCGCGATCGGAGTTTGCCCAAGGGCAGTGGGCGACACTAGGCAGCAGAAGCAAGCTCTGGTGCCCTCGGTGGACTTCGAGGGCTATTTCCAAATGCACTATGGCTTTATCCTGTAGTTCAGACTTGTGTGTCGTGAGTCAGACCTGTATGGGCTTCGGTGAGGGGCCCTTGCTCCATCTGACCATGGAGGCCTGAGCCCGGGCAGTTCCTCATCAGGCTCGCGGAATCCGGAGAGGAGGCATCCTTGCATTGTGGTAGTTGCGTCGCACAATGAGACTGCTACCATGGCCCCATGTGGGTCGGAGCCTGCCAGAGCCCACATCTCGACCCCGGTGTGATTCGAACCTGTGGCGTTGTTACTGGGCTCAGCCCACAACCCGACCCCAGTGTGATACAAAAATGTGTTGTTCGGGTTACACCGGGACTAGGGCTTGCCCAAGGGGAGTGCGCGATGCTCTGCAGCAGCAGCAACCTCTGCTGCCCTCGGTGTACTTTGAGAGCTCCTTCCAAATGCATGACGGCTTTATCCTCCAGCTCAGCCTCGTGTGTCATGGGTCAGGGCATACTGAGGACCTGTACGGGCTTCGGTGAGGGGCCCTTGCTCCATCTGACCATGGAGGCCTGAGCCCGGGCAGTTCTTGATCAGGCTCGCAGAATCCGGAGAGGAGGCATCCTTGCATGGTGGTAGTTGCGTCGCACAATGAGACTGCTACCATGGCCCTATGTGGGCGGAGCCTGCCACAGCCCACAACTCGACTGCAGTGTGATTAGAACCTGTGGCGTTGTTACTGGGCTCAGCCCACAACCCGACCCCAGTGTGATCCAAACCTGTGGAGTTGTTCGGGTTACACCAGGATTAAGGCTTCCCAAGGGGAGTGGGCGATGCTCTGCAGCAGCAGCAACCTCTGCTGCCCTCGGTGTACTTTGAGAGCTCCTTCCAAATGCATGACGGCTTTATCCTCCAGCTCAGCCTCGTGTGTCATGGGTCAGGGAATACTGGGCACCTGGATGGGCTTCGGTGAGGGGCGCCTCGCTCCATCTGACCATGGACGCCTGACCCCAGGCAGCTTGATCAGGCTCGCGGAATCCGAAGAGAGGAGGCATACTTGCATGCTGGCAGTTTGGTCGCACCATGAAGCTGCAAATGTGGCCCTAAGTGGCTCAGAGCTTGCCATGGCCCACAATCCGACCTCGGTGTGATCCGAATCTGTGGCGCTGTTAGTGCCTCAAGACCACAACCCGACCCCAGTGCGATCCGAACCTGTGGGGTTGTTCGGGTCACACTGGGATCAGGACTTGTCGAAAGGCAGTGCAACGCTCGGCAGTAGCAGAAACCTCTGATGCCCTCGGTGGACTTCGAAGGCTCCTACCAAATACACGACGGCTTTATCCTGGAGTTAAGGCTAATGTATCGTGGGTCAGGGAATGTGGGGACCTGGATGGGTTTCGGTGAGGAGCCCTTGCTCCAGCTGGCCACGGAGCCCTGAGCCCAGGAAGTTCCTGATCAAGCTCGCGGAATCCGAAGAGAGGAGCATGCTTGCATGGTGGCAGTTTCGTCGCACAATGAGGCTGCTACCATGTCCCCAAGTGGGTCACAGCCTGCTATACCCCACACTCGACCCCGGAGTGATTCGAACCTGTGGCGTTGTTACTGCCTCAGCCCACAACCCGACCGCAGTGTGATCCGAACCTGTGGAGTTCGGGTTACACCGGGATTAGGGCTTGCCCAAGGGCAGTAGGCGACCGCCGCAGCAGCAGCAACCTCTGCTGCCCTCGGTGGACTTTGAGGGCTACTTCCAAATGCACGAGGGCCTTTATCCTGCAGTTCAGCCTCGTGTGTCATGGGTCAGGGAATAGTGGGGACCTAGATGGGCCCTTGCTGAGGCTGGCCAGGGAGCCTTGGGCCCAGGCAGTTCCTGATCAGACTCGCGGAATGGGAAGAGAGGGGGCATCCTTGCATGGTGCTAGTTGCGTCGCACAGTAAGGCTCCTGTGGCTCCATGTGGGTCGGAGCCTGCCATAGCTCACAACCCGACCCCGGTGTGATCCGAACTTGTGGCATTGTTACTGCCTCAGCCCACAACCCGACCCCAGTGTGATCCGAACATGTGGGGTTGTTCGGGTCGCACCGGTATCACGGCTTGCCCAAGGGCAGTGGGCGACGCTCGGCAGCAGCAGCAACCTCTGGTGCCCTGGGTGGACTTCGAGGGCGACTTCAAAATGGACGACGGCTTTATCCTGAGGTTCAGCCTCGTGTGTCGTCGTTCAGGGAATTGGGGACCTGGATGGGCTTCGGTGAGGGAACCTTGTTCCAGCTGGCCATGGAGCCCTTAGCCCAGGCCGTTCCTGGTCAGGCTCGCAGAATCCGGAGAGGAGGCATCCTTGCATGGTGGCAATTACGTCACATAATGAGGCTCCTACCGTGGCCCCAAGTGGGCCGGAGCCTACCATAGCCCACAACCCGACCCCGGTGTGATCCGCACCTGCGGCGTTGTTACTGTATGCCCACAACCCGACCCTGGTGTGACCCGAACAACCTGTGGGGTTCGGGTTCTGGTGTGACCCGAACCTGTGGGGTTCGGGTCACACCAGGGCCAGGGCTTGCCCAGGGGTAGGGAGGATCAGTGGGCAACACTCGGCAGCACCAGAAACCTGTGGTGCCCTCGGTGGTCTTCGAGGGCTCCTTCCAAATGCACGACGGCTTTATCCTGCAGTTCAGCCGCGTGTCGTGGGTCAGGGAATACTGGGGACCTGGATGGTCTTCGGTGAGGAGCCCTTGCTCCACCTGTCTATTGAGCCCTGGCAGTTCTGATCACTCTTGGGGAATCTGGAGAGGAGGCGACTTAGCATGCTGAAGATACGTCGTACAATGAGGCCGCTGCCGTGGCCCCAAATGGGTCAGAGCCTGCCTCATCCCACAACCCGACCCTGCTGTGACTCGAACCTGTGGGGTTGTTCGTGCACATCGGGAACAGGGCTTGCCCAGGGCAAGGAGGGGCAGTGGGTGACGCCCGGCAGCGTCCGCAGTCTGGTGCCCTCGGTGGGCTTGGGGGCCCCATCCAAATACACGACGGCCTCACCATGGAGTTCAGCCTCGTGTGTGCAAAGGCTTGTGCCGAAATGTGTATCGGGAGCAGGTGTTGGCGCGCCGCCCGCCCAGGGCGTCAACACCGATGTAAAGAGCAATTAAAAATTGGAAGATTCCTCACCCCCGTAAATGACCAGGAGACCATCTTAGTGATCTTTGACGGTTGCCACGGCATTAGATTGCCGCCAAACCTTGTTTGCAACAAAGGCAGCCTTATCAGCAGTACCTACAGGAAATGTTGTATAAACGTTCATTCAAACAAATGGGGTAAGGGAGCTCAAGAAAACGAGTGTGATGGCCTTTATGTCGGGCGGCGACTTTAGTCCGGTACGCCATGTCCTGGCAAAAAACATACTAGTTCCCCAGGCCCAGTGGTACTCGAGGACGGTGCTGGTTAACTAAACAAAGTAAGAACAGTAATTTTGGGAAATCTCGTACATCCTGAAGATACTTTAGAGATAAGTATCGTAAGGGACCACATTAGTGTTATAATAGTACCATGCAACGGACCAAAGAGATAATAGCAACCACTTTTTCCGCATTTTAACTGCAAACGTGATACAATTAATAGAATATGAACGCTTCTATAATCATATTCCAAAGCTATCACGTTGGGATAAAATTTGTTTGAAGTAACTGCATCAACCACACAAGCTCCAGCTGTTACGGGTGCCTGTAGTTAAGATCTACAACTACGAGAAACAATGCTAATATTCACATTTATTTACAGCTTTTGATGCTCTGAATTTGAGCAGTGCTGTTGCCAGAGGTTTGAAGGCTCCACAGCCACCGTCCATATTTGCAGATCAAAGGAGTGCCATAGAGGGTGCTGCGCGATAGTTCATGAGCCAGCAGCTGGAGTCGAAGAATCCCCTGGTCCAGAGTGGCCGGCACATGTGTCATAGCACTGGCATTTTACTGAAGAGCGTGACCCAATTGGCTAATATGGTATTTGATGCGGAGCTGTGTAGGTGAACACGATCGTTTGTTGAAGTATGAACACAAAAAGATACACATGTATATATTTTTAACTAAACGTTTGTGAGAATTTGTCTTTCAAGTTCACACATATATGATAGGTACGGTGCCCCACAAATCTGTGCCTTCCCCTGAAACTCAGAAGCACACCTCACCCAAATTTTCACCCCCCGGTAATACGTACGTCAGAAGAACTGAGCAGATAGCTATGCATCCGTATTTCCAAGCACCACTCTTTTGCAAGGTGGCCACGAGTCCGCGTTACATTAATTGAGCCAAAGCATTAAGCTAGCAAGGGAACGGTAATTTCACCCGTGGTTTTCTTATTCATAATGTGTTGAGATTTCAGTTAGCTACGCTGTAATACAGCCAAACGTACAACCTCTCACATGAAGGCTGTTAAGAGGGCCACTAACAGGCTTACAAACTAATTCTACCTACAAATTTGGGCCGTCTATGCTGATGATTATGAACCTCGTCACTGCTTGCTTACAATTCAATGCAATGACAATCACTTTTCTTTCATGCAGGGACAACTGCGCCAGCAACTAAACAAAGACCGTCTTGAGAATATTTTAGCTCCGTAAAACAAAGTGGAGGCTGCAACAGCAATTCTTCGGCAATCCAATTCTTCCATGCCTTCCGTCGAACACTTGTACTTGTTCCCGTAGTTACTCTAGGAATCGTAAGGTCCCTGTCCAGCTCGACAGCATATCATATCTAAGGAAACAGCAGTACCACACCACAAGCAGCTGCACAAGAAGTGCATATGCAGCATTTTTGTAGGACAAGAGGACCACGGCTACTTCGGGCGTACCGAATAGACCAGGAAAGTGACCAACTACATCGGCGGGTACACTGCGCGGAGCACGCACACCTTCTGGTTCCTGACAATGTTCTCAGATGGACAACGAAGGACGTACTGAGCCGCAGGAGTAGGTGAAAGCGGCAATCCACGATGGTGAGCGTATCGTACCACAAAGCAGCGTCCGAACGTGGCCAACTACGCCTGCTGCCTGCAGTAGTCATTAGTCTGCCGCTGGACATACCACATTACAGGCAGATCACGTCCGGAACCTGGCAAAGATGCTGCTTAACAAGAATGTTGTGCTACGGGTTCACTGCTATACACATTAGTTCAAAAAAAGCAAGGGAGCCTGTGTTGAATGTGCTGACAAAGCAGTATACAATATACACCTTAAAAAAAAAGCAGTATACACCTTAAAAAAAACACCCTAATGATCACGACCCAAACTGGACTGTAGGTGTTAGTCTTTTTACTTCATATTGTATACTGCAGACCACGCATGCGACACACGTATCAGCTTGCAATGACCCACTCAGCTAAGTTTATGGCAATATGTGCCTGTTAACTTGCGCGTTAGCGTTCGGAAGTACACCGAGGCTGTTATGCTCAGCTCGTGACAGAAACAGAAAAAGGAAATGTGCTGACACAATATTAGTGGCGTTCAATCTGACGCCTGACGATTCGTCAATTCGTTCGACATCTGCCAGCGCACACTGGCCACAGCGACGTTTTCGGGGCCGGCGCCATGCCAGTCACCTTATGCATCAGAAGGCGACACTCTCCGTCGTCACAAAGATTGGAACCTTGGCCATTTGAGCTATGTGAATACCACAGTGTTAGGGAGTTGCTCTCGAGTGCGTGCATGTACAATGTGAATATATGTTGCTTGAATTATTGTCGCTTGAAGCGTGCGGGTCATGGGGCACCAGGGTAACTATATCTCTGGTGCCCTCTGCGTTCATGTCCCACCAGGTTGCTTGTCCCAAAACTTCTTCGGCGGGGTGATAAATCAGTGGCGGGCACACCTTCGCCATCATCATCATTAGCAACAGCAGGATCGGTGTGTGCGCTACCAGGTAGCCAACATCAGTTGGCTGTTGAAGAGGCTGCGGAGCATTGGCGAGGAGGAAGAGGAGATCCAGACATGCTGCCGCTCGCAAACCGCCAGGCCTTCGGGCGCAAACAGTACCCTGAGTGCGTCAGAGCCACTACCAGCGACTGTGACTTACGTAGTTTAACCTAGCACTGTGTATAGATCTCGATATGGCATCCGGGCGCTCTTCTGTGCGTTCTAATTCGCCTACGTGTAGCTCTCTTGGAACGGAAGATGTTAATTTAGTTGTCGCGGCAATGGATGAGGCGGAGGCGGCTGCTGGGGGCAATCCCTCGTGCTCTGGTTCAGGGGGCGCTTCAGCGCCCCCGGTCAATCCCGTGAATGGGCATGCTCCCGTCAATCCCCCCATGGACGGGGATTCCCCCGCTGCTGTCTGCTCGGCCTTAGGCCAGTCGCTGTCGAATATTATTAACGATCCTCGCAATAAGGTGCCCTGCTCTGTTCGGTCCGAGGTTATGGATGTTTATTTTAAAATGCAATGTTTGGTAATGTCGTTGAGCGCCGGGAAGAGTTTGGCTGAGGGGCAAGTAATTCAGCTTCGCCAACAGGTGGACGATTTAAGAGGGGCTGGTTTGTCGGGGGGGAACGGGGCCGCTCCACCTCCTACGGTGGAGCGGTCCCCCTCTTTTGCGGACGTGGCGGGCCGCCGGGTTTCGCCGACGGCTGCGGCTCGCCGTCCGTCGGGGGTAGGGGTTAGTCGGCCTGATCACGCTCTTCATCTCAAGCTAGCCAACCCTTCGCCTTCTCCAGGCAAAGATATCGTCGCTTTGCTTAAATCTTCTTTTAAACCTAGTGCCATTGGTGTCGGGCCGGTCACTTTTAAGCCTTCACGTGCGGGTTTAACTGTGGTTTCTAAGGTTAGTGCTTATCTTGATAACCTGGAGACGGCGATTAAGTCTAATTCGGTCACGCGGTCTGCCTTAGTGGTACAGAAGCCTTCCCGACGTAACCCTCAACTGAAAATTTTGGGAGTGGATCCCTCAATTGTACCAGCCATGCTGCTGTCTCAAATTAATTCACAGAATGACTTGGCCATTCCCCCTGATGAATTTAAGCACCGGACGGTGTATACCCAGCGCTTTGGCGCACGGGTTCACGTTGTAGAGGTGTCCCCCGAGGTGTTTGCTTTGCTGAAGAGTAAGGGAAGGCTTCACATCGGCTGGACCTCCTGCACGTTAGAGGAGAACCTCTACGTGCCCACTTGTTTTAGGTGCTCTTCATTGGGGCATTCAACGAACCATTGCGAGGCTCCTCGCGACATTTGTAATAACTGCGCGGGTGATCACGCTACGTCGGCGTGCACCCTGGCGGAACATGCCAATTATGTGTGTCATGAGTGTCGCATGTGGAAGCGGCCTCATGATCACTTTTTCGGCGCTTCCACCTGCACGTCGGTTTCCGCTTGGGTGGCACGCCTGCGCCGTCGGACGGATTACGGTGACCCGCAGTCGTCTGCTTAGCACCTCTTAGGAACTTTTAAACGTCACTGATGTCTCTTGAGGGATTAAAATTTATTCAAGCGAATCTGGACCACACCCGAATGGCGACTTCCCATGTAATCGATTTTATCCAAAACCAGAGCATTCATTTTGCTATAATTGGTGACCCGCACGTGTGCGCTGGTAATGTTCCAGGACTACCCCACTCGGTGATGACGTTTGCTTACCCCCATAATCCTAAGGTTCTCCTTCTTGTGCAATCTGTTCCGTTTGACCCCTTTCCTATTCACATATCGGAGTATGTTGTGGCGGTGCGCTTCTCTTCCCGGGTGTTCTCGTTTTTACTTGTGGCCGTATACGCCGCCCCTTCGCTCCCTGTAACGGACATCTTGGATCCCTGCTCGCAGTTAATTATGGCGAATCATTGTTCGCACGTTATTATTGCTGGGGATTTTAATGCGAAGAGTCCCAGGTGGGGAGGGCAGGTAACGGATTCTCGTGGGGCTGCTGTAACTCAGTTTCTTGTGGCTAATGATTTTGACGTGGCAAATGATCCGGCTTCGTTGCCCACGTTTGTAACGGATTACGCGGAGGCGTGGATAGATTTAACGTTATTTTCAAGCGCCTGGAGGGATTTTTCTGTCCGTTGGAGGGTAAGCGAGACTCCCTCTCTCTCTGACCATAGATATGTTTTTTTCGGTTGGCTCTCACCGCCTCCCGACGTGCAAGCGGTTGACTCGGGCTGGGCGCTCCCGCGTGATGGCTTCACTTGCGCGTAACCGCTGGTTTGCGCAGGTAGCCCGCTCTGAAATTGCTAATAACTGCGCGGGTGATCACGCTACGTCGGCGTGCACCCTGGCGGAACATGCCAATTATGTGTGCCATGAGTGTCGCATGTGGAAGCGGCCTCATGATCACTTTTTCGGCGCTTCCACCTGCACGTCGGTTTCCGCTTGGGTGGCACGCCTGCGCCGTCGGACGGATTACGGTGACCCGCAGTCGTCTGCTTAGCACCTCTTAGGAACTTTTAAACGTCACTGATGTCTCTTGAGGGATTAAAATTTATTCAAGCGAATCTGGACCACACCCGAATGGCGACTTCCCATGTAATCGATTTTATCCAAAACCAGAGCATTCATTTTGCTATAATTGGTGACCCGCACGTGCGCGCTGGTAATGTTCCAGGACTACCCCACTCGCTGATGACGTTTGCTTACCCCCATAATCCTAAGGTTCTCCTTCTTGTGCAATCTGTTCCGTTTATTTTCTTTATCACGGGGCACGGCCGCTTTCCTTTCTATCTGTATTACCTATCTCTCGTTCCTCATCCTCTTTGTTTCTGTGGGTCCGAGTGCTGGAACATTGAACATTATATGTCTGATTGTAGCGAAACTGCCCAATTTCGCCAACGATTGCAAGATTTGCTTCACACTGACCTTACGCCCCTCCTTTATCCCGCGCTATTGAGTAACCAGCGCGCACTAGATATAATTAAGGAGATGGTTGAATTCATTAATCTCTACATGCCCTCAACAGACTGACGTGATTGGACCGCCGTGTGCGGCCTGAGAGAGTTGCCCTTTTTGTATGTCTGTTGGTATTCTGCGCTTTTGCTCTCGCTGTGCAGGTCCCGAGACGCCCTGGTGTTCTGTTCCGGGCTCCAGCGCGGGACCCGGGAGTTTGAGTTGGCTGCTCGGGCTCCTGCTCTCGGTTCCTGCGTGGACCCGGTCTGCCTGCGGCCCGTCATCACCGTCCCCTTAAATTTTGGTCGGATTGGTTGAGACCAGTCCCATCACCATGGAGGGTGTTTTTTAGTCCAGCCAGGAGAAGGAGGCATGGTTTTTCACCCTCCAGGGATGGGCTAGTTTATCCCTTTCGCGGTCCCCTTAATGTTTGGTCAGGAGAGGACGAGACCAGTCCCATCATGATGGGGGGTGTTTTTAGTCCAGCCAGGAGAAGGAGGCAAGGTTTTTCACCCCCCACGGATGGGCTAGTGCACCCCTTTTACATTGGCTTTCAATAAATGCCGCTGTTTGCCGGGTACCTCCCGAGGCTGTGGTTAGCGATGATGGATCAGGGAGTTAGTGAAGGGGGGATTCATTGGGGAAAGGGTACATTTATGTGGGAGCTGAATTAGTTCAGGAGGCGCCACCCCTGCATTTCGAAATCACTTTCTGATGGGACTGGGTTGTGTTGTCTTCTGTCGCGAGTTGCAAGAGCCTCGCTTTTCTTTGCTTTTCTACCAAATTGGCTTTACTTGAAATTCACATTGAAGCATACCTCCCAGTTCATTTATTTCTCTGATTGGCTTTAACCTGTGATAGCTTTGCTGGTGCAGGTTTTTGTTCCCATTTTCATTTATTTTGCTTTCATTACACAAGGGAACAGGAATTTATTTTCACTACCAGCGACTACCAGCACTACCAGGTGCTGGAACTCCGCAGGGAGCTGGACGGCCCGAGGGACCATGGTCGGCGGTCCGGGGTGGGGCATGGAGGAGTGGTTCCGCTTCCATATGCGGACGTGTGCGCGCCGCCTGCTGCAGCAGCGGGGGCTGCGCCGCTCGTCCTGCTGTCTCGCGCGGCGTCGTCTGTGGTGGATGGTCGTCCGGAGCACATCTTGCATCTTCGCTTAAAAGCTCCATTTGCAACACCGGCAAGTGACATCGCGACGCTAATTAAGTCTACCTTTAACCCCAACGATATCGGGGTCGGCCCGGTTACATTCCGGCCCTCTCGCGTAGGGTTCACTGTGACCTCCAAGGTGCAAGGTTACCTAGACAATTTGGAGCGGGCTATAACAACGCCTGTCATCCGATCTGCACTAGAAGTGAGGAAGCCTATTGGCGACTATCTCAGATTAAGATTTCGGGTGCGGATTCGGCGATTGTTCCGGCCATGGACTAAGCCCAATTAATGCTCAAAACTACCTAAACATCTCATAGGGAGAATTTCACCACCGCACGTTGTTTACACAAAGGTTTGGAACAAAAGCACATATTGTGGAAGTGTCGCCGCGAGTGTTCTCCATCCTTAAAGAAAAGCGGAAGCTGCACATTGGCTGGACCTTATGTGTACTCACCGAGAACCTCTACGTGCCAATGTGTTTTAAGTGTTCAACAATTGGGCATGCAACTGTGCAGTGTGAGGCTAGCCATGCCACCTGCAAGAAGTGCGCGGGGGAGCACGACACATCGATATGCACGCACGCGGAGCGCGCAAATTATGTATGCCACGAGTGTCGAAGGTGGCGAAGACCACACAACCACTACTTCGGTGCGAGCACGTGCACCTCTCTTTCCGCATGGGTGACTCGACTAAGGGCACGTATGTATTACGGGGAGGAGCGGGGAACAACCGCGTGTCCCCTTGACCTAGCTGTAGTTGCAACCGATGTCGCTTGAAGGACTCTAATTTATGCAAGCTAATTTGGACCATACAAGGGCAGCCACTTCTAACTTAACTGATTTCTACAGAATCAGGCTATCCATTTCGCTATCGTTAGAGATCCCTATGTCCGCTCCGGCAAATTACCGGGTCTGCTCCATACAATTTTGCAGTTTGCCCACCCAACGGATCCAAAGATCCTGCTCCTCACTCATTCTATTCCTTTTGACCCTTTCCCCGTATTGGTTTCGCAGTACGTTGTTGCCACAAAATTTTCTTCGCGGTCGTTTTTGTTTTTGCTAGTGGCCGTCTATGCCGCTCCTTCGTTACGGTTTGCAGAAGTTATAGGACCGCGTGACCAGCTGTTATTGAGGGACATTTCCCCATTCGTGATAATAGCTGGGGATTTTAACGCAAAAAGTCCACGATGGGGGGGCGTGAGGGCAGATGATCGCGGAGATCAGTTAATGCAGTTTCTTATGGTTCACGACTTAGACTTGCTTAACGACCCCGCCTCCGACCCTACTTTCTGGACGGACTACTCCGAAGCATGCAGAGACGTGACAATTTTCTCCTCCGCTTGGAGAAATTTCTCCACGGCCTGGAAAGTGTGTGACACTCCTAACCTATCAGATCACCGATATATACTTTTTTCAGTCCGTTCCAGCCGGTTACCAACCTGTAGGCGGTTGACACGGCCCGGGCGTTCTCGGGTGTCGGCTTCGTTGGCCGCAACCCGATGGTTTCGACAGGTGTCCAATTGTCACTTGGAAGACCCGTAATCTTTGGATTTTGTGGTAGACCACTTTTACGATACTTTAGAGAACGCGAGGGCGGCGAACATGGCGATGTATCCGCAGGCTAAGCCATGGTGGGCGGACAAGATAGCTCGGCAAAGGTCCTGGGTCAGGGCCTTGCGCCGTCGCTACCAGCGCACGAGTAACCCGGCGGAACGATTGACCCGTCGTGACATCTATTATTCGGCCCTCCAGAAATACAAATTCGCTATAGCGAAAGCAAAGGATGCGTCCATGAGAAAGTTCTGCACCGAAAACTCTAAAAAATTCCTATATGGTGACCCTTTTAAATTGGCTTTCGGGAAATTTCGTGCCCCGGTTATTCTTCCTCCCATACAAAATTCCGATGGGTCATTCACTGCATCTCAGTTGCAGTCGGCTCAGCAATTACTACTGGCGCAGATTAAAGCGGACGACCCCTCCACGGACGGCCCTCTTCACTCCGCCGTGCGCCGATTGGCTGAGGCGCCTTATCTCACGGCGGTTAATGACAGGCCGTTCACGGCTACTGAGGTCGGAACGGCTGTTCAGGGCCTCAAAATGCGTTCTGCCCCTGGTCTTGGTGACTTATCGCCCGAGCTGGTGCAGTCGTTCTATGCGGCTCACCCGCAGTTCTTTCTATTCGTATTCAACACCGCGCTCAGATTAGGCCACTTCTCTACAGCTTGGAAATTCGCTAAAGTTGTCTTTAGCCCTAAATTAGGCCGCCCTCCCGAGAATCCAAATTCTTATCGGCCTATATGTATGCTGCCCGTGTTCGGGAAATTGCTTGAGAAACTCCTCTTGTCTCGCCTTTATTTCTTTCTTGCTAAAAGGAAACTGCTGCATCCCGCACAATTCGGTTTTATGCACAATAAAAGCACTAGATTGGCACTGCATCATCTAAAAGAAATCTTACATTCACGGCGTCAAAATTTCCTTCATTCCATACTAATCTCCCTCGATTTCCAGGAATCATTCGACTCTGTCTGGCATCCGATGGTGCTAAATTTTCTTCGCAAAATTCCTGCCCCGGTAATCTGTATCGCTTGCTCCGTTCTTTTCTTAGTCATCGGGTTTAAGTCGAGAGAAGGGGAGGTCTCTGCACCGCAGTCCATTGGCAGTCCGCAGGGGTCTCCTCTGAGCCCCCCGCTATGGAACATTGTTCCCCACAGGCTGCTGGATACACAGCTACCGACGGGGGTGCACATGCAAGCGTACGCCGATTATACTATTTTGGTAGTTTCGGGGAAGCAGCGGCGGGAATTTGAAAGTCGAGCGGAGCTAGCTTTGGCCGTGGTGCGTGCCTGGGCAGACTCGGCCAAGGTTCGGCTCAATCCGTCAAAGTGTTCCTACATGTTATTTCCTAATGGCCGAATCAACATGGTCCGCCGCCTCCCCACAATTCGATTAGCCGGCGCAAGCTACTCCGAGTAATAATAGACCCGTGGTTCACTTGCATGCCTAACGTAAATTACTTGAAGTCTAAATTGGAGATTACAGTACCCAAATTGTTAACTTTCATCCACGTGCATTACCACCTTCCACCCACTAGCCTGAAACAACTATACACTCAAATTGTACAACCGGTAATTACGTACGCCTCGCCAGCATGGTGGCCCGAAGCCGTTACTACCTATCTAAAAAATCGTTTAAAGTCGGTTCAACGCCTTCCGTTGCTGGCGTTGATGAGGGCGGTGCGGACGACTAGGATGGAGGCTTTGAATGCGGTCACCCCCGATCTGTGAAACGCTGACGGCCCTGCGCGTGCAGTTTCCCGCTTTGATCTGCGCAGAGATATGTCGTTCGGTCAACTACACATTCGCGCAGAGGATGTGGAGAAGCCTTTTGATTTGTGGCGCCTACACCCAGCGGACAGGATTGTATGCCCGTTTAACCGGCTGTCTTTCCAGCAAGCGTTGCAGGCTGCGCGCCGCCCCGGTTTGCACGTGTATACAAAAAAACTAAAACTAAACCCTTTAACAAAAACCTTGCCTTGCGCTATAAGAACTATCGTAATGTTCTTAACACCGTATTAAGACAGGCCAAGAAACGGTTCTACGAAAACATCTTTTTACAAGCTGAATATGATTCGAAGAAACAGTGGAAGCTTTTCAACGATTTCATAAACAGATCTAAACAACACTCTCCGATATCTAAAATCAAGTTCAATGACACCGTGTATTACAAGCCCGTTGACATCCGATATCTAAAATCAAGTTCAATGACACCGTGTATTACCAGCTCGTTGACATTGCCAACGCCTTCTGTGATCATTTTTCATCACCCATCAACATGGGACAAATCACTGGCATCCAGGGAAATTTGCGCCGCACCCCCCAGTCATTCTATCTTTTTCCTGCCACCGCAGGAGAAGTATACCTGACAATTTTGCATCTTAAAAATACCAGCCCAAGTTTAGATCGTATTTCTATGCGCCATTTGAAAGCAGCTGCTCGAATAATTTCTGTTCCGATATGTCATATAATTAACCTTATCTTCTCGTCTGGGTCATTCCCCAAACAGTTGAAGCAATCCAAGATTATCCCCGTATTCAAGAAAGGTGACAGAGAAGTTATCGCTAATTGTAGGACGATCTCTCTTTTTTCTTCTCTTAGCAAAATAATCGAAAAATTGTTTGTCGATAGATTAAACAGCTATTTAAACAAATTCGGCTTACTGAAGCCTTGTCAATGCGGATTTCGCGAAGGAGGCTCTACTAACTTGGCACTGATTCCTTTATTAGATTATATCAAACAATCAATAGATAATTCTCAGCTCGTTGGCTCTGTTTTCTTAGATTTTACGAAAGCCCTCGATACAATGAATCACAAAATCTTATTCAGTAAGCTCGAAGCGTACGGCATAACTGGTCCGTCACTAACATTCTTGAAAAGCTATTTGCTTGATAGGGAATATGTCGTATATATAGCATGATGATGATGATGGTTGGATGTTTATGGCGCAAGGCCAACTGGGGCAAAGAGCGCCAAAACAATAGTCATATATGAGGGGTGAAACCTTAAACACTACGAAAAGTCAGCAAAACAAAAGTAAAATCACAAAACGACAATGAGCATGGCTGGTGTATAGGGCCAGATTTCATGATGCGTGATAGGAAATGAGGTTTAAAAACTTGACGTCGGACAAATACTCAAACACACGTTTCACAGAAACAATAACATCGTCAACTAGAAACTGCGATGGATGTAGTGGGATATGTTGTCTGTAGAGTTCTCTGAAGTGTTTGTGTCGTGTTGTGTGAAGTGCCTTGCATGTGATTAGTATGTGCACTACGGATAGGGCCTCTCCGCACCTGCTGCACTGGGGTCTAGAAGATCCCGTCAGCAGATACGAGTGCGTTGCATGGGTGTGCCCTATCCGTAATCTGGCCAAGGCGACTTCAGAGTATCTATTGCGTGTGTCGGTGGTGTATGGTCCCAATTGCGGTTTTATTACGTGTAACTTGTTGTCTATTTGTCCACTCCAGTGTGTTTGCCTTGTTTTGCGAAGTTGTTGTCTGATGTGTGGTTTGACGTCGGTGTAGGGTAATGTGGTTATGTCTACTGTATTCGAGAGTGTAGCAGCAGCAGCCATTCGGTCCGCTGCTTCGTTCCCGGCAATACCACAGTGGCCAGGGACCCAGCAAAGAACCAGTTCAAATTTGCGTACATACACAGACATAATACCCTTGACAATCAGATTGACAACGTGGTTTTTCGAAGGAACTGTTGACGACAGTGCCCGCACAACACTGAGGGAATCTGTATAGATAATGGATTGTGGGATGTGGTTTTGAAGTATATGATTGACAACAAGAAGTACACCGTAAGCCTCTGCCGTAAAGATACTAGTATGACTATTCAGAGTTCGAGTGACACTAAGGCCGGGCCCATGCGCCGCGCAGGACACAGAGGTGGCAGATCTAGAAGCGTCCGTATAAAATTCAGAGCACTCATACTTCTGCTGCAAATACAAGAAATGCTGCAGAATTGCACATGTGGGAGCTCGCTTTTTATCTAGATGTGTAAAAGATGTGTCGCATGATACAGGGCGGAGATGCCATGGTGCTATAAAATCCGTTAGAGAACTTTGGATTGTATCTAAAAAGGAGACAGCAAGCTCTGACGCCTCCTCTCTAACTCTGTAAGAGAAGGGCGCAGAGATCGATGGTCGATTTAAAAGGAGTTCAGTCATGGACGTATCATGAAAAACTGATTTAAAAGGATGGTGAGGCATGGATGAAATTTTAAAAGCATAAAGGAGATCTGTGTAAGCTCGCTGACGTTGTAGGTTCCATTTGTTGCACTCCACATAGAGGCTTTCGACCGGGCTAGTGCGAAAGGCGCCACACGCCAGGCGGAGCCCGAGATGGAGCACTGGGTCCAGCATTTTGAGGGATGTTTTACTTGCTGACCCATAAACAACGCTACCATAGTCCAATCGTGAACCTATCAAGCTGGTAAAAACACGTAAGAGAAGTTGTTTGTCAGCACCAAAAGAGATGTGCGACAGAAGCTTCAGGATATTCATTGTTTTTAAGCATTTATATTTTAGTTGTTTTATGTGTGGGATGAATGTCAGCTTTTCGTCAAAGATAATACCCAAGAACTTGTGTTCCTTTTTTACAGGAATAGAGACACCGTGGAGTTGAATGTCTGGATCCGGCCGGATACCACGCCTCTTGGAAAACAAAATACAAGTGCACTTCCCGGGATTAAATTTAAAACCATGGCCATCTGCCCAGCCAGCTAGCTTGTTAACACCAAGCTGGACCTGGCGCTCACAGACAGACAAGTTACAGGATTTAAAGGAGAGTTGAATGTCGTCTACATAGACTGAACAGGAAATCGACGGTGGCAGCGCCTTCCTAAGGGAATTTATTTTCACAATAAAAAGGGTGCAACCTAAAACTCCACCTTGTGGCACTCCATTTTCCTGCACATGAACCCTAGAGAGTGCAGTTCCAACTCGCACACGAAAGGTTCTTTGAGACAAGTAGCTGGCAAGTGTGTTTTTCATGTTACCTGACATGCCGAAGGACTTGAGGTCGCTTAGGATGCCATACCGCCACGCGGTATCGTAGGCTTTTTCCAGATCAAAGAATACCGTCATACAATATTCTTTGTGGAGGAAAGCATCCTTTATATAGGACTCGAGCGCGACGAGTTGGTCGTTCGTGGACCGCCCCGCCCTGAAGCCTGCCTGGCAGCCCTCGAGAAGACCATTGTACTCAAGAAAGTACACGAGTCTCCTGTTTATCATCTTCTCGAGGAGCTGGCACAGGCAGCTTGTGAGGGCGATGGGCCGATAGCTAGCAGGAGAGGAAGGGTCCTTTCCTTCCTTCAGGAAAGCCACTACTATGGCCTCCCTCCAAAAGCGAGGAATGTGCCCCGAAAGCCATATGTTGTTGTATAGATGTAGGAGTGTTTCAAGAGTGTCTGGGTGTAGGTGTTGTATCATTGTGTATGTGATTTTGTCTGCACCTGGAGCTGAAGGCTTACATGTGCTCAGAGCAACCTTCAGCTCATGAATAGAAAAAGGAGAATTGTAAGAAGTGTGCGACTTGTTGTTATCACGCAGGGACTTCTTTTCTACAGATGTTTTGTGTTTCATGAAAGTGTTTGTGTATTGTGCTGAACTGGACACGTGTTCGAAGTGTTGTGCAAGTGTGTTAGCCTGGTCTTCCAGTGTGTCCCCTGTTGTACTAACCAGGGGCAGGCTGTGTGTCTGTTGTCCTTTCAGTTTTCGTATTCGTGTCCAGACTTTGTGTGCGTCAGTGTATGAGTTGATGGAAGTGAGGAAGGTGCGCCAACTCTCCCTTTTCGCCTCACGACGCACTCGCTTCCCAAAAGCCTTTGCCCGTTTAAAAGAAATAAGGTTATCTGACGTGGGGT
Source organism: Haemaphysalis longicornis (assembly GCF_048455015.1). NCBI lineage: Eukaryota > Metazoa > Arthropoda > Arachnida > Ixodida > Ixodidae > Haemaphysalis > Haemaphysalis longicornis. Next base: position 214,870 of record NW_027526411.1, on the reverse strand, counting down.
ACCGGCGAAGGACACCCCACGCCTTGTTCTTGGCCTCTCGCGCCCGCCTGCAGTCCTCGTTCCACCAGGACCTCCTTGGGGTGCGGGACCCACTGGAGGCCTGGGGAATGGACTTTTCGGCAGCGTCGAGGATGTGCGCCGTGACGAGTTGGGCGGCTTCCTCCACGTGTAGGTGTTTTATGGATGTGTGGTGTAGTTTAGATGTTTCTGTGAGTGTACTCCAGTTCCCTTTTGATTCATTAAACCTGTTATGGGAAGATGGACTGCATGGGCCTTTACCTATGTACGTTAGGGAAGTGGGGAAATGGTCACTACCATATGGGTCTGTGCCCACACCCCACTCAAGACATGGAAAGAGAACTGCGGAACCAATAGCCAAGTCAAGATGCGAGTATGTATTGTGTCCTAAGTTATGGTATGTAGGCTGTTTTTTGTTGAAAAGGCATGCTCCGGAGGATGTAAGAAACTTCTCTATCAGGCGACCTCGGGCATCCGTGCGAGAAGAGCCCCAAAGAGAGTAGTGAGCATTAAGGTCGCCTGTTAGTATGTATGGTTCGGGCAGCTGGTCGACCAGCGCCTCGAAATCAGAGCTCGAAAGTGCATGATCAGGAGGAATGTAGATGGAGCATACCGTTATCAACCTATTAAATAATATTGTTCGAATTGCTACAGCCTCAAGTACAGTGTTCAGAGTGACAGGGTGGCAGGCTAAGGATTTCCGGGCAATTATGGCCACACCGCCAGAAGAGTGTGTGCAGCCATCCCTGTCCTTTCTGAAGACCATGTAACTTGTGTGCTTGGAATTCAAATGTGTTTCCTGAACACACATTACACTTGGCTGATTAGCATGCAGTATTTCGTATACACCGTCAAGATTTTTAAGAAGGCCTCTACAGTTCCATTGAATTATGTTTTCTCTTCCCATTATTTAGTGTGAGAGCTACTGGAGTGTGTGTGTTTGTTTATGTGTCGTCTTTCGGGGCTGTGACTCTCGCCTTTTTTGGCTTGTCAGGAGGCTTTGGCGTCGGGACGCGTTCCTTGCGCTGCGTTGCAGGCAGGAACGGCCCGACATCCATCTCTTCGTCGGATGTCCGAGGGGTGCCCGACGGACTGGGCCCCCCGGATTTGGCCCCCCCTCGGGAGCCCTTCGTTTGAGCCGCCACCGCCGAGGGCGTCCGGGGCGCCAGAGGTGGCACAGGCGGTGCGGTGGCGGTGGGAACCGGTGCGGGGCCCGTGGTGTCCATCACCTCGGTACCCTCCAACGCACTGGAGGACGGGGAGACAGAGGCGGGAGCGGCACCGGTCCCGACGGAAGAGGTTGCCACCACAACCGCTGCTGCCTCAGCAAGCGGCGTGGTCACCGGTTGGGCTGCCAGAGGCAACCCAGGGGGGGGGGGGGGCGGGGGAGGGACCAGGTCAGACTCGCTGAACTGGGTCCCTGTGGAAACGAGACGCCGCTCCGCCCCCCCCCGGCGAGCTGCGTCGGCGTACCTCCCCAGGGGGAAAGAGGCGAACCTCTTTCGTGCCTCTGGGAAGGTAAGGTTCTCAGTTACCTTGATGTTAATTATCTTTTTTTCCATTTGAAATTTTTCGCACTTGCGGGAGTACGCTGCATGCGGACCGCCGCAGTTCACACAAGTGAGGGTTTCGGATGGACAGTTGTCAGTCGGATGATCGTGCGCCGCGCATTTCGCACACGTCGTTCGGCCACGGCAAGAGGTTGTACCGTGCCCGAACCGCTGGCACTTAAAACAGCACCGCGGATTCGGGATGTACGGACGGATGGAGCAACGGATAAAACTTGCATTGATGTGTTGTGGAAGAACTGCGCGGTCGAAAGTCAAGATAATGTGCTTGGTGGGAATCTCCTTGTCGTCTCTGCGGATAGTGATGCGTCTCACGGCAGTGACGCCCTGATCCTTCAAGCCGGCAAGGAGATCCGCATCCGTTTCGTTCAAAAGATCTGTCTCGGATATCACACCAAGGGAGCTGTTGAGGCTCCGATGGGGTGTGACCCTGATGTCTAGATCAGCCAGTCTAGTCTGAGCTAGAAGCTTCGTGGACTGCTGCTTGTCATTTATTTCGATGAGTTCACCAGACCTTTGTTTTTTGCACTTATATGATTTTCCTACTATGGCTTCAAGATACTTGGCGATCGAGAAGACTGACTGAGATGCTAGAGGGTGGGTTGGATTGAGCGATTCCATCACAAGAACTCGAGAAAAATTATCCGGTTCAGGAAATGTTAGATGGCAATTGGGGAAAAGATACTTCGGTGCGGCCCCTTTTCAGGGACCGATCACGTTTGGGGGGTGGGTTTTGAAAATGCCATATAGCATAGTATAAAAGCAGGGAGACTGGGGTACATTCTTCTTTGACCTTACCTTGGTAGTCAAAGAGGTCCCGGAGCTCCCTGCCTGGTGAACAGACAGGGAGCCCATCCGCCGGAGCTTGACCTGGGCTCCGACGGCCACCGTTCGTGGTTTCTAACCCTCCACCTATAAACACATCGCCACGGTTGGATCCAGCTTATGTTTGGGGGCTCGGGGTCCGCGGTATCGCCAGTACCGTCACCAAGATTACTCAAGGTGCCCCGTGCGGGGTCGTATATATAGAAGATACACTTTCTGAAACTAAAGTTACTAACGCAGGTGTGCCCCAAGGGTCAATTTTGGGTCCCCTGCTCTTTCTGATTTATATAAATGACCTTCCTGACACCCTGCGGTCATCTCATTGTGTCTTATATGGGGATGACACCACTATCTCAACATCGGACAAGTGTATATTCTCTTTAACATCTAAACTTAATATAGCTCTGTAATGTCGTAGATTGGTGTAAAAAGAACCAATTGGTAATTAATACTATCAAATCTAAATTCAAGATTTTCAATTAAAGTCAGAAGGCCGTAACCCAGCTTCCCTGGTTAACACTAGGTGAAAATTCTATTCCTGCTTGTGATTCTGCAACATTTCTAGGTATACGTCTTGACCCTCACCTTAAGTTTCATCTTCATATCAACGACCTTAAAAAAACCACTGCATTTGGCATGCGTGCGCTCATTAAAGCCCGGCATTTCTTTTCCTCTTCCGCACTGCTAGCACTTTATTTCTCCTTTGTATAGTCACATTAACTATGGCATCATCGCGTGGGGAAACACTTATCAATGTCACTTAAAATCGGTACAGCACATTCAGAACCAAGCGATACGTATTATTACCACCAGCCATTTTAGTGCTGCTGTTTCGTTACTACGTAACCGGTTAGGTATCTTATCCATTGATCACTTATTTAAGTACAATCTTGCAATCGTGTTATTTAAGCTTTTGAACAATCAACTTCCTTTTCAGTTCATAGACGTTCATTATCTGCGCAATGTAAACCCCACAAGGTTTTCCTCCCGTCATAATTTTTTCTCCCGATGGTTCATACAAATTACGGGAAAAAAGTACCCACTTCACTGCTATTCAACTCTGGAACAGCCGGCCCCTTACTGGAAAATCATCAATGTCATTACTTGTATTTAAAACAGCACTCAAGGTATTTCTTTTATGGTGCAATTAGATGTATTCATTTTATTTTCACTGGTGTTTTTGCTCAATCTTTTTCCCGTGGTGTATAATAAAAAGAAGTGTACACATTCAATGTCCTTTACTGAATGGAGAGGATGTTTTGTAGTAGTTATTGGTTTGGTAATAGGTATTGCAAATCCACTTGATAGACTTGTCCAATTAACTTGTTAAAATCGCTAATATTTCAAGTGTTGCATTTATTTCCGTAATTATTTAAAAATAACCATTTCTGTTCGCTGCGTTTACATGCTTCTTTAGTAATGAACTACCGAGGGTCCCATTTCAGCCTTACGGCTTTGGCACCGTCATCTGTATATACGCATGTATGTATATTTTTTGTGAATTGAAAAAACCTTTGAATTGAATTGAATTCCGATGGTGTCACAGCAGCATGTGGAGGTCCTTTGAATCATAACCTTCCACCAGGACGTGGGACACCTACCACCATTTCCACGCAATCTTCTGCGCCGCTTCAAGGACTTTGAACGGCTGTTCACGCCGGGACTGCACTACGTCAAGAACAACATACAGTCAAGGTACACGCGTCAGTCACGCCCAAGCCACTGAAGTTGTGCAAATTTGCACTTGCATTACATAAAGCAGTAGCTAAAGAAATTGAAAAACGTCTCCAAGCTGTTGTGATTGAGCGCATATCCTTGGCCGCAGATTTAATAGAAACTGCTATTATTTCTCTGCTTTTGTAGAAACAACAACCACCATTGCACACACCTGTCACATGGGGATTCAGTCGCAACTGAGTAGCTCTTGTCAGCAGGCCAGAATATCGTCGCACCGCATCATCTTCGACAAACCAATCCTGCACCGCCGGAGCCTCAATCCGTCGGAGCATGGCGACGCTGAGTATAGTCTGCGATTCCCATGCGTACAACGAAGACGCTCTGGTGTGTGGACGTCCGTCAAATTTAATTCCACTTTCCAAGTGTCTCTCTTGTACTTGAGTGCGTCCGCCAGGAGCACCATTACTTCTTTTCCCAAGCTCACAGAGTCTACTGCCACTTTTCGAATGCTGCTGTTACGGGTCAAAGAGGCGGTGAATATGGACCAGCAGGCAAAGTGTTTTTTCTTGCGAAGAACACGGTCGCTACTTAACTCTTGCAAACGCAGTTCTTTGATTGTTGTCTTCAACTCTACGTGGTCCGCAATAAAGTTGAACCGGGGTTTGTTGACATGCGATGTCATGATTAGACAGAGAGGTTATATGGATGCACGACGACAGCTTAATGTTTGAAGCCCCGTTTGTAGAGCAGCAAACATTCGAAAGCGGCTGATTCGAGAGGGAATCAAGGTGCTCCATGCAATTTCCCTTCCCGAATAACTTCACCCAAATAATATTTGGAAGGAAAGTCACTATTGACTTCCACGGTGCTACCGTTTGAAGACAACGCCACGAAAAATGCGCTCCACGTGTGGTATTTTTGTGTTTCTCCGCTTTGAAAACGTACCTTTGCTGTCCGCTTCGTCATGAAGTACTTCCGGTTAAGCACTGGGCCTTGATAACACCGTAACTGTTCTTGCAAACGGATGTTAAACGACTAAAACTTTATCAAACAATCTTTTATTTTTGTGTTTATTTGAATGTATTTTGAAAATGTAAGCGCGAAGAGAGTTTTTTCTGTGACGAAGTTATGTTTTTCGTAGGGGGACGAATATCCAAAAATGGCAGCTGCAGCTAGCTATTTCTTATGACAATAAGTGGCAACGCTACGGCTAACCAATTTTTTTGCGCATGGCGCCGGTTTTGAGGTCGGTGAAAATGACCGTTCATTAATCCTATATGAAAAAACTAAGCAAACCCGTTAGTTAGCTCGAAGCGATCCTTCAAGTCATTGCTTAGGAAAGATAGCGCAACGAAAGTACGAACCAGAGATCTCGGCCCAGGAGAGATACTGATTAATTTTATGGAAGCTTATCCCTACATGGCAAAAGCGTCAGTGTCGATGACGAATAATCTCACACTGGCTAAGAAGAGAAAGTTGTGGGCAGAACTCGCAGGGGTTCGAAACGAAGAAGCGCCGGCGATATAAACCTTTACAGCCTGGCGAAGCCATTGGAGGCACTTTACCATCCGAGTGCGGAACGACGCCGTAGGCGCAGCTTTTTCTGCTAAAGTTAACACGAGTTGAAATGTGGGAGCAATGCACGATGACTCCGTATTTTATTTTCAGGGACAGCGGCAATGGTGCCCTCCCTGACGTCCGAGGAAGGATCTGCGCCTTGTTGAGGAAGGCTTCTGTCAACGGCTGCACTCACCCATTCAACACCGGCGAAGCTGTCTAGTGTTTGATGATGCGTGGTCTTCAACGCTTGTGCCTAACAATGCGTATGTTACATAAAATGTATAAACCTTCTACACAGTCACCATAAAGACTACACACATTGGTACTTACGGGATGACACACACGCACATCATACAAACGTATGCAGAAAGGAACACATTAGGGGAGGCAACGAACGTTTTAGTGAAATGATTATGGTAAAGAGCTTGAGCGAAGACAGCAAACAACATTGGTGCTGAAATACAGGACGCGTGACGGCGAAAGGTTGTATAAAACTGTACTTTCACAATTTACAACCGCCGATTTTCAGTTGGATAGCATTCATGGAACTGTAAAAAATGGAGCCGTGCTACACAATAGAGCTGGCTTTTAGTTATCCTCAGTACGATAGGGATTGGGCGCAACATGGAACCCAGATTAGTGGAGTGACAGAAAAAAGAAAAAAGGCACAGTTGCAATCTTACTAAAAATAAACATGCCATTGTGGCTCAGTGGTGAGATCGGTGCTCTAGTCAGGATGAAGTTTTTGTGCTTTGTTTATGCTCATGGCAGTTGCATTTGCCAGCAAAACCGTGTACCAATGGAAGGCAGTACGGAGACGCGAGGAAGTGGAGGCTAAGAAGGCGTTGCTGGCCTACAGAGGGACCATGGGGTGAGTCTTAAGTTTTGCATTGATGTCCTAATGTGATGCCTAAAAAGCAATGCTACCTTGCCCATGAATAGAAAGGGTATTTTCTTCCTGAATACACAGCTGCGTACGAGCAGCAACACAATTTTTGTGCGTAAATAAGTAAACTGTACCGCGGTGCGTTTTTGCTTTCCACCAAGGTGGAAGTGGCATTGTTTTCAACAATTGTTTTCCGGAAGTTGTACCCAGCCTTCCACTCCTTTTCAGACGCACGGGCGCCGGGCCGGGCAAAGCAGGCCGGATACTAACCCTCCTTGGAGTGGACGGAGAGGATATGGAGGCACTCACCGAGCATTTTGATGGCGACAGCAGTAAGGTGTGACCGCAGTGCCAACTTCTAACTGCGACATTGATTTGACTGAACCCATTCTAGAGACAGAAACGTACATTCTTCGCAGCCGCAAGTCATACATAGCTGATGTAATTTGTGTATCTTGTGGAGATAATGTTGCTAATGGTGGATGATTTTGTCGCTTGCGATCAGGATCCGGTGGGGGCCAGCGCTGCTGCTGCAGGACACCCACAGGTCCCCGTGTGGGACAGGCCAGGCACCAGCGGCATAGCACGTGTGTAAACATTTCATTTCAATGTCATGCTCATTATTTTCAACATTGCTAGTGTTAAGGAGCCATGCGTAGATATTTGCTGGAAATGTACTTCGAATTTTGTGCAGCTTCAGCAACACCTAGGAGCCAGCCTGGCGTCCGCAGCCCTCCCAAGCAGAGCTCAGCGCTGTCGAGCCCTTCCCCGCAGAGGCGTCCCCTTATCCGTCCTCCCCTGCCCTGCCCTCCCCTGCACACGCCTCCCCTTTCTAGTTCTCCCCCGCAGAGGACTCCCCCTCACACGCCACCCTGCCCAGCAGCCCAAGCCAGGCTGAGCCCTCCCCAGCCAGGCCGAGCCCTCCAGCAGCTGGACTCCTGAACCTCCTCCACCAGGGCTGGCCTCCTGCAGCCGTGCGAGTGGGTACGGTACTTAGGCAACCCACAACGATAACATGCACTCTTGGCTGAGATAGACTGGGTGCATTGTGTAACAGACTCCACTTGCTAACAAAAACAAGTTATGTACATTCTACGCGAAGCACCTCTTGACAACCTGGAGGGACCCTGCAATCCGTGTTTCACGGCAGAACCTGGAGTTCCTCAAGCGCATGTCTACAGGCTAAGCCCGCATTGTTAAGCTGGAGGTGGAGAAGAAACAGGTTTGTATTCATTTCCTCACGCATGCCTATACAAGCATCTTTTATCATGTCACATTTCTTGTATTTGTGCATGCTTTCAATATGAATGCACAGTAGCCCTTCACAAACGTTTTTTCATCTTGGCATCTGCACGCAGGAGGCAAAATAAAACACAGTCCAACATAACTAGGTGGCCTCTGATTCAAATTAAACACAGCCTCACCGGTGCTGCTGCTGCCACATCACAATTGTTTCTTATAAGCTGTAATACTTGTAGGTTCTATAAAAAAGTTGAGGAATGCTGTGTAACAGAGTATAGGTGAAATGCTTGTTGTGTATGCACTGCTGCGCAGGAGACCGCACGCCACCACAGAGCTCTGGAGGAGGTGCTGGACGGCGACAGAAAAACGCCAGGCAGCTGCGCTGGAGACAATAGCTACCGGGTTGAACCGGCAGCTAGCAGCCATTGAGGCACAATGCACCTAATTGGAGGCCCTCTTAATAGTTGTACAGGAGCTATGTGCTGTATTGCCACTGATCATGTTGATTACTGTGGCCTTCGCTTGCTCCCACCGACCACCTTAGCAACCACCGCAGTAATGAGCGTGGCAACTCGCAATACAGCACATGGCTTCCCCACCACCGCTAAACTTTTTTTCCTGTTGTGATTTCTTTTACTTAATTTTGACTCCAAGCCAAATGGCTTTCGTTGCCCCATTCCATTGCAACCACCTCAGTAATCACTATGACCACTGCTAATACTGCACACAGCTTCCCCACCACCACTGTATTGAACTTTTGTGTTTTACGCTGTGATGTCTTTCACATAATTTTGACTGCAAGCCTAGCGGATTTCGTTGGCCCATTCCAGCCCAGTCTCTGTTCGCACTAGTCAGGTAGTTAGTCTTTTGTTGGCACTTTCAAGCGCTGACTCCAAGCAGTGTGGCTTTTCTTGTTGCCTTACATTCCACTGTTTGTGGACACAAGTAAGATAGTGTCTTTTTTGTGATTTACAAGTAAATACTCCAAGCGGCGAGTGTCTTTTATTTCCCCGTTGCATTGCACTGTTTGTTTACGCAAGTGACATTGTTGTCATTTACAAGCGTTGAGTAATTGCACTCTTTGTTTACACTAGTGTGGTAGTTATTGTCTTTTGTTGTCATTTACAAGCACTGACTCCAAGTCGTGTGGCTTTTGTTCTTACATTCCATTCCACTGTTTGTTGACACCAGTGAGATAGTGTCATTTCTTGTCATTTACTAGTAATTAGTCCAAGCCGAGAGTGCCTTTCGTTGCGCCATGTCATTTCACTGTTTGTTTACACTCGTGAGGTAGTCACTGTGTTTTGCCGTCGTATACAAGTGTTCACTCCAGCCTGGGAATGGCTTTTGTTTGTTTCGCCTCAATGCTACAATACTCAGTGCGGTTTTTGTGAATCTAGTCACTTACATTGATTTGCAGTGAAGCGGGTACATTTTTTATGGGTTGTTTATTGCTGGGACATTAAGGAATAATGCAGTAACTTTAGGACAACCAATGAAAATCCCATATAAGACCACATGCCAATTGTGAAAACGATTTAGAACAAGTGGAGTTTATGCAAAGGGTAAACATGAACAGGAAATTTAAAGGAGAAAAATTTACCCAACGTGTGTCCAGCATGCATGTCACTGAATGAGTCAATCTGTGAGCAACAGAACATCTTCAACTCCTACCCAGCGATGCTTTTTGGTCAAGTGCGGTGAAGGGGGAAGACTGGCAAGTTAGAGTCGGCACACCAAAAAAACTGAAGCGGATTTAGCAGGGTGGTACTGCCTTGTACGGCTGCGAGACATAAGATGCACATGCAGTAGCCTATCGAGAAAACGTTTTGCGCTTGCAAATTTGGAAAACAAACGCTAGCCCTAATTTTGTGCATTTCTGGACTGCCGCTACCTTTTTCATTCAGGCCCTGGGGTACAGCATTGAGCCTGTCAGTCATCCTGTTATTGTGTTCAAGATTTGCCGAATCCATATTCGTAGAAATGCTGAGCACATTCTAAGCAACAGATTCACCATGATACAGTAATGTGCACAACTAATGTCTTGACACCGCAGTGCTGCACAGATCCTGTCACCGTGCTGTAGATGTCAATAGCACGCAGACATACCCGCATACAAGGCATTGTGAACTGCATTGATCCACAGTAACTACACCAAACAAGCTCACTGTGCAATGGTGGTGCTAGGGCATAATTTCACTCTTTGGACTGACAGTTTTCATGCATTCTGTGCATCTACTATACACGTTTTTATGATGCTAGCAGGAACTTTTTGTGGTGCTTTTTTAAATACATATCTTGTGCCTCGCTGACTTCCCATCAAACAAAAGCAATACACAGGATCAAACGAAAACGATGTCTGCATTCATAAGGCGTCGGAGTACAAGAGGTCAGAGCCTATTTCAGACCACAAAAGCCGTCACCAAACCTTCACAAACACAAAGGAAATTTCTCGGTACTCTTCAGGAAACCACACCACGCACACAACACCAGAGGACCTCTCTACACAAAATGCTGCAGTGTCCGGCCTTCACAAAAACTGGACAAACCAAGAGAACGAATTTCTCGGCACCCTTAAGGTAACCACAGCACGCACACAACACCAGAGGACCTCTCTACACAAAATGCTGCAGTGTAGGGCCTCCTGCTTTTTAGACCTCCCGCTTTTTATTTCTTGAATCAAGACGCCACCACCAGTTCCGACATGGGCAACGGGATCTTATAAAATGCTGCGCACTGACGCCTGCGCAAAACAATTGCAGCAGCACAGGCCAACAATCAACCACCACCGACTATAGCGGCAACGCCCCCGTCGACGGTATAAGCAGACCGACGCTCCCGTGTCCATTTTGGCAGCACTGGCAGCCTGTCGGCAACAACTGAATTTCTGGACTGTGTTTCGCAGGAGCTGAGGCTGCAGAACCAACCGTAGACCTACTGCTTTTTTATTTGTTAAATCAAGACGCCACAACCACTTCCGACGTGAGCAACAGGATCTTGCGAAAAGCTGCGCATTGTTACCTGCGATGGACAATAAACCTGTTCGACTTTCCACTTCTGGCTGCCCGCGGGCTGCCAGAAGCAAGATCCGCTCCTTCTTTTTTTCTCGGGCGGCCCAAAACGTCACTTCCGGCGGCGCCAGTACGTCTTCGATTTTTTTCCGGCGGGCTACGTCTGGCTCCCTGCAAGCTGGCAGAGCCACCGCGCGTTTGTGGTGTGGCGGCGAGTGGGCACCAATCCGTCAGTTAGCAGACGCCGCTGCTAGCAGACGACAAAAGCAGATCGGCACAGGCCAGTTTCAAAATAAAATTGCCAACATCTTTCGTTCGTTGGGATTTGACGACTTTAATTTGATTTATTAGATGGGAAACATAACTTGTGCGCACATTTCTATTCATATTTATCATCGCAACACCCCTCTTGTTTTTGTTTTGTACGGAAAGTGAGATGACCGATGATTCGCGCCTAAGCGGTCATTTGCAGTTCTTTTCCTTATAGACATGGAGGGCCTATCCAGCTCGTGGGTGAGGACGGCGCCGCAATTCTAGATGGCGGCGTGCCTGAGTTTATTACTTGAGGTAAGTGTTTCTTAGCGAGAACATTTGTAGTCCTCGTAAAGGAATGAAAGTTTTCGTTTATGGTGTAGATGGTGTGCGCGTCCAACCTGTGCCGGCTGCCCCTAAGAGGACGGTGTTAGAGTCCGCGAATGAAAAACTTTGGAATAAGGCCCGCCTAAATTAATGTTCACGAAACGTCAGCTATGGGAGGCCCTTGCGGAAGAAGTTAACGACGTTTTCCCAGGTTGTATGACGCCTTCCCAAGTGGAAAATAAACGGCGCAACTTGCAGAGGCGATACAAAAAGCTCGCCAGTTGGAGCAATACGACGGGCAAGGAGGCGGAGGAGTGGACGTTCAAAGAGTGCGCACGATTTCCAAAACCAGTCAATAGCAACTAGGTCAAGAATGTGTGCATACATGCAGACGTATCAATTAGTGAAAATGCAATGCCTGTAATTACGCCCTTTGTGTTGGAAAGAAAACCGGTGCTATTGAACCTTGATTTCAAATTAAATAGGCAACTGCTGGCGAACATGGTAGTTCCCGCTTTCCTCAAAATCGTAGCATGCCCGCACAAGAGACGAAAGGGAATTAGTTTTAAATGCGAATGCATTTCTTATTCGGGTGTTGTCGTGCTCCGTCGGCGTGCGCCCGCAGGTGTTATCTCTCCGCGCTCCTCCTCGCCCCTAGCAACAGCTGTGGCGCGCCTAGCAACCGGAGCAGGTGGTAGCTCGGGCGGGAGTAGCGGAGGGCAAGGGGAAAGGAGGAGCGCGCTCGAGCGTGTGAGGGCGCTCGCATCGCGGAGCTCGGCGTTCCTGGCTTGGCTCAAGCACATGGAACACACCCCGCTGTATCGCGCCATCAACGTTCGGTTTGAGTGGAGTCGCCTCGACGACTTTGATGACGGCGAAACGGACGAAGGCGGAGAAGGAGAACCGAAGGACGATGACGGTGATATCGAAACGATTCCCGACGACTTTGATGTGAATGATCCTCTCCAGTTGGCGATTGCGCTCAACGCGGTCTCAAATACGATGTTCTTTAACGAAAAGGGATTGAGGGGTGTGCAAAAAGAAGAAGAAGGTGCGAGTACTCCTGTCAAAACGCGTGTGGTTCTGGCGGGTGCCACCGGAAGCGATGCCGTTTGTGACGAGGCCGAGACCGTTCGCAAGCTGGTGGATCAGTCGCAGTCTTCACGTTGCTCCGGGTGAGAATCGCACTCGGATCGCGCTCTTCCTGGACGAGTACGCCGAAGAGTTCGCGTTTCCCACCATCTACCTCGGGATGCCACGCTACATCACCGGTCTTCGACCCACGCCGTTTCTCAAGGCTAGCAGCGAGATCAGGCGGACCGAACGGCGCGGCGCGACTCCGGAACACGTTCTGTACATGGCGGCGAAGGTGATGCGTTACAACGTTGCCGAAACGGCCATGACGTTCCGTACCAACGCGGCCACCGACTCGATCACGCGCGAACAGCTCGAGAAGGGCGGTAAGCGGTTCCTCGACGAGATGCTGGACAGAGACCTCGGGTTCCTGCGCGGCGTTCCCAACACGGTGCAGTACTGGCAGGATCGCCGCAAGGACCTCTTCGCCATGATCAGACAGCTGGGCAAGCCGCACGCGTTCCTGACCATGTCCGCGTCCGAAGTGCACTGGGAGCGCCTGCTCGAGACTCTGGAGCGGCTGCGAGTCGGACCCGCAGGGAGGGCGCGTGTGATTGCCGAGATGATGGCCTGGGAACGGGTGGAGCTCGTCAACAACGATCCCGTGACGTGTGCCATCTACACGAACCGCATCTTCGATGTGATCATGAACGTGCTCAATGACAAGCGCTGCTCTCCGTTCAAGCCGTACGTTGTGCGAGACTACTTCAAGCGCGTCGAGTTTCAGCAGCGCGCACGTGCACGTCATCCTGTGGCTGGAAAACGCGCCCAACGACGAGGAGCTCAGCGGAGTCGAAGGGGCCATGCCCAAGACGCTGGAGGTGGTGGATGCGCTCCTGACGCTCGACACCTCTGTGCTCAAACGCCCGCGCACGCAGACGCATCAGCACACGCACACGTGTTACAAGCGCGGGCGAACAAAGTGTCGGTTCGGCGCCCCATTCATGCCGAGCGCGTCCACCAAGATTCTGGTGCCGTTTCCTCCGATCGCGGACGCTGCTGCGGGTGAAGACGCCACGACCATTCGAGAACGGTAACGGCGAAAAGACCTCAAGGCAAAGTACGAAGAGATGCACGAGGCGCTGGAGCGCGGCGGAGACTTTGAGAGCCTGGATGACTTCCTGCGTACCTTCGACGTTCGCTCCGAGGAACAGTGCATGGACGTACTGCGTGCGGGCGTCTCTAGGCCGTGCGTACTGCATCGGAGGACGCCGGCCGAAAAGTTCGTCAACGCCTTCAACCCCTGGATAGGCCGAGTACTCGATTCCAACATGGACTTGCAGATCATACTGGATCACTACGCGTGTGCCTCGTACGTTGTGGACTACGTCAACAAGGCCGATCGCGGCATGTCCAATCTCAAACGCGCCGTGTCGGACATCCTCAAGGAGAATCCCAACGACGACTACGAGGCCGTGATTCGCAAGCTCCGAGTGGACATGCTCAAGGGAGTGGAGATGTCCGCGCAGGAAGCTGCCTGGTTCCTGCTCACACAGGAAATGTCTCACAAGAGCAGGGATGTCATGTACATTCCCACGTGCTTCCCCAAAGATAGGGTGCGCGTGCGCAAGACGCGGGAAGAGATGGACAAGATTCCCGCCGCGTCCACCGACGTGCGGAAGCTCAACATCGTGCAAAAGTACGAGGCCAGGCAGCAGCCCGATGAGCTTGACAATGTGTGTCTCGCCGACTTCTCCAGCAAGTACAGGATGGGCCAGGGCGGTCTGTACGTGCTCCGAGAGAGGCCGGTGGTGATACGTTACCACAACTACAGTCCCAGTGACGATGTCGCCTCGTAAATGCGCGAGCAGGTCTTGCTGTATGTGCCCTTTCAGAGCGAGGCGATTGACGTTCTGGACGGCAACAAGTACGTGAAGCTGTACGAAGACAACGGGGAACTGATCGAGCGCAAGCGCAGAGTACAATCCGGCAAACGATGACGTTGTGGTTGGGGAGCTGGTCGGGCAGTACTATGCCGAAATGCTGCGCATGCGGCAGGAACAAGAAGACGACCAATCGGAGAACGGTGACGTAAATGGGGCGGTGACGGCCGTCTCAAAGCAACAACAACTGGATGAGCAGCTGGGGGTTGACGCCGATGTTCTGCCCAGCGACCGCTTGCTCCGCTTGATAAAGGAGACTGTCACGCCGTGTGCCGCAGTGCGCAAGCGGCAGGGCGTCATGGACCGAGACGAGTACGTCTCCATGATGCGCAGTACAAACGCCGAGCAGTACGAGTTGCTGCGCGAGATTCTCCATCGCCAGACCACTCCCAGACAGCCTCCCCTTCGAGTCTTCTTCACTAGCCCCGCCGGATGTGGCAAGACGTTCGTCCTCAAACTCGCCATGGACGTGTACAACAGGTGCAGTAAGTAGTGGCGGTGACTCGGTCATGGAAGTGGACGCGCCGTCATCATCGGCACTCGCATCTGTAACGTCATCGTACAACGCGTACGTCATCTGTGCCAGCACGGGCAAGGCAGCGGTTGCGGTTGGGGGAACTACCGTTCACGCCGCCTTCAAAGTGCCGGCAACAGGCAGATGGCTCGCATCGGCATCATGCGAGACGGAGGTCTCGGTCCCAGCGATCTCAACACGTTTCGAGTCGCGTTCCGCCGAGTCAAGTGTCATCATCGACGAGGTCAGCATGATGTCTGCCGATCAACTGAGAGCCGTTGATTGCCGTCTGCGCCAGATCACGCAGCGTTTGAACGAACCCTTCGGAGGTTTGGACGTCATCCTCTGCGGAGACTTGAGCGAGCTCCCCCTCGTGCGTGCCAGTGAAATCTACAAGCGGTGCCGGAGTGCAGATGGACTCATCGGACTTACTGTCGTCACGAGGCATCATCTCGAATACTTTCCCCTCGTACGAGTCGTCCGGCAGTCTGACGTCACTTTCTCCAACGTCCTAACAAAGATTGGAGATGGGCACGCATTGGAACCGGACGAAGTGCGACTGCTGGAAGCGCGCTTCATCACCGCCGTGCGCATCTTTGCCGCCTCTGCCGTGCGCATCTTCTAGTCGAACAACGAGGTGACGCGCTTCAACGAGGCCGTTGCGCAGGCGCAGGGAGATGGCGGGTACCGAACGCTGCGAGCTAGGGACGAGTTTCTCGGGTGCAAGACGCCGCACCTGCTGGAGAACGCCAAGCGCAGGATGGAGCGGATGGTCACCAGCGAGTTTGGAAACCTCCCGCGAGAAGTGTTGGTCGTGATCGGCAAGCCCTACATGATCACCTCCAACATTGACGTTGTGAACGGTTTGGTCAACGGCGCCATTGGAGTCTTGCGCATGTGCGAGTTTGAACAAGGAGGAGAACAAGAAGGAGAAGAAAGACGCGCGAGGCGTCTCTGGCTAGAGTTTGACGTGCCCGGCACCGGCAAGTTGACTCGCGCGCGCGCGAATCGCGCCGTGCACGAGGCCAAGACCAACGGCTACGTCATCGAGAGCGTCACCTGGGTACCCGTCGAAATGCAGTCCCTCACGCTCACCATAGACCGCAAGGCTGGCATTGCCTGCAAGCGAACGCAGTTTCCCCTCGTCCAGGCCAGCGCACTCACGGTGCACAAGTCTCAGGGGGGAACGTACGCCTCGGTCGTGTACGGGTATGCCAGGACGCATCCGCAAAAGCTGGTCTACGTTGCGCTCTCGCGCTGCACCAACCTCAACGGCCTCCACCTGACAAACTGCGACGGAGACCACACGTTCTACCATCGAGAGACCAACCCGGACAAAGCCATGGTGGACGAGTTTCGGCGGCTCGAGGGTCATCGGCTGCAGACCGTCACGCAACGCTACCTCGCCGCGCTCAAAGACCAGCAATGTTTTCGAGTGTGCGAAGGCGGCTCGAGAGAGTTTACGCTCGCGCTCCTCAACGTTCGCTCTCTGTCTGCGCACTCGCTGGACGTTGCTCGAGATCCCGTGCTCGGCAGAGTCGATCTGCTGTGTCTCACCGAGACTTGGAACAACAACAACGGTGGTGATGTACAAGTGCGAGGGTATGATGCTGCTGCGTCTGCGCGTGCCATCGCCACTCGCCGAGCCGGTGGTGTGGACGTGTTCGTCAAGCGCTACTTGCCCTTCAGCGAAGAACTGCGACAACAACGACAGGCGTCACTCCTCGTCCTCGATCGCAGTGTCTGCCAGAGTGCTAGTGCTGTGGCTGATGACGCCGTCAACGAGTACTACTTTGCTCGAAGTGGCAAGGACGGCGAGTACTGCGGTGTTAGTCTCGTGTCTAACGTGTATGGGAACGTGATATCGCACGCCGTTGCCACGTCTCCCGTTCGAGACACGTCTCCGTACAAGGACTTGTACACCCTTGCGTACACCGGAGACGAAGTCTTTGTGGTGACCGTGTACCTCGCGCCCAACCTCGCTCGAGACGCCGTTGCCGCGCAGCTGGACGCGGCTATGGAAAGTGTATGTGTGCGCTCCAAACCCTCTGACCCCTTCGTCTTGGTTGGGGACTTTAACGTTGACGTGCGCAAGAAGAGTGGCGAGTGCCTGGTGGAGTACATGCAGACCAAGTACTCTATGCAGTGTGTCTCTGCCGGCTCCGACACGTGACCCACTACCATTCACGGGAGTTGCATTGATCTGGTCTTTACGCGAAACTGTGATGCGCGTATGCTTCTCAAAGACCCTTTGACCGTGCACTTGAGCGACCACAAGGCGGTGATTGTGGCCGTCAGGTAGAACGATAACACAAACAGGTGCTGATGAATGAATGAATGGTTACTTCACACTCTCGTCTCTCTTCATTAAGTACGCCATTAATAATAATTACTCGCACCGCACTCATCGGTGCACCCAATGCATTCGCATTTCCGCACGATCCCCTGGGAGGTGGGGGGATTTTTTTTATAGGTTTGCTTTCACTGTTGTGAATTGATTTTGTTTTTTTGTATGCGTAACATTTCTAGGTATACGTCTTGACCATCACATTAAGGTTCATCTTCATATCAACAACCTTAAAAAAACCACTGCATTTGGCATTCGTGCGCTCATTAAAGCCCGGAATTTCTTTTCCTCTTCCGCACTGCTAGCACTCTATTTCTCCTTTGTACAGAGTCACATTACCTATGGCATCATCGCGTGGGGAAACACTTATCCATTTCACTTAAAATCGGTGCAGGACATTCAGAACCAAGCGATACGTATTATTACCGCCAGCCATTTTAGTGCTGATATTTCGTTACTACATAACCGGTTAGGTATCTTATCCATTGATCACTTATTTAAGTACAATCTTGCAATCATGTTATTTAGGCTTTTGAACAATCAACCTCCTTTTCAGTTCATAGACGTTCATTCTCTACGTAATGTAAACCCCACAAGGTTTGCCTCCCGTAATAATGTTTTACTCCCGATTGTTCATACAAATTACGGGAAAAAAAGTACCCACTTCACCGCTATTCAACTCTGGAACAGCCTGCCTCTTACTGTAAAATCATCAATGTCATTACTTGTATTTAAAACAGCACTCAAGGTATTTCTATTAGGGTGCAATTAGATGTTTTCATTTTATTTTCACTGGTGTTTTTGCTCAAACTTTTTCCCGTGGTGTATAATAAAAAGAAGTGTACACATTCAATGTCCTTTACTGAATGGAGAGGATGTTTTGTAGTAGTTATTGGTTTGGTAATAGGTATTGCAAATCCAAATTTGATAGACTTGTCAAATTAACTTGTTGAAATCGCTAATGTTTCAAGTGCTGCATTTAGTTCCGTAATTATGTAAAAATAAACATTTCTGTTCGCTGCGTTTACATGCTTCCTTAGTAATGAACTACCGAGGGTCCCGTTTCCGCCTGATGGCTTTGGGACCGTCGTCTGTATATACGCATGTATGTATATTTTTGTGAATTGAATAAACCTTTGAATTGAATTGAACTTAATTGAATTGAATTCCGATGGTGTCACAGCAGCATGTGGAGGTCCTTTGAATCATAACCTGCCACCAGGACGTGTGACACCTACCACCATTTCCACGCAATCTTCTGCGCCGCTTCAAGGACTTTGAACTGCTGTTCACGCCGGGACTGCACTACGTCAAGAACTACATACAGTCAAGGTACACGCGACAGTCATGCCCAAGCCACTCAAGTGGTGCAAATTTGCACTTGCATTAGATAAACCAGCACGCCCAAGCCACTGAAGCTGTGACAAATTTCCACTTGCATTACATAAAGCAGTAGCTAAAGAAATTGAAAAACGTCTCCAAGCTGATGTGATTGAGCGCATATACTTGGGCGCAGATTTAATAGAAACTGCTATTATATCTCTGCATTTGTAGAATCAACAACCACCATTGCACACACCTGTCACATGGGGATCCAGTCGCAACTGAGTAGCTCTTGTCAGCAGGCCATAATATCGTCGCACCGCATCATCTACGACAAACCAATCCTGCACCGCCGGAGCCTGAATCCGTCGGAGCATGGTGACGCTGAGTATAGTCTGCGATTCCCATGCGTACAACGAAGACGCTCTGGTGTGTGGACGTCCGTCAAATTGAATTCCACTTTCCACGTGCCTCTCTTGGACCTGAGTGCGTCCGCCAGGGGCACCATTACTTCTTTTCCCAAGCTCACAGAGGCTACTGCCACTTTTCGAATGCTGCTGTTACGGGTCAAAGAGGCGATAAATATGGACCAGCAGGTAAAGTGTTTTTTTCTTGCTAAGAAGACGGTCGCAACTGAACTCTTGCAAACGCAATTTTTTGATTGTTGTCGTCAACTCTACGTGGTCCGCAATGAAGTTGAACCGGGGTTTTCTGACAAGCGATGTCATGATTAGACAGAGAGATGTTATATGAATGCACGACGACAGCTTAATGTTTAAAGCCCCATTCGTACAGCAGCAAACATTCGAAAGCGCCTCGGACTTCAGAACATCGGAGGAGGTGACGTGCACCTGATTCGAGAGGAAATCAAGGTGCTCCATGCAGCTTGGCTTCCCGAATATCTTCACCCAAATAATATTTGGAAGGAAACTCACTTTTGACTTCCACAGTGGTTCCGTTTGAAGACAACGCCAGGAAAAATGCGCTCCACGTGTGGTATTTTCGTGTTTGTCCGCTTTGAAAACGTACGTTTTCTGTCCGCGTCGTCATGAAGTACTTACGTTTAAGCAGTGGGCCTTGATAACACCGTAACTGTTCTTGCAAACGGATGTTAAACGACTAAAACTTTGTCAGACAATCTTTTATTTTTGTGTTTATTTGAATGTATTTTGAAAATGTAAGCGCGAAGAGTTTTTTCTGTGACGAAGTTATGTTTTTCGTAGGGAGACGAATATCCAAAAATGGCAGCTGCAGCTAGCTGTTTCTTGTGACAATAAGCGGCAACGCTAAGGCTAACCAACTTTTTTGCGTATGGCGCCGGTTTTGAGGTCGGTGAAAATGACCGTTCATTACTCCTATATAAAAAAACTCAGCAAACTTGTTAGCTCGCAGACGATCCTTCAAGAAATTGCTTAGGAAGGATAGCGCAACGAAAGTACGAACCAGAGCTCTCGGCCCTGGAGAGATACGGATTAATTTTATGGAAGCTTATCCCTACATTGCAAAAGCGGCAGCGTCGCTGACGAATAATGTCACACCGGCTAAGAAGAGAAAGTTGTGGGCAGAACTCGCAGGGGTTCTAAACGAAGAAGCGCCGGCGATATAAACCTTTTCAGCCTGGTGAAGCCATTGGAGGCACTTTACCAGCCGAGTGTGGAACGACGCCGTAGGCGCAGCTTTTTCTGTTAAAGTTAACACGAGTTGAAATGTGGGAGCAATGCACGATAACTCCGTATTTTATTTTCAGGGACGGCGGCAATGGTGCCCTCCCTGACGTCCGAGGAAGGATCTGCACCTTGTTGAGGAAGGCTTCTGTCAACGGCTGCACTCACCCATTCAAAACCGGCGAAGCTGTCTAGTGTTTGATGATGCGTGGTCTTCAACGCTTGTGCCTAGCAATGCGTGTGTTACATAAAATGTATAAACCTTCTACACAGTCACCATAAAGACTACACACATTGGTATCTACGGGATGACACACACGCAGATCATACAAACGTATGCACAAAGAAACACATTAGGGGAGGCAACGAACGTTTTAGTGAAATGATTATGGTAAAGAGCTTGAGCGAAGACAGCAAACAACATTGGCGCTGAAATACACGACGCGTGACGGCGAAAGGTTGTACAAAACTGTACTTTCAGAATTTACAAGCCCCGATTTTCAGTTGGATGGCATTCATGGAACTGTAAAAAGATGGAGCCGTGCTACACAATAGAGCTGGCTTTTAGTTATCCTCAGTACGATAAGGCTTGGGCGCAACATGGTACGCAGATTAGTGGAGTGACAGAAAAAAGAAAAAAGGCACAGTTGCAATCTTAATAAAAATAAACATGCCATTTTGGCTCAGTGGTGAGATCAGTGCTCTAGTCAGGATGAAGTTTTGTGCTTTGTTTATGCTCATGGCAGTTGCATTTCTTTGCAGGTCAACGGCAAATATGCTCTTGTGTTTCGCTTTTTCATGCATGCGACAAAACATCAGGTCGTCTAAATAAATCCGTGGTCTTCCACTGCGACCCGCGTCTTACTATGCTGCTTCATTATGTAAAGTATATTTAAATACAGTCAAACCGACCTATACCCGCAGTTGTGAACTGTACACGGCCGCTTTTCTTAGAAAGCCGTAAAGCGAGCATGCCAGTGTGTTTGTTGTTTCGCGAATATTAAAGATCCCTTTCAGATGGTTAAAATCAATCCGGAAGCCTCCACTCCGGCGCCCCTCATCCCCTGTGTAGAGCCGGTGCATTAAAGCACCATAATCAGTCAATAAAAGCAATATACTGCGTAGAGAAATGAAATGTAGCCGCGCCAACTCTGGTATATGCCATATCCCCAAAACAACCGCTTATTACAATTTAATTACTTCTTATTATTAGTTATAATGGTTGACTGTGCCAGCCTCAGACAACTTCAGCTACATATATGGCGGTATACCTAAGAGCAGGGCTATGGTTCAGATTATGAGCAAGACATTTTTTTTTCATGAAAGAATTTGCTGATGCCGGGTCTTCTGCATTTGTAACTGAACAGCCAGATGAACTGGATCCTCCGGGCGTGTGCTAACCACTGAGAAAGGAATATTGCCGCTGCAGTTACATTGAACGATCATATCATTTTACTGGGAAAAAATGATTAGGAACAACGATGGAGGGGCTTCCTCCTTATCGTGAAGGTGTTGGTGTGCCCTTTGTGCTGTGTTGAGGGTATCTGGGCTGGAACTACTTTGTCGTAGCAACTGCGGAGGTGCAGTACCGGTTTCTTAAATGGTGGATAAAACCATTAGGTGATATTACAAAATTCGGTTTTAATGCAGAACCCGGGTATTATTATTGCTCATGGCAAAGTATTTTCGGTGGCGCTTTGATGTAGTTGTGTTAGACGGGTGCAAGATCAACAAGTGTCCACATCCGTGACCTTCAGTCAAGTAACACTACGTGGATAAAGCGTACTCAGAACTAATTACTGGCACTGGACACTTTTCTGAAACAGTGTAATAGTGTGCAAGGAGTCGCATGGTAACAGGAGGTACGAAATGTGGTTCTGGAGTAACATGGATACGTCGCCTCGTATCTTACGACGTTTGGAAATGAGCAAAATAGTCAGCAAAAATGAGAGCACAGAGAGTTACTTCTCGGCAATTGGAAGCCCCAAAGCACACCTGTCACAAGGCCACCGTCCAAACGAGCGCGGGAGGACGGGCTGCTGCAGACGCTGGTTGGGGACTACTACCGGAATGCTGCAGCAGTCGAAGTGCAGCAAACCATGTAGGCTGAAATGTTGGCCAACAGCGTGTAGGTGCGTGTTTTTGACAGCGATTTTCTCGTCCCCGACAGATACGAAGCAGGTATACATTTTCAGCAATTTTTCCACTTGAAGGGAACTATGCACAAAAGCGAAATCACATCATTACTACACAACCTGGCGCCATCTCTCGGTTCGGGCCACTCCGGGCAAGCTCCCAAGAAAATTCTGGAAAACGTTCGAAAAAGAGTGAATGTGTAGCTTTACGTGTCCTTATAGGTCAGTTTAACCCATCAGGAACGCTCGGTTATCGAAGACCGCGCCGAAATCGGACAGAAAATAAGGGAATTTGAGAAGAAAACATCCGATGCCACGCTGAAACTAATCCGGATCTGAAGTGGGCAAATTTCATAATTCCGGCCTCAATCATCTAGTTATAAGAACTAAAAGAAGGCTAAAATTGAAGCGAAAAGGAAAATGCAATCTGTTTTGACCTGTGAGGCGGCAAGATCAAGAAAAAGGAATATTCTTACGAGTGGTGTAAATACTGTTTCCCGCTGGCTCCACCCTTCCGAAAGTAGTTTGCCAGCAAACCAAATTGGGCGTAACTTTTGAACGGCTGGCTCGATTTTCGTCAAATTTGTGGCATATGAACCACAAAATTACGGAGATAGCGCTAGGAAAAAGCGTAGAAACCGCAGAAGGAAGAAAAGCAAAAAAAAAACACCGGACACCACATGGTTGAAAACCTGGGCTACAGTGTTGCCAGACCTTCAAAAGAAAATCTGCTAAATTTTGCAGAAAAGTGGGTTTTTGCCTCAGATTGCGAGAATCACTTGGTTAGAAGGAGAAAAAATCTGAGCATAACGGAAGGACAACATATGATTCTGGAGAAATCTCAAGAACACTAGGGGGAAAAAGTATGCACCACACCAAAAAAAAGTGGCTAAACCCCACACGTCGAGGGACGACTCCAGGGGCGTAGAGCCAAGAACAACGCCCGATCATAAAACAAGGACCAAGGGATCAACAGCTACGTCCAAACCAGGGCAGAGTACATGCTAACAAGTAAGACTTGAACAACTGAGGAAGGAAAAGAAGAAACAGAAGACAAAGAATGGCACCAAAGAGCACACCCACGGAGGACAGGAAGACGACGAGACTTTACAAACCAGGAAGGACATGCACAGCAACTCCTGGTGTCCAGGGCTGAGACAGCAAGGTCGTCCCATGGTCTCCTGGACTGAGGAGCCACTCCCACATTACCAGGCTCACAATAAAGTTTTTCCTCCTCCTCCTTGGTTTGAAGACGAAGAGGATAAAGGGAAACAGAAGAAGGAAGAGAGACCAAAGGAAGTAGCTACAAAGGACTCTTGGGACGAATCAACAGAAGAGGAACAAGAAGAACAAGGTCACAGAGGAGCGCAGGAACCTTTCAGAAGACAACCAAGAGAGGCCGAAGGCACCGAGACAAACAAAGAAGTTCAGAAAGAGAAACTAGAAAGGCAGTCGTCCTTTAGGAAACTTTCACGTGCCGACAAGGCAACCACAAAGGCCCTCGTTCAAATTGCAAGTATGTTAGGGGACAACGACAAGCTGCAAGAACAGGTAGATGTCATCCTAACCGAGCAGGTTAGACTTAAGAGCATCATTATGGGTCAACGGGAGGA
Source organism: Haemaphysalis longicornis (assembly GCF_048455015.1). NCBI lineage: Eukaryota > Metazoa > Arthropoda > Arachnida > Ixodida > Ixodidae > Haemaphysalis > Haemaphysalis longicornis. The sequence goes on along the minus strand of NW_027526411.1, from coordinate 190,891 downwards.
ACTGGCCTACCAAAGAGGACGAATTAGCAAACTCGAAAAACAGTACGAAAGCAAGAGAGAGCAAGACACTCCCCAAAACAAACCAGACAAACCCGAAGAGAGGAACCCAACCTACGTCCTCGTTGTGTCCTCAGGGACAATGGGCAAACAAGAGGTGGCATCGTTAATCAAAAAGAGCATCCATCCACCTGACCTTGGTCTCCGAGACGCTACAATCAAGCCTGGGAGGGAAGGCGGGATCATCACCATCACATCGAAGGAAGGCTCAGCGAAGATTAAGACGCACCTCCAAGGAAAAACAAAGGACCTTCAAATCAAGAGACCTCAGGAAAATAGATACCCAATAAAGGTGATTGGAATTTACGAAGAGGAAGCAGGAACGATCGCGCAAACGATTATTGAACAAAACAACTTACGTTGCACTACTAGAGATATCGAGTTCAAGAAAATCTGGAAAGGAAGACAAGGAACAACAGCAATTTTGGCATTTAACAAAGAGGGACACCAGGCGCTGAACAACAGGTCACACCTGTACATCGGATGGAGCAGATGCCGAGTTTTTGATCATTTCTTCTTACCGCGAATTCTTCTTTCCCCCGAACTATATCTGTGGCGAAGGAGGAGTTCCATAAAAGTCGCTTTTCCGCGCTTTCAGAAAAGAAAAACCGGCGTGCGTTGTTTGCATTCCTGCGCAACCGTAAAAGTACTGGTAATCCAAGTACAGTTGTTTCAGTTGTAGAGAAGCCGGAGGTAATTTTAGATTACCTCGAACAGATCTCTAGGGAATTACAAAAAAGGTTTACTGCAACCCTTCCTTCTATTACACTTGAAATAGACCCAGGTTCAGACTTTTCCGCGGTAACGATGGAAGAGATGTCTGATGGCATCATGCGTCTCCCGGCCTCCTCTTCAGGGCCCGATGGTATCTCTACCGCCTGCATAAAGCTCCTCTTTCATGAATGACCTGAGGATCTGTTAAATATCGTCAATACTTCCTTAGAAAAATCATGGATCCCCGCAGATTGGAAAATTGCGAAAATTGTTACTCTGCTAAAAAACCCCAGTCTAGGAACTATTCCGGACAACATTCCTCCAATCGCTCTGACTAGCAACTTGGTCAAGTTGGTGGAGAGAAGTTTACATGGACTTTTACTCCGCTTCCTCTCTAAGGAAAACATCCTTAGTCCTCATCAAATCGGCTTCCGCCTAGGCTGCTCTATTTGGTGAGCTCACGTTGACTTGGAGAGCAGAATACAATTTTCCCGCAGAAGTAAGCAAGTTCGCGCGCTGGTCACACTGGACGTGGCCAAAGCATATGACAGCGTGGAGTATAGCATCCTGATTGCCAAACTCAAGGATCGTGTTCTTCCCAAATACATCATATCCTGGATACAACAATTTTTAATCGGTCGTCAATTTTTTTGTTCCCAAAATGATTTTAACTCATCGACTCGACAGCAAACAAGGGGCGTTCCGCAAGGATCGGTTCTTTCCCCTATTCTTTTTAATATATTGCTGAGTTCCGTTCCAATCAATCAGACAGTTTGCTATTATGTACATGCTGATGACTTAGCCTTCTTTTCTGCTGTGCGGAATATTCACGATCTATATGAATAATTACAGGCATATCTGGGTTCTATCGAGAGGTGGATTACAGGCTTGAATTTGTTCATTAACATCGCTAAATGCGCGGTCCTGGTGTTTCCGTTATCCACTCATGTTAACCTTTGAGTTATCGCGAGACGAACATTCCTCAGGTGATTGCTCTGAAGTACTTGGGTGTTACTTATGACAGTACGCTTGATTGGCGCCCGCACATAAACCACATTTCGACAAAAGGGGAAAGAGCTCTAGCATTGTTGCGTAGAGTTAGCAACAGAAAAATTGGCATGCGGAGGGGCACCCTACTCTTTATATACGGTGGTTACGTAAGACCCATTTTAGAATTTGGGTGGGTCCTCTTTTCGAGCGCAGCAGCGTACAAACTCCATTCTCCTATTCTTTTGGAGCGACGAGCACTGAGATTGTGCCTCGGCCTTCCGCGATATGTGGCAAACAACATTCTGTATTTAGAGGCCCGCTCGCCGTGTCTAGAGTCTCGATTTAAACTTTTAACAGTGCGGACTATGATGGGAATCTTCGAGTCTCCTCTGAGAAAACCTTTGTCATTGATGGTGGCTCAGCCAGCATTGTTTTTTAACTATTCATGGCCTCGGTACAATCGTCCTCAATGTGTGTATGCCGAAAGCTTGCTTTCGCCGCTCAACATCAGTCTTCCGGAAATTCTTCCAATGTTGCCTGAACTCGTACCTGCTCCTATGTCGCTCAATAACGTATTCCCCCATAACGCCAAACTGCTATCCACACGGATGCTAATGGGTTTGCTGGATGAGCATCTGGGGAACTTGCACTCACATGTGGTTGTGGCAACAGATGCATCGCAACGTGCGGAGAGGGCGGGCGTGGGAATTTTCCCCCACATCTTAATTGGTCAGTTTCTTATCGTTTACCTGGTTTTACTCCTATATTCGTAGCTGAGTTTTTTGCAATAGTTATGGCCTTAAAGAAATTACCTCCTCAATATTTAAATGTTTCTATTATTTCTGATTCCCTGACCGTTTGTACCGCGCTAACTCCAAAAAATTCATTACTTATCTGTACCTTCAGCCGCCTTGTGCCTCCCCATTTACGCGACATCCGGCTCATCTGGGTCCCAGGGCACAGGGGCCTATGGCTAAATGAAACAGCTGACTCTTTGGCCGGTTCAGCTTTAGATGGCCCTACGGTGGACCTCCGCCCTACCCCATTTCTCCTGGCGCGAGCAAGGTTCTGCAGATATGTACATCTAGGGATGACACAAGAACGTACGATCACAGCCTTGGATGACCATTCCCATCTTGCTCACACTTGGAATGCGAGATTTTGCGAGTCACGCCAGTCACTTTAACCAGCATCAGATGCAGAATACTGCAGCTTAATTTTTATTTGCATAGCGCTGGTCTCACCTCTTCCGGTCTTTGTGCTGCTTGCGGTGAAATTGAAACAAACACTATTTCCTGTACTGCCGCGGTTTTTCTTTCATTCGAAAACAGTATCTAGCCGCACCAATTTAACGTATTGGCTTTCCTCTGTCGATGCCGGTGCTCCTTTCGTTCGGGGCCAAATCCCTGGGGTTTTGTCATAGAGGGATTATTGCGGCCATTCACGCGTACATATCAGAGACCAGACGCATGTCCTGCTACCCCGATCAAAATTTATTAGCCTTTTTTTCCCAAAAATCACATCATTCACTGATTCTTCTTTGGATCTAATATATAATTCGGTAACCGTTTCCCCAATTCCTACAGGCTGATTATATAGGGCCATGAGGTAGGCGCTTTAGCCACAAAAAGCCACCCCGTTCTTGGCCAATCCCCCACGTGGGTTTGTGCCACTACAACAGGAACAACAACAAATTCAGCCAGCGCAGCTACAGCCGAGTCTGGTGAGCTTTGCGCGAGCGCACCTTCGCAGCCTCGACCGGTCATCCCTCAGGTAACGCAGGGAACCTGCTTCGCCGTACTCCCGAAGCTCCAATACCGACGTTCTAGGGCCACCGACGCGACTGGCAAGGGTTTCGGTACCAACACGATTCTAGCATCCACTCGAACGCTACCTTACCACGCATCGAGAAGTTCAAGTACCTGCTCTCGTACTTGACCGCTCCAGCCAAGGATGCGATCAATGGCATAAGGCTGGCCATCAACTACGACTTTACCGTCAAGGTCACCACCAACCGATTTGGGCGGAAGGATCTCCTCAATGACGACCACCTAGACAAATTGCTCGCCCTCCAGCCGGTGGAGTCTTCTCCCGAAACTAACAAAGTGCGGGTCCTCTACTACAGTCACGTTTCGCATAAACGCGTTGGAGGGCCTGGGGATCTGTCCGGACCACTACTCCGTGGTGGTCCACCGCGTTCTGCTTGCCGCATGAACTGGGCTTCCTGTACCTACAAATTCTGAAAAAGGCGCAGCAAGACGCATACGAGGTAAGTGATCCTGGATTTTCTTCGCGTCCCGGTGGAAATTCGAGTAGAGCGAGTTCGATCTTTCCGTTCCACCAACGCGCCGCGGCTAGGGGAGCCAATAGTCACGACCTCCGCGAATCAATCCTCAAACGGCGATGACTCTCGGCGCCCAGTGTCCGTTTGCAGGGCGGCCCAGGTGTTATCTTTGCAGCGTTCAGGACCATGTCCTCGCCCAATACGCAGCAGCAATCACGCTTGAGAAGAAGCGAAAGCGTTTTCAGACAGACAAGTGCTGTCGTAGGTGTGGCGAATTTAACCATCTCGCGCGACACTGCAGAACAGCCAAACGTCTTGTCTGCGGCCACTGTTCACGTCGGCACCTCACGTCGTTGTGCGACATCCAGCTCCCTGCGGGAAGGTTCTACCCTAGCAGCAGAAGACCAGATCACAGCCGCAGCGACAAGGCGACACAGCCGCAGCGACAAAGATCCAACGCAGTCACGTCCGCTTCGACAAGTACTGCAGGATACACGCCAGTACTTCTGCAGGAAGCCGTTCATGGGGCATCGGCACAAGCCACCAGCTGCTCGGTCGGTTTTTGTTGGACTCTTGCAGGCAGCGGACTTTCATACGACGCGATGTGCCACGAGCACTTACTTGTCCTGTCACCGGCGTCAAACGTCTAACGCTTGCCACGTTCGGAGACACTCGCCCGAGACACCTGTTACGTGCAACAATCTGACGCTTAAAAGACAGCATCATGACCAGCACATCAAAATCGAGGCCCTCGATGTCCCCAATATCTGCACCGACGCACGTCCGCCGATCAGCAAAGAAATCGTTCATGCATGGCCGCTAAGTGTCAAGTTGCTGCTGATGTCCGACTGACGCCCACGCTTCAGGAGCATCACGTTAGCCTGTTGATCCGGTAGGACACCTATTGGAATGTTGTAACAGGAAACGTTTCCAGAATCTACCCCACTCTGATGGCTGTCGATATATTTCTGGGCTGGACTGTTCAAGGCGCTCAGTTCGACAACACAACGCCGTGGACTGCTCATTCGAGCACGCTCTTTTTATCTAGGCGAATCCCCCCCCGAAGACGCTGCCACAAACGTTGATCCATCGTCCATGCGCCCCCCGGAAGCGATTGGAAATGGGGCAGTAAGGCAAACTTCATGTTCAACGACGCCGCCGTCCACCCGTTCGAACTTGGTGATCGCAAAGTAAACAACCGGAATCAAGCGCCCGTTATCAATGAAGAGCCAGGACGTGACGTCTCCAACCTTTCGTCTTTTCGAGACCATTCTAAGCCTGCTTTCAGGCTGCGAGAAATGCAGTGGAAACGCTCAGACAACAGCCTCGTCCTGAGCGCGGACGTCACCACCTTTGTATATGAAAAGCATGGGACGGATAGCGCAAGCCGTACTCGCTCGAACCAGCCCATTTATGGCGAACCAAAGGCAACACGTGGCTCCAACCGATACTCGGCCTGCGATAACCCATGTTGACTGGCAGCAATCTGCGCATACGGGCACAGCATCGTCAAGCCGTCGGCGAGTGCCGTCTTTGGCACCTACGGAAACGGGTACGGGCTTCGATTCGCTCGCAAAACGACAGCGCAGCCACCGGCCAAACCCCGAGTAGAGACGTCGTGTTTTTAAAAGACAATTCATTGCCGACCTTCTAGCAGCTTGCCAGCCTTCACCTGTTTCCCGGACGCGATGGAGTTGTGTAAGATTTTACCCTCCGCCATCAAATTTCTCTCCGCCATCCATGCGGACTTCATATCAGGCGACCAGTGCAGCAGGTGTTATTTTGAAGCAAGACCCTGCTCAGCTTGGGGGCGCCGGGAGTCTGTAAAATAAAGCTAATGAAGCGGACCACGAGCGCTACCAGCGGCAGCTCGCTCCACGAGGGCGGCTCACGCGGCAATGGCTTCTTTGGCATTATTGACAGCCGGACGCCAAGTGTTCTCGTTACAGCTATTTGCTCCAGCTAGCCATCGATCCCTACCAGTTCCTGATCAGGCTCGGGAAATCTGAATGTGCACGTCCCTGCATGATGGCAGTTGCAACGTGTGGGTACGAGCGAGTTGGTCATCCGTTATAACTTTGTTGAGCGCAGCAAAGAGAACACCGTACGAGATACGAAGCGCTTGTCCATGTATCCCTCGTAAGGTGTTCTCTTTACTGCGCTCAACAAAGTTATAATGGCAGTAGCGTCGCACAAACGAGGCCGCTCCCGTGGCCCAACTGGGTCGGAGCCTGCCTCAGCCCATAACCCGGCCCCAGCTTGATCCGAACAATTTGAGGGGTTGCTAGGGTCACACTGGCTTGCCCGTGGGCAGGAAGGGGCAGTGGGGGACGCCCAGCAGCACCAAATGCACGACGGATTTACCTTGTAATTCAGTTTCGTATGGCGTGGGAGCGAATACCAGGGACTAGGCTGCGCTTTCTTCAGGGGCCCTTGCTGCAGCTGGCCATGGAGCCCTAAACCTGGCAGTCTCTGATTAGGATCGGGGAATCCGGAGAGGAGACTACCTGGCATGGTGGCGGTTGTGTCGCACAATGTGGCCGCTGCCCTGACCCAAGTGGCTCGGAGCCTGCCTCAGCCCACAATCCGAACCCGGTGTGACCCGAAGAACCTGTGGCGTTCGGGTCACAGAAGGGTTAGGGGCTTGCCCAGGGGCAGAGGGATCAGTGGGCAACGCTCGGCAGCAGCAGCAACCTCTGGTGCCCTCGGTGGACTTCGAGGTATCCTTCCAAATGCACGGCGGCTTTATCCTGCAATTCAGCCTCGTGTGTCGTGGGTTAGGGAATCCGCTCTTTCCATCCCCTACAGGTGGCGCTGCGGAAAACGGCAATGGCGGACGAGACGGTGATCGGGCCGCCGTAGCAACATGCGTGCCAGCATCAGTAGCGGCCTGAAAGCCTATTGCTCCGCTTGAAACAACTACTTTCTTGAAAAATAAATGCATGCATACGTTGCTGATCGCTAGACAACATTCGATTCGTTTCAGGGTGTCTGTTGCGGTGTAGAAAGCGCTGTGTGCGAGGCAATCCGCTGTGCATGGCCCAGGCCGCACGGAAGTGGTTTGAGAACAACCCCATCTTATTGGGCAAACAACCTGCTACAGAATGTGCAACGCTAAGGTTTGGGACAATATTGCAGTGTACGTCCATCAGTGTACTTTTTACTTTAGGCGTGTTCGTCTCCGTGCGTACACCGTAAGCAGAAGCCCGTGCGCACCATGCGCGGGCGATATGTGCGTATTGCGGTGTTTTGCTTGGGTGTGGAAAAACCTTGTTACGACATTGAGTAGTCAAACGGCGAAAAAGAGGCTCCCATTACGTCGTATCAAGTGGTGTACAAACAAACGTGTTAGCACTATATGAAAAAAAAAATATTGTAAGCCCACGTATTTACGCGTGCATGTAGCATACACTGGCGTGTGATATTGAAGCGTACACTGTTAAACTACAGGCAGTACTTTACAGGTGTGCTACTGTCTTGTACCAACTAATTTACGACTGAAATTACGTTGTGTTGATTTGACTGCCGGTAAGATTTTTAAGTGCGTCGATCCTTATTACCAAAAAGAAAACGGGGGCTACCAAATCCATTCTAGAGCTCGGATTTGAACTACCAGACGCAGTTACAGTATTGTCGTTTCTAAAACATCTCGCTTAGACACACTTATTTCGATATTCAATGATTAATCAATAAAGACATCCCCACATTTTCTTCTCGCCTTCGCGTGCAAAAAGTTTTAAGTCGTTTCTTTATTGAAATAAAAGCAAGCGGATTGGACAGCCTCTGCTGCTTATGTTTGGAAGCTGTGGAATTGAGCCAATTTAATCACAGATATAAGGGAAGATCGGTTCACACATTTTGCATCAGTGAATGCACATAGTACCCGAAAAAGACGAACACAAGGTTATACAAAAAGCATACAAAATCAGCGTCCTCACCGCAAATAACTATTAAATGTGGCAGGCGTAATTCAGTAAAGAATAATTAAGGCCTCACGTACGCACGCGTGGGTCCGAAGGACTTCCATTTTTCTCCGCAGCGGACACTGATGAGTCTCAAAACTCTTTCGTTGACATGCAGCTTATATAGCTTTAAGAAAGTTGAGAGAATATGAACGCTCGTTCACTCTATATTTTCCAATTATTCATACGGCATTGTCGAGTACTATATATGCAATTACAATTTCCCTGTCGCTTCTGCGAACCCGCACGGATGCCGCCTGCCGCCTCCGCCGCAGCGAGCGATCCGCCGATCACCATCTCCCAGCTTCGAACAAAGTCCGCGCGGCGTCACTAGCGTTGCTGGAAAGAGCGAATACTGGGGACCTGGATTGGCTTCAGTAAGGTGCCCTTGCTCCAGCTGGCCATGGAGCCCTGAGAACAGGCAGTTCCTGAACAGGCTCGTGGAATCCGAAGGAGGCGTCCTTGAATGGTGGTAGTTGTGTCGCACAATGAGGGTGCTACTGTGGCCCCACGTGGGTCGGAGCCTGCCATAGCCCACAAAACGACCCCGGTGTGATCCGAACCTGTGGCGTTGTTACTGCCTCAGCCCACAACGCAACCCCAGAGTGATCCGAACCTGTGGGGTTCGGGTCACACCGGGATCGGAGTTTGCCCAAGGGCAGTGGGCGACACTAGGCAGAAGCAAGCTCTGGTGTCCTCGGTGGACTTCGAGGGCTATTTCCAAATGCACTATGGCTTTATCCTGCAGTTCAGCCTTGTGTGTCGTGAGTCAGACCTGTATGGGCTTCGGTGAGGGGCCCTTGCTCCATCTGACCATGGAGGCCTGAGCCCGGGCAGTTCCTGATCAGGCTCGCGGAATCTGGAGAGGAGGCATCCTTGCATGGTGGTAGTTGCGTCGCACAATGAGACTGCTACCGTGGCCCCATGTGGGTCGGAGCCTGCCACAGCCCACAAAACGACCCCGGTGTGATCCGAACCTGTGGCGTTGTTACTGCCTCAGCCCACAACCCAACCCCAGAGTGATCCGAACCTGTGGGGTTCGGGTCACACCGCGATCGGAGTTTGCCCAAGGGCAGTGGGCGACACTAGGCAGCAGAAGCAAGCTCTGGTGCCCTCGGTGGACTTCGAGGGCTATTTCCAAATGCACTATGGCTTTATCCTGTAGTTCAGACTTGTGTGTCGTGAGTCAGACCTGTATGGGCTTCGGTGAGGGGCCCTTGCTCCATCTGACCATGGAGGCCTGAGCCCGGGCAGTTCCTCATCAGGCTCGCGGAATCCGGAGAGGAGGCATCCTTGCATTGTGGTAGTTGCGTCGCACAATGAGACTGCTACCATGGCCCCATGTGGGTCGGAGCCTGCCAGAGCCCACATCTCGACCCCGGTGTGATTCGAACCTGTGGCGTTGTTACTGGGCTCAGCCCACAACCCGACCCCAGTGTGATACAAAAATGTGTTGTTCGGGTTACACCGGGACTAGGGCTTGCCCAAGGGGAGTGGGCGATGCTCTGCAGCAGCAGCAACCTCTGCTGCCCTCGGTGTACTTTGAGAGCTCCTTCCAAATGCATGACGGCTTTATCCTCCAGCTCAGCCTCGTGTGTCATGGGTCAGGGCATACTGAGGACCTGCACGGGCTTCGGTGAGGGGCCCTTGCTCCATCTGACCATGGAGGCCTGAGCCCGGGCAGTTCTTGATCAGGCTCGCAGAATCCGGAGAGGAGGCATCCTTGCATGGTGGTAGTTGCGTCGCACAATGAGACTGCTACCATGGCCCCATGTGGGCGGAGCCTGCCACAGCCCACAACTCGACTGCAGTGTGATTAGAACCTGTGGCGTTGTTACTGGGCTCAGCCCACAACCCGACCCCAGTGTGATCCAAACCTGTGGAGTTGTTCGGGTTACACCAGGATTAAGGCTTCCCAAGGGGAGTGGGCGATGCTCTGCAGCAGCAGCAACCTCTGCTGCCCTCGGTGTACTTTGAGAGCTCCTTCCAAATGCATGACGGCTTTATCCTCCAGCTCAGCCTCGTGTGTCATGGGTCAGGGAATACTGGGCACCTGGATGGGCTTCGGTGAGGGGCGCCTCGCTCCATCTGACCATGGACGCCTGACCCCAGGCAGCTTGATCAGGCTCGCGGAATCCGAAGAGAGGAGGCATACTTGCATGCTGGCAGTTTGGTCGCACCATGAAGCTGCAAATGTGGCCCTAAGTGGCTCAGAGCTTGCCATGGCCCACAATCCGACCTCGGTGTGATCCGAATCTGTGGCGCTGTTAGTGCCTCAAGACCACAACCCGACCCCAGTGCGATCCGAACCTGTGGGGTTGTTCGGGTCACACTGGGATCAGGACTTGTCGAAAGGCAGTGCAACGCTCGGCAGTAGCAGAAACCTCTGATGCCCTCGGTGGACTTCGAAGGCTCCTACCAAATACACGACGGCTTTATCCTGGAGTTAAGGCTAATGTATCGTGGGTCAGGGAATGTGGGGACCTGGATGGGTTTCGGTGAGGAGCCCTTGCTCCAGCTGGCCACGGAGCCCTGAGCCCAGGAAGTTCCTGATCAAGCTCACGGAATCCGAAGAGAGGAGCATGCTTGCATGGTGGCAGTTGCGTCGCACAATGAGGCTGCTACCATGTCCCCAAGTGGGTCACAGCCTGCTATACCCCACACTCGACCCCGGAGTGATTCGAACCTGTGGCGTTGTTACTGGGCTCAGCCCACAACCCGACCCCAGTGTGATACAAAAATGTGTTGTTCGGGTTACACCGGGACTAGGGCTTGCCCAAGGGGAGTGGGCGATGCTCTGCAGCAGCAGCAACCTCTGCTGCCCTCGGTGTACTTTGAGAGCTCCTTCCAAATGCATGACGGCTTTATCCTCCAGCTCAGCCTCGTGTGTCATGGGTCAGGGAATACTGGGCACCTGGATGGGCTTCGGTGAGGGGCGCCTCGCTCCATCTGACCATGGACGCCTGACCCCAGGCAGCTTGATCAGGCTCGCGGAATCCGAAGAGAGGAGGCATACTTGCATGCTGGCAGTTTGGTCGCACCATGAAGCTGCAAATGTGGCCCTAAGTGGCTCAGAGCTTGCCATGGCCCACAATCCGACCTCGGTGTGATCCGAATCTGTGGCGCTGTTAGTGCCTCAAGACCACAACCCGACCCCAGTGCGATCCGAACCTGTGGGGTTGTTCGGGTCACACTGGGATCAGGACTTGTCGAAAGGCAGTGCAACGCTCGGCAGTAGCAGAAACCTCTGATGCCCTCGGTGGACTTCGAAGGCTCCTACCAAATACACGACGGCTTTATCCTGGAGTTAAGGCTAATGTATCGTGGGTCAGGGAATGTGGGGACCTGGATGGGTTTCGGTGAGGAGCCCTTGCTCCAGCTGGCCACGGAGCCCTGAGCCCAGGAAGTTCCTGATCAAGCTCGCGGAATCCGAAGAGAGGAGCATGCTTGCATGGTGGCAGTTGCGTCGCACAATGAGGCTGAGGCTGCTACCATGTCCCCAAGTGGGTCACAGCCTGCTATACCCCACACTCGACCCCGGAGTGATTCGAACCTGTGGCGTTGTTACTGCCTCAGCCCACAACCCGACCGCAGTGTGATCCGAACCTGTGGAGTTCGGGTTACACCGGGATTAGGGCTTGCCCAAGGGCAGTAGGCGACCGCCGCAGCAGCAGCAACCTCTGCTGCCCTCGGTGGACTTTGAGGGCTACTTCCAAATGCACGAGGGCCTTTATCCTGCAGTTCAGCCTCGTGTGTCATGGGTCAGGGAATAGTGGGGACCTAGATGCCCACCCTTGCTGAGGCTGGCCAGGGAGCCTTGGGCCCAGGCAGTTCCTGATCAGACTCGCGGAATGGGAAGAGAGGGGGCATCCTTGCATGGTGCTAGTTGCGTCGCACAGTAAGGCTCCTGTGGCTCCATGTGGGTCGGAGCCTGCCATAGCTCACAACCCGACCCCGGTGTGATCCGAACTTGTGGCATTGTTACTGCCTCAGCCCACAACCCGACCCCAGTGTGATCCGAACATGTGGGGTTGTTCGGGTCGCACCGGTATCACGGCTTGCCCAAGGGCAGTGGGCGACGCTCGGCAGCAGCAGCAACCTCTGGTGCCCTGGGTGGACTTCGAGGGCGACTTCAAAATGGACGACGGCTTTATCCTGAGGTTCAGCCTCGTGTGTCGTCGTTCAGGGAATTGGGGACCTGGATGGGCTTCGGTGAGGGAACCTTGTTCCAGCTGGCCATGGAGCCCTTAGCCCAGGCCGTTCCTGGTCAGGCTCGCAGAATCCGGAGAGGAGGCATCCTTGCATGGTGGCAATTACGTCACATAATGAGGCTCCTACCGTGGCCCCAAGTGGGCCGGAGCCTACCATAGCCCACAACCCGACCCCGGTGTGATCCGCACCTGCGGCGTTGTTACTGTATGCCCACAACCCGACCCTGGTGTGACCCGAACAACCTGTGGGGTTCGGGTTCTGGTGTGACCCGAACCTGTGGGGTTCGGGTCACACCAGGGCCAGGGCTTGCCCAGGGGTAGGGAGGATCAGTGGGCAACACTCGGCAGCACCAGAAACCTGTGGTGCCCTCGGTGGTCTTCGAGGGCTCCTTCCAAATGCACGACGGCTTTATCCTGCAGTTCAGCCGCGTGTCGTGGGTCAGGGAATACTGGGGACCTGGATGGTCTTCGGTGAGGAGCCCTTGCTCCACCTGTCTATTGAGCCCTGGCAGTTCTGATCACTCTTGGGGAATCTGGAGAGGAGGCGACTTAGCATGCTGAAGATACGTCGTACAATGAGGCCGCTGCCGTGGCCCCAAATGGGTCAGAGCCTGCCTCATCCCACAACCCGACTATGCTGTGACTCGAACCTGTGGGGTTGTTCGTGCACATCGAGAACAGGGCTTGCCCAGGGCAAGGAGGGGCAGTGGGTGACGCCCGGCAGCGTCCGCAGTCTGGTGCCCTCGGTGGGCTTGGGGGCCCCATCCAAATACACGACGGCCTCACCATGGAGTTCAGCCTCGTGTGTGCAAAGGCTTGTGCCGAAATGTGTATCGGGAGCAGGTGTTGGCGCGCCGCCCGCCCAGGGCGTCAACACCGATGTAAAGAGCAATTAAAAATTGGAAGATTCCTCACCCCCGTAAATGACCAGGAGACCATCTTAGTGATCTTTGACGGTTGCCACGGCATTAGATTGCCGCCAAACCTTGTTTGCAACAAAGGCAGCCTTATCAGCAGTACCTACAGGAAATGTTGTATAAACGTTCATTCAAACAAATGGGGTAAGGGAGCTCAAGAAAACGAGTGTGATGGCCTTTATGTCGGGCGGCGACTTTAGTCCGGTACGCCATGTCCTGGCAAAAAACATACTAGTTCCCCAGGCCCAGTGGTACTCGAGGACGGTGCTGGTTAACTAAACAAAGTAAGAACAGTAATTTTGGGAAATCTCGTACATCCTGAAGATACTTTAGAGATAAGTATCGTAAGGGACCACATTAGTGTAATAATAGTACCATGCAACGGACCAAAGAGATAATAGCAACCACTTTTTCCGCATTTTAACTGCAAACGTGATACAATTAATAGAATATGAACGCTTCTATAATCATATTCCAAAGCTATCACGTTGGGATAAAATTTGTTTGAAGTAACTGCATCAACCACACAAGCTCCAGCTGTTACGGGTGCCTGTAGTTAAGATCTACAACTACGAGAAACAATGCTAATATTCACATTTATTTACAGCTTTTGATGCTCTGAATTTGAGCAGTGCTGTTGCCAGAGGTTTGAAGGCTCCACAGCCACCGTCCATATTTGCAGATCAAAGGAGTGCCATAGAGGGTGCTGCGCGATAGTTCATGAGCCAGCAGCTGGAGTCGAAGAATCCCCTGGTCCAGAGTGGCCGGCACATGTGTCATAGCACTGGCATTTTACTGAAGAGCGTGACCCAATTGGCTAATATGGTATTTGATGCGGAGCTGTGTAGGTGAACACGATCGTTTGTTGAAGTATGAACACAAAAAGATACACATGTATATATTTTTAACTAAACGTTTGTGAGAATTTGTCTTTCAAGTTCACACATATATGATAGGTACGGTGCCCCACAAATCTGTGCCTTCCCCTGAAACTCAGAAGCACACCTCACCCAAATTTTCACCCCCCGGTAATACGTACGTCAGAAGAACTGAGCAGATAGCTATGCATCCGTATTTCCAAGCACCACTCTTTTGCAAGGTGGCCACGAGTCCGCGTTACATTAATTGAGCCAAAGCATTAAGCTAGCAAGGGAACGGTAATTTCACCCGTGGTCTTCTTATTCATAATGTGTTGAGATTTCAGTTAGCTACGCTGTAATACAGCCAAACGTACAACCTCTCACATGAAGGCTGTTAAGAGGGCCACTAACAGGCTTACAAACTAATTCTACCTACAAATTTGGGCCGTCTATGCTGATGATTATGAACCTCGTCACTGCTTGCTTACAATTCAATGCAATGACAATCACTTTTCTCTCATGCAGGGACAACTGCGCCAGCAACTAAACAAAGACCGTCTTGAGAATATTTTAGCTCCGTAAAACAAAGTGGAGGCTGCAACAGCAATTCTTCGGCAATCCAATTCTTCCATGCCTTCCGTCGAACACTTGTACTTGTTCCCGTAGTTACTCTAGGAATCGTAAGGTCCCTGTCCAGCTCGACAGCATATCATATCTAAGGAAACAGCAGTACCACACCACAAGCAGCTGCACAAGAAGTGCATATGCAGCATTTTTGTAGGACAAGAGGACCACGGCTACTTCGGGCGTACCGAATAGACCAGGAAAGTGACCAACTACATCGGCGGGTACACTGCGCGGAGCACGCACACCTTCTGGTTCCTGACAATGTTCTCAGATGGACAACGAAGGACGTACTGAGCCGCAGGAGTAGGTGAAAGCGGCAATCCACGATGGTGAGCGTATCGTACCACAAAGCAGCGTCCGAACGTGGCCAACTACGCCTGCTGCCTGCAGTAGTCATTAGTCTGCCGCTGGACATACCACATTACAGGCAGATCACGTCCGGAACCTGGCAAAGATGCTGCTTAACAAGAATGTTGTGCTACGGGTTCACTGCTATACACATTAGTTCAAAAAAAGCAAGGGAGCCTGTGTTGAATGTGCTGACAAAGCAGTATACAATATACACCTTAAATAAAAGCAGTATACACCTTAAAAAAAACACCCTAATGATCACGACCCAAACTGGACTGTAGGTGTTAGTCTTTTTACTTCATATTGTATACTGCAGACCACGCATGCGACACACGTATCAGCTTGCAATGACCCACTCAGCTAAGTTTATGGCAATATGTGCCTGTTAACTTGCGCGTTAGCGTTCGGAAGTACACCGAGGCTGTTATGCTCAGCTCGTGACAGAAACAGAAAAAGGAAATGTGCTGACACAATATTAGTGGCGTTCAATCTGACGCCTGACGATTCGTCAATTCGTTCGACATCTGCCAGCGCACACTGGCCACAGCGACGTTTTCGGGGCCGGCGCCATGCCAGTCACCTTATGCATCAGAAGGCGACACTCTCCGTCGTCACAAAGATTGGAACCTTGGCCATTTGAGCTATGTGAATACCACAGTGTTAGGGAGTTGCTCTCGAGTGCGTGCATGTACAATGTGAATATATGTTGCTTGAATTATTGTCGCTTGAAGCGTGCGGGTCATGGGGCACCAGTGTAACTATATCTCTGGTGCCCTCTGCGTTCATGTCCCACCAGGTTGCTTGTCCCAAAACTTCTTCGGCGGGGTGATAAATCAGTGGCGGGCACACCTTCGCCATCATCATCATTAGCAACAGCAGGATCGGTGTGTGCGCTACCAGGTAGCCAACATCAGTTGGCTGTTGAAGAGGCTGCGGAGCATTGGCGAGGAGGAAGAGGAGATCCAGACATGCTGCCGCTCGCAAACCGCCAGGCCTTCGGGCGCAAACAGTACCCTGAGTGCGTCAGAGCCACTACCAGCGACTGTGACTTACGTAGTTTAACCTAGCACTGTGTATAGATCTCGATATGGCATCCGGGCGCTCTTCTGTGCGTTCTAATTCGCCTACGTGTAGCTCTCTTGGAACGGAAGATGTTAATTTAGTTGTCGCGGCAATGGATGAGGCGGAGGCGGCTGCTGGGGGCAATCCCTCGTGCTCTGGTTCAGGGGGCGCTTCAGCGCCCCCGGTCAATCCCGTGAATGGGCATGCTCCCGTCAATCCCCCCATGGACGGGGATTCCCCCGCTGCTGTCTGCTCGGCCTTAGGCCAGTCGCTGTCGAATATTATTAACGATCCTCGCAATAAGGTGCCCTGCTCTGTTCGGTCCGAGGTTATGGATGTTTATTTTAAAATGCAATGTTTGGTAATGTCGTTGAGCGCCGGGAAGAGTTTGGCTGAGGGGCAAGTAATTCAGCTTCGCCAACAGGTGGACGATTTAAGAGGGGCTGGTTTGTCGGGGGGGAACGGGGCCGCTCCACGTCCTACGGTGGAGCGGTCCCCCTCTTTTGCGGACGTGGCGGGCCGCCGGGTTTCGCCGACGGCTGCGGCTCGCCGTCCGTCGGGGGTAGGGGTTAGTCGGCCTGATCACGCTCTTCATCTCAAGCTAGCCAACCCTTCGCCTTCTCCAGGCAAAGATATCGTCGCTTTGCTTAAATCTTCTTTTAAACCTAGTGCCATTGGTGTCGGGCCGGTCACTTTTAAGCCTTCACGTGCGGGTTTAACTGTGGTTTCTAAGGTTAGTGCTTATCTTGATAACCTGGAGACGGCGATTAAGTCTAATTCGGTCACGCGGTCTGCCTTAGTGGTACAGAAGCCTTCCCGACGTAACCCTCAACTGAAAATTTTGGGAGTGGATCCCTCAATTGTACCAGCCATGCTGCTGTCTCAAATTAATTCACAGAATGACTTGGCCATTCCCCCTGATGAATTTAAGCACCGGACGGTGTATACCCAGCGCTTTGGCGCACGGGTTCACGTTGTAGAGGTGTCCCCCGAGGTGTTTGCTTTGCTGAAGAGTAAGGGAAGGCTTCACATCGGCTGGACCTCCTGCACGTTAGAGGAGAACCTCTACGTGCCCACTTGTTTTAGGTGCTCTTCATTGGGGCATTCAACGAACCATTGCGAGGCTCCTCGCGACATTTGTAATAACTGCGCGGGTGATCACGCTACGTCGGCGTGCACCCTGGCGGAACATGCCAATTATGTGTGTCATGAGTGTCGCATGTGGAAGCGGCCTCATGATCACTTTTTCGGCGCTTCCACCTGCACGTCGGTTTCCGCTTGGGTGGCACGCCTGCGCCGTCGGACGGATTACGGTGACCCGCAGTCGTCTGCTTAGCACCTCTTAGGAACTTTTAAACGTCACTGATGTCTCTTGAGGGATTAAAATTTATTCAAGCGAATCTGGACCACACCCGAATGGCGACTTCCCATGTAATCGATTTTATCCAAAACCAGAGCATTCATTTTGCTATAATTGGTGACCCGCACGTGTGCGCTGGTAATGTTCCAGGACTACCCCACTCGGTGATGACGTTTGCTTACCCCCATAATCCTAAGGTTCTCCTTCTTGTGCAATCTGTTCCGTTTGACCCCTTTCCTATTCACATATCGGAGTATGTTGTGGCGGTGCGCTTCTCTTCCCGGGTGTTCTCGTTTTTACTTGTGGCCGTATACGCCGCCCCTTCGCTCCCTGTAACGGACATCTTGGATCCCTGCTCGCAGTTAATTATGGCGAATCATTGTTCGCACGTTATTATTGCTGGGGATTTTAATGCGAAGAGTCCCAGGTGGGGAGGGCAGGTAACGGATTCTCGTGGGGCTGCTGTAACTCAGTTTCTTGTGGCTAATGATTTTGACGTGGCAAATGATCCGGCTTCGTTGCCCACGTTTGTAACGGATTACGCGGAGGCGTGGATAGATTTAACGTTATTTTCAAGCGCCTGGAGGGATTTTTCTGTCCGTTGGAGGGTAAGCGAGACTCCCTCTCTCTCTGACCATAGATATGTTTTTTTCGGTTGGCTCTCACCGCCTCCCGACGTGCAAGCGGTTGACTCGGGCTGGGCGCTCCCGCGTGATGGCTTCACTTGCGCGTAACCGCTGGTTTGCGCAGGTAGCCCGCTCTGAAATTGCTAATAACTGCGCGGGTGATCACGCTACGTCGGCGTGCACCCTGGCGGAACATGCCAATTATGTGTGCCATGAGTGTCGCATGTGGAAGCGGCCTCATGATCACTTTTTCGGCGCTTCCACCTGCACGTCGGTTTCCGCTTGGGTGGCACGCCTGCGCCGTCGGACGGATTACGGTGACCCGCAGTCGTCTGCTTAGCACCTCTTAGGAACTTTTAAACGTCACTGATGTCTCTTGAGGGATTAAAATTTATTCAAGCGAATCTGGACCACACCCGAATGGCGACTTCCCATGTAATCGATTTTATCCAAAACCAGAGCATTCATTTTGCTATAATTGGTGACCCGCACGTGCGCGCTGGTAATGTTCCAGGACTACCCCACTCGCTGATGACGTTTGCTTACCCCCATAATCCTAAGGTTCTCCTTCTTGTGCAATCTGTTCCGTTTATTTTCTTTATCACGGGGCACGGCCGCTTTCCTTTCTATCTGTATTACCTATCTCTCGTTCCTCATCCTCTTTGTTTCTGTGGGTCCGAGTGCTGGAACATTGAACATTATATGTCTGATTGTAGCGAAACTGCCCAATTTCGCCAACGATTGCAAGATTTGCTTCACACTGACCTTACGCCCCTCCTTTATCCCGCGCTATTGCGTAACCAGCGCGCACTAGATATAATTAAGGAGATGGTTGAATTCATTAATCTCTACATGCCCTCAACAGACTGACGTGATTGGACCGCCGTGTGCGGCCTGAGAGAGTTGCCCTTTTTGTATGTCTGTTGGTATTCTGCGCTTTTGCTCTCGCTGTGCAGGTCCCGAGACGCCCTGGTGTTCTGTTCCGGGCTCCAGCGCGGGACCCGGGAGTTTGAGTTGGCTGCTCGGGCTCCTGCTCTCGGTTCCTGCGTGGACCCGGTCTGCCTGCGGCCCGTCATCACCGTCCCCTTAAATTTTGGTCGGATTGGTTGAGACCAGTCCCATCACCATGGAGGGTGTTTTTTAGTCCAGCCAGGAGAAGGAGGCATGGTTTTTCACCCTCCAGGGATGGGCTAGTTTATCCCTTTCGCGGTCCCCTTAATGTTTGGTCAGGAGAGGACGAGACCAGTCCCATCATGATGGGGGGTGTTTTTAGTCCAGCCAGGAGAAGGAGGCAAGGTTTTTCACCCCCCACGGATGGGCTAGTGCACCCCTTTTACATTGGCTTTCAATAAATGCCGCTGTTTGCCGGGTACCTCCCGAGGCTGTGGTTAGCGATGATGGATCAGGGAGTTAGTGGAGGGGGGATTCATTGGGGAAAGGGTACATTTATGTGGGAGCTGAATTAGTTCAGGAGGCGCCACCCCTGCATTTCGAAATCACTTTCTGATGGGACTGGGTTGTGTTGTCTTCTGTCGCGAGTTGCAAGAGCCTCGCTTTTCTTTGCTTTTCTACCAAATTGGCTTTACTTGAAATTCACATTGAAGCATACCTCCCAGTTCATTTATTTCTCTAATTGGCTTTAACCTGTGATAGCTTTGCTGGTGCAGGTTTTTGTTCCCATTTTCATTTATTTTGCTTTCATTACACAAGGGAACAGGAATTTATTTTCACTACCAGCGACTACCAGCACTACCAGGTGCTGGAACTCCGCAGGGAGCTGGACGGCCCGAGGGACCATGGTCGGCGGTCCGGGGTGGGGCATGGAGGAGTGGTTCCGCTTCCATATGCGAACGTGTGCGCGCCGCCTGCTGCAGCAGCGGGGGCTGCGCCGCTCGTCCTGCTGTCTCGCGCGGCGTCGTCTGTGGTGGATGGTCGTCCGGAGCACATCTTGCATCTTCGCTTAAAAGCTCCATCTGCAACACCGGCAAGTGACATCGCGACGCTAATTAAGTCTACCTTTAACCCCAACGATATCGGGGTCGGCCCGGTTACATTCCGGCCCTCTCGCGTAGGGTTCACTGTGACCTCCAAGGTGCAAGGTTACCTAGACAATTTGGAGCGGGCTATAACAACGCCTGTCATCCGATCTGCACTAGAAGTGAGGAAGCCTATTGGCGACTATCTCAGATTAAGATTTCGGGTGCGGATTCGGCGATTGTTCCGGCCATGGACTAAGCCCAATTAATGCTCAAAACTACCTAAACATCTCATAGGGAGAATTTCACCACCGCACGTTGTTTACACAAAGGTTTGGAACAAAAGCACATATTGTGGAAGTGTCGCCGCGAGTGTTCTCCATCCTTAAAGAAAAGCGGAAGCTGCACATTGGCTGGACCTTATGTGTACTCACCGAGAACCTCTACGTGCCAATGTGTTTTAAGTGTTCAACAATTGGGCATGCAACTGTGCAGTGTGAGGCTAGCCATGCCACCTGCAAGAAGTGCGCGGGGGAGCACGACACATCGATATGCACGCACGCGGAGCGCGCAAATTATGTATGCCACGAGTGTCGAAGGTGGCGAAGACCACACAACCACTACTTCGGTGCGAGCACGTGCACCTCTCTTTCCGCATGGGTGACTCGACTAAGGGCACGTATGTATTACGGGGAGGAGCGGGGAACAACCGCGTGTCCCCTTGACCTAGCTGTAGTTGCAACCGATGTCGCTTGAAGGACTCTAATTTATGCAAGCTAATTTGGACCATACAAGGGCAGCCACTTCTAACTTAACTGATTTCTACAGAATCAGGCTATCCATTTCGCTATCGTTAGAGATCCCTATGTCCGCTCCGGCAAATTACCGGGTCTGCTCCATACAATTTTGCAGTTTGCCCACCCAACGGATCCAAAGATCCTGCTCCTCACTCATTCTATTCCTTTTGACCCTTTCCCCGTATTGGTTTCGCAGTACGTTGTTGCCACAAAATTTTCTTCGCGGTCGTTTTTGTTTTTGCTAGTGGCCGTCTATGCCGCTCCTTCGTTACGGTTTGCAGAAGTTATAGGACCGCGTGACCAGCTGTTATTGAGGGACATTTCCCCATTCGTGATAATAGCTGGGGATTTTAACGCAAAAAGTCCACGATGGGGGGGCGTGAGGGCAGATGATCGCGGAGATCAGTTAATGCAGTTTCTTATGGTTCACGACTTAGACTTGCTTAACGACCCCGCCTCCGACCCTACTTTCTGGACGGACTACTCCGAAGCATGCAGAGACGTGACAATTTTCTCCTCCGCTTGGAGAAATTTCTCCACGGCCTGGAAAGTGTGTGACACTCCTAACCTATCAGATCACCGATATATACTTTTTTCAGTCCGTTCCAGCCGGTTACCAACCTGTAGGCGGTTGACACGGCCCGGGCGTTCTCGGGTGTCGGCTTCGTTGGCCGCAACCCGATGGTTTCGACAGGTGTCCAATTGTCACTTGGAAGACCCGTAATCTTTGGATTTTGTGGTAGACCACTTTTACGATACTTTAGAGAACGCGAGGGCGGCGAACATGGCGATGTATCCGCAGGCTAAGCCATGGTGGGCGGACAAGATAGCTCGGCAAAGGTCCTGGGTCAGGGCCTTGCGCCGTCGCTACCAGCGCACGAGTAACCCGGCGGAACGATTGACCCGTCGTGACATCTATTCTTCGGCCCTCCAGAAATACAAATTCGCTATAGCGAAAGCAAAGGATGCGTCCATGAGAAAGTTCTGCACCGAAAACTCTAAAAAATTCCTATATGGTGACCCTTTTAAATTGGCTTTCGGGAAATTTCGTGCCCCGGTTATTCTTCCTCCCATACAAAATTCCGATGGGTCATTCACTGCATCTCAGTTGCAGTCGGCTCAGCAATTACTACTGGCGCAGATTAAAGCGGACGACCCCTCCACGGACGGCCCTCTTCACTCCGCCGTGCGCCGATTGGCTGAGGCGCCTTATCTCACGGCGGTTAATGACAGGCCGTTCACGGCTACTGAGGTCGGAACGGCTGTTCAGGGCCTCAAAATGCGTTCTGCCCCTGGTCTTGGTGACTTATCGCCCGAGCTGGTGCAGTCGTTCTATGCGGCTCACCCGCAGTTCTTTCTATTCGTATTCAACACCGCGCTCAGATTAGGCCACTTCTCTACAGCTTGGAAATTCGCTAAAGTTGTCTTTAGCCCTAAATTAGGCCGCCCTCCCGAGAATCCAAATTCTTATCGGCCTATATGTATGCTGCCCGTGTTCGGGAAATTGCTTGAGAAACTCCTCTTGTCTCGCCTTTATTTCTTTCTTGCTAAAAGGAAACTGCTGCATCCCGCACAATTCGGTTTTATGCACAATAAAAGCACTAGATTGGCACTGCATCATCTAAAAGAAATCTTACATTCACGGCGTCAAAATTTCCTTCATTCCATACTAATCTCCCTCGATTTCCAGGGATCATTCGACTCTGTCTGGCATCCGATGGTGCTAAATTTTTTTCACAAAATTCCTGCCCCGGTAATCTGTATCGCTTGCTCCGTTCTTTTCTTAGTCATCGGGTTTAAGTCGAGAGAAGGGGAGGTCTCTGCACCGCAGTCCATTGGCAGTCCGCAGGGGTCTCCTCTGAGCCCCCCGCTATGGAACATTGTTCCCCACAGGCTGCTGGATACACAGCTACCGACGGGGGTGCACATGCAAGCGTACGCCGATTATACTATTTTGGTAGTTTCGGGGAAGCAGCGGCGGGAATTTGAAAGTCGAGCGGAGCTAGCTTTGGCCGTGGTGCGTGCCTGGGCAGACTCGGCCAAGGTTCGGCTCAATCCGTCAAAGTGTTCCTACATGTTATTTCCTAATGGCCGAATCAACATGGTCCGCCGCCTCCCCACAATTCGATTAGCCGGCGCAAGCTACTCCGAGTAATAATAGACCCGTGGTTCACTTGCATGCCTAACGTAAATTACTTGAAGTCTAAATTGGAGATTACAGTACCCAAATTGTTAACTTTCATCCACGTGCGTTACCACCTTCCACCCACTAGCCTGAAACAACTATACACTCAAATTGTACAACCGGTAATTACGTACGCCTCGCCAGCATGGTGGCCCGAAGCCGTTACTACCTATCTAAAAAATCGTTTAAAGTCGGTTCAACGCCTTCCGTTGCTGGCGTTGATGAGGGCGGTGCGGACGACTAGGATGGAGGCTTTGAATGCGGTCACCCCCGATCTGTGAAACGCTGACGGCCCTGCGCGTGCAGTTTCCCGCTTTGATCTGCGCAGAGATATGTCGTTCGGTCAACTACACATTCGCGCAGAGGATGTGGAGAAGCCTTTTGATTTGTGGCGCCTACACCCAGCGGACAGGATTGTATGCCCGTTTAACCGGCTGTCTTTCCAGCAAGCGTTGCAGGCTGCGCGCCGCCCCGGTTTGCACGTGTATACAAAAAAACTAAAACTAAACCCTTTAACAAAAACCTTGCCTTGCGCTATAAGAACTATCGTAATGTTCTTAACACCGTATTAAGACAGGCCAAGAAACGGTTCTACGAAAACATCTTTTTACAAGCTGAATATGATTCGAAGAAACAGTGGAAGCTTTTCAACGATTTCATAAACAGATCTAAACAACACTCTCCGATATCTAAAATCAAGTTCAATGACACCGTGTATTACAAGCCCGTTGACATCCGATATCTAAAATCAAGTTCAATGACACCGTGTATTACCAGCTCGTTGACATTGCCAACGCCTTCTGTGATCATTTTTCATCACCCATCAACATGGGACAAATCACTGGCATCCAGGGAAATTTGCGCCGCACCCCCCAGTCATTCTATCTTTTTCCTGCCACCGCAGGAGAAGTATACCTGACAATTTTGCATCTTAAAAATACCAGCCCAAGTTTAGATCGTATTTCTATGCGCCATTTGAAAGCAGCTGCTCGAATAATTTCTGTTCCGATATGTCATATAATTAACCTTATCTTCTCGTCTGGGTCATTCCCCAAACAGTTGAAGCAATCCAAGATTATCCCCGTATTCAAGAAAGGTGACAGAGAAGTTATCGCTAATTGTAGGACGATCTCTCTTTTTTCTTCTCTTAGCAAAATAATCGAAAAATTGTTTGTCGATAGATTAAACAGCTATTTAAACAAATTCGGCTTACTGAAGCCTTGTCAATGCGGATTTCGCGAAGGAGGCTCTACTAACTTGGCACTGATTCCTTTATTAGATTATATCAAACAATCAATAGATAATTCTCAGCTCGTTGGCTCTGTTTTCTTAGATTTTACGAAAGCCCTCGATACAATGAATCACAAAATCTTATTCAGTAAGCTCGAAGCGTACGGCATAACTGGTCCGTCACTAACATTCTTGAAAAGCTATTTGCTTGATAGGGAATATGTCGTATATATAGCATGATGATGATGATGGTTGGATGTTTATGGCGCAAGGCCAACTGGGGCAAAGAGCGCCAAAACAATAGTCATATATGAGGGGTGAAACCTTAAACACTACGAAAAGTCAGCAAAACAAAAGTAAAATCACAAAACGACAATGAGCATGGCTGGTGTATAGGGCCAGATTTCATGATGCGTGATAGGAAATGAGGTTTAAAAACTTGACGTCGGACAAATACTCAAACACACGTTTCACAGAAACAATAACATCGTCAACTAGAAACTGCGATGGATGTAGTGGGATATGTTGTCTGTAGAGTTCTCTGAAGTGTTTGTGTCGTGTTGTGTGAAGTGCCTTGCATGTGATTAGTATGTGCACTACGGATAGGGCCTCTCCGCACCTGCTGCACTGGGGTCTAGAAGATCCCGTCAGCAGATACGAGTGCGTTGCATGGGTGTGCCCTATCCGTAATCTGGCCAAGGCGACTTCAGAGTATCTATTGCGTGTGTCGGTGGTGTATGGTCCCAATTGCGGTTTTATTACGTGTAACTTGTTGTCTATTTGTCCACTCCAGTGTGTTTGCCTTGTTTTGCGAAGTTGTTGTCTGATGTGTGGTTTGACGTCGGTGTAGGGTAATGTGGTTATGTCTACTGTATTCGAGAGTGTAGCAGCAGCAGCCATTCGGTCCGCTGCTTCGTTCCCGGCAATACCACAGTGGCCAGGGACCCAGCAAAGAACCAGTTCAAATTTGCGTACATACACAGACATAATACCCTTGACAATCAGATTGACAACGTGGTTTTTCGAAGGAACTGTTGACGACAGTGCCCGCACAACACTGAGGGAATCTGTATAGATAATGGATTGTGGGATGTGGTTTTGAAGTATATGATTGACAACAAGAAGTACACCGTAAGCCTCTGCCGTAAAGATACTAGTATGACTATTCAGAGTTCGAGTGACACTAAGGCCGGGCCCATGCGCCGCGCAGGACACAGAGGTGGCAGATCTAGAAGCGTCCGTATAAAATTCAGAGCACTCATACTTCTGCTGCAAATACAAGAAATGCTGCAGAATTGCACATGTGGGAGCTCGCTTTTTATCTAGATGTGTAAAAGATGTGTCGCATGATACAGGGCGGAGATGCCATGGTGCTATAAAATCCGTTAGAGAACTTTGGATTGTATCTAAAAAGGAGACAGAAAGCTCTGACGCCTCCTCTCTAACTCTGTAAGAGAAGGGCGCAGAGATCGATGGTCGATTTAAAAGGAGTTCAGTCATGGACGTATCATGAAAAACTGATTTAAAAGGATGGTGAGGCATGGATGAAATTTTAAAAGCATAAAGGAGATCTGTGTAAGCTCGCTGACGTTGTAGGTTCCATTTGTTGCACTCCACATAGAGGCTTTCGACCGGGCTAGTGCGAAAGGCGCCACACGCCAGGCGGAGCCCGAGATGGAGCACTGGGTCCAGCATTTTGAGGGATGTTTTACTTGCTGACCCATAAACAACGCTACCATAGTCCAATCGTGAACCTATCAAGCTGGTAAAAACACGTAAGAGAAGTTGTTTGTCAGCACCAAAAGAGATGTGCGACAGAAGCTTCAGGATATTCATTGTTTTTAAGCATTTATGTTTTAGTTGTTTTATGTGTGGGATGAATGTCAGCTTTTCGTCAAAGATAATACCCAAGAACTTGTGTTCCTTTTTTACAGGAATAGAGACACCGTGGAGTTGAATGTCTGGATCCGGCCGGATACCACGCCTCTTGGAAAACAAAATACAAGTGCACTTCCCGGGATTAAATTTAAAACCATGGCCATCTGCCCAGCCAGCTAGCTTGTTAACACCAAGCTGGACCTGGCGCTCACAGACAGACAAGTTACAGGATTTAAAGGAGAGTTGAATGTCGTCTACATAGACTGAACAGGAAATCGACGGTGGCAGCGCCTTCCTAAGGGAATTTATTTTCACAATAAAAAGGGTGCAACCTAAAACTCCACCTTGTGGCACTCCATTTTCCTGCACATGAACCCTAGATAGTGCAGTTCCAACTCGCACACGAAAGGTTCTTTGAGACAAGTAGCTGGCAAGTGTGTTTTTCATGTTACCTGACATGCCGAAGGACTTGAGGTCGCTTAGGATGCCATACCGCCACGCGGTATCGTAGGCTTTTTCCAGATCAAAGAATACCGTCATACAATATTCTTTGTGGAGGAAAGCATCCTTTATATAGGACTCGAGCGCGACGAGTTGGTCGTTCGTGGACCGCCCCGCCCTGAAGCCTGCCTGGCAGCCCTCGAGAAGACCATTGTACTCAAGAAAGTACACGAGTCTCCTGTTTATCATCTTCTCGAGGAGCTGGCACAGGCAGCTTGTGAGGGCGATGGGCCGATAGCTAGCAGGAGAGGAAGGGTCCTTTCCTTCCTTCAGGAAAGCCACTACTATGGCCTCCCTCCAAAAGCGAGGAATGTGCCCAGAAAGCCATATGTTGTTGTATAGATGTAGGAGTGTTTCAAGAGTGTCTGGGTGTAGGTGTTGTATCATTGTGTATGTGATTTTGTCTGCACCTGGAGCTGAAGGCTTACATGTGCTCAGAGCAACCTTCAGCTCATGAATAGAAAAAGGAGAATTGTAAGAAGTGTGCGACTTGTTGTTATCACGCAGGGACTTCTTTTCTACAGATGTTTTGTGTTTCATGAAAGTGTTTGTGTATTGTGCTGAACTGGACACGTGTTCGAAGTGTTGTGCAAGTGTGTTAGCCTGGTCTTCCAGTGTGTCCCCTGTTGTACTAACCAGGGGCAGGCTGTGTGTCTGTTGTCCTTTCAGTTTTCGTATTCGTGTCCAGACTTTGTGTGCGTCAGTGTATGAGTTGATGGAAGTGAGGAAGGTGCGCCAACTCTCCCTTTTCGCCTCACGACGCACTCGCTTCCCAAAAGCCTTTGCCCGTTTAAAAGAAATAAGGTTATCTGACGTGGGGTACCGGCGAAGGACACCCCACGCCTTGTTCTTGGCCTCTCGCGCCCGCCTGCAGTCCTCGTTCCACCAGGACCTCCTTGGGGTGCGGGACCCACTGGAGGCCTGGGGAATGGACTTTTCGGCAGCGTCGAGGATGTGCGCCGTGACGAGTTGGGCGGCTTCCTCCACGTGTAGGTGTTTTATGGATGTGTGGTGTAGTTTAGATGTTTCTGTGAGTGTACTCCAGTTCCCTTTTGATTCATTAAACCTGTTATGGGAAGATGGACTGCATGGGCCTTTACCTATGTACGTTAGGGAAGTGGGGAAATGGTCACTACCATATGGGTCTGTGCCCACACCCCACTCAAGACATGGAAAGAGAACTGCGGAACCAATAGCCAAGTCAAGATGCGAGTATGTATTGTGTCCTAAGTTATGGTATGTAGGCTGTTTTTTGTTGAAAAGGCATGCTCCGGAGGATGTAAGAAACTTCTCTATCAGGCGACCTCGGGCATCCGTGCGAGAAGAGCCCCAAAGAGAGTAGTGAGCATTAAGGTCGCCTGTTAGTATGTATGGTTCGGGCAGCTGGTCGACCAGCGCCTCGAAATCAGAGCTCGAAAGTGCATGATCAGGAGGAATGTAGATGGAGCATACCGTTATCAACCTATTAAATAATATTGTTCGAATTGCTACAGCCTCAAGTACAGTGTTCAGAGTGACAGGGTGGCAGGCTAAGGATTTCCGGGCAATTATGGCCACACCGCCAGAAGAGTGTGTGCAGCCATCCCTGTCCTTTCTGAAGACCATGTAACTTGTGTGCTTGGAATTCAAATGTGTTTCCTGAACACACATTACACTTGGCTGATTAGCATGCAGTATTTCGTATACACCGTCAAGATTTTTAAGAAGGCCTCTACAGTTCCATTGAATTATGTTTTCTCTTCCCATTATTTAGTGTGAGAGCTACTGGAGTGTGTGTGTTTGTTTATGTGTCGTCTTTCGGGGCTGTGACTCTCGCCTTTTTTGGCTTGTCAGGAGGCTTTGGCGTCGGGACGCCTTCCTTGCGCTGCGTTGCAGGCAGGAACGGCCCGACATCCATCTCTTCGTCGGATGTCCGAGGGGTGCCCGACGGACTGGGCCCCCCGGATTTGGCCCCCCCTCGGGAGCCCTTCGTTTGAGCCGCCACCGCCGAGGGCGTCCGGGGCGCCAGAGGTGGCACAGGCGGTGCGGTGGCGGTGGGAACCGGTGCGGGGCCCGTGGTGTCCATCACCTCGGTACCCTCCAACGCACTGGAGGACGGGGAGACAGAGGCGGGAGCGGCACCGGTCCCGACGGAAGAGGTTGCCACCACAACCGCTGCTGCCTCAGCAAGCGGCGTGGTCACCGGTTGGGCTGCCAGAGGCAACCCAGGGGGGGGGGGGGGCGGGGGAGGGACCAGGTCAGACTCGCTGAACTGGGTCCCTGTGGAAACGAGACGCCGCTCCGCCCCCCCCCCGGCGAGCTGCGTCGGCGTACCTCCCCAGGGGGAAAGAGGCGAACCTCTTTCGTGCCTCTGGGAAGGTAAGGTTCTCAGTTACCTTGATGTTAATTATCTTTTTTTCCATTTGAAATTTTTCGCACTTGCGGGAGTACGCTGCATGCGGACCGCCGCAGTTCACACAAGTGAGGGTTTCGGATGGACAGTTGTCAGTCGGATGATCGTGCGCCGCGCATTTCGCACACGTCGTTCGGCCACGGCAAGAGGTTGTACCGTGCCCGAACCGCTGGCACTTAAAACAGCGCCGCGGATTCGGGATGTACGGACGGATGGAGCAACGGATAAAACTTGCATTGATGTGTTGTGGAAGAACTGCGCGGTCGAAAGTCAAGATAATGTGCTTGGTGGGAATCTCCTTGTCGTCTCTGCGGATAGTGATGCGTCTCACGGCAGTGACGCCCTGATCCTTCAAGCCGGCAAGGAGATCCGCATCCGTTTCGTTCAAAAGATCTGTCTCGGATATCACACCAAGGGAGCTGTTGAGGCTCCGATGGGGTGTGACCCTGATGTCTAGATCAGCCAGTCTAGTCTGAGCTAGAAGCTTCGTGGACTGCTGCTTGTCATTTATTTCGATGAGTTCATCAGACCTTTGTTTTTTGCACTTATATGATTTTCCTACTATGGCTTCAAGATACTTGGCGATCGAGAAGACTGACTGAGATGCTAGAGGGTGGGTTGGATTGAGCGATTCCATCACAAGAACTCGAGAAAAATTATCCGGTTCAGGAAATGTTAGATGGCAATTGGGGAAAAGATACTTCGGTGCGGCCCCTTTTCAGGGACCGATCACGTTTGGGGGGTGGGTTTTGAAAATGCCATATAGCATAGTATAAAAGCAGGGAGACTGGGGTACATTCTTCTTTGACCTTACCTTGGTAGTCAAAGAGGTCCCGGAGCTCCCTGCCTGGTGAACAGACAGGGAGCCCATCCGCCGGAGCTTGACCTGGGCTCCGACGGCCACCGTTCGTGGTTTCTAACCCTCCACCTATAAACACATCGCCACGGTTGGATCCAGCTTATGTTTGGGGGCTCGGGGTCCGCGGTATCGCCAGTACCGTCACCAAGATTACTCAAGGTGCCCCGTGCGGGGTCGTATATATAGAAGATACACTTTCTGAAACTAAAGTTACTAACGCAGGTGTGCCCCAAGGGTCAATTTTGGGTCCCCTGCTCTTTCTGATTTATATAAATGACCTTCCTGACACCCTGCGGTCATCTCATTGTGTCTTATATGGGGATGACACCACTATCTCAACATCGGACAAGTGTATATTCTCTTTAACATCTAAACTTAATATAGCTCTGTAATGTCGTAGATTGGTGTAAAAAGAACCAATTGGTAATTAATACTATCAAATCTAAATTCAAGATTTTCAATTAAAGTCAGAAGGCCGTAACCCAGCTTCCCTGGTTAACACTAGGTGAAAATTCTATTCCTGCTTGTGATTCTGCAACATTTCTAGGTATACGTCTTGACCCTCACCTTAAGTTTCATCTTCATATCAACGACCTTAAAAAAACCACTGCATTTGGCATGCGTGCGCTCATTAAAGCCCGGCATTTCTTTTCCTCTTCCGCACTGCTAGCACTTTATTTCTCCTTTGTATAGTCACATTAACTATGGCATCATCGCGTGGGGAAACACTTATCAATGTCACTTAAAATCGGTACAGCACATTCAGAACCAAGCGATACGTATTATTACCACCAGCCATTTTAGTGCTGCTGTTTCGTTACTACGTAACCGGTTAGGTATCTTATCCATTGATCACTTATTTAAGTACAATCTTGCAATCGTGTTATTTAAGCTTTTGAACAATCAACTTCCTTTTCAGTTCATAGACGTTCATTATCTGCGCAATGTAAACCCCACAAGGTTTTCCTCCCGTCATAATTTTTTCTCCCGATGGTTCATACAAATTACGGGAAAAAAGTACCCACTTCACTGCTATTCAACTCTGGAACAGCCGGCCCCTTACTGGAAAATCATCAATGTCATTACTTGTATTTAAAACAGCACTCAAGGTATTTCTTTTATGGTGCAATTAGATGTATTCATTTTATTTTCACTGGTGTTTTTGCTCAATCTTTTTCCCGTGGTGTATAATAAAAAGAAGTGTACACATTCAATGTCCTTTGCTGAATGGAGAGGATGTTTTGTAGCAGTTATTGGTTTGGTAATAGGTATTGCAAATCCACTTGATAGACTTGTCCAATTAACTTGTTAAAATCGCTAATATTTCAAGTGTTGCATTTATTTCCGTAATTATTTAAAAATAACCATTTCTGTTCGCTGCGTTTACATGCTTCCTTAGTAATGAACTACCGAGGGTCCCATTTCAGCCTTACGGCTTTGGCACCGTCATCTGTATATACGCATGTATGTATATTTTTTGTGAATTGAAAAAACCTTTGAATTGAATTGAATTCCGATGGTGTCACAGCAGCATGTGGAGGTCCTTTGAATCATAACCTTCCACCAGGACGTGGGACACCTACCACCATTTCCACGCAATCTTCTGCGCCGCTTCAAGGACTTTGAACGGCTGTTCACGCCGGGACTGCACTACGTCAAGAACAACATACAGTCAAGGTACACGCGTCAGTCACGCCCAAGCCACTGAAGTTGTGCAAATTTGCACTTGCATTAGATAAACCAGCACGCCCAAGCCACTGAAGTTGTGACAAATTTGCACTTGCATTACATAAAGCAGTAGCTAAAGAAATTGAAAAACGTCTCCAAGCTGTTGTGATTGAGCGCATATCCTTGGCCGCAGATTTAATAGAAACTGCTATTATTTCTCTGCTTTTGTAGAAACAACAACCACCATTGCACACACCTGTCACATGGGGATTCAGTCGCAACTGAGTAGCTCTTGTCAGCAGGCCAGAATATCGTCGCACCGCATCATCTTCGACAAACAAATCCTGCACCGCCGGAGCCTCAATCCGTCGGAGCATGGCGACGCTGAGTATAGTCTGCGATTCCCATGCGTACAACGAAGACGCTCTGGTGTGTGGACGTCCGTCAAATTTAATTCCACTTTCCAAGTGTCTCTCTTGTACTTGAGTGCGTCCGCCAGGAGCACCATTACTTCTTTTCCCAAGCTCACAGAGTCTACTGCCACTTTTCGAATGCTGCTGTTACGGGTCAAAGAGGCGGTGAATATGGACCAGCAGGCAAAGTGTTTTTTCTTGCGAAGAACACGGTCGCTACTTAACTCTTGCAAACGCAGTTCTTTGATTGTTGTCTTCAACTCTACGTGGTCCGCAATAAAGTTGAACCGGGGTTTGTTGACATGCGATGTCATGATTAGACAGAGAGGTTATATGGATGCACGACGACAGCTTAATGTTTGAAGCCCCGTTTGTAGAGCAGCAAACATTCGAAAGCGGCTGATTCGAGAGGGAATCAAGGTGCTCCATGCAATTTCCCTTCCCGAATAACTTCACCCAAATAATATTTGGAAGGAAAGTCACTATTGACTTCCACGGTGCTACCGTTTGAAGACAACGCCACGAAAAATGCGCTCCACGTGTGGTATTTTTGTGTTTCTCCGCTTTGAAAACGTACCTTTGCTGTCCGCTTCGTCATGAAGTACTTCCGGTTAAGCACTGGGCCTTGATAACACCGTAACTGTTCTTGCAAACGGATGTTAAACGACTAAAACTTTATCAAACAATCTTTTATTTTTGTGTTTATTTGAATGTATTTTGAAAATGTAAGCGCGAAGAGAGTTTTTTCTGTGACGAAGTTATGTTTTTCGTAGGGGGACGAATATCCAAAAATGGCAGCTGCAGCTAGCTATTTCTTATGACAATAAGTGGCAACGCTACGGCTAACCAATTTTTTTGCGCATGGCGCCGGTTTTGAGGTCGGTGAAAATGACCGTTCATTAATCCTATATGAAAAAACTAAGCAAACCCGTTAGTTAGCTCGAAGCGATCCTTCAAGTCATTGCTTAGGAAAGATAGCGCAACGAAAGTACGAACCAGAGATCTCGGCCCAGGAGAGATACTGATTAATTTTATGGAAGCTTATCCCTACATGGCAAAAGCGTCAGTGTCGATGACGAATAATCTCACACTGGCTAAGAAGAGAAAGTTGTGGGCAGAACTCGCAGGGGTTCGAAACGAAGAAGCGCCGGCGATATAAACCTTTACAGCCTGGCGAAGCCATTGGAGGCACTTTACCATCCGAGTGCGGAACGACGCCGTAGGCGCAGCTTTTTCTGCTAAAGTTAACACGAGTTGAAATGTGGGAGCAATGCACGATGACTCCGTATTTTATTTTCAGGGACAGCGGCAATGGTGCCCTCCCTGACGTCCGAGGAAGGATCTGCGCCTTGTTGAGGAAGGCTTCTGTCAACGGCTGCACTCACCCATTCAACACCGGCGAAGCTGTCTAGTGTTTGATGATGCGTGGTCTTCAACGCTTGTGCCTAACAATGCGTATGTTACATAAAATGTATAAACCTTCTACACAGTCACCATAAAGACTACACACATTGGTACTTACGGGATGACACACACGCACATCATACAAACGTATGCAGAAAGGAACACATTAGGGGAGGCAACGAACGTTTTAGTGAAATGATTATGGTAAAGAGCTTGAGCGAAGACAGCAAACAACATTGGTGCTGAAATACAGGACGCGTGACGGCGAAAGGTTGTATAAAACTGTACTTTCACAATTTACAACCGCCGATTTTCAGTTGGATAGCATTCATGGAACTGTAAAAAATGGAGCCGTGCTACACAATAGAGCTGGCTTTTAGTTATCCTCAGTACGATAGGGATTGGGCGCAACATGGAACCCAGATTAGTGGAGTGACAGAAAAAAGAAAAAAGGCACAGTTGCAATCTTACTAAAAATAAACATGCCATTGTGGCTCAGTGGTGAGATCGGTGCTCTAGTCAGGATGAAGTTTTTGTGCTTTGTTTATGCTCATGGCAGTTGCATTTGCCAGCAAAACCGTGTACCAATGGAAGGCAGTACGGAGACGCGAGGAAGTGGAGGCTAAGAAGGCGTTGCTGGCCTACAGAGGGACCATGGGGTGAGTCTTAAGTTTTGCATTGATGTCCTAATGTGATGCCTAAAAAGCAATGCTACCTTGCCCATGAATAGAAAGGGTATTTTCTTCCTGAATACACAGCTGCGTACGAGCAGCAACACAATTTTTGTGCGTAAATAAGTAAACTGTACCGCGGTGCGTTTTTGCTTTCCACCAAGGTGGAAGTGGCATTGTTTTCAACAGTTGTTTTCCGGAAGTTGTACCCAGCCTTCCACTCCTTTTCAGACGCACGGGCGCCGGGCCGGGCAAAGCAGGCCGGATACTAACCCTCCTTGGAGTGGACGGAGAGGATATGGAGGCACTCACCGAGCATTTTGATGGCGACAGCAGTAAGGTGTGACCGCAGTGCCAACTTCTAACTGCGACATTGATTTGACTGAACCCATTCTAGAGACAGAAACGTACATTCTTCGCAGCCGCAAGTCATACATAGCTGATGTAATTTGTGTATCTTGTGGAGATAATGTTGCTAATGGTGGATGATTTTGTCGCTTGCGATCAGGATCCGGTGGGGGCCAGCGCTGCTGCTGCAGGACACCCACAGGTCCCCGTGTGGGACAGGCCAGGCACCAGCGGCATAGCACGTGTGTAAACATTTCATTTCAATGTCATGCTCATTATTTTCAACATTGCTAGTGTTAAGGAGCCATGCGTAGATATTTGCTGGAAATGTACTTCGAATTTTGTGCAGCTTCAGCAACACCTAGGAGCCAGCCTGGCGTCCGCAGCCCTCCCGAGCAGAGCTCAGCGCTGTCGAGCCCTTCCCCGCAGAGGCGTCCCCTTATCCGTCCTCCCCTACCCTGCCCTCCCCTGCACACGCCTCCCCTTTCTAGTTCTCCCCCGCAGAGGACTCCCCCTCACACGCCACCCTGCCCAGCAGCCCAAGCCAGGCTGAGCCCTCCCCAGCCAGGCCGAGCCCTCCAGCAGCTGGACTCCTGAACCTCCTCCACCAGGGCTGGCCTCCTGCAGCCGTGCGAGTGGGTACGGTACTTAGGCAACCCACAACGATAACATGCACTCTTGGCTGAGATAGACTGGGTGCATTGTGTAACAGACTCCACTTGCTAACAAAAACAAGTTATGTACATTCTACGCGAAGCACCTCTTGACAACCTGGAGGGACCCTGCAATCCGTGTTTCACGGCAGAACCTGGAGTTCCTCAAGCGCATGTCTACAGGCTAAGCCCGCATTGTTAAGCTGGAGGTGGAGAAGAAACAGGTTTGTATTCATTTCCTCACGCATGCCTATACAAGCATCTTTTATCATGTCACATTTCTTGTATTTGTGCATGCTTTCAATATGAATGCACAGTAGCCCTTCACAAACGTTTTTTCATCTTGGCATCTGCACGCAGGAGGCAAAATAAAACACAGTCCAACATAACTAGGTGGCCTCTGATTCAAATTAAACACAGCCTCACCGGTGCTGCTGCTGCCACATCACAATTGTTTCTTATAAGCTGTAATACTTGTAGGTTCTATAAAAAAGTTGAGG
This sequence comes from Haemaphysalis longicornis, assembly GCF_048455015.1. Lineage (NCBI taxonomy): Eukaryota > Metazoa > Arthropoda > Arachnida > Ixodida > Ixodidae > Haemaphysalis > Haemaphysalis longicornis. The sequence goes on along the minus strand of NW_027526411.1, from coordinate 155,395 downwards.
AATGCTGTGTAACAGAGTATAGGTGAAATGCTTGTTGTGTATGCACTGCTGCGCAGGAGACCGCACGCCACCACAGAGCTCTGGAGGAGGTGCTGGACGGCGACAGAAAAACGCCAGGCAGCTGCGCTGGAGACAATAGCTACCGGGTTGAACCGGCAGCTAGCAGCCATTGAGGCACAATGCACCTAATTGGAGGCCCTCTTAATAGTTGTACAGGAGCTATGTGCTGTATTGCCACTGATCATGTTGATTACTGTGGCCTTCGCTTGCTCCCACCGACCACCTTAGCAACCACCGCAGTAATGAGCGTGGCAACTCGCAATACAGCACATGGCTTCCCCACCACCGCTAAACTTTTTTTCCTGTTGTGATTTCTTTTACTTAATTTTGACTCCAAGCCAAATGGCTTTCGTTGCCCCATTCCATTGCAACCACCTCAGTAATCACTATGACCACTGCTAATACTGCACACAGCTTCCCCACCACCACTGTATTGAACTTTTGTGTTTTACGCTGTGATGTCTTTCACATAATTTTGACTGCAAGCCTAGCGGATTTCGTTGGCCCATTCCAGCCCAGTCTCTGTTCGCACTAGTCAGGTAGTTAGTCTTTTGTTGGCACTTTCAAGCGCTGACTCCAAGCAGTGTGGCTTTTCTTGTTGCCTTACATTCCACTGTTTGTGGACACAAGTAAGATAGTGTCTTTTTTGTGATTTACAAGTAAATACTCCAAGCGGCGAGTGTCTTTTATTTCCCCGTTGCATTGCACTGTTTGTTTACGCAAGTGACATTGTTGTCATTTACAAGCGTTGAGTAATTGCACTCTTTGTTTACACTAGTGTGGTAGTTATTGTCTTTTGTTGTCATTTACAAGCACTGACTCCAAGTCGTGTGGCTTTTGTTCTTACATTCCATTCCACTGTTTGTTGACACCAGTGAGATAGTGATGATGATGATGGTTGGATGTTAATGGCGCAAGGCCAACTAGGGCAAAGAGCGCCAAAACAGTGGTTAAATATGAGAGGTGAGAACTTAGACACTGAAATCAATAAGCAAGAACAAAAGTAAAATCAATAAAAGACAGTGAGGATGGCTGGTGTAAAGGGCCAGATTTCATGATGCGTGATAGGAAATGAGGTTTAAAAACTTCACGTCGGACAAATACTCAAACACACGTTTCACGGAAACAATGGCATCATCACCTAGGAAAAACGATGGATGTAGGGGAATATGTTGTCTGTAGAGTTCTCTGAAGTGTTTGCGTCGTGTTGTGTGAAGTGCCTTGCATGTTATTAGTATGTGCACTACGGATAGGGCCTCTCCGCACCTGCTGCACTGGGGTCTAGGAGATCCCGTCAGCAGATACGAGTGAGTTGCATGCGTGTGCCCTATCCGTAGCCTACCCAAGGCGACTTCCGAGTGTCTGTTGTGTGAGTCAGATATGTACCGTCCCAAGTGTGGCTTTATTACATGTAGTTTGTTGTCTGTCTGTTCGTCCCAGTGTGTTTGCCATGTTCTTCGCAGGTGTTGTCTTATGTGTGGCTTGAGGTCTGTGTAGGGTACTGTTGCTATGTCCGGTGTATTTGTATGTGCAGCAGCAGCGGCCATCTGATCAGCGGTCTCATTTCCCGCAATCCCAGAGTGGCCAGGAACCCAACACATGATCACCTCGAGATTTAATGCATACGCGGACATAATGGTTTTATAGACTACATTAAGAACATGGTTTTTAGAAGACTTGTTGGATGACAATGCATGTACAACACTCAGTGAATCTGTGAAAATGATAGACTTGGGTATTTCATGTTGCACTATGTGATTTAAAACAAGCAAAACGCCATGAGCTTCTGCCGTAAAAATGCTGGTCTTCGAGTTCAAGGTCTTAGAGACTCTAAAATCGGGTCCGTGCGCCGCACAGGACACAGTAAGGGCAGTTTTTGATGCGTCACTGTAAAACTCTGCACATTCATACTTGAACTGCAGGGACAAGAAGTGCTGCAAAATAGCAGTTTGTGGTACCCTGGTTTTATCAATTTTCACGAAGGACAAGTCACAACACACAGGTTGAAGCTCCCAGGGTGGTAAGACGTCAGTAAAAGAAGATGTGTGAATGTCTAAAAAGGAGATGTCGAAATTTGAAGCTTCCTGTCTCACTCTAAGTGAGAACGGCAAAGGAACAGACGGGCGATTTACAAACAGTGGCGATGTGGATGTATCATTAAAAACACGTTTAAAAGGATGGTCCTTCAAAGACGAAATTTTAAAAGCGTAGAGAAAGTCCACATACGTCCGTTGGTACTCAAGGCACCACTTATTACATTCAACATATAGACTCTGGGCCGGGCTAGTGCGGAACGCACCCGACGCAAGGCGCAGACCCAAGTGCAGTACTGGATCAAGACTTTTTAGCGTTGTTTTCGATGCCGACCCATACACGACACTGCCGTAGTCTAATCGAGACCCGACTAACGCGGTGAAGACCCGGAGAAGCACTTCTTTGTCTGCACCATAGGATTGGTGGGAGAGGACCTTGAGAATGTTTAGTGTTTTGAGGCATTTATGTTTAAGTGTTTTGACGTGAGGTATGAACGTGAGCTTGTTATCAAATATGACACCTAAAAATTTGTGCTCCCGTTTAACAGGAATAGGTACACGGTTAAGCGTAATCTCAGGGTCGGCGTTAATCCCGCGCTTGCGGGAAAATACAACACAAGTACTCTTGGCCGGGTTCAGTTTAAACCCGTTAAGGTCCGCCCAGCCAGCTAGTTTCTTAACACCGAGTTGTACTTGACGTTCGCATATTGACAGGTTACAGGATTTAAAAGATATTTGCACATCGTCTACATAGATGGAACAGGAAATGGTCGGCGGCAATGACTTTCGGAGGGAGTTCATCTTAACTATAAACAAGGTGCAGCTTAGAACTCCACCTTGCGGCACACCATTTTCCTGCAAATATACAGTGGAGAGTGCACCACCAACCCTCACTCGAAAGGTTCGTTCGGCCAAATAACTACAAAGAGTGTTCATCATGTTGCCAGAGACACCAAATGACTCAAGGTCCGTGAGGATGCCGTAGCGCCAGGCTGTATCATAAGCTTTTTCAATATCGAAAAATACAGTAAGGCAGAACTGGTTATGGACAACTGCATCTTTTATGTAGGATTCCAGTGCAAGAAGTTGATCATTGGTAGATCGCCCCACCCTGAAGCCTGCCTGGCAGCCCTCGAGAAGACCATTGTACTCCAGAAAGTACACTAGCCTACGGTTTATCATCTTCTCGAGGAGCTTACACAGGCAGCTTGTGAGGGCGATGGGACGATAACTTGCGGGAGAGGAAGGGTCCTTCCCCTCCTTCAGAAAGGCCACAACTATAGCCTCCTTCCAAGACCTTGGAAGCTGCCCCGAAAGCCATATTCTGTTGTAGAGGTGTAGGAGTGTCTCAAGAGTGTCTGTGTGTAGGTGTTGTATCATGGTGTATGTAATGCTGTCTGCCCCTGGAGCTGAGGGCTTACAGGTGGAAAGAGCAACCTTCAGCTCATGAAGTGTGAATTCAGAGTTGTAAGCAGAATTCGACTTGTTCTTGTCTCGTAAGGGCTTCTTTTCTGCATTAGTTTTGTGTTGCATGAAAGTATTAGTGTAGTGTGCTGAGCTGGACACGTGTTGGAAGTGTTGTGCGAGTGTGTTAGCCTGGTCTTCCAGTGTGTCCCCTGTTGTACTAACCAGGGGCAGGCTGTGTGTCTGTTGTCCTTTTAGTTTTCGTATTCGTGTCCAGACTTTGTGAGTGTCGGTGTATGAGTTTATGGAAGTGAGGAAGGCGCGCCAACTCTCCCTTTTTGCCTCACGACGCACTCGCTTCCCCAAAGCCTTTGCCCGTTTAAACGAAATGAGGTTATCTGACGTGGGGTACCGGCGAAGGACACCCCACGCCTTGTTCTGGGCCTCTCGCGCCCGCCTGCAGTCCTCGTTCCACCAGGGCCTCCTTGGGTTGCGGGACGCACTGGAGGCCTGGGGCATGGACTTTTCGGCGGCGTCGACTATGTGCGCCGTGACGAGTTGGGCTGCTTCCTCCACGTGTAGGTGTTTTATGGTTGTGTGGTGTAGTTTAGATGTTTCTGTGAATGTACTCCAGTTTGCTTTTGATTCATTAAACCTTTTATGGGCAGATGGACTGCATGGGCCTTTACCTCTGTATGTTAGGGATGTGGGGAAGTGGTCACTACCATATGGGTCCGTGCCCACGCCCCACTCAAGACATGGAAAGAGAATTGCAGAACCAATAGCCAAGTCGAGATATGAGTACGTATTATGTCCTAAGTTATGGTAGGTAGGCTGTTTTTTGTTGAAAAGGCATGCTCCTGAAGATGTAAGAAATTTCTCTATCAGGCGACCTCGGGCATCCGTTCTGGAGGAGCCCCAAAGAGAGTTGTGCGCATTAAGGTCGCCTGTTAGTATGTATGGTTCGGGCAGCTGGTCGACCAGCGCCTCGAAATCAGAGCTCGAAAGTGCATGATCAGGAGGAATGTAAATGGAGCACACCGTTACCAACCTATTAAATATTATTGTTCGAATTGCTACAGCCTCGAGGACAGTGTTCAGAGTGACAGGGTGGCAGGCTAAGGATTTCCGGGCGACAATTGCCACACCTCCTGAAGAGTGTGTGCAGCCAACCCTGTCCTTTCTGAATACCATGTATCTATTTAAGAAATTTGTCTGTTTGGAATTGAGGTGAGTCTCTTGGAGACACATGAGACTTGGCTGATTGGCATGCAGGATATCATACACATCATCAAGATTTTTAAGGAGGCCTCTGCAGTTCCATTGAATGATGTTTTCTGTTCCCATTATTTAGGTTTAAGAATGAATGGAGTGTGTGTATGTGTTCATGTGTCGTCTTTCGGGGCTGTTACTCTGGGGTTAGGCTTTTTAGGCCTGTCTGTAGGCTTGGAAGTCGGTGGCCGCTCCTTGCGCTGCGTTGCAGGCAGGAACGGCCCGACATCCATCTCGTCGTCGGATGTCCGAGGGGTGCCCGACGGACCGGGCCCCCCGGACTTGGCCCCCCCTCGGGAGCCCTTCGTTTGAGCCGCCACCGCCGAGGGCGTCCGGGGCACCAAAGGTGGCACGGGCGGTGCGGTGACGGTGGGAGCCGGTGCGGGGCCCGTGGTGTCCATCAGCTCGGTACCCTCCAACGGACTGGAGGACGGGGAGACAGAGGCGGGAGCGGCACCGGTCCCGACAGAAGTGGTTTGCACCACAACCGCTGCTGCCTCAGCAAGCGGCGTGGTGCCGGGTTGGGCTGCGTGAGGCAACCCAGCGGGGGGCGGGGGCGGGACCAGGTCAGACTCGCTGAACTGGGTCCCTGTGGAAACCAGACGCCGCTCCGCCCCCCGGCGAGCCGCGTCTGCGTACCTCCCCAGAGGAAAAGAGGCGAACCTCTTTCGCGCCTCTGGGAAGGTGATGTTCTCCGTGACCTTGATGTTAATTATCTTTTTTTCCATTTGGAATTTTTCACACTTGCGGGAGTACGCTGCATGCGGACCGCCGCAGTTCACACAAGTGAGGGTTTCGGATGGACAGTTGTCAGTCGGATGATCGTGCGCCGCGCATTTCGCACACGTCGTTCGGCCACGGCAAGAGGTTGTACCGTGCCCGAACCGCTGGCACTTAAAACAGCGCCGCGGATTCGGGATGTACGGACGGATGGAGCAACGGATGAAACCTGCATTGATGTGTTGTGGAAGAACTGCGCGGTCGAATGTCAAGATAATGTGCTTGGTGGGAATCTCCTTGTCGTCTCTGCGGATAGTGATGCGTCTCACGGCAGTGACGCCCTGATCCGTCAAGCCGGCAAGGAGATCCGCATCCGTTTCGTTCAGGAGATCTGTTTCGGATATCACACCCTGGGAGCTGTTGAGGCTCCGATGGGGTGTGACCCTGATGTCTAGATCAGCCAGTCTAGTCTGAGCTAGAAGCTTCGTGGACTGCTGCTTGTCATTTGTTTCGATGAGGAGTTCACCAGACCTTTGTTTTTTGCACTTATATGATTTTCCTACTATGGCTTCAAGATACTTGGCGATCAAGAAGACTGACTGAGATGCTAGAGGGTGGGTTGGATTGAGCGATTCCATCACAAGAAATCGAGAGAAATTATCCGGTTCAGGAAATGTCAAAGATGGCAATAAAGGAAAAGATACTTCGGTGCGGCCCCTTTTCAGGGACCGATCACGTTTGGGGGGGGGTTTAGAGAATGCCATACATCATAGTATAGAAGCAGGGGACGGGGGTTCTTTCTTCTCAAACCTTACCCTGATAGCCTGAGAGGTCCCAGAGCTCCCTGCCTGGTAAACAGACAGGGAGCCCATCCGCCGGAGCTTGACCTGGGCTCCGACGGCCACCGTTCATGGTTTCTAACCCTCCACCTATAAACACATCGCCACGGTTGGATCCAGCTTATGTTTGGGGGCTCGGGGTCCGCGGTATCGCCAGTACCGTCACCAAGATTGCTCAAGGTGCCCCGTGCGGGGCCAGTGAGATAGTGTCATTTCTTGTCATTTACTAGTAATTAGTCCAAGCCGAGAGTGCCTTTCGTTGCGCCATGTCATTTCACTGTTTGTTTACACTCGTGAGGTAGTCACTGTGTTTTGCCGTCGTATACAAGTGTTCACTCCAGCCTGGGAATGGCTTTTGTTTGTTTCGCCTCAATGCTACAATACTCAGTGCGGTTTTTGTGAATCTAGTCACTTACATTGATTTGCAGTGAAGCGGGTACATTTTTTATGGGTTCTTTATTGCTGGGACATTAAGGAATAATGCAGTAACTTTAGGACAACCAATGAAAATCCCATATAAGACCACATGCCAATTGTGAAAACGATTTAGAACAAGTGGAGTTTATGCAAAGGGTAAACATGAACAGGAAATTTAAAGGAGAAAAATTTACCCAACCTGTGTCCAGCATGCATGTCACTGAATGAGTCAATCTGTGAGCAACAGAACATCTTCAACTCCTACCCAGCGATGCTTTTTGGTCAAGTGCGGTGAAGGGGGAAGACTGGCAAGTTAGAGTCGGCACACCAAAAAAACTGAAGCGGATTTAGCAGGGTGGTACTGCCTTGTACGGCTGCGAGACATAAGATGCACATGCAGTAGCCTATCGAGAAAACGTTTTGCGCTTGCAAATTTGGAAAACAAACGCTAGCCCTAATTTTGTGCATTTCTGGACTGCCGCTACCTTTTTCATTCAGGCCCTGGGGTACAGCATTGAGCCTGTCAGTCATCCTGTTATTGTGTTCAAGATTTGCCGAATCCATATTCGTAGAAATGCTGAGCACATTCTAAGCAACAGATTCACCATGATACAGTAATGTGCACAACTAATGTCTTGACACCGCAGTGCTGCACAGATCCTGTCACCGTGCTGTAGATGTCAATAGCACGCAGACATACCCGCATACAAGGCATTGTGAACTGCATTGATCCACAGTAACTACACCAAACAAGCTCACTGTGCAATGGTGGTGCTAGGGCATAATTTCACTCTTTGGACTGACAGTTTTCATGCATTCTGTGCATCTACTATACACGTTTTTATGATGCTAGCAGGAACTTTTTGTGGTGCTTTTTTAAATACATATCTTGTGCCTCGCTGACTTCCCATCAAACAAAAGCAATACACAGGATCAAACGAAAACGATGTCTGCATTCATAAGGCGTCGGAGTACAAGAGGTCAGAGCCTATTTCAGACCACAAAAGCCGTCACCAAACCTTCACAAACACAAAGGAAATTTCTCGGTACTCTTCAGGAAACCACACCACGCACACAACACCAGAGGACCTCTCTACACAAAATGCTGCAGTGTCCGGCCTTCACAAAAACTGGACAAACCAAGAGAACGAATTTCTCGGCACCCTTAAGGTAACCACAGCACGCACACAACACCAGAGGACCTCTCTACACAAAATGCTGCAGTGTAGGGCCTCCTGCTTTTTAGACCTCCCGCTTTTTATTTCTTGAATCAAGACGCCACCACCAGTTCCGACATGGGCAACGGGATCTTATAAAATGCTGCGCACTGACGCCTGCGCAAAACAATTGCAGCAGCACAGGCCAACAATCAACCACCACCGACTATAGCGGCAACGCCCCCGTCGACGGTATAAGCAGACCGACGCTCCCGTGTCCATTTTGGCAGCACTGGCAGCCTGTCGGCAACAACTGAATTTCTGGACTGTGTTTCGCAGGAGCTGAGGCTGCAGAACCAACCGTAGACCTACTGCTTTTTTATTTGTTCAATCAAGACGCCACAACCACTTCCGACGTGAGCAACAGGATCTTGCGAAAAGCTGCGCATTGTTACCTGCGATGGACAATAAACCTGTTCGACTTTCCACTTCTGGCTGCCCGCGGGCTGCCAGAAGCAAGATCCGCTCCTTCTTTTTTTCTCGGGCGCCCCAAAACGTCACTTCCGGCGGCGCCAGTACGTCTTCGATTTTTTTCCGGCGGGCTACGTCTGGCTCCCTGCAAGCTGGCAGAGCCACCGCGCGTTTGTGGTGTGGCGGCGAGTGGGCACCAATCCGTCAGTTAGCAGACGCCGCTGCTAGCAGACGACAAAAGCAGATCGGCACAGGCCAGTTTCAAAATAAAATTGCCAACATCTTTCGTTCGTTGGGATTTGACGACTTTAATTTGATTTATTAGATGGGAAACATAACTTGTGCGCACATTTCTATTCATATTTATCATCGCAACACCCCTCTTGTTTTTGTTTTGTACGGAAAGTGAGATGACCGATGATTCGCGCCTAAGCGGTCATTTGCAGTTCTTTTCCTTATAGACATGGAGGGCCTATCCAGCTCGTGGGTGAGGACGGCGCCGCAATTCTAGATGGCGGCGTGCCTGAGTTTATTACTTGAGGTAAGTGATTCTTAGCGAGAACATTTGTAGTCCTCGTAAAGGAATGAAAGTTTTCGTTTATGGTGTAGATGGTGTGCGCGTCCAACCTGTGCCGGCTGCCCCTAAGAGGACGGTGTTAGAGTCCGCGAATGAAAAACTTTGGAATAAGGCCCGCCTAAATTAATGTTCACGAAACGTCAGCTATGGGAGGCCCTTGCGGAAGAAGTTAACGACGTTTTCCCAGGTTGTATGACGCCTTCCCAAGTGGAAAATAAACGGCGCAACTTGCAGAGGCGATACAAAAAGCTCGCCAGTTGGAGCAATACGACGGGCAAGGAGGCGGAGGAGTGGACGTTCAAAGAGTGCGCACGATTTCCAAAACCAGTCAATAGCAACTAGGTCAAGAATGTGTGCATACATGCAGACGTATCAATTAGTGAAAATGCAATGCCTGTAATTACGCCCTTTGTGTTGGAAAGAAAACCGGTGCTATTGAACCTTGATTTCAAATTAAATAGGCAACTGCTGGCGAACATGGTAGTTCCCGCTTTCCTCAAAATCGTAGCATGCCCGCACAAGAGACGAAAGGGAATTAGTTTTAAATGCGAATGCATTTCTTATTCGGGTGTTGTCGTGCTCCGTCGGCGTGCGCCCGCAGGTGTTATCTCTCCGCGCTCCTCCTCGCCCCTAGCAACAGCTGTGGCGCGCCTAGCAACCGGAGCAGGTGGTAGCTCGGGCGGGAGTAGCGGAGGGCAAGGGGAAAGGAGGAGCGCGCTCGAGCGTGTGAGGGCGCTCGCATCGCGGAGCTCGGCGTTCCTGGCTTGGCTCAAGCACATGGAACACACCCCGCTGTATCGCGCCATCAACGTTCGGTTTGAGTGGAGTCGCCTCGACGACTTTGATGACGGCGAAACGGACGAAGGCGGAGAAGGAGAACCGAAGGACGATGACGGTGATATCGAAACGATTCCCGACGACTTTGATGTGAATGATCCTCTCCAGTTGGCGATTGCGCTCAACGCGGTCTCAAATACGATGTTCTTTAACGAAAAGGGATTGAGGGGTGTGCAAAAAGAAGAAGAAGGTGCGAGTACTCCTGTCAAAACGCGTGTGGTTCTGGCGGGTGCCACCGGAAGCGATGCCGTTTGTGACGAGGCCGAGACCGTTCGCAAGCTGGTGGATCAGTCGCAGTCTTCACGTTGCTCCGGGTGAGAATCGCACTCGGATCGCGCTCTTCCTGGACGAGTACGCCGAAGAGTTCGCGTTTCCCACCATCTACCTCGGGATGCCACGCTACATCACCGGTCTTCGACCCACGCCGTTTCTCAAGGCTAGCAGCGAGATCAGGCGGACCGAACGGCGCGGCGCGACTCCGGAACACGTTCTGTACATGGCGGCGAAGGTGATGCGTTACAACGTTGCCGAAACGGCCATGACGTTCCGTACCAACGCGGCCACCGACTCGATCACGCGCGAACAGCTCGAGAAGGGCGGTAAGCGGTTCCTCGACGAGATGCTGGACAGAGACCTCGGGTTCCTGCGCGGCGTTCCCAACACGGTGCAGTACTGGCAGGATCGCCGCAAGGACCTCTTCGCCATGATCAGACAGCTGGGCAAGCCGCACGCGTTCCTGACCATGTCCGCGTCCGAAGTGCACTGGGAGCGCCTGCTCGAGACTCTGGAGCGGCTGCGAGTCGGACCCGCAGGGAGGGCGCGTGTGATTGCCGAGATGATGGCCTGGGAACGGGTGGAGCTCGTCAACAACGATCCCGTGACGTGTGCCATCTACACCAACCGCATCTTCGATGTGATCATGAACGTGCTCAATGACAAGCGCTGCTCTCCGTTCAAGCCGTACGTTGTGCGAGACTACTTCAAGCGCGTCGAGTTTCAGCAGCGCGCACGTGCACGTCATCCTGTGGCTGGAAAACGCGCCCAACGACGAGGAGCTCAGCGGAGTCGAAGGGGCCATGCCCAAGACGCTGGAGGTGGTGGATGCGCTCCTGACGCTCGACACCTCTGTGCTCAAACGCCCGCGCACGCAGACGCACCAGCACACGCACACGTGTTACAAGCGCGGGCGAACAAAGTGTCGGTTCGGCGCCCCATTCATGCCGAGCGCGTCCACCAAGATTCTGGTGCCGTTTCCTCCGATCGCGGACGCTGCTGCGGGTGAAGACGCCACGACCATTCGAGAACGGTAACGGCGAAAAGACCTCAAGGCAAAGTACGAAGAGATGCACGAGGCGCTGGAGCGCGGCGGAGACTTTGAGAGCCTGGATGACTTCCTGCGTACCTTCGACGTTCGCTCCGAGGAACAGTGCATGGACGTACTGCGTGCGGGCGTCTCTAGGCCGTGCGTACTGCATCGGAGGACGCCGGCCGAAAAGTTCGTCAACGCCTTCAACCCCTGGATAGGCCGAGTACTCGATTCCAACATGGACTTGCAGATCATACTGGATCACTACGCGTGTGCCTCGTACGTTGTGGACTACGTCAACAAGGCCGATCGCGGCATGTCCAATCTCAAACGCGCCGTGTCGGACATCCTCAAGGAGAATCCCAACGACGACTACGAGGCCGTGATTCGCAAGCTCCGAGTGGACATGCTCAAGGGAGTGGAGATGTCCGCGCAGGAAGCTGCCTGGTTCCTGCTCACACAGGAAATGTCTCACAAGAGCAGGGATGTCATGTACATTCCCACGTGCTTCCCCAAAGATAGGGTGCGCGTGCGCAAGACGCGGGAAGAGATGGACAAGATTCCCGCCGCGTCCACCGACGTGCGGAAGCTCAACATCGTGCAAAAGTACGAGGCCAGGCAGCAGCCCGATGAGCTTGACAATGTGTGTCTCGCCGACTTCTCCAGCAAGTACAGGATGGGCCAGGGCGGTCTGTACGTGCTCCGAGAGAGGCCGGTGGTGATACGTTACCACAACTACAGTCCCAGTGACGATGTCGCCTCGTAAATGCGCGAGCAGGTCTTGCTGTATGTGCCCTTTCAGAGCGAGGCGATTGACGTTCTGGACGGCAACAAGTACGTGAAGCTGTACGAAGACAACGGGGAACTGATCGAGCGCAAGCGCAGAGTACAATCCGGCAAACGATGACGTTGTGGTTGGGGAGCTGGTCGGGCAGTACTATGCCGAAATGCTGCGCATGCGGCAGGAACAAGAAGACGACCAATCGGAGAACGGTGACGTAAATGGGGCGGTGACGGCCGTCTCAAAGCAACAACAACTGGATGAGCAGCTGGGGGTTGACGCCGATGTTCTGCCCAGCGACCGCTTGCTCCGCTTGATAAAGGAGACTGTCACGCCGTGTGCCGCAGTGCGCAAGCGGCAGGGCGTCATGGACCGAGACGAGTACGTCTCCATGATGCGCAGTACAAACGCCGAGCAGTACGAGTTGCTGCGCGAGATTCTCCATCGCCAGACCACTCCCAGACAGCCTCCCCTTCGAGTCTTCTTCACTAGCCCCGCCGGATGTGGCAAGACGTTCGTCCTCAAACTCGCCATGGACGTGTACAACAGGTGCAGTAAGTAGTGGCGGTGACTCGGTCATGGAAGTGGACGCGCCGTCATCATCGGCACTCGCATCTGTAACGTCATCGTACAACGCGTACGTCATCTGTGCCAGCACGGGCAAGGCAGCGGTTGCGGTTGGGGGAACTACCGTTCACGCCGCCTTCAAAGTGCCGGCAACAGGCAGATGGCTCGCATCGGCATCATGCGAGACGGAGGTCTCGGTCCCAGCGATCTCAACACGTTTCGAGTCGCGTTCCGCCGAGTCAAGTGTCATCATCGACGAGGTCAGCATGATGTCTGCCGATCAACTGAGAGCCGTTGATTGCCGTCTGCGCCAGATCACGCAGCGTTTGAACGAACCCTTCGGAGGTTTGGACGTCATCCTCTGCGGAGACTTGAGCGAGCTCCCCCTCGTGCGTGCCAGTGAAATCTACAAGCGGTGCCGGAGTGCAGATGGACTCATCGGACTTACTGTCGTCACGAGGCATCATCTCGAATACTTTCCCCTCGTACGAGTCGTCCGGCAGTCTGACGTCACTTTCTCCAACGTCCTAACAAAGATTGGAGATGGGCACGCATTGGAACCGGACGAAGTGCGACTGCTGGAAGCGCGCTTCATCACCGCCGTGCGCATCTTTGCCGCCTCTGCCGTGCGCATCTTCTAGTCGAACAACGAGGTGACGCGCTTCAACGAGGCCGTTGCGCAGGCGCAGGGAGATGGCGGGTACCGAACGCTGCGAGCTAGGGACGAGTTTCTCGGGTGCAAGACGCCGCACCTGCTGGAGAACGCCAAGCGCAGGATGGAGCGGATGGTCACCAGCGAGTTTGGAAACCTCCCGCGAGAAGTGTTGGTCGTGATCGGCAAGCCCTACATGATCACCTCCAACATTGACGTTGTGAACGGTTTGGTCAACGGCGCCATTGGAGTCTTGCGCATGTGCGAGTTTGAACAAGGAGGAGAACAAGAAGGAGAAGAAAGACGCGCGAGGCGTCTCTGGCTAGAGTTTGACGTGCCCGGCACCGGCAAGTTGACTCGCGCGCGCGCGAATCGCGCCGTGCACGAGGCCAAGACCAACGGCTACGTCATCGAGAGCGTCACCTGGGTACCCGTCGAAATGCAGTCCCTCACGCTCACCATAGACCGCAAGGCTGGCATTGCCTGCAAGCGAACGCAGTTTCCCCTCGTCCAGGCCAGCGCACTCACGGTGCACAAGTCTCAGGGGGGAACGTACGCCTCGGTCGTGTACGGGTATGCCAGGACGCATCCGCAAAAGCTGGTCTACGTTGCGCTCTCGCGCTGCACCAACCTCAACGGCCTCCACCTGACAAACTGCGACGGAGACCACACGTTCTACCATCGAGAGACCAACCCGGACAAAGCCATGGTGGACGAGTTTCGGCGGCTCGAGGGTCATCGGCTGCAGACCGTCACGCAACGCTACCTCGCCGCGCTCAAAGACCAGCAATGTTTTCGAGTGTGCGAAGGCGGCTCGAGAGAGTTTACGCTCGCGCTCCTCAACGTTCGCTCTCTGTCTGCGCACTCGCTGGACGTTGCTCGAGATCCCGTGCTCGGCAGAGTCGATCTGCTGTGTCTCACCGAGACTTGGAACAACAACAACGGTGGTGATGTACAAGTGCGAGGGTATGATGCTGCTGCGTCTGCGCGTGCCATCGCCACTCGCCGAGCCGGTGGTGTGGACGTGTTCGTCAAGCGCTACTTGCCCTTCAGCGAAGAACTGCGACAACAACGACAGGCGTCACTCCTCGTCCTCGATCGCAGTGTCTGCCAGAGTGCTAGTGCTGTGGCTGATGACGCCGTCAACGAGTACTACTTTGCTCGAAGTGGCAAGGACGGCGAGTACTGCGGTGTTAGTCTCGTGTCTAACGTGTATGGGAACGTGATATCGCACGCCGTTGCCACGTCTCCCGTTCGAGACACGTCTCCGTACAAGGACTTGTACACCCTTGCGTACACCGGAGACGAAGTCTTTGTGGTGACCGTGTACCTCGCGCCCAACCTCGCTCGAGACGCCGTTGCCGCGCAGCTGGACGCGGCTATGGAAAGTGTATGTGTGCGCTCCAAACCCTCTGACCCCTTCGTCTTGGTTGGGGACTTTAACGTTGACGTGCGCAAGAAGAGTGGCGAGTGCCTGGTGGAGTACATGCAGACCAAGTACTCTATGCAGTGTGTCTCTGCCGGCTCCGACACGTGACCCACTACCATTCACGGGAGTTGCATTGATCTGGTCTTTACGCGAAACTGTGATGCGCGTATGCTTCTCAAAGACCCTTTGACCGTGCACTTGAGCGACCACAAGGCGGTGATTGTGGCCGTCAGGTAGAACGATAACACAAACAGGTGCTGATGAATGAATGAATGGTTACTTCACACTCTCGTCTCTCTTCATTAAGTACGCCATTAATAATAATTACTCGCACCGCACTCATCGGTGCACCCAATGCATTCGCATTTCCGCACGATCCCCTGGGAGGTGGGGGGATTTTTTTTTTATAGGTTTGCTTTCACTGTTGTGAATTGATTTTGTTTTTTTGTATGCGTAACATTTCTAGGTATACGTCTTGACCATCACATTAAGGTTCATCTTCATATCAACAACCTTAAAAAAACCACTGCATTTGGCATTCGTGCGCTCATTAAAGCCCGGAATTTCTTTTCCTCTTCCGCACTGCTAGCACTCTATTTCTCCTTTGTACAGAGTCACATTACCTATGGCATCATCGCGTGGGGAAACACTTATCCATTTCACTTAAAATCGGTGCAGGACATTCAGAACCAAGCGATACGTATTATTACCGCCAGCCATTTTAGTGCTGATATTTCGTTACTACATAACCGGTTAGGTATCTTATCCATTGATCACTTATTTAAGTACAATCTTGCAATCATGTTATTTAGGCTTTTGAACAATCAACCTCCTTTTCAGTTCATAGACGTTCATTCTCTACGTAATGTAAACCCCACAAGGTTTGCCTCCCGTAATAATGTTTTACTCCCGATTGTTCATACAAATTACGGGAAAAAAAGTACCCACTTCACCGCTATTCAACTCTGGAACAGCCTGCCTCTTACTGTAAAATCATCAATGTCATTACTTGTATTTAAAACAGCACTCAAGGTATTTCTATTAGGGTGCAATTAGATGTTTTCATTTTATTTTCACTGGTGTTTTTGCTCAAACTTTTTCCCGTGGTGTATAATAAAAAGAAGTGTACACATTCAATGTCCTTTACTGAATGGAGAGGATGTTTTGTAGTAGTTATTGGTTTGGTAATAGGTATTGCAAATCCAAATTTGATAGACTTGTCAAATTAACTTGTTGAAATCGCTAATGTTTCAAGTGCTGCATTTAGTTCCGTAATTATGTAAAAATAAACATTTCTGTTCGCTGCGTTTACATGCTTCCTTAGTAATGAACTACCGAGGGTCCCGTTTCCGCCTGATGGCTTTGGGACCGTCGTCTGTATATACGCATGTATGTATATTTTTGTGAATTGAATAAACCTTTGAATTGAATTGAACTTAATTGAATTGAATTCCGATGGTGTCACAGCAGCATGTGGAGGTCCTTTGAATCATAACCTGCCACCAGGACGTGTGACACCTACCACCATTTCCACGCAATCTTCTGCGCCGCTTCAAGGACTTTGAACTGCTGTTCACGCCGGGACTGCACTACGTCAAGAACTACATACAGTCAAGGTACACGCGACAGTCATGCCCAAGCCACTCAAGTGGTGCAAATTTGCACTTGCATTAGATAAACCAGCACGCCCAAGCCACTGAAGCTGTGACAAATTTCCACTTGCATTACATAAAGCAGTAGCTAAAGAAATTGAAAAACGTCTCCAAGCTGATGTGATTGAGCGCATATACTTGGGCGCAGATTTAATAGAAACTGCTATTATATCTCTGCATTTGTAGAATCAACAACCACCATTGCACACACCTGTCACATGGGGATCCAGTCGCAACTGAGTAGCTCTTGTCAGCAGGCCATAATATCGTCGCACCGCATCATCTACGACAAACCAATCCTGCACCGCCGGAGCCTGAATCCGTCGGAGCATGGTGACGCTGAGTATAGTCTGCGATTCCCATGCGTACAACGAAGACGCTCTGGTGTGTGGACGTCCGTCAAATTGAATTCCACTTTCCACGTGCCTCTCTTGGACCTGAGTGCGTCCGCCAGGGGCACCATTACTTCTTTTCCCAAGCTCACAGAGGCTACTGCCACTTTTCGAATGCTGCTGTTACGGGTCAAAGAGGCGATAAATATGGACCAGCAGGTAAAGTGTTTTTTTCTTGCTAAGAAGACGGTCGCAACTGAACTCTTGCAAACGCAATTTTTTGATTGTTGTCGTCAACTCTACGTGGTCCGCAATGAAGTTGAACCGGGGTTTTCTGACAAGCGATGTCATGATTAGACAGAGAGATGTTATATGAATGCACGACGACAGCTTAATGTTTAAAGCCCCATTCGTACAGCAGCAAACATTCGAAAGCGCCTCGGACTTCAGAACATCGGAGGAGGTGACGTGCACCTGATTCGAGAGGAAATCAAGGTGCTCCATGCAGCTTGGCTTCCCGAATATCTTCACCCAAATAATATTTGGAAGGAAACTCACTTTTGACTTCCACAGTGGTTCCGTTTGAAGACAACGCCAGGAAAAATGCGCTCCACGTGTGGTATTTTCGTGTTTGTCCGCTTTGAAAACGTACGTTTTCTGTCCGCGTCGTCATGAAGTACTTACGTTTAAGCAGTGGGCCTTGATAACACCGTAACTGTTCTTGCAAACGGATGTTAAACGACTAAAACTTTGTCAGACAATCTTTTATTTTTGTGTTTATTTGAATGTATTTTGAAAATGTAAGCGCGAAGAGTTTTTTCTGTGACGAAGTTATGTTTTTCGTAGGGAGACGAATATCCAAAAATGGCAGCTGCAGCTAGCTGTTTCTTGTGACAATAAGCGGCAACGCTAAGGCTAACCAACTTTTTTGCGTATGGCGCCGGTTTTGAGGTCGGTGAAAATGACCGTTCATTACTCCTATATAAAAAAACTCAGCAAACTTGTTAGCTCGCAGACGATCCTTCAAGAAATTGCTTAGGAAGGATAGCGCAACGAAAGTACGAACCAGAGCTCTCGGCCCTGGAGAGATACGGATTAATTTTATGGAAGCTTATCCCTACATTGCAAAAGCGGCAGCGTCGCTGACGAATAATGTCACACCGGCTAAGAAGAGAAAGTTGTGGGCAGAACTCGCAGGGGTTCTAAACGAAGAAGCGCCGGCGATATAAACCTTTTCAGCCTGGTGAAGCCATTGGAGGCACTTTACCAGCCGAGTGTGGAACGACGCCGTAGGCGCAGCTTTTTCTGTTAAAGTTAACACGAGTTGAAATGTGGGAGCAATGCACGATAACTCCGTATTTTATTTTCAGGGACGGCGGCAATGGTGCCCTCCCTGACGTCCGAGGAAGGATCTGCACCTTGTTGAGGAAGGCTTCTGTCAACGGCTGCACTCACCCATTCAAAACCGGCGAAGCTGTCTAGTGTTTGATGATGCGTGGTCTTCAACGCTTGTGCCTAGCAATGCGTGTGTTACATAAAATGTATAAACCTTCTACACAGTCACCATAAAGACTACACACATTGGTATCTACGGGATGACACACACGCAGATCATACAAACGTATGCACAAAGAAACACATTAGGGGAGGCAACGAACGTTTTAGTGAAATGATTATGGTAAAGAGCTTGAGCGAAGACAGCAAACAACATTGGCGCTGAAATACACGACGCGTGACGGCGAAAGGTTGTACAAAACTGTACTTTCAGAATTTACAAGCCCCGATTTTCAGTTGGATGGCATTCATGGAACTGTAAAAAGATGGAGCCGTGCTACACAATAGAGCTGGCTTTTAGTTATCCTCAGTACGATAAGGCTTGGGCGCAACATGGTACGCAGATTAGTGGAGTGACAGAAAAAAGAAAAAAGGCACAGTTGCAATCTTAATAAAAATAAACATGCCATTTTGGCTCAGTGGTGAGATCAGTGCTCTAGTCAGGATGAAGTTTTGTGCTTTGTTTATGCTCATGGCAGTTGCATTTCTTTGCAGGTCAACGGCAAATATGCTCTTGTGTTTCGCTTTTTCATGCATGCGACAAAACATCAGGTCGTCTAAATAAATCCGTGGTCTTCCACTGCGACCCGCGTCTTACTATGCTGCTTCATTATGTAAAGTATATTTAAATACAGTCAAACCGACCTATACCCGCAGTTGTGAACTGTACACGGCCGCTTTTCTTAGAAAGCCGTAAAGCGAGCATGCCAGTGTGTTTGTTGTTTCGCGAATATTAAAGATCCCTTTCAGATGGTTAAAATCAATCCGGAAGCCTCCACTCCGGCGCCCCTCATCCCCTGTGTAGAGCCGGTGCATTAAAGCACCATAATCAGTCAATAAAAGCAATATACTGCGTAGAGAAATGAAATGTAGCCGCGCCAACTCTGGTATATGCCATATCCCCAAAACAACCGCTTATTACAATTTAATTACTTCTTATTATTAGTTATAATGGTTGACTGTGCCAGCCTCAGACAACTTCAGCTACATATATGGCGGTATACCTAAGAGCAGGGCTATGGTTCAGATTATGAGCAAGACATTTTTTTTTCATGAAAGAATTTGCTGATGCCGGGTCTTCTGCATTTGTAACTGAACAGCCAGATGAACTGGATCCTCCGGGCGTGTGCTAACCACTGAGAAAGGAATATTGCCGCTGCAGTTACATTGAACGATCATATCATTTTACTGGGAAAAAATGATTAGGAACAACGATGGAGGGGCTTCCTCCTTATCGTGAAGGTGTTGGTGTGCCCTTTGTGCTGTGTTGAGGGTATCTGGGCTGGAACTACTTTGTCGTAGCAACTGCGGAGGTGCAGTACCGGTTTCTTAAATGGTGGATAAAACCATTAGGTGATATTACAAAATTCGGTTTTAATGCAGAACCCGGGTATTATTATTGCTCATGGCAAAGTATTTTCGGTGGCGCTTTGATGTAGTTGTGTTAGACGGGTGCAAGATCAACAAGTGTCCACATCCGTGACCTTCAGTCAAGTAACACTACGTGGATAAAGCGTACTCAGAACTAATTACTGGCACTGGACACTTTTCTGAAACAGTGTAATAGTGTGCAAGGAGTCGCATGGTAACAGGAGGTACGAAATGTGGTTCTGGAGTAACATGGATACGTCGCCTCGTATCTTACGACGTTTGGAAATGAGCAAAATAGTCAGCAAAAATGAGAGCACAGAGAGTTACTTCTCGGCAATTGGAAGCCCCAAAGCACACCTGTCACAAGGCCACCGTCCAAACGAGCGCGGGAGGACGGGCTGCTGCAGACGCTGGTTGGGGACTACTACCGGAATGCTGCAGCAGTCGAAGTGCAGCAAACCATGTAGGCTGAAATGTTGGCCAACAGCGTGTAGGTGCGTGTTTTTGACAGCGATTTTCTCGTCCCCGACAGATACGAAGCAGGTATACATTTTCAGCAATTTTTCCACTTGAAGGGAACTATGCACAAAAGCGAAATCACATCATTACTACACAACCTGGCGCCATCTCTCGGTTCGGGCCACTCCGGGCAAGCTCCCAAGAAAATTCTGGAAAACGTTCGAAAAAGAGTGAATGTGTAGCTTTACGTGTCCTTATAGGTCAGTTTAACCCATCAGGAACGCTCGGTTATCGAAGACCGCGCCGAAATCGGACAGAAAATAAGGGAATTTGAGAAGAAAACATCCGATGCCACGCTGAAACTAATCCGGATCTGAAGTGGGCAAATTTCATAATTCCGGCCTCAATCATCTAGTTATAAGAACTAAAAGAAGGCTAAAATTGAAGCGAAAAGGAAAATGCAATCTGTTTTGACCTGTGAGGCGGCAAGATCAAGAAAAAGGAATATTCTTACGAGTGGTGTAAATACTGTTTCCCGCTGGCTCCACCCTTCCGAAAGTAGTTTGCCAGCAAACCAAATTGGGCGTAACTTTTGAACGGCTGGCTCGATTTTCGTCAAATTTGTGGCATATGAACCACAAAATTACGGAGATAGCGCTAGGAAAAAGCGTAGAAACCGCAGAAGGAAGAAAAGCAAAAAAAAAAACACCGGACACCACATGGTTGAAAACCTGGGCTACAGTGTTGCCAGACCTTCAAAAGAAAATCTGCTAAATTTTGCAGAAAAGTGGGTTTTTGCCTCAGATTGCGAGAATCACTTGGTTAGAAGGAGAAAAAATCTGAGCATAACGGAAGGACAACATATGATTCTGGAGAAATCTCAAGAACACTAGGGGGAAAAAGTATGCACCACACCAAAAAAAAGTGGCTAAACCCCACACGTCGAGGGACGACTCCAGGGGCGTAGAGCCAAGAACAACGCCCGATCATAAAACAAGGACCAAGGGATCAACAGCTACGTCCAAACCAGGGCAGAGTACATGCTAACAAGTAAGACTTGAACAACTGAGGAAGGAAAAGAAGAAACAGAAGACAAAGAATGGCACCAAAGAGCACACCCACGGAGGACAGGAAGACGACGAGACTTTACAAACCAGGAAGGACATGCACAGCAACTCCTGGTGTCCAGGACTGAGACAGCAAGGTCGTCCCATGGTCTCCTGGACTGAGGAGCCACTCCCACATTACCAGGCTCACAATAAAGTTTTTCCTCCTCCTCCTTGGTTTGACGACGAAGAGGATAAAGGGAAACAGAAGAAGGAAGAGAGACCAAAGGAAGTAGCTACAAAGGACTCTTGGGACGAATCAACAGAAGAGGAACAAGAAGAACAAGGTCACAGAGGAGCGCAGGAACCTTTCAGAAGACAACCAAGAGAGGCCGAAGGCACCGAGACAAACAAAGAAGTTCAGAAAGAGAAACTAGAAAGGCAGTCGTCCTTTAGGAAACTTTCACGTGCCGACAAGGCAACCACAAAGGCCCTCGTTCAAATTGCAAGTATGTTAGGGGACAACGACAAGCTGCAAGAACAGGTAGATGTCATCCTAACCGAGCAGGTTAGACTTAAGAGCATCATTATGGGTCAACGGGAGGAACTGGCCTACCAAAGAGGACGAATTAGCAAACTCGAAAAACAGTACGAAAGCAAGAGAGAGCAAGACACTCCCCAAAACAAACCAGACAAACCCGAAGAGAGGAACCCAACCTACGTCCTCGTTGTGTCCTCAGGGACAATGGGCAAACAAGAGGTGGCATCGTTAATCAAAAAGAGCATCCATCCACCTGACCTTGGTCTCCGAGACGCTACAATCAAGCCTGGGAGGGAAGGCGGGATCATCACCATCACATCGAAGGAAGGCTCAGCGAAGATTAAGACGCACCTCCAAGGAAAAACAAAGGACCTTCAAATCAAGAGACCTCAGGAAAATAGATACCCAATAAAGGTGATTGGAATTTACGAAGAGGAAGCAGGAACGATCGCGCAAACGATTATTGAACAAAACAACTTACGTTGCACTACTAGAGATATCGAGTTCAAGAAAATCTGGAAAGGAAGACAAGGAACAACAGCAATTTTGGCATTTAACAAAGAGGGACACCAGGCGCTGAACAACAGGTCACACCTGTACATCGGATGGAGCAGATGCCGAGTTTTTGATCATTTCTTCTTACCGCGAATTCTTCTTTCCCCCGAACTATATCTGTGGCGAAGGAGGAGTTCCATAAAAGTCGCTTTTCCGCGCTTTCAGAAAAGAAAAACCGGCGTGCGTTGTTTGCATTCCTGCGCAACCGTAAAAGTACTGGTAATCCAAGTACAGTTGTTTCAGTTGTAGAGAAGCCGGAGGTAATTTTAGATTACCTCGAACAGATCTCTAGGGAATTACAAAAAAGGTTTACTGCAACCCTTCCTTCTATTACACTTGAAATAGACCCAGGTTCAGACTTTTCCGCGGTAACGATGGAAGAGATGTCTGATGGCATCATGCGTCTCCCGGCCTCCTCTTCAGGGCCCGATGGTATCTCTACCGCCTGCATAAAGCTCCTCTTTCATGAATGACCTGAGGATCTGTTAAATATCGTCAATACTTCCTTAGAAAAATCATGGATCCCCGCAGATTGGAAAATTGCGAAAATTGTTACTCTGCTAAAAAACCCCAGTCTAGGAACTATTCCGGACAACATTCCTCCAATCGCTCTGACTAGCAACTTGGTCAAGTTGGTGGAGAGAAGTTTACATGGACTTTTACTCCGCTTCCTCTCTAAGGAAAACATCCTTAGTCCTCATCAAATCGGCTTCCGCCTAGGCTGCTCTATTTGGTGAGCTCACGTTGACTTGGAGAGCAGAATACAATTTTCCCGCAGAAGTAAGCAAGTTCGCGCGCTGGTCACACTGGACGTGGCCAAAGCATATGACAGCGTGGAGTATAGCATCCTGATTGCCAAACTCAAGGATCGTGGTCTTCCCAAATACATCATATCCTGGATACAACAATTTTTAATCGGTCGTCAATTTTTTTGTTCCCAAAATGATTTTAACTCATCGACTCGACAGCAAACAAGGGGCGTTCCGCAAGGATCGGTTCTTTCCCCTATTCTTTTTAATATATTGCTGAGTTCCGTTCCAATCAATCAGACAGTTTGCTATTATGTACATGCTGATGACTTAGCCTTCTTTTCTGCTGTGCGGAATATTCACGATCTATATGAATAATTACAGGCATATCTGGGTTCTATCGAGAGGTGGATTACAGGCTTGAATTTGTTCATTAACATCGCTAAATGCGCGGTCCTGGTGTTTCCGTTATCCACTCATGTTAACCTTTGAGTTATCGCGAGACGAACATTCCTCAGGTGATTGCTCTGAAGTACTTGGGTGTTACTTATGACAGTACGCTTGATTGGCGCCCGCACATAAACCACATTTCGACAAAAGGGGAAAGAGCTCTAGCATTGTTGCGTAGAGTTAGCAACAGAAAAATTGGCATGCGGAGGGGCACCCTACTCTTTATATACGGTGGTTACGTAAGACCCATTTTAGAATTTGGGTGGGTCCTCTTTTCGAGCGCAGCAGCGTACAAACTCCATTCTCCTATTCTTTTGGAGCGACGAGCACTGAGATTGTGCCTCGGCCTTCCGCGATATGTGGCAAACAACATTCTGTATTTAGAGGCCCGCTCGCCGTGTCTAGAGTCTCGATTTAAACTTTTAACAGTGCGGACTATGATGGGAATCTTCGAGTCTCCTCTGAGAAAACCTTTGTCATTGATGGTGGCTCAGCCAGCATTGTTTTTTAACTATTCATGGCCTCGGTACAATCGTCCTCAATGTGTGTATGCCGAAAGCTTGCTTTCGCCGCTCAACATCAGTCTTCCGGAAATTCTTCCAATGTTGCCTGAACTCGTACCTGCTCCTATGTCGCTCAATAACGTATTCCCCCATAACGCCAAACTGCTATCCACACGGATGCTAATGGGTTTGCTGGATGAGCATCTGGGGAACTTGCACTCACATGTGGTTGTGGCAACAGATGCATCGCAACGTGCGGAGAGGGCGGGCGTGGGAATTTTCCCCCACATCTTAATTGGTCAGTTTCTTATCGTTTACCTGGTTTTACTCCTATATTCGTAGCTGAGTTTTTTGCAATAGTTATGGCCTTAAAGAAATTACCTCCTCAATATTTAAATGTTTCTATTATTTCTGATTCCCTGACCGTTTGTACCGCGCTAACTCCAAAAAATTCATTACTTATCTGTACCTTCAGCCGCCTTGTGCCTCCCCATTTACGCGACATCCGGCTCATCTGGGTCCCAGGGCACAGGGGCCTATGGCTAAATGAAACAGCTGACTCTTTGGCCGGTTCAGCTTTAGATGGCCCTACGGTGGACCTCCGCCCTACCCCATTTCTCCTGGCGCGAGCAAGGTTCTGCAGATATGTACATCTAGGGATGACACAAGAACGTACGATCACAGCCTTGGATGACCATTCCCATCTTGCTCACACTTGGAATGCGAGATTTTGCGAGTCACGCCAGTCACTTTAACCAGCATCAGATGCAGAATACTGCAGCTTAATTTTTATTTGCATAGCGCTGGTCTCACCTCTTCCGGTCTTTGTGCTGCTTGCGGTGAAATTGAAACAAACACTATTTCCTGTACTGCCGCGGTTTTTCTTTCATTCGAAAACAGTATCTAGCCGCACCAATTTAACGTATTGGCTTTCCTCTGTCGATGCCGGTGCTCCTTTCGTTCGGGGCCAAATCCCTGGGGTTTTGTCATAGAGGGATTATTGCGGCCATTCACGCGTACATATCAGAGACCAGACGCATGTCCTGCTACCCCGATCAAAATTTATTAGCCTTTTTTTCCCAAAAATCACATCATTCACTGATTCTTCTTTGGATCTAATATATAATTCGGTAACCGTTTCCCCAATTCCTACAGGCTGATTATATAGGGCCATGAGGTAGGCGCTTTAGCCACAAAAAGCCACCCCGTTCTTGGCCAATCCCCCACGTGGGTTTGTGCCACTACAACAGGAACAACAACAAATTCAGCCAGCGCAGCTACAGCCGAGTCTGGTGAGCTTTGCGCGAGCGCACCTTCGCAGCCTCGACCGGTCATCCCTCAGGTAACGCAGGGAACCTGCTTCGCCGTACTCCCGAAGCTCCAATACCGACGTTCTAGGGCCACCGACGCGACTGGCAAGGGTTTTGGTACCAATACGATTCTAGCATCCACTCGAACGCTACCTTACCACGCATCGAGAAGTTCAAGTACCTGCTCTCGTACTTGACCGCTCCAGCCAAGGATGCGATCAATGGCATAAGGCTGGCCATCAACTACGACTTTACCGTCAAGGTCACCACCAACCGATTTGGGCGGAAGGATCTCCTCAATGACGACCACCTAGACAAATTGCTCGCCCTCCAGCCGGTGGAGTCTTCTCCCGAAACTAACAAAGTGCGGGTCCTCTACTACAGTCACGTTTCGCATAAACGCGTTGGAGGGCCTGGGGATCTGTCCGGACCACTACTCCGTGGTGGTCCACCGCGTTCTGCTTGCCGCATGAACTGGGCTTCCTGTACCTACAAATTCTGAAAAAGGCGCAGCAAGACGCATACGAGGTAAGTGATCCTGGATTTTCTTCGCGTCCCGGTGGAAATTCGAGTAGAGCGAGTTCGATCTTTCCGTTCCACCAACGCGCCGCGGCTAGGGGAGCCAATAGTCACGACCTCCGCGAATCAATCCTCAAACGGCGATGACTCTCGGCGCCCAGTGTCCGTTTGCAGGGCGGCCCAGGTGTTATCTTTGCAGCGTTCAGGACCATGTCCTCGCCCAATACGCAGCAGCAATCACGCTTGAGAAGAAGCGAAAGCGTTTTCAGACAGACAAGTGCTGTCGTAGGTGTGGCGAATTTAACCATCTCGCGCGACACTGCAGAACAGCCAAACGTCTTGTCTGCGGCCACTGTTCACGTCGGCACCTCACGTCGTTGTGCGACATCCAGCTCCCTGCGGGAAGGTTCTACCCTAGCAGCAGAAGACCAGATCACAGCCGCAGCGACAAGGCGACACAGCCGCAGCGACAAAGATCCAACGCAGTCACGTCCGCTTCGACAAGTACTGCAGGATACACGCCAGTACTTCTGCAGGAAGCCGTTCATGGGGCATCGGCACAAGCCACCAGCTGCTCGGTCGGTTTTTGTTGGACTCTTGCAGGCAGCGGACTTTCATACGACGCGATGTGCCACGAGCACTTACTTGTCCTGTCACCGGCGTCAAACGTCTAACGCTTGCCACGTTCGGAGACACTCGCCCGAGACACCTGTTACGTGCAACAATCTGACGCTTAAAAGACAGCATCATGACCAGCACATCAAAATCGAGGCCCTCGATGTCCCCAATATCTGCACCGACGCACGTCCGCCGATCAGCAAAGAAATCGTTCATGCATGGCCGCTAAGTGTCAAGTTGCTGCTGATGTCCGACTGACGCCCACGCTTCAGGAGCATCACGTTAGCCTGTTGATCCGGTAGGACACCTATTGGAATGTTGTAACAGGAAACGTTTCCAGAATCTACCCCACTCTGATGGCTGTCGATATATTTCTGGGCTGGACTGTTCAAGGCGCTCAGTTCGACAACACAACGCCGTGGACTGCTCATTCGAGCACGCTCTTTTTATCTAGGCGAATCCCCCCCCGAAGACGCTGCCACAAACGTTGATCCATCGTCCATGCGCCCCCCGGAAGCGATTGGAAATGGGGCAGTAAGGCAAACTTCATGTTCAACGACGCCGCCGTCCACCCGTTCGAACTTGGTGATCGCAAAGTAAACAACCGGAATCAAGCGCCCGTTATCAATGAAGAGCCAGGACGTGACGTCTCCAACCTTTCGTCTTTTCGAGACCATTCTAAGCCTGCTTTCAGGCTGCGAGAAATGCAGTGGAAACGCTCAGACAACAGCCTCGTCCTGAGCGCGGACGTCACCACCTTTGTATATGAAAAGCATGGGACGGATAGCGCAAGCCGTACTCGCTCGAACCAGCCCATTTATGGCGAAGCAAAGGCAACACGTGGCTCCAACCGATACTCGGCCTTCGATAACCCATGTTGACTGGCAGCAATCTGCGCATACGGGCACAGCATCGTCAAGCCGTCGGCGAGTGCCGTCTTTGGCACCTACGGAAACGGGTACGGGCTTCGATTCGCTCGCAAAACGACAGCGCAGCCACCGGCCAAACCCCGAGTAGAGACGTCGTGTTTTTAAAAGACAATTCATTGCCGACCTTCTAGCAGCTTGCCAGCCTTCACCTGTTTCCCGGACGCGATGGAGTTGTGTAAGATTTTACCCTCCGCCATCAAATTTCTCTCCGCCATCCATGCGGACTTCATATCAGGCGACCAGTGCAGCAGGTGTTATTTTGAAGCAAGACCCTGCTCAGCTTGGGGGCGCCGGGAGTCTGTAAAATAAAGCTAATGAAGCGGACCACGAGCGCTACCAGCGGCAGCTCGCTCCACGAGGGCGGCTCACGCGGCAATGGCTTCTTTGGCATTATTGACAGCCGGACGCCAAGTGTTCTCGTTACAGCTATTTGCTCCAGCTAGCCATCGATCCCTACCAGTTCCTGATCAGGCTCGGGAAATCTGAATGTGCACGTCCCTGCATGATGGCAGTTGCAACGTGTGGGTACGAGCGAGTTGGTCATCCGTTATAACTTTGTTGAGCGCAGCAAAGAGAACACCGTACGAGATACGAAGCGCTTGTCCATGTATCCCTCGTAAGGTGTTCTCTTTACTGCGCTCAACAAAGTTATAATGGCAGTAGCGTCGCACAAACGAGGCCGCTCCCGTGGCCCAACTGGGTCGGAGCCTGCCTCAGCCCATAACCCGGCCCCAGCTTGATCCGAACAATTTGAGGGGTTGCTCGGGTCACACTGGCTTGCCCGTGGGCAGGAAGGGGCAGTGGGGGACGCCCAGCAGCACCAAATGCACGACGGATTTACCTTGTAATTCAGTTTCGTATGGCGTGGGAGCGAATACCAGGGACTAGGCTGTGCTTTCTTCAGGGGCCCTTGCTGCAGCTGGCCATGGAGCCCTAAACCTGGCAGTCTCTGATTAGGATCGGGGAATCCGGAGAGGAGACTACCTGGCATGGTGGCGGTTGTGTCGCACAATGTGGCCGCTGCCCTGACCCAAGTGGCTCGGAGCCTGCCTCAGCCCACAATCCGAACCCGGTGTGACCCGAAGAACCTGTGGCGTTCGGGTCACAGAAGGGTTAGGGGCTTGCCCAGGGGCAGAGGGATCAGTGGGCAACGCTCGGCAGCAGCAGCAACCTCTGGTGCCCTCGGTGGACTTCGAGGTATCCTTCCAAATGCACGGCGGCTTTATCCTGCAATTCAGCCTCGTGTGTCGTGGGTTAGGGAATCCGCTCTTTCCATCCCCTACAGGTGGCGCTGCGGAAAACGGCAATGGCGGACGAGACGGTGATCGGGCCGCCGTAGCAACATGCGTGCCAGCATCAGTAGCGGCCTGAAAGCCTATTGCTCCGCTTGAAACAACTACTTTCTTGAAAAATAAATGCATGCATACGTTGCTGATCGCTAGACAACATTCGATTCGTTTCAGGGTGTCTGTTGCGGTGTAGAAAGCGCTGTGTGCGAGGCAATCCGCTGTGCATGGCCCAGGCCGCACGGAAGTGGTTTGAGAACAACCCCATCTTATTGGGCAAACAACCTGCTACAGAATGTGCAACGCTAAGGTTTGGGACAATATTGCAGTGTACGTCCATCAGTGTACTTTTTACTTTAGGCGTGTTCGTCTCCGTGCGTACACCGTAAGCAGAAGCCCGTGCGCACCATGCGCGGGCGATATGTGCGTATTGCGGTGTTTTGCTTGGGTGTGGAAAAACCTTGTTACGACATTGAGTAGTCAAACGGCGAAAAAGAGGCTCCCATTACGTCGTATCAAGTGGTGTACAAACAAACGTGTTAGCACTATATGAAAAAAAAAATATTGTAAGCCCACGTATTTACGCGTGCATGTAGCATACACTGGCGTGTGATATTGAAGCGTACACTGTTAAACTACAGGCAGTACTTTACAGGTGTGCTACTGTCTTGTACCAACTAATTTACGACTGAAATTACGTTGTGTTGATTTGACTGCCGGTAAGATTTTTAAGTGCGTCGATCCTTATTACCAAAAAGAAAACGGGGGCTACCAAATCCATTCTAGAGCTCGGATTTGAACTACCAGACGCAGTTACAGTATTGTCGTTTCTAAAACATCTCGCTTAGACACACTTATTTCGATATTCAATGATTAATCAATAAAGACATCCCCACATTTTCTTCTCGCCTTCGCGTGCAAAAAGTTTTAAGTCGTTTCTTTATTGAAATAAAAGCAAGCGGATTGGACAGCCTCTGCTGCTTATGTTTGGAAGCTGTGGAATTGAGCCAATTTAATCACAGATATAAGCGAAGATCGGTTCACACATTTTGCATCAGTGAATGCACATAGTACCCGAAAAAGACGAACACAAGGTTATACAAAAAGCATACAAAATCAGCGTCCTCACCGCAAATAACTATTAAATGTGGCAGGCGTAATTCAGTAAAGAATAATTAAGGCCTCACGTACGCACGCGTGGGTCCGAAGGACTTCCATTTTTCTCCGCAGCGGACACTGATGAGTCTCAAAACTCTTTCGTTGACATGCAGCTTATATAGCTTTAAGAAAGTTGAGAGAATATGAACGCTCGTTCACTCTATATTTTCCAATTATTCATACGGCATTGTCGAGTACTATATATGCAATTACAATTTCCCTGTCGCTTCTGCGAACCCGCACGGATGCCGCCTGCCGCCTCCGCCGCAGCGAGCGATCCGCCGATCACCATCTCCCAGCTTCGAACAAAGTCCGCGCGGCGTCACTAGCGTTGCTGGAAAGAGCGAATACTGGGGACCTGGAT
Organism: Haemaphysalis longicornis; assembly: GCF_048455015.1. Classification (NCBI taxonomy): domain Eukaryota; kingdom Metazoa; phylum Arthropoda; class Arachnida; order Ixodida; family Ixodidae; genus Haemaphysalis; species Haemaphysalis longicornis. The sequence continues at coordinate 125,477 of NW_027526411.1, read as the reverse complement.
TGGCTTCAGTAAGGTGCCCTTGCTCCAGCTGGCCATGGAGCCCTGAGAACAGGCAGTTCCTGAACAGGCTCGTGGAATCCGAAGGAGGCGTCCTTGAATGGTGGTAGTTGTGTCGCACAATGAGGGTGCTACTGTGGCCCCACGTGGGTCGGAGCCTGCCATAGCCCACAAAACGACCCCGGTGTGATCCGAACCTGTGGCGTTGTTACTGCCTCAGCCCACAACGCAACCCCAGAGTGATCCGAACCTGTGGGGTTCGGGTCACACCGGGATCGGAGTTTGCCCAAGGGCAGTGGGCGACACTAGGCAGAAGCAAGCTCTGGTGTCCTCGGTGGACTTCGAGGGCTATTTCCAAATGCACTATGGCTTTATCCTGCAGTTCAGCCTTGTGTGTCGTGAGTCAGACCTGTATGGGCTTCGGTGAGGGGCCCTTGCTCCATCTGACCATGGAGGCCTGAGCCCGGGCAGTTCCTGATCAGGCTCGCGGAATCTGGAGAGGAGGCATCCTTGCATGGTGGTAGTTGCGTCGCACAATGAGACTGCTACCGTGGCCCCATGTGGGTCGGAGCCTGCCACAGCCCACAAAACGACCCCGGTGTGATCCGAACCTGTGGCGTTGTTACTGCCTCAGCCCACAACCCAACCCCAGAGTGATCCGAACCTGTGGGGTTCGGGTCACACCGCGATCGGAGTTTGCCCAAGGGCAGTGGGCGACACTAGGCAGCAGAAGCAAGCTCTGGTGCCCTCGGTGGACTTCGAGGGCTATTTCCAAATGCACTATGGCTTTATCCTGTAGTTCAGACTTGTGTGTCGTGAGTCAGACCTGTATGGGCTTCGGTGAGGGGCCCTTGCTCCATCTGACCATGGAGGCCTGAGCCCGGGCAGTTCCTCATCAGGCTCGCGGAATCCGGAGAGGAGGCATCCTTGCATTGTGGTAGTTGCGTCGCACAATGAGACTGCTACCATGGCCCCATGTGGGTCGGAGCCTGCCAGAGCCCACATCTCGACCCCGGTGTGATTCGAACCTGTGGCGTTGTTACTGGGCTCAGCCCACAACCCGACCCCAGTGTGATACAAAAATGTGTTGTTCGGGTTACACCGGGACTAGGGCTTGCCCAAGGGGAGTGGGCGATGCTCTGCAGCAGCAGCAACCTCTGCTGCCCTCGGTGTACTTTGAGAGCTCCTTCCAAATGCATGACGGCTTTATCCTCCAGCTCAGCCTCGTGTGTCATGGGTCAGGGAATACTGGGCACCTGGATGGGCTTCGGTGAGGGGCGCCTCGCTCCATCTGACCATGGACGCCTGACCCCAGGCAGCTTGATCAGGCTCGCGGAATCCGAAGAGAGGAGGCATACTTGCATGCTGGCAGTTTGGTCGCACCATGAAGCTGCAAATGTGGCCCTAAGTGGCTCAGAGCTTGCCATGGCCCACAATCCGACCTCGGTGTGATCCGAATCTGTGGCGCTGTTAGTGCCTCAAGACCACAACCCGACCCCAGTGCGATCCGAACCTGTGGGGTTGTTCGGGTCACACTGGGATCAGGACTTGTCGAAAGGCAGTGCAACGCTCGGCAGTAGCAGAAACCTCTGATGCCCTCGGTGGACTTCGAAGGCTCCTACCAAATACACGACGGCTTTATCCTGGAGTTAAGGCTAATGTATCGTGGGTCAGGGAATGTGGGGACCTGGATGGGTTTCGGTGAGGAGCCCTTGCTCCAGCTGGCCACGGAGCCCTGAGCCCAGGAAGTTCCTGATCAAGCTCGCGGAATCCGAAGAGAGGAGCATGCTTGCATGGTGGCAGTTGCGTCGCACAATGAGGCTGAGGCTGCTACCATGTCCCCAAGTGGGTCACAGCCTGCTATACCCCACACTCGACCCCGGAGTGATTCGAACCTGTGGCGTTGTTACTGCCTCAGCCCACAACCCGACCGCAGTGTGATCCGAACCTGTGGAGTTCGTGTTACACCGGGATTAGGGCTTGCCCAAGGGCAGTAGGCGACCGCCGCAGCAGCAGCAACCTCTGCTGCCCTCGGTGGACTTTGAGGGCTACTTCCAAATGCACGAGGGCCTTTATCCTGCAGTTCAGCCTCGTGTGTCATGGGTCAGGGAATAGTGGGGACCTAGATGCCCACCCTTGCTGAGGCTGGCCAGGGAGCCTTGGGCCCAGGCAGTTCCTGATCAGACTCGCGGAATGGGAAGAGAGGGGGCATCCTTGCATGGTGCTAGTTGCGTCGCACAGTAAGGCTCCTGTGGCTCCATGTGGGTCGGAGCCTGCCATAGCTCACAACCCGACCCCGGTGTGATCCGAACTTGTGGCATTGTTACTGCCTCAGCCCACAACCCGACCCCAGTGTGATCCGAACATGTGGGGTTGTTCGGGTCGCACCGGTATCACGGCTTGCCCAAGGGCAGTGGGCGACGCTCGGCAGCAGCAGCAACCTCTGGTGCCCTGGGTGGACTTCGAGGGCGACTTCAAAATGGACGACGGCTTTATCCTGAGGTTCAGCCTCGTGTGTCGTCGTTCAGGGAATTGGGGACCTGGATGGGCTTCGGTGAGGGAACCTTGTTCCAGCTGGCCATGGAGCCCTTAGCCCAGGCCGTTCCTGGTCAGGCTCGCAGAATCCGGAGAGGAGGCATCCTTGCATGGTGGCAATTACGTCACATAATGAGGCTCCTACCGTGGCCCCAAGTGGGCCGGAGCCTACCATAGCCCACAACCCGACCCCGGTGTGATCCGCACCTGCGGCGTTGTTACTGTATGCCCACAACCCGACCCTGGTGTGACCCGAACAACCTGTGGGGTTCGGGTTCTGGTGTGACCCGAACCTGTGGGGTTCGGGTCACACCAGGGCCAGGGCTTGCCCAGGGGTAGGGAGGATCAGTGGGCAACACTCGGCAGCACCAGAAACCTGTGGTGCCCTCGGTGGTCTTCGAGGGCTCCTTCCAAATGCACGACGGCTTTATCCTGCAGTTCAGCCGCGTGTCGTGGGTCAGGGAATACTGGGGACCTGGATGGTCTTCGGTGAGGAGCCCTTGCTCCACCTGTCTATTGAGCCCTGGCAGTTCTGATCACTCTTGGAGAATCTGGAGAGGAGGCGACTTAGCATGCTGAAGATACGTCGTACAATGAGGCCGCTGCCGTGGCCCCAAATGGGTCAGAGCCTGCCTCATCCCACAACCCGACCCTGCTGTGACTCGAACCTGTGGGGTTGTTCGTGCACATCGAGAACAGGGCTTGCCCAGGGCAAGGAGGGGCAGTGGGTGACGCCCGGCAGCGTCCGCAGTCTGGTGCCCTCGGTGGGCTTGGGGGCCCCATCCAAATACACGACGGCCTCACCATGGAGTTCAGCCTCGTGTGTGCAAAGGCTTGTGCCGAAATGTGTATCGGGAGCAGGTGTTGGCGCGCCGCCCGCCCAGGGCGTCAACACCGATGTAAAGAGCAATTAAAAATTGGAAGATTCCTCACCCCCGTAAATGACCAGGAGACCATCTTAGTGATCTTTGACGGTTGCCACGGCATTAGATTGCCGCCAAACCTTGTTTGCAACAAAGGCAGCCTTATCAGCAGTACCTACAGGAAATGTTGTATAAACGTTCATTCAAACAAATGGGGTAAGGGAGCTCAAGAAAACGAGTGTGATGGCCTTTATGTCGGGCGGCGACTTTAGTCCGGTACGCCATGTCCTGGCAAAAAACATACTAGTTCCCCAGGCCCAGTGGTACTCGAGGACGGTGCTGGTTAACTAAACAAAGTAAGAACAGTAATTTTGGGAAATCTCGTACATCCTGAAGATACTTTAGAGATAAGTATCGTAAGGGACCACATTAGTGTAATAATAGTACCATGCAACGGACCAAAGAGATAATAGCAACCACTTTTTCCGCATTTTAACTGCAAACGTGATACAATTAATAGAATATGAACGCTTCTATAATCATATTCCAAAGCTATCACGTTGGGATAAAATTTGTTTGAAGTAACTGCATCAACCACACAAGCTCCAGCTGTTACGGGTGCCTGTAGTTAAGATCTACAACTACGAGAAACAATGCTAATATTCACATTTATTTACAGCTTTTGATGCTCTGAATTTGAGCAGTGCTGTTGCCAGAGGTTTGAAGGCTCCACAGCCACCGTCCATATTTGCAGATCAAAGGAGTGCCATAGAGGGTGCTGCGCGATAGTTCATGAGCCAGCAGCTGGAGTCGAAGAATCCCCTGGTCCAGAGTGGCCGGCACATGTGTCATAGCACTGGCATTTTACTGAAGAGCGTGACCCAATTGGCTAATATGGTATTTGATGCGGAGCTGTGTAGGTGAACACGATCGTTTGTTGAAGTATGAACACAAAAAGATACACATGTATATATTTTTAACTAAACGTTTGTGAGAATTTGTCTTTCAAGTTCACACATATATGATAGGTACGGTGCCCCACAAATCTGTGCCTTCCCCTGAAACTCAGAAGCACACCTCACCCAAATTTTCACCCCCCGGTAATACGTACGTCAGAAGAACTGAGCAGATAGCTATGCATCCGTATTTCCAAGCACCACTCTTTTGCAAGGTGGCCACGAGTCCGCGTTACATTAATTGAGCCAAAGCATTAAGCTAGCAAGGGAACGGTAATTTCACCCGTGGTCTTCTTATTCATAATGTGTTGAGATTTCAGTTAGCTACGCTGTAATACAGCCAAACGTACAACCTCTCACATGAAGGCTGTTAAGAGGGCCACTAACAGGCTTACAAACTAATTCTACCTACAAATTTGGGCCGTCTATGCTGATGATTATGAACCTCGTCACTGCTTGCTTACAATTCAATGCAATGACAATCACTTTTCTCTCATGCAGGGACAACTGCGCCAGCAACTAAACAAAGACCGTCTTGAGAATATTTTAGCTCCGTAAAACAAAGTGGAGGCTGCAACAGCAATTCTTCGGCAATCCAATTCTTCCATGCCTTCCGTCGAACACTTGTACTTGTTCCCGTAGTTACTCTAGGAATCGTAAGGTCCCTGTCCAGCTCGACAGCATATCATATCTAAGGAAACAGCAGTACCACACCACAAGCAGCTGCACAAGAAGTGCATATGCAGCATTTTTGTAGGACAAGAGGACCACGGCTACTTCGGGCGTACCGAATAGACCAGGAAAGTGACCAACTACATCGGCGGGTACACTGCGCGGAGCACGCACACCTTCTGGTTCCTGACAATGTTCTCAGATGGACAACGAAGGACGTACTGAGCCGCAGGAGTAGGTGAAAGCGGCAATCCACGATGGTGAGCGTATCGTACCACAAAGCAGCGTCCGAACGTGGCCAACTACGCCTGCTGCCTGCAGTAGTCATTAGTCTGCCGCTGGACATACCACATTACAGGCAGATCACGTCCGGAACCTGGCAAAGATGCTGCTTAACAAGAATGTTGTGCTACGGGTTCACTGCTATACACATTAGTTCAAAAAAAGCAAGGGAGCCTGTGTTGAATGTGCTGACAAAGCAGTATACAATATACACCTTAAAAAAAAGCAGTATACACCTTAAAAAAAACACCCTAATGATCACGACCCAAACTGGACTGTAGGTGTTAGTCTTTTTACTTCATATTGTATACTGCAGACCACGCATGCGACACACGTATCAGCTTGCAATGACCCACTCAGCTAAGTTTATGGCAATATGTGCCTGTTAACTTGCGCGTTAGCGTTCGGAAGTACACCGAGGCTGTTATGCTCAGCTCGTGACAGAAACAGAAAAAGGAAATGTGCTGACACAATATTAGTGGCGTTCAATCTGACGCCTGACGATTCGTCAATTCGTTCGACATCTGCCAGCGCACACTGGCCACAGCGACGTTTTCGGGGCCGGCGCCATGCCAGTCACCTTATGCATCAGAAGGCGACACTCTCCGTCGTCACAAAGATTGGAACCTTGGCCATTTGAGCTATGTGAATACCACAGTGTTAGGGAGTTGCTCTCGAGTGCGTGCATGTACAATGTGAATATATGTTGCTTGAATTATTGTCGCTTGAAGCGTGCGGGTCATGGGGCACCAGTGTAACTATATCTCTGGTGCCCTCTGCGTTCATGTCCCACCAGGTTGCTTGTCCCAAAACTTCTTCGGCGGGGTGATAAATCAGTGGCGGGCACACCTTCGCCATCATCATCATTAGCAACAGCAGGATCGGTGTGTGCGCTACCAGGTAGCCAACATCAGTTGGCTGTTGAAGAGGCTGCGGAGCATTGGCGAGGAGGAAGAGGAGATCCAGACATGCTGCCGCTCGCAAACCGCCAGGCCTTCGGGCGCAAACAGTACCCTGAGTGCGTCAGAGCCACTACCAGCGACTGTGACTTACGTAGTTTAACCTAGCACTGTGTATAGATCTCGATATGGCATCCGGGCGCTCTTCTGTGCGTTCTAATTCGCCTACGTGTAGCTCTCTTGGAACGGAAGATGTTAATTTAGTTGTCGCGGCAATGGATGAGGCGGAGGCGGCTGCTGGGGGCAATCCCTCGTGCTCTGGTTCAGGGGGCGCTTCAGCGCCCCCGGTCAATCCCGTGAATGGGCATGCTCCCGTCAATCCCCCCATGGACGGGGATTCCCCCGCTGCTGTCTGCTCGGCCTTAGGCCAGTCGCTGTCGAATATTATTAACGATCCTCGCAATAAGGTGCCCTGCTCTGTTCGGTCCGAGGTTATGGATGTTTATTTTAAAATGCAATGTTTGGTAATGTCGTTGAGCGCCGGGAAGAGTTTGGCTGAGGGGCAAGTAATTCAGCTTCGCCAACAGGTGGACGATTTAAGAGGGGCTGGTTTGTCGGGGGGGAACGGGGCCGCTCCACGTCCTACGGTGGAGCGGTCCCCCTCTTTTGCGGACGTGGCGGGCCGCCGGGTTTCGCCGACGGCTGCGGCTCGCCGTCCGTCGGGGGTAGGGGTTAGTCGGCCTGATCACGCTCTTCATCTCAAGCTAGCCAACCCTTCGCCTTCTCCAGGCAAAGATATCGTCGCTTTGCTTAAATCTTCTTTTAAACCTAGTGCCATTGGTGTCGGGCCGGTCACTTTTAAGCCTTCACGTGCGGGTTTAACTGTGGTTTCTAAGGTTAGTGCTTATCTTGATAACCTGGAGACGGCGATTAAGTCTAATTCGGTCACGCGGTCTGCCTTAGTGGTACAGAAGCCTTCCCGACGTAACCCTCAACTGAAAATTTTGGGAGTGGATCCCTCAATTGTACCAGCCATGCTGCTGTCTCAAATTAATTCACAGAATGACTTGGCCATTCCCCCTGATGAATTTAAGCACCGGACGGTGTATACCCAGCGCTTTGGCGCACGGGTTCACGTTGTAGAGGTGTCCCCCGAGGTGTTTGCTTTGCTGAAGAGTAAGGGAAGGCTTCACATCGGCTGGACCTCCTGCACGTTAGAGGAGAACCTCTACGTGCCCACTTGTTTTAGGTGCTCTTCATTGGGGCATTCAACGAACCATTGCGAGGCTCCTCGCGACATTTGTAATAACTGCGCGGGTGATCACGCTACGTCGGCGTGCACCCTGGCGGAACATGCCAATTATGTGTGTCATGAGTGTCGCATGTGGAAGCGGCCTCATGATCACTTTTTCGGCGCTTCCACCTGCACGTCGGTTTCCGCTTGGGTGGCACGCCTGCGCCGTCGGACGGATTACGGTGACCCGCAGTCGTCTGCTTAGCACCTCTTAGGAACTTTTAAACGTCACTGATGTCTCTTGAGGGATTAAAATTTATTCAAGCGAATCTGGACCACACCCGAATGGCGACTTCCCATGTAATCGATTTTATCCAAAACCAGAGCATTCATTTTGCTATAATTGGTGACCCGCACGTGTGCGCTGGTAATGTTCCAGGACTACCCCACTCGGTGATGACGTTTGCTTACCCCCATAATCCTAAGGTTCTCCTTCTTGTGCAATCTGTTCCGTTTGACCCCTTTCCTATTCACATATCGGAGTATGTTGTGGCGGTGCGCTTCTCTTCCCGGGTGTTCTCGTTTTTACTTGTGGCCGTATACGCCGCCCCTTCGCTCCCTGTAACGGACATCTTGGATCCCTGCTCGCAGTTAATTATGGCGAATCATTGTTCGCACGTTATTATTGCTGGGGATTTTAATGCGAAGAGTCCCAGGTGGGGAGGGCAGGTAACGGATTCTCGTGGGGCTGCTGTAACTCAGTTTCTTGTGGCTAATGATTTTGACGTGGCAAATGATCCGGCTTCGTTGCCCACGTTTGTAACGGATTACGCGGAGGCGTGGATAGATTTAACGTTATTTTCAAGCGCCTGGAGGGATTTTTCTGTCCGTTGGAGGGTAAGCGAGACTCCCTCTCTCTCTGACCATAGATATGTTTTTTTCGGTTGGCTCTCACCGCCTCCCGACGTGCAAGCGGTTGACTCGGGCTGGGCGCTCCCGCGTGATGGCTTCACTTGCGCGTAACCGCTGGTTTGCGCAGGTAGCCCGCTCTGAAATTGCTAATAACTGCGCGGGTGATCACGCTACGTCGGCGTGCACCCTGGCGGAACATGCCAATTATGTGTGCCATGAGTGTCGCATGTGGAAGCGGCCTCATGATCACTTTTTCGGCGCTTCCACCTGCACGTCGGTTTCCGCTTGGGTGGCACGCCTGCGCCGTCGGACGGATTACGGTGACCCGCAGTCGTCTGCTTAGCACCTCTTAGGAACTTTTAAACGTCACTGATGTCTCTTGAGGGATTAAAATTTATTCAAGCGAATCTGGACCACACCCGAATGGCGACTTCCCATGTAATCGATTTTATCCAAAACCAGAGCATTCATTTTGCTATAATTGGTGACCCGCACGTGCGCGCTGGTAATGTTCCAGGACTACCCCACTCGCTGATGACGTTTGCTTACCCCCATAATCCTAAGGTTCTCCTTCTTGTGCAATCTGTTCCGTTTATTTTCTTTATCACGGGGCACGGCCGCTTTCCTTTCTATCTGTATTACCTATCTCTCGTTCCTCATCCTCTTTGTTTCTGTGGGTCCGAGTGCTGGAACATTGAACATTATATGTCTGATTGTAGCGAAACTGCCCAATTTCGCCAACGATTGCAAGATTTGCTTCACACTGACCTTACGCCCCTCCTTTATCCCGCGCTATTGAGTAACCAGCGCGCACTAGATATAATTAAGGAGATGGTTGAATTCATTAATCTCTACATGCCCTCAACAGACTGACGTGATTGGACCGCCGTGTGCGGCCTGAGAGAGTTGCCCTTTTTGTATGTCTGTTGGTATTCTGCGCTTTTGCTCTCGCTGTGCAGGTCCCGAGACGCCCTGGTGTTCTGTTCCGGGCTCCAGCGCGGGACCCGGGAGTTTGAGTTGGCTGCTCGGGCTCCTGCTCTCGGTTCCTGCGTGGACCCGGTCTGCCTGCGGCCCGTCATCACCGTCCCCTTAAATTTTGGTCGGATTGGTTGAGACCAGTCCCATCACCATGGAGGGTGTTTTTTAGTCCAGCCAGGAGAAGGAGGCATGGTTTTTCACCCTCCAGGGATGGGCTAGTTTATCCCTTTCGCGGTCCCCTTAATGTTTGGTCAGGAGAGGACGAGACCAGTCCCATCATGATGGGGGGTGTTTTTAGTCCAGCCAGGAGAAGGAGGCAAGGTTTTTCACCCCCCACGGATGGGCTAGTGCACCCCTTTTACATTGGCTTTCAATAAATGCCGCTGTTTGCCGGGTACCTCCCGAGGCTGTGGTTAGCGATGATGGATCAGGGAGTTAGTGAAGGGGGGATTCATTGGGGAAAGGGTACATTTATGTGGGAGCTGAATTAGTTCAGGAGGCGCCACCCCTGCATTTCGAAATCACTTTCTGATGGGACTGGGTTGTGTTGTCTTCTGTCGCGAGTTGCAAGAGCCTCGCTTTTCTTTGCTTTTCTACCAAATTGGCTTTACTTGAAATTCACATTGAAGCATACCTCCCAGTTCATTTATTTCTCTGATTGGCTTTAACCTGTGATAGCTTTGCTGGTGCAGGTTTTTGTTCCCATTTTCATTTATTTTGCTTTCATTACACAAGGGAACAGGAATTTATTTTCACTACCAGCGACTACCAGCACTACCAGGTGCTGGAACTCCGCAGGGAGCTGGACGGCCCGAGGGACCATGGTCGGCGGTCCGGGGTGGGGCATGGAGGAGTGGTTCCGCTTCCATATGCGGACGTGTGCGCGCCGCCTGCTGCAGCAGCGGGGGCTGCGCCGCTCGTCCTGCTGTCTCGCGCGGCGTCGTCTGTGGTGGATGGTCGTCCGGAGCACATCTTGCATCTTCGCTTAAAAGCTCCATCTGCAACACCGGCAAGTGACATCGCGACGCTAATTAAGTCTACCTTTAACCCCAACGATATCGGGGTCGGCCCGGTTACATTCCGGCCCTCTCGCGTAGGGTTCACTGTGACCTCCAAGGTGCAAGGTTACCTAGACAATTTGGAGCGGGCTATAACAACGCCTGTCATCCGATCTGCACTAGAAGTGAGGAAGCCTATTGGCGACTATCTCAGATTAAGATTTCGGGTGCGGATTCGGCGATTGTTCCGGCCATGGACTAAGCCCAATTAATGCTCAAAACTACCTAAACATCTCATAGGGAGAATTTCACCACCGCACGTTGTTTACACAAAGGTTTGGAACAAAAGCACATATTGTGGAAGTGTCGCCGCGAGTGTTCTCCATCCTTAAAGAAAAGCGGAAGCTGCACATTGGCTGGACCTTATGTGTACTCACCGAGAACCTCTACGTGCCAATGTGTTTTAAGTGTTCAACAATTGGGCATGCAACTGTGCAGTGTGAGGCTAGCCATGCCACCTGCAAGAAGTGCGCGGGGGAGCACGACACATCGATATGCACGCACGCGGAGCGCGCAAATTATGTATGCCACGAGTGTCGAAGGTGGCGAAGACCACACAACCACTACTTCGGTGCGAGCACGTGCACCTCTCTTTCCGCATGGGTGACTCGACTAAGGGCACGTATGTATTACGGGGAGGAGCGGGGAACAACCGCGTGTCCCCTTGACCTAGCTGTAGTTGCAACCGATGTCGCTTGAAGGACTCTAATTTATGCAAGCTAATTTGGACCATACAAGGGCAGCCACTTCTAACTTAACTGATTTCTACAGAATCAGGCTATCCATTTCGCTATCGTTAGAGATCCCTATGTCCGCTCCGGCAAATTACCGGGTCTGCTCCATACAATTTTGCAGTTTGCCCACCCAACGGATCCAAAGATCCTGCTCCTCACTCATTCTATTCCTTTTGACCCTTTCCCCGTATTGGTTTCGCAGTACGTTGTTGCCACAAAATTTTCTTCGCGGTCGTTTTTGTTTTTGCTAGTGGCCGTCTATGCCGCTCCTTCGTTACGGTTTGCAGAAGTTATAGGACCGCGTGACCAGCTGTTATTGAGGGACATTTCCCCATTCGTGATAATAGCTGGGGATTTTAACGCAAAAAGTCCACGATGGGGGGGCGTGAGGGCAGATGATCGCGGAGATCAGTTAATGCAGTTTCTTATGGTTCACGACTTAGACTTGCTTAACGACCCCGCCTCCGACCCTACTTTCTGGACGGACTACTCCGAAGCATGCAGAGACGTGACAATTTTCTCCTCCGCTTGGAGAAATTTCTCCACGGCCTGGAAAGTGTGTGACACTCCTAACCTATCAGATCACCGATATATACTTTTTTCAGTCCGTTCCAGCCGGTTACCAACCTGTAGGCGGTTGACACGGCCCGGGCGTTCTCGGGTGTCGGCTTCGTTGGCCGCAACCCGATGGTTTCGACAGGTGTCCAATTGTCACTTGGAAGACCCGTAATCTTTGGATTTTGTGGTAGACCACTTTTACGATACTTTAGAGAACGCGAGGGCGGCGAACATGGCGATGTATCCGCAGGCTAAGCCATGGTGGGCGGACAAGATAGCTCGGCAAAGGTCCTGGGTCAGGGCCTTGCGCCGTCGCTACCAGCGCACGAGTAACCCGGCGGAACGATTGACCCGTCGTGACATCTATTATTCGGCCCTCCAGAAATACAAATTCGCTATAGCGAAAGCAAAGGATGCGTCCATGAGAAAGTTCTGCACCGAAAACTCTAAAAAATTCCTATATGGTGACCCTTTTAAATTGGCTTTCGGGAAATTTCGTGCCCCGGTTATTCTTCCTCCCATACAAAATTCCGATGGGTCATTCACTGCATCTCAGTTGCAGTCGGCTCAGCAATTACTACTGGCGCAGATTAAAGCGGACGACCCCTCCACGGACGGCCCTCTTCACTCCGCCGTGCGCCGATTGGCTGAGGCGCCTTATCTCACGGCGGTTAATGACAGGCCGTTCACGGCTACTGAGGTCGGAACGGCTGTTCAGGGCCTCAAAATGCGTTCTGCCCCTGGTCTTGGTGACTTATCGCCCGAGCTGGTGCAGTCGTTCTATGCGGCTCACCCGCAGTTCTTTCTATTCGTATTCAACACCGCGCTCAGATTAGGCCACTTCTCTACAGCTTGGAAATTCGCTAAAGTTGTCTTTAGCCCTAAATTAGGCCGCCCTCCCGAGAATCCAAATTCTTATCGGCCTATATGTATGCTGCCCGTGTTCGGGAAATTGCTTGAGAAACTCCTCTTGTCTCGCCTTTATTTCTTTCTTGCTAAAAGGAAACTGCTGCATCCCGCACAATTCGGTTTTATGCACAATAAAAGCACTAGATTGGCACTGCATCATCTAAAAGAAATCTTACATTCACGGCGTCAAAATTTCCTTCATTCCATACTAATCTCCCTCGATTTCCAGGAATCATTCGACTCTGTCTGGCATCCGATGGTGCTAAATTTTCTTCGCAAAATTCCTGCCCCGGTAATCTGTATCGCTTGCTCCGTTCTTTTCTTAGTCATCGGGTTTAAGTCGAGAGAAGGGGAGGTCTCTGCACCGCAGTCCATTGGCAGTCCGCAGGGGTCTCCTCTGAGCCCCCCGCTATGGAACATTGTTCCCCACAGGCTGCTGGATACACAGCTACCGACGGGGGTGCACATGCAAGCGTACGCCGATTATACTATTTTGGTAGTTTCGGGGAAGCAGCGGCGGGAATTTGAAAGTCGAGCGGAGCTAGCTTTGGCCGTGGTGCGTGCCTGGGCAGACTCGGCCAAGGTTCGGCTCAATCCGTCAAAGTGTTCCTACATGTTATTTCCTAATGGCCGAATCAACATGGTCCGCCGCCTCCCCACAATTCGATTAGCCGGCGCAAGCTACTCCGAGTAATAATAGACCCGTGGTTCACTTGCATGCCTAACGTAAATTACTTGAAGTCTAAATTGGAGATTACAGTACCCAAATTGTTAACTTTCATCCACGTGCATTACCACCTTCCACCCACTAGCCTGAAACAACTATACACTCAAATTGTACAACCGGTAATTACGTACGCCTCGCCAGCATGGTGGCCCGAAGCCGTTACTACCTATCTAAAAAATCGTTTAAAGTCGGTTCAACGCCTTCCGTTGCTGGCGTTGATGAGGGCGGTGCGGACGACTAGGATGGAGGCTTTGAATGCGGTCACCCCCGATCTGTGAAACGCTGACGGCCCTGCGCGTGCAGTTTCCCGCTTTGATCTGCGCAGAGATATGTCGTTCGGTCAACTACACATTCGCGCAGAGGATGTGGAGAAGCCTTTTGATTTGTGGCGCCTACACCCAGCGGACAGGATTGTATGCCCGTTTAACCGGCTGTCTTTCCAGCAAGCGTTGCAGGCTGCGCGCCGCCCCGGTTTGCACGTGTATACAAAAAAACTAAAACTAAACCCTTTAACAAAAACCTTGCCTTGCGCTATAAGAACTATCGTAATGTTCTTAACACCGTATTAAGACAGGCCAAGAAACGGTTCTACGAAAACATCTTTTTACAAGCTGAATATGATTCGAAGAAACAGTGGAAGCTTTTCAACGATTTCATAAACAGATCTAAACAACACTCTCCGATATCTAAAATCAAGTTCAATGACACCGTGTATTACAAGCCCGTTGACATCCGATATCTAAAATCAAGTTCAATGACACCGTGTATTACCAGCTCGTTGACATTGCCAACGCCTTCTGTGATCATTTTTCATCACCCATCAACATGGGACAAATCACTGGCATCCAGGGAAATTTGCGCCGCACCCCCCAGTCATTCTATCTTTTTCCTGCCACCGCAGGAGAAGTATACCTGACAATTTTGCATCTTAAAAATACCAGCCCAAGTTTAGATCGTATTTCTATGCGCCATTTGAAAGCAGCTGCTCGAATAATTTCTGTTCCGATATGTCATATAATTAACCTTATCTTCTCGTCTGGGTCATTCCCCAAACAGTTGAAGCAATCCAAGATTATCCCCGTATTCAAGAAAGGTGACAGAGAAGTTATCGCTAATTGTAGGACGATCTCTCTTTTTTCTTCTCTTAGCAAAATAATCGAAAAATTGTTTGTCGATAGATTAAACAGCTATTTAAACAAATTCGGCTTACTGAAGCCTTGTCAATGCGGATTTCGCGAAGGAGGCTCTACTAACTTGGCACTGATTCCTTTATTAGATTATATCAAACAATCAATAGATAATTCTCAGCTCGTTGGCTCTGTTTTCTTAGATTTTACGAAAGCCCTCGATACAATGAATCACAAAATCTTATTCAGTAAGCTCGAAGCGTACGGCATAACTGGTCCGTCACTAACATTCTTGAAAAGCTATTTGCTTGATAGGGAATATGTCGTATATATAGCATGATGATGATGATGGTTGGATGTTTATGGCGCAAGGCCAACTGGGGCAAAGAGCGCCAAAACAATAGTCATATATGAGGGGTGAAACCTTAAACACTACGAAAAGTCAGCAAAACAAAAGTAAAATCACAAAACGACAATGAGCATGGCTGGTGTATAGGGCCAGATTTCATGATGCGTGATAGGAAATGAGGTTTAAAAACTTGACGTCGGACAAATACTCAAACACACGTTTCACAGAAACAATAACATCGTCAACTAGAAACTGCGATGGATGTAGTGGGATATGTTGTCTGTAGAGTTCTCTGAAGTGTTTGTGTCGTGTTGTGTGAAGTGCCTTGCATGTGATTAGTATGTGCACTACGGATAGGGCCTCTCCGCACCTGCTGCACTGGGGTCTAGAAGATCCCGTCAGCAGATACGAGTGCGTTGCATGGGTGTGCCCTATCCGTAATCTGGCCAAGGCGACTTCAGAGTATCTATTGCGTGTGTCGGTGGTGTATGGTCCCAATTGCGGTTTTATTACGTGTAACTTGTTGTCTATTTGTCCACTCCAGTGTGTTTGCCTTGTTTTGCGAAGTTGTTGTCTGATGTGTGGTTTGACGTCGGTGTAGGGTAATGTGGTTATGTCTACTGTATTCGAGAGTGTAGCAGCAGCAGCCATTCGGTCCGCTGCTTCGTTCCCGGCAATACCACAGTGGCCAGGGACCCAGCAAAGAACCAGTTCAAATTTGCGTACATACACAGACATAATACCCTTGACAATCAGATTGACAACGTGGTTTTTCGAAGGAACTGTTGACGACAGTGCCCGCACAACACTGAGGGAATCTGTATAGATAATGGATTGTGGGATGTGGTTTTGAAGTATATGATTGACAACAAGAAGTACACCGTAAGCCTCTGCCGTAAAGATACTAGTATGACTATTCAGAGTTCGAGTGACACTAAGGCCGGGCCCATGCGCCGCGCAGGACACAGAGGTGGCAGATCTAGAAGCGTCCGTATAAAATTCAGAGCACTCATACTTCTGCTGCAAATACAAGAAATGCTGCAGAATTGCACATGTGGGAGCTCGCTTTTTATCTAGATGTGTAAAAGATGTGTCGCATGATACAGGGCGGAGATGCCATGGTGCTATAAAATCCGTTAGAGAACTTTGGATTGTATCTAAAAAGGAGACAGCAAGCTCTGACGCCTCCTCTCTAACTCTGTAAGAGAAGGGCGCAGAGATCGATGGTCGATTTAAAAGGAGTTCAGTCATGGACGTATCATGAAAAACTGATTTAAAAGGATGGTGAGGCATGGATGAAATTTTAAAAGCATAAAGGAGATCTGTGTAAGCTCGCTGACGTTGTAGGTTCCATTTGTTGCACTCCACATAGAGGCTTTCGACCGGGCTAGTGCGAAAGGCGCCACACGCCAGGCGGAGCCCGAGATGGAGCACTGGGTCCAGCATTTTGAGGGATGTTTTACTTGCTGACCCATAAACAACGCTACCATAGTCCAATCGTGAACCTATCAAGCTGGTAAAAACACGTAAGAGAAGTTGTTTGTCAGCACCAAAAGAGATGTGCGACAGAAGCTTCAGGATATTCATTGTTTTTAAGCATTTATATTTTAGTTGTTTTATGTGTGGGATGAATGTCAGCTTTTCGTCAAAGATAATACCCAAGAACTTGTGTTCCTTTTTTACAGGAATAGAGACACCGTGGAGTTGAATGTCTGGATCCGGCCGGATACCACGCCTCTTGGAAAACAAAATACAAGTGCACTTCCCGGGATTAAATTTAAAACCATGGCCATCTGCCCAGCCAGCTAGCTTGTTAACACCAAGCTGGACCTGGCGCTCACAGACAGACAAGTTACAGGATTTAAAGGAGAGTTGAATGTCGTCTACATAGACTGAACAGGAAATCGACGGTGGCAGCGCCTTCCTAAGGGAATTTATTTTCACAATAAAAAGGGTGCAACCTAAAACTCCACCTTGTGGCACTCCATTTTCCTGCACATGAACCCTAGAGAGTGCAGTTCCAACTCGCACACGAAAGGTTCTTTGAGACAAGTAGCTGGCAAGTGTGTTTTTCATGTTACCTGACATGCCGAAGGACTTGAGGTCGCTTAGGATGCCATACCGCCACGCGGTATCGTAGGCTTTTTCCAGATCAAAGAATACCGTCATACAATATTCTTTGTGGAGGAAAGCATCCTTTATATAGGACTCGAGCGCGACGAGTTGGTCGTTCGTGGACCGCCCCGCCCTGAAGCCTGCCTGGCAGCCCTCGAGAAGACCATTGTACTCAAGAAAGTACACGAGTCTCCTGTTTATCATCTTCTCGAGGAGCTGGCACAGGCAGCTTGTGAGGGCGATGGGCCGATAGCTAGCAGGAGAGGAAGGGTCCTTTCCTTCCTTCAGGAAAGCCACTACTATGGCCTCCCTCCAAAAGCGAGGAATGTGCCCCGAAAGCCATATGTTGTTGTATAGATGTAGGAGTGTTTCAAGAGTGTCTGGGTGTAGGTGTTGTATCATTGTGTATGTGATTTTGTCTGCACCTGGAGCTGAAGGCTTACATGTGCTCAGAGCAACCTTCAGCTCATGAATAGAAAAAGGAGAATTGTAAGAAGTGTGCGACTTGTTGTTATCACGCAGGGACTTCTTTTCTACAGATGTTTTGTGTTTCATGAAAGTGTTTGTGTATTGTGCTGAACTGGACACGTGTTCGAAGTGTTGTGCAAGTGTGTTAGCCTGGTCTTCCAGTGTGTCCCCTGTTGTACTAACCAGGGGCAGGCTGTGTGTCTGTTGTCCTTTCAGTTTTCGTATTCGTGTCCAGACTTTGTGTGCGTCAGTGTATGAGTTGATGGAAGTGAGGAAGGTGCGCCAACTCTCCCTTTTCGCCTCACGACGCACTCGCTTCCCAAAAGCCTTTGCCCGTTTAAAAGAAATAAGGTTATCTGACGTGGGGTACCGGCGAAGGACACCCCACGCCTTGTTCTTGGCCTCTCGCGCCCGCCTGCAGTCCTCGTTCCACCAGGACCTCCTTGGGGTGCGGGACCCACTGGAGGCCTGGGGAATGGACTTTTCGGCAGCGTCGAGGATGTGCGCCGTGACGAGTTGGGCGGCTTCCTCCACGTGTAGGTGTTTTATGGATGTGTGGTGTAGTTTAGATGTTTCTGTGAGTGTACTCCAGTTCCCTTTTGATTCATTAAACCTGTTATGGGAAGATGGACTGCATGGGCCTTTACCTATGTACGTTAGGGAAGTGGGGAAATGGTCACTACCATATGGGTCTGTGCCCACACCCCACTCAAGACATGGAAAGAGAACTGCGGAACCAATAGCCAAGTCAAGATGCGAGTATGTATTGTGTCCTAAGTTATGGTATGTAGGCTGTTTTTTGTTGAAAAGGCATGCTCCGGAGGATGTAAGAAACTTCTCTATCAGGCGACCTCGGGCATCCGTGCGAGAAGAGCCCCAAAGAGAGTAGTGAGCATTAAGGTCGCCTGTTAGTATGTATGGTTCGGGCAGCTGGTCGACCAGCGCCTCGAAATCAGAGCTCGAAAGTGCATGATCAGGAGGAATGTAGATGGAGCATACCGTTATCAACCTATTAAATAATATTGTTCGAATTGCTACAGCCTCAAGTACAGTGTTCAGAGTGACAGGGTGGCAGGCTAAGGATTTCCGGGCAATTATGGCCACACCGCCAGAAGAGTGTGTGCAGCCATCCCTGTCCTTTCTGAAGACCATGTAACTTGTGTGCTTGGAATTCAAATGTGTTTCCTGAACACACATTACACTTGGCTGATTAGCATGCAGTATTTCGTATACACCGTCAAGATTTTTAAGAAGGCCTCTACAGTTCCATTGAATTATGTTTTCTCTTCCCATTATTTAGTGTGAGAGCTACTGGAGTGTGTGTGTTTGTTTATGTGTCGTCTTTCGGGGCTGTGACTCTCGCCTTTTTTGGCTTGTCAGGAGGCTTTGGCGTCGGGACGCGTTCCTTGCGCTGCGTTGCAGGCAGGAACGGCCCGACATCCATCTCTTCGTCGGATGTCCGAGGGGTGCCCGACGGACTGGGCCCCCCGGATTTGGCCCCCCCTCGGGAGCCCTTCGTTTGAGCCGCCACCGCCGAGGGCGTCCGGGGCGCCAGAGGTGGCACAGGCGGTGCGGTGGCGGTGGGAACCGGTGCGGGGCCCGTGGTGTCCATCACCTCGGTACCCTCCAACGCACTGGAGGACGGGGAGACAGAGGCGGGAGCGGCACCGGTCCCGACGGAAGAGGTTGCCACCACAACCGCTGCTGCCTCAGCAAGCGGCGTGGTCACCGGTTGGGCTGCCAGAGGCAACCCAGGGGGGGGGGGCGGGGGAGGGACCAGGTCAGACTCGCTGAACTGGGTCCCTGTGGAAACGAGACGCCGCTCCGCCCCCCCCCCGGCGAGCTGCGTCGGCGTACCTCCCCAGGGGGAAAGAGGCGAACCTCTTTCGTGCCTCTGGGAAGGTAAGGTGCTCAGTTACCTTGATGTTAATTATCTTTTTTTCCATTTGAAATTTTTCGCACTTGCGGGAGTACGCTGCATGCGGACCGCCGCAGTTCACACAAGTGAGGGTTTCGGATGGACAGTTGTCAGTCGGATGATCGTGCGCCGCGCATTTCGCACACGTCGTTCGGCCACGGCAAGAGGTTGTACCGTGCCCGAACCGCTGGCACTTAAAACAGCGCCGCGGATTCGGGATGTACGGACGGATGGAGCAACGGATAAAACTTGCATTGATGTGTTGTGGAAGAACTGCGCGGTCGAAAGTCAAGATAATGTGCTTGGTGGGAATCTCCTTGTCGTCTCTGCGGATAGTGATGCGTCTCACGGCAGTGACGCCCTGATCCTTCAAGCCGGCAAGGAGATCCGCATCCGTTTCGTTCAAAAGATCTGTCTCGGATATCACACCAAGGGAGCTGTTGAGGCTCCGATGGGGTGTGACCCTGATGTCTAGATCAGCCAGTCTAGTCTGAGCTAGAAGCTTCGTGGACTGCTGCTTGTCATTTATTTCGATGAGTTCACCAGACCTTTGTTTTTTGCACTTATATGATTTTCCTACTATGGCTTCAAGATACTTGGCGATCGAGAAGACTGACTGAGATGCTAGAGGGTGGGTTGGATTGAGCGATTCCATCACAAGAACTCGAGAAAAATTATCCGGTTCAGGAAATGTTAGATGGCAATTGGGGAAAAGATACTTCGGTGCGGCCCCTTTTCAGGGACCGATCACGTTTGGGGGGTGGGTTTTGAAAATGCCATATAGCATAGTATAAAAGCAGGGAGACTGGGGTACATTCTTCTTTGACCTTACCTTGGTAGTCAAAGAGGTCCCGGAGCTCCCTGCCTGGTGAACAGACAGGGAGCCCATCCGCCGGAGCTTGACCTGGGCTCCGACGGCCACCGTTTGTGGTTTCTAACCCTCCACCTATAAACACATCGCCACGGTTGGATCCAGCTTATGTTTGGGGGCTCGGGGTCCGCGGTATCGCCAGTACCGTCACCAAGATTACTCAAGGTGCCCCGTGCGGGGTCGTATATATAGAAGATACACTTTCTGAAACTAAAGTTACTAACGCAGGTGTGCCCCAAGGGTCAATTTTGGGTCCCCTGCTCTTTCTGATTTATATAAATGACCTTCCTGACACCCTGCGGTCATCTCATTGTGTCTTATATGGGGATGACACCACTATCTCAACATCGGACAAGTGTATATTCTCTTTAACATCTAAACTTAATATAGCTCTGTAATGTCGTAGATTGGTGTAAAAAGAACCAATTGGTAATTAATACTATCAAATCTAAATTCAAGATTTTCAATTAAAGTCAGAAGGCCGTAACCCAGCTTCCCTGGTTAACACTAGGTGAAAATTCTATTCCTGCTTGTGATTCTGCAACATTTCTAGGTATACGTCTTGACCCTCACCTTAAGTTTCATCTTCATATCAACGACCTTAAAAAAACCACTGCATTTGGCATGCGTGCGCTCATTAAAGCCCGGCATTTCTTTTCCTCTTCCGCACTGCTAGCACTTTATTTCTCCTTTGTATAGTCACATTAACTATGGCATCATCGCGTGGGGAAACACTTATCAATGTCACTTAAAATCGGTACAGCACATTCAGAACCAAGCGATACGTATTATTACCACCAGCCATTTTAGTGCTGCTGTTTCGTTACTACGTAACCGGTTAGGTATCTTATCCATTGATCACTTATTTAAGTACAATCTTGCAATCGTGTTATTTAAGCTTTTGAACAATCAACTTCCTTTTCAGTTCATAGACGTTCATTATCTGCGCAATGTAAACCCCACAAGGTTTTCCTCCCGTCATAATTTTTTCTCCCGATGGTTCATACAAATTACGGGAAAAAAGTACCCACTTCACTGCTATTCAACTCTGGAACAGCCGGCCCCTTACTGGAAAATCATCAATGTCATTACTTGTATTTAAAACAGCACTCAAGGTATTTCTTTTATGGTGCAATTAGATGTATTCATTTTATTTTCACTGGTGTTTTTGCTCAATCTTTTTCCCGTGGTGTATAATAAAAAGAAGTGTACACATTCAATGTCCTTTACTGAATGGAGAGGATGTTTTGTAGTAGTTATTGGTTTGGTAATAGGTATTGCAAATCCACTTGATAGACTTGTCCAATTAACTTGTTAAAATCGCTAATATTTCAAGTGTTGCATTTATTTCCGTAATTATTTAAAAATAACCATTTCTGTTCGCTGCGTTTACATGCTTCCTTAGTAATGAACTACCGAGGGTCCCATTTCAGCCTTACGGCTTTGGCACCGTCATCTGTATATACGCATGTATGTATATTTTTTGTGAATTGAAAAAACCTTTGAATTGAATTGAATTCCGATGGTGTCACAGCAGCATGTGGAGGTCCTTTGAATCATAACCTTCCACCAGGACGTGGGACACCTACCACCATTTCCACGCAATCTTCTGCGCCGCTTCAAGGACTTTGAACGGCTGTTCACGCCGGGACTGCACTACGTCAAGAACAACATACAGTCAAGGTACACGCGTCAGTCACGCCCAAGCCACTGAAGTTGTGCAAATTTGCACTTGCATTAGATAAACCAGCACGCCCAAGCCACTGAAGTTGTGACAAATTTGCACTTGCATTACATAAAGCAGTAGCTAAAGAAATTGAAAAACGTCTCCAAGCTGTTGTGATTGAGCGCATATCCTTGGCCGCAGATTTAATAGAAA
The DNA here is from genome assembly GCF_048455015.1 of Haemaphysalis longicornis. Classification (NCBI taxonomy): domain Eukaryota; kingdom Metazoa; phylum Arthropoda; class Arachnida; order Ixodida; family Ixodidae; genus Haemaphysalis; species Haemaphysalis longicornis. Next base: position 103,436 of record NW_027526411.1, on the reverse strand, counting down.
CTGCTATTATTTCTCTGCTTTTGTAGAAACAACAACCACCATTGCACACACCTGTCACATGGGGATTCAGTCGCAACTGAGTAGCTCTTGTCAGCAGGCCAGAATATCGTCGCACCGCATCATCTTCGACAAACAAATCCTGCACCGCCGGAGCCTCAATCCGTCGGAGCATGGCGACGCTGAGTATAGTCTGCGATTCCCATGCGTACAACGAAGACGCTCTGGTGTGTGGACGTCCGTCAAATTTAATTCCACTTTCCAAGTGTCTCTCTTGTACTTGAGTGCGTCCGCCAGGAGCACCATTACTTCTTTTCCCAAGCTCACAGAGTCTACTGCCACTTTTCGAATGCTGCTGTTACGGGTCAAAGAGGCGGTGAATATGGACCAGCAGGCAAAGTGTTTTTTCTTGCGAAGAACACGGTCGCTACTTAACTCTTGCAAACGCAGTTCTTTGATTGTTGTCTTCAACTCTACGTGGTCCGCAATAAAGTTGAACCGGGGTTTGTTGACATGCGATGTCATGATTAGACAGAGAGGTTATATGGATGCACGACGACAGCTTAATGTTTGAAGCCCCGTTTGTAGAGCAGCAAACATTCGAAAGCGGCTGATTCGAGAGGGAATCAAGGTGCTCCATGCAATTTCCCTTCCCGAATAACTTCACCCAAATAATATTTGGAAGGAAAGTCACTATTGACTTCCACGGTGCTACCGTTTGAAGACAACGCCACGAAAAATGCGCTCCACGTGTGGTATTTTTGTGTTTCTCCGCTTTGAAAACGTACCTTTGCTGTCCGCTTCGTCATGAAGTACTTCCGGTTAAGCACTGGGCCTTGATAACACCGTAACTGTTCTTGCAAACGGATGTTAAACGACTAAAACTTTATCAAACAATCTTTTATTTTTGTGTTTATTTGAATGTATTTTGAAAATGTAAGCGCGAAGAGAGTTTTTTCTGTGACGAAGTTATGTTTTTCGTAGGGGGACGAATATCCAAAAATGGCAGCTGCAGCTAGCTATTTCTTATGACAATAAGTGGCAACGCTACGGCTAACCAATTTTTTTGCGCATGGCGCCGGTTTTGAGGTCGGTGAAAATGACCGTTCATTAATCCTATATGAAAAAACTAAGCAAACCCGTTAGTTAGCTCGAAGCGATCCTTCAAGTCATTGCTTAGGAAAGATAGCGCAACGAAAGTACGAACCAGAGATCTCGGCCCAGGAGAGATACTGATTAATTTTATGGAAGCTTATCCCTACATGGCAAAAGCGTCAGTGTCGATGACGAATAATCTCACACTGGCTAAGAAGAGAAAGTTGTGGGCAGAACTCGCAGGGGTTCGAAACGAAGAAGCGCCGGCGATATAAACCTTTACAGCCTGGCGAAGCCATTGGAGGCACTTTACCATCCGAGTGCGGAACGACGCCGTAGGCGCAGCTTTTTCTGCTAAAGTTAACACGAGTTGAAATGTGGGAGCAATGGACGATGACTCCGTATTTTATTTTCAGGGACAGCGGCAATGGTGCCCTCCCTGACGTCCGAGGAAGGATCTGCGCCTTGTTGAGGAAGGCTTCTGTCAACGGCTGCACTCACCCATTCAACACCGGCGAAGCTGTCTAGTGTTTGATGATGCGTGGTCTTCAACGCTTGTGCCTAACAATGCGTATGTTACATAAAATGTATAAACCTTCTACACAGTCACCATAAAGACTACACACATTGGTACTTACGGGATGACACACACGCACATCATACAAACGTATGCAGAAAGGAACACATTAGGGGAGGCAACGAACGTTTTAGTGAAATGATTATGGTAAAGAGCTTGAGCGAAGACAGCAAACAACATTGGTGCTGAAATACAGGACGCGTGACGGCGAAAGGTTGTATAAAACTGTACTTTCACAATTTACAACCGCCGATTTTCAGTTGGATAGCATTCATGGAACTGTAAAAAATGGAGCCGTGCTACACAATAGAGCTGGCTTTTAGTTATCCTCAGTACGATAGGGATTGGGCGCAACATGGAACCCAGATTAGTGGAGTGACAGAAAAAAGAAAAAAGGCACAGTTGCAATCTTACTAAAAATAAACATGCCATTGTGGCTCAGTGGTGAGATCGGTGCTCTAGTCAGGATGAAGTTTTTGTGCTTTGTTTATGCTCATGGCAGTTGCATTTGCCAGCAAAACCGTGTACCAATGGAAGGCAGTACGGAGACGCGAGGAAGTGGAGGCTAAGAAGGCGTTGCTGGCCTACAGAGGGACCATGGGGTGAGTCTTAAGTTTTGCATTGATGTCCTAATGTGATGCCTAAAAAGCAATGCTACCTTGCCCATGAATAGAAAGGGTATTTTCTTCCTGAATACACAGCTGCGTACGAGCAGCAACACAATTTTTGTGCGTAAATAAGTAAACTGTACCGCGGTGCGTTTTTGCTTTCCACCAAGGTGGAAGTGGCATTGTTTTCAACAATTGTTTTCCGGAAGTTGTACCCAGCCTTCCACTCCTTTTCAGACGCACGGGCGCCGGGCCGGGCAAAGCAGGCCGGATACTAACCCTCCTTGGAGTGGACGGAGAGGATATGGAGGCACTCACCGAGCATTTTGATGGCGACAGCAGTAAGGTGTGACCGCAGTGCCAACTTCTAACTGCGACATTGATTTGACTGAACCCATTCTAGAGACAGAAACGTACATTCTTCGCAGCCGCAAGTCATACATAGCTGATGTAATTTGTGTATCTTGTGGAGATAATGTTGCTAATGGTGGATGATTTTGTCGCTTGCGATCAGGATCCGGTGGGGGCCAGCGCTGCTGCTGCAGGACACCCACAGGTCCCCGTGTGGGACAGGCCAGGCACCAGCGGCATAGCACGTGTGTAAACATTTCATTTCAATGTCATGCTCATTATTTTCAACATTGCTAGTGTTAAGGAGCCATGCGTAGATATTTGCTGGAAATGTACTTCGAATTTTGTGCAGCTTCAGCAACACCTAGGAGCCAGCCTGGCGTCCGCAGCCCTCCCGAGCAGAGCTCAGCGCTGTCGAGCCCTTCCCCGCAGAGGCGTCCCCTTATCCGTCCTCCCCTGCCCTGCCCTCCCCTGCACACGCCTCCCCTTTCTAGTTCTCCCCCGCAGAGGACTCCCCCTCACACGCCACCCTGCCCAGCAGCCCAAGCCAGGCTGAGCCCTCCCCAGCCAGGCCGAGCCCTCCAGCAGCTGGACTCCTGAACCTCCTCCACCAGGGCTGGCCTCCTGCAGCCGTGCGAGTGGGTACGGTACTTAGGCAACCCACAACGATAACATGCACTCTTGGCTGAGATAGACTGGGTGCATTGTGTAACAGACTCCACTTGCTAACAAAAACAAGTTATGTACATTCTACGCGAAGCACCTCTTGACAACCTGGAGGGACCCTGCAATCCGTGTTTCACGGCAGAACCTGGAGTTCCTCAAGCGCATGTCTACAGGCTAAGCCCGCATTGTTAAGCTGGAGGTGGAGAAGAAACAGGTTTGTATTCATTTCCTCACGCATGCCTATACAAGCATCTTTTATCATGTCACATTTCTTGTATTTGTGCATGCTTTCAATATGAATGCACAGTAGCCCTTCACAAACGTTTTTTCATCTTGTCATCTGCACGCAGGAGGCAAAATAAAACACAGTCCAACATAACTAGGTGGCCTCTGATTCAAATTAAACACAGCCTCACCGGTGCTGCTGCTGCCACATCACAATTGTTTCTTATAAGCTGTAATACTTGTAGGTTCTATAAAAAAGTTGAGGAATGCTGTGTAACAGAGTATAGGTGAAATGCTTGTTGTGTATGCACTGCTGCGCAGGAGACCGCACGCCACCACAGAGCTCTGGAGGAGGTGCTGGACGGCGACAGAAAAACGCCAGGCAGCTGCGCTGGAGACAATAGCTACCGGGTTGAACCGGCAGCTAGCAGCCATTGAGGCACAATGCACCTAATTGGAGGCCCTCTTAATAGTTGTACAGGAGCTATGTGCTGTATTGCCACTGATCATGTTGATTACTGTGGCCTTCGCTTGCTCCCACCGACCACCTTAGCAACCACCGCAGTAATGAGCGTGGCAACTCGCAATACAGCACATGGCTTCCCCACCACCGCTAAACTTTTTTTCCTGTTGTGATTTCTTTTACTTAATTTTGACTCCAAGCCAAATGGCTTTCGTTGCCCCATTCCATTGCAACCACCTCAGTAATCACTATGACCACTGCTAATACTGCACACAGCTTCCCCACCACCACTGTATTGAACTTTTGTGTTTTACGCTGTGATGTCTTTCACATAATTTTGACTGCAAGCCTAGCGGATTTCGTTGGCCCATTCCAGCCCAGTCTCTGTTCGCACTAGTCAGGTAGTTAGTCTTTTGTTGGCACTTTCAAGCGCTGACTCCAAGCAGTGTGGCTTTTCTTGTTGCCTTACATTCCACTGTTTGTGGACACAAGTAAGATAGTGTCTTTTTTGTGATTTACAAGTAAATACTCCAAGCGGCGAGTGTCTTTTATTTCCCCGTTGCATTGCACTGTTTGTTTACGCAAGTGACATTGTTGTCATTTACAAGCGTTGAGTAATTGCACTCTTTGTTTACACTAGTGTGGTAGTTATTGTCTTTTGTTGTCATTTACAAGCACTGACTCCAAGTCGTGTGGCTTTTGTTCTTACATTCCATTCCACTGTTTGTTGACACCAGTGAGATAGTGTCATTTCTTGTCATTTACTAGTAATTAGTCCAAGCCGAGAGTGCCTTTCGTTGCGCCATGTCATTTCACTGTTTGTTTACACTCGTGAGGTAGTCACTGTGTTTTGCCGTCGTATACAAGTGTTCACTCCAGCCTGGGAATGGCTTTTGTTTGTTTCGCCTCAATGCTACAATACTCAGTGCGGTTTTTGTGAATCTAGTCACTTACATTGATTTGCAGTGAAGCGGGTACATTTTTTATGGGTTCTTTATTGCTGGGACATTAAGGAATAATGCAGTAACTTTAGGACAACCAATGAAAATCCCATATAAGACCACATGCCAATTGTGAAAACGATTTAGAACAAGTGGAGTTTATGCAAAGGGTAAACATGAACAGGAAATTTAAAGGAGAAAAATTTACCCAACGTGTGTCCAGCATGCATGTCACTGAATGAGTCAATCTGTGAGCAACAGAACATCTTCAACTCCTACCCAGCGATGCTTTTTGGTCAAGTGCGGTGAAGGGGGCAGACTGGCAAGTTAGAGTCGGCACACCAAAAAAACTGAAGCGGATTTAGCAGGGTGGTACTGCCTTGTACGGCTGCGAGACATAAGATGCACATGCAGTAGCCTATCGAGAAAACGTTTTGCGCTTGCAAATTTGGAAAACAAACGCTAGCCCTAATTTTGTGCATTTCTGGACTGCCGCTACCTTTTTCATTCAGGCCCTTGGGTACAGCATTGAGCCTGTCAATCATCCTGTTATTGTGTTCAAGATTTGCCGAATCCATATTCGTAGAAATGCTGAGCACATTCTAAGCAACAGATTCACCATGATACAGTAATGTGCACAACTAATGTCTTGACACCGCAGTGCTGCACAGATCCTGTCACCGTGCTGTAGATGTCAATAGCACGCAGACATACCCGCATACAAGGCATTGTGAACTGCATTGATCCACAGTAACTACACCAAACAAGCTCACTGTGCAATGGTGGTGCTAGGGCATAATTTCACTCTTTGGACTGACAGTTTTCATGCATTCTGTGCATCTACTATACACGTTTTTATGATGCTAGCAGGAACTTTTTGTGGTGCTTTTTTAAATACATATCTTGTGCCTCGCTGACTTCCCATCAAACAAAAGCAATACACAGGATCAAACGAAAACGATGTCTGCATTCATAAGGCGTCGGAGTACAAGAGGTCAGAGCCTATTTCAGACCACAAAAGCCGTCACCAAACCTTCACAAACACAAAGGAAATTTCTCGGTACTCTTCAGGAAACCACACCACGCACACAACACCAGAGGACCTCTCTACACAAAATGCTGCAGTGTCCGGCCTTCACAAAAACTGGACAAACCAAGAGAACGAATTTCTCGGCACCCTTAAGGTAACCACAGCACGCACACAACACCAGAGGACCTCTCTACACAAAATGCTGCAGTGTAGGGCCTCCTGCTTTTTAGACCTCCCGCTTTTTATTTCTTGAATCAAGACGCCACCACCAGTTCCGACATGGGCAACGGGATCTTATAAAATGCTGCGCACTGACGCCTGCGCAAAACAATTGCAGCAGCACAGGCCAACAATCAACCACCACCGACTATAGCGGCAACGCCCCCGTCGACGGTATAAGCAGACCGACGCTCCCGTGTCCATTTTGGCAGCACTGGCAGCCTGTCGGCAACAACTGAATTTCTGGACTGTGTTTCGCAGGAGCTGAGGCTGCAGAACCAACCGTAGACCTACTGCTTTTTTATTTGTTAAATCAAGACGCCACAACCACTTCCGACGTGAGCAACAGGATCTTGCGAAAAGCTGCGCATTGTTACCTGCGATGGACAATAAACCTGTTCGACTTTCCACTTCTGGCTGCCCGCGGGCTGCCAGAAGCAAGATCCGCTCCTTCTTTTTTTCTCGGGCGGCCCAAAACGTCACTTCCGGCGGCGCCAGTACGTCTTCGATTTTTTTCCGGCGGGCTACGTCTGGCTCCCTGCAAGCTGGCAGAGCCACCGCGCGTTTGTGGTGTGGCGGCGAGTGGGCACCAATCCGTCAGTTAGCAGACGCCGCTGCTAGCAGACGACAAAAGCAGATCGGCACAGGCCAGTTTCAAAATAAAATTGCCAACATCTTTCGTTCGTTGGGATTTGACGACTTTAATTTGATTTATTAGATGGGAAACATAACTTGTGCGCACATTTCTATTCATATTTATCATCGCAACACCCCTCTTGTTTTTGTTTTGTACGGAAAGTGAGATGACCGATGATTCGCGCCTAAGCGGTCATTTGCAGTTCTTTTCCTTATAGACATGGAGGGCCTATCCAGCTCGTGGGTGAGGACGGCGCCGCAATTCTAGATGGCGGCGTGCCTGAGTTTATTACTTGAGGTAAGTGTTTCTTAGCGAGAACATTTGTAGTCCTCGTAAAGGAATGAAAGTTTTCGTTTATGGTGTAGATGGTGTGCGCGTCCAACCTGTGCCGGCTGCCCCTAAGAGGACGGTGTTAGAGTCCGCGAATGAAAAACTTTGGAATAAGGCCCGCCTAAATTAATGTTCACGAAACGTCAGCTATGGGAGGCCCTTGCGGAAGAAGTTAACGACGTTTTCCCAGGTTGTATGACGCCTTCCCAAGTGGAAAATAAACGGCGCAACTTGCAGAGGCGATACAAAAAGCTCGCCAGTTGGAGCAATACGACGGGCAAGGAGGCGGAGGAGTGGACGTTCAAAGAGTGCGCACGATTTCCAAAACCAGTCAATAGCAACTAGGTCAAGAATGTGTGCATACATGCAGACGTATCAATTAGTGAAAATGCAATGCCTGTAATTACGCCCTTTGTGTTGGAAAGAAAACCGGTGCTATTGAACCTTGATTTCAAATTAAATAGGCAACTGCTGGCGAACATGGTAGTTCCCGCTTTCCTCAAAATCGTAGCATGCCCGCACAAGAGACGAAAGGGAATTAGTTTTAAATGCGAATGCATTTCTTATTCGGGTGTTGTCGTGCTCCGTCGGCGTGCGCCCGCAGGTGTTATCTCTCCGCGCTCCTCCTCGCCCCTAGCAACAGCTGTGGCGCGCCTAGCAACCGGAGCAGGTGGTAGCTCGGGCGGGAGTAGCGGAGGGCAAGGGGAAAGGAGGAGCGCGCTCGAGCGTGTGAGGGCGCTCGCATCGCGGAGCTCGGCGTTCCTGGCTTGGCTCAAGCACATGGAACACACCCCGCTGTATCGCGCCATCAACGTTCGGTTTGAGTGGAGTCGCCTCGACGACTTTGATGACGGCGAAACGGACGAAGGCGGAGAAGGAGAACCGAAGGACGATGACGGTGATATCGAAACGATTCCCGACGACTTTGATGTGAATGATCCTCTCCAGTTGGCGATTGCGCTCAACGCGGTCTCAAATACGATGTTCTTTAACGAAAAGGGATTGAGGGGTGTGCAAAAAGAAGAAGAAGGTGCGAGTACTCCTGTCAAAACGCGTGTGGTTCTGGCGGGTGCCACCGGAAGCGATGCCGTTTGTGACGAGGCCGAGACCGTTCGCAAGCTGGTGGATCAGTCGCAGTCTTCACGTTGCTCCGGGTGAGAATCGCACTCGGATCGCGCTCTTCCTGGACGAGTACGCCGAAGAGTTCGCGTTTCCCACCATCTACCTCGGGATGCCACGCTACATCACCGGTCTTCGACCCACGCCGTTTCTCAAGGCTAGCAGCGAGATCAGGCGGACCGAACGGCGCGGCGCGACTCCGGAACACGTTCTGTACATGGCGGCGAAGGTGATGCGTTACAACGTTGCCGAAACGGCCATGACGTTCCGTACCAACGCGGCCACCGACTCGATCACGCGCGAACAGCTCGAGAAGGGCGGTAAGCGGTTCCTCGACGAGATGCTGGACAGAGACCTCGGGTTCCTGCGCGGCGTTCCCAACACGGTGCAGTACTGGCAGGATCGCCGCAAGGACCTCTTCGCCATGATCAGACAGCTGGGCAAGCCGCACGCGTTCCTGACCATGTCCGCGTCCGAAGTGCACTGGGAGCGCCTGCTCGAGACTCTGGAGCGGCTGCGAGTCGGACCCGCAGGGAGGGCGCGTGTGATTGCCGAGATGATGGCCTGGGAACGGGTGGAGCTCGTCAACAACGATCCCGTGACGTGTGCCATCTACACCAACCGCATCTTCGATGTGATCATGAACGTGCTCAATGACAAGCGCTGCTCTCCGTTCAAGCCGTACGTTGTGCGAGACTACTTCAAGCGCGTCGAGTTTCAGCAGCGCGCACGTGCACGTCATCCTGTGGCTGGAAAACGCGCCCAACGACGAGGAGCTCAGCGGAGTCGAAGGGGCCATGCCCAAGACGCTGGAGGTGGTGGATGCGCTCCTGACGCTCGACACCTCTGTGCTCAAACGCCCGCGCACGCAGACGCACCAGCACACGCACACGTGTTACAAGCGCGGGCGAACAAAGTGTCGGTTCGGCGCCCCATTCATGCCGAGCGCGTCCACCAAGATTCTGGTGCCGTTTCCTCCGATCGCGGACGCTGCTGCGGGTGAAGACGCCACGACCATTCGAGAACGGTAACGGCGAAAAGACCTCAAGGCAAAGTACGAAGAGATGCACGAGGCGCTGGAGCGCGGCGGAGACTTTGAGAGCCTGGATGACTTCCTGCGTACCTTCGACGTTCGCTCCGAGGAACAGTGCATGGACGTACTGCGTGCGGGCGTCTCTAGGCCGTGCGTACTGCATCGGAGGACGCCGGCCGAAAAGTTCGTCAACGCCTTCAACCCCTGGATAGGCCGAGTACTCGATTCCAACATGGACTTGCAGATCATACTGGATCACTACGCGTGTGCCTCGTACGTTGTGGACTACGTCAACAAGGCCGATCGCGGCATGTCCAATCTCAAACGCGCCGTGTCGGACATCCTCAAGGAGAATCCCAACGACGACTACGAGGCCGTGATTCGCAAGCTCCGAGTGGACATGCTCAAGGGAGTGGAGATGTCCGCGCAGGAAGCTGCCTGGTTCCTGCTCACACAGGAAATGTCTCACAAGAGCAGGGATGTCATGTACATTCCCACGTGCTTCCCCAAAGATAGGGTGCGCGTGCGCAAGACGCGGGAAGAGATGGACAAGATTCCCGCCGCGTCCACCGACGTGCGGAAGCTCAACATCGTGCAAAAGTACGAGGCCAGGCAGCAGCCCGATGAGCTTGACAATGTGTGTCTCGCCGACTTCTCCAGCAAGTACAGGATGGGCCAGGGCGGTCTGTACGTGCTCCGAGAGAGGCCGGTGGTGATACGTTACCACAACTACAGTCCCAGTGACGATGTCGCCTCGTAAATGCGCGAGCAGGTCTTGCTGTATGTGCCCTTTCAGAGCGAGGCGATTGACGTTCTGGACGGCAACAAGTACGTGAAGCTGTACGAAGACAACGGGGAACTGATCGAGCGCAAGCGCAGAGTACAATCCGGCAAACGATGACGTTGTGGTTGGGGAGCTGGTCGGGCAGTACTATGCCGAAATGCTGCGCATGCGGCAGGAACAAGAAGACGACCAATCGGAGAACGGTGACGTAAATGGGGCGGTGACGGCCGTCTCAAAGCAACAACAACTGGATGAGCAGCTGGGGGTTGACGCCGATGTTCTGCCCAGCGACCGCTTGCTCCGCTTGATAAAGGAGACTGTCACGCCGTGTGCCGCAGTGCGCAAGCGGCAGGGCGTCATGGACCGAGACGAGTACGTCTCCATGATGCGCAGTACAAACGCCGAGCAGTACGAGTTGCTGCGCGAGATTCTCCATCGCCAGACCACTCCCAGACAGCCTCCCCTTCGAGTCTTCTTCACTAGCCCCGCCGGATGTGGCAAGACGTTCGTCCTCAAACTCGCCATGGACGTGTACAACAGGTGCAGTAAGTAGTGGCGGTGACTCGGTCATGGAAGTGGACGCGCCGTCATCATCGGCACTCGCATCTGTAACGTCATCGTACAACGCGTACGTCATCTGTGCCAGCACGGGCAAGGCAGCGGTTGCGGTTGGGGGAACTACCGTTCACGCCGCCTTCAAAGTGCCGGCAACAGGCAGATGGCTCGCATCGGCATCATGCGAGACGGAGGTCTCGGTCCCAGCGATCTCAACACGTTTCGAGTCGCGTTCCGCCGAGTCAAGTGTCATCATCGACGAGGTCAGCATGATGTCTGCCGATCAACTGAGAGCCGTTGATTGCCGTCTGCGCCAGATCACGCAGCGTTTGAACGAACCCTTCGGAGGTTTGGACGTCATCCTCTGCGGAGACTTGAGCGAGCTCCCCCTCGTGCGTGCCAGTGAAATCTACAAGCGGTGCCGGAGTGCAGATGGACTCATCGGACTTACTGTCGTCACGAGGCATCATCTCGAATACTTTCCCCTCGTACGAGTCGTCCGGCAGTCTGACGTCACTTTCTCCAACGTCCTAACAAAGATTGGAGATGGGCACGCATTGGAACCGGACGAAGTGCGACTGCTGGAAGCGCGCTTCATCACCGCCGTGCGCATCTTTGCCGCCTCTGCCGTGCGCATCTTCTAGTCGAACAACGAGGTGACGCGCTTCAACGAGGCCGTTGCGCAGGCGCAGGGAGATGGCGGGTACCGAACGCTGCGAGCTAGGGACGAGTTTCTCGGGTGCAAGACGCCGCACCTGCTGGAGAACGCCAAGCGCAGGATGGAGCGGATGGTCACCAGCGAGTTTGGAAACCTCCCGCGAGAAGTGTTGGTCGTGATCGGCAAGCCCTACATGATCACCTCCAACATTGACGTTGTGAACGGTTTGGTCAACGGCGCCATTGGAGTCTTGCGCATGTGCGAGTTTGAACAAGGAGGAGAACAAGAAGGAGAAGAAAGACGCGCGAGGCGTCTCTGGCTAGAGTTTGACGTGCCCGGCACCGGCAAGTTGACTCGCGCGCGCGCGAATCGCGCCGTGCACGAGGCCAAGACCAACGGCTACGTCATCGAGAGCGTCACCTGGGTACCCGTCGAAATGCAGTCCCTCACGCTCACCATAGACCGCAAGGCTGGCATTGCCTGCAAGCGAACGCAGTTTCCCCTCGTCCAGGCCAGCGCACTCACGGTGCACAAGTCTCAGGGGGGAACGTACGCCTCGGTCGTGTACGGGTATGCCAGGACGCATCCGCAAAAGCTGGTCTACGTTGCGCTCTCGCGCTGCACCAACCTCAACGGCCTCCACCTGACAAACTGCGACGGAGACCACACGTTCTACCATCGAGAGACCAACCCGGACAAAGCCATGGTGGACGAGTTTCGGCGGCTCGAGGGTCATCGGCTGCAGACCGTCACGCAACGCTACCTCGCCGCGCTCAAAGACCAGCAATGTTTTCGAGTGTGCGAAGGCGGCTCGAGAGAGTTTACGCTCGCGCTCCTCAACGTTCGCTCTCTGTCTGCGCACTCGCTGGACGTTGCTCGAGATCCCGTGCTCGGCAGAGTCGATCTGCTGTGTCTCACCGAGACTTGGAACAACAACAACGGTGGTGATGTACAAGTGCGAGGGTATGATGCTGCTGCGTCTGCGCGTGCCATCGCCACTCGCCGAGCCGGTGGTGTGGACGTGTTCGTCAAGCGCTACTTGCCCTTCAGCGAAGAACTGCGACAACAACGACAGGCGTCACTCCTCGTCCTCGATCGCAGTGTCTGCCAGAGTGCTAGTGCTGTGGCTGATGACGCCGTCAACGAGTACTACTTTGCTCGAAGTGGCAAGGACGGCGAGTACTGCGGTGTTAGTCTCGTGTCTAACGTGTATGGGAACGTGATATCGCACGCCGTTGCCACGTCTCCCGTTCGAGACACGTCTCCGTACAAGGACTTGTACACCCTTGCGTACACCGGAGACGAAGTCTTTGTGGTGACCGTGTACCTCGCGCCCAACCTCGCTCGAGACGCCGTTGCCGCGCAGCTGGACGCGGCTATGGAAAGTGTATGTGTGCGCTCCAAACCCTCTGACCCCTTCGTCTTGGTTGGGGACTTTAACGTTGACGTGCGCAAGAAGAGTGGCGAGTGCCTGGTGGAGTACATGCAGACCAAGTACTCTATGCAGTGTGTCTCTGCCGGCTCCGACACGTGACCCACTACCATTCACGGGAGTTGCATTGATCTGGTCTTTACGCGAAACTGTGATGCGCGTATGCTTCTCAAAGACCCTTTGACCGTGCACTTGAGCGACCACAAGGCGGTGATTGTGGCCGTCAGGTAGAACGATAACACAAACAGGTGCTGATGAATGAATGAATGGTTACTTCACACTCTCGTCTCTCTTCATTAAGTACGCCATTAATAATAATTACTCGCACCGCACTCATCGGTGCACCCAATGCATTCGCATTTCCGCACGATCCCCTGGGAGGTGGGGGGATTTTTTTTTTATAGGTTTGCTTTCACTGTTGTGAATTGATTTTGTTTTTTTGTATGCGTAACATTTCTAGGTATACGTCTTGACCATCACATTAAGGTTCATCTTCATATCAACAACCTTAAAAAAACCACTGCATTTGGCATTCGTGCGCTCATTAAAGCCCGGAATTTCTTTTCCTCTTCCGCACTGCTAGCACTCTATTTCTCCTTTGTACAGAGTCACATTACCTATGGCATCATCGCGTGGGGAAACACTTATCCATTTCACTTAAAATCGGTGCAGGACATTCAGAACCAAGCGATACGTATTATTACCGCCAGCCATTTTAGTGCTGATATTTCGTTACTACATAACCGGTTAGGTATCTTATCCATTGATCACTTATTTAAGTACAATCTTGCAATCATGTTATTTAGGCTTTTGAACAATCAACCTCCTTTTCAGTTCATAGACGTTCATTCTCTACGTAATGTAAACCCCACAAGGTTTGCCTCCCGTAATAATGTTTTACTCCCGATTGTTCATACAAATTACGGGAAAAAAAGTACCCACTTCACCGCTATTCAACTCTGGAACAGCCTGCCTCTTACTGTAAAATCATCAATGTCATTACTTGTATTTAAAACAGCACTCAAGGTATTTCTATTAGGGTGCAATTAGATGTTTTCATTTTATTTTCACTGGTGTTTTTGCTGAAACTTTTTCCCGTGGTGTATAATAAAAAGAAGTGTACACATTCAATGTCCTTTACTGAATGGAGAGGATGTTTTGTAGTAGTTATTGGTTTGGTAATAGGTATTGCAAATCCAAATTTGATAGACTTGTCAAATTAACTTGTTGAAATCGCTAATGTTTCAAGTGCTGCATTTAGTTCCGTAATTATGTAAAAATAAACATTTCTGTTCGCTGCGTTTACATGCTTCCTTAGTAATGAACTACCGAGGGTCCCGTTTCCGCCTGATGGCTTTGGGACCGTCGTCTGTATATACGCATGTATGTATATTTTTGTGAATTGAATAAACCTTTGAATTGAATTGAACTTAATTGAATTGAATTCCGATGGTGTCACAGCAGCATGTGGAGGTCCTTTGAATCATAACCTGCCACCAGGACGTGTGACACCTACCACCATTTCCACGCAATCTTCTGCGCCGCTTCAAGGACTTTGAACTGCTGTTCACGCCGGGACTGCACTACGTCAAGAACTACATACAGTCAAGGTACACGCGACAGTCATGCCCAAGCCACTCAAGTGGTGCAAATTTGCACTTGCATTAGATAAACCAGCACGCCCAAGCCACTGAAGCTGTGACAAATTTCCACTTGCATTACATAAAGCAGTAGCTAAAGAAATTGAAAAACGTCTCCAAGCTGATGTGATTGAGCGCATATACTTGGGCGCAGATTTAATAGAAACTGCTATTATATCTCTGCATTTGTAGAATCAACAACCACCATTGCACACACCTGTCACATGGGGATCCAGTCGCAACTGAGTAGCTCTTGTCAGCAGGCCATAATATCGTCGCACCGCATCATCTACGACAAACCAATCCTGCACCGCCGGAGCCTGAATCCGTCGGAGCATGGTGACGCTGAGTATAGTCTGCGATTCCCATGCGTACAACGAAGACGCTCTGGTGTGTGGACGTCCGTCAAATTGAATTCCACTTTCCAAGTGCCTCTCTTGGACCTGAGTGCGTCCGCCAGGAGCACCATTACTTCTTTTCCCAAGCTCACAGAGGCTACTGCCACTTTTCGAACGCTGCTGTTACGGGTCAAAGAGGCGGTAAATATGGACCAGCAGGTAAAGTGTTTTTTTTCTTGCTAAGAAGACGGTCGCAACTGAACTCTTGCAAACGCAATTCTTTGATTGTTGTCGTCAACTCTACGTGGTCCGCAATGAAGTTGAACCGGGGTTTTCTGACAAGCGATGTCATGATTAGACAGAGAGATGTTATATGAATGCACGACGACAGCTTAATGTTTAAAGCCCCATTCGTACAGCAGCAAACATTCGAAAGCGCCTCGGACTTCAGAACATCGGAGGAGGTGACGTGCACCTGATTCGAGAGGGAATCAAGGTGCTCCATGCAGCTTGGCTTCCCGAATAACTTCACCCAAATAATATTTGGAAGGAAACTCACTTTTGACTTCCACAGTGCTTCCGTTTGAAGACAACGCCACGAAAAATGCGCTCCACGTGTGGTATTTTCGTGTTTGTCCGCTTTGAAAACGTACGTTTTCTGTCCGCGTCGTCATGAAGAACTTACGTTTAAGCAGTGGGCCTTGATAACACCGTAACTGTTCTTGCAGACGGATGTTAAACGACTAAAACTTTGTCAGACAATCTTTTATTTTTGTGTTTATTTGTATGTATTTTGAAAATGTAAGCGCGAAGAGAGTTTTTTCTGTGACGAAGTTATCTTTTTCGTAGGGAGACGAATATCCAAAAATGGCAGCTGCAGCTAGCTGTTTCTTGTGACAATAAGTGGCAACGCTACGGCTAGCCAAATGTTTTGCGTATGGCGCCGGTTTTGAGGTCGGTGAAAATGACCGTTCATTACTCCTATATGAAAAAAGTCAGCAAACTTGTTAGTTAGCTCGCAGACGATCCTTCAAGTCATTGCTTAGGAAGGATAGCGCAACGAAAGTACGAACCAGAGCTCTCGGCCCAGGAGAGATACTGATTAATTTTATGGAAGCTTATCCCTACATTGCAAAAGCGTCAGCGTCGCTGACGAATAATGTCACACCGGCTAAGAAGAGAAAGTTGTGGGCACAACTCGCAAGGGTTCTAAACGAAGAAGCGCCGGCGATATAAACCTTTTCAGCCTGGTGAAGCCATTGGAGGCACTTTACCAGCCGAGTGTGGAACGACGCCGTAGGCGCAGCTTTTTCTGTTAAAGTTAACACGAGTTGAAATGTGGGAGCAATGCACGATAACTCCGTATTTTATTTTCAGGGACAGCGGCAATGGTGCCCTCCCTGACGTCCGAGGAAGGATCTGCACCTTGTTGAGGAAGGCTTCTGTCAACGGCTGCACTCACCCATTCAAAACCGGCGAAGCTGTCTAGTGTTTGATGATGCGTGGTCTTCAACGCTTGTGCCTAGCAATGCGTGTGTTACATAAAATGTATAAACCTTCTACACAGTCACCATAAAGACTACACACATTGGTACCTACGGGATGACACACACGCAGATCATACAAACGTATGCAGAAAGAAACACATTAGGGGAGGCAACGAACGTTTTAGTGAAATGATTATGGTAAATAGCTTGAGCGAAGACAGCAAACAACATTGGTGCTGAAAGACAGGACGCGTGACGGCGAAAGGTTGTACAACACTGTACTTTCAGAATTTACAAGCCCCGATTTTCAGTTGGATGGCATTCATGGAACTGTAAAAAGATGGAGCCGTGCTACACAATAGAGCTGGCTTTTAGTTATCCTCAGTACGATAGGGATTGGGCGCAACATGGTACGCAGATTAGTGGAGTGACAGAAAAAAGAAAAAAGGCACAGTTGCAATCTTAATAAAAATAAACATGCCATTTTGGCTCAGTGGTGAGATCAGTGCTCTAGTCAGGATGAAGTTTTGTGCTTTGTTTATGCTCATGGCAGTTGCATTTCTTTGCAGGTCAACGGCAAATATGCTCTTGTGTTTCGCTTTTTCATGCATGCGACAAAACATCAGGTCGTCTAAATAAATCCGTGGTCTTCCACTGCGACCCGCGTCTTAGCTATGCTGCTTCATTATGTAAAGTATATTTAAATACAGTCAAACCGACCTATACCCGCAGTTGTGAACTGTGCCGGCCGCTTGTGAACACGGCCGCTTTTCTTAGAAAGCCGTAAAGCGAGCATGCCAGTGTGTTTGTTGTTTCGCGAATATTAAAGATCCCCTTCAGATGGTTAAAATCAATCCGGAAGCCTCCACTCCGGCGCCCCTCATCCCCTGTGTAGAGCCGGTGCATTAAAGCACCATAATCAGTCAATAAAAGCAGTATACTGCGTAGAGAAATGAAATGTAGCCGCGCCAACTCTGGTATATGCCATATCCCCAAAACAACCGCTTATTACAATTTAATTACTCCTTATTATTAGTTATAATGGTTGACTGTGCCAGCCTCAGACAACTTCAGCTACATATATGGCGGTATACCTAAGAGCAGGGCTATGGTTCAGATTATGAGCAAGACATTTTTTTTTTCATGAAAGAATTCGCTCATGCCGGGTCTTCTGCATTTGTAACTGAACAGCCAGATGAACTGGATCCTCCGGGCGTGTGCTAACCACTGAGAAAGGAATATTGCCGCTGCAGTTACATTGAACGGTGATATCATTTTACTGGGAAAAAATGATTAGGAACAACGATGGAGGGGCTTCCTCCTTATCGTGAAGGTGTTGGTGTGCCCTTTGTGCTGTGTTGAGGGTATCTGGGCTGGAACTACTTTGTCGGAGCAACTGCGGAGGTGCATTACCGGTTTCTTAAATGGCGGATAAAACCATTAAGTGATATTACAAAATTCGGTTTTAATGCAGAACCCGGGTATTATTATTGCTCATGGCGAAGTATTTTCGGTGGCGCTTTGATGTAGTTGTGTTAGACGGGTGCAAGATCAGCAAGTGTCCACATCCGTGACCTTCAGTCAAGTAACACTACGTGGATAAAGCGTACTCAGAACTAATTACTGGCACTGGACACTTTTCCGAAACAGTGTGATAGTGTGCAAGGAGTCGCCTGGTAACAGGAGGTATAAAATGTGGTTCTGGAGTAACATGGATACGTCGCCTCGTATCTTACGACGTTTGGAAATGAGCAAAATAGTCAGCAGAAATGAGACCACAGAGAGTTACTTCTCGGCAATTGGAAGCCCCAAAGCACACCTGTCACAAGGCCACCGTCCAAACGAGCGCGGGAGGACGGGCTGCTGCAGACGCTGGTTGGGGACTACTACCGGTATGCTGCAGCAGTCGAAGTGCAGCAAACCATGTAGGCTGAAATGTTGGCCAAGAGCGTGTAGGTGCGTGTTTTTGACGGCGATTTTCTCGTCCCCGACAGATACGAAGCAGGTATACATTTTCAGCAATTTTTCCACTTGAAGGGAATTATGCACAAAAGCGAAATCACATCATTACTACACAACCTGGCGCCATCTCTCGGTTCGGGCCGCTCCGGGCAAGCTCCCAAGAAAATTCTGGAAAACGTCCGAAAAAGAGTGAATGTGTAGCTTTACGTGTCCTTATAGGTCAGTTTAACCCATCAGGAACGCTCGGTTATCGAAGACCGCGCCGAAATCGGCCGGAAAATAAGGGAATTTGAGAAGAAAACATCCGATGCCACGCTGAAACTAATCGGGATCTGAAGTGGGCAAATTTCATAATTCCGGCCTCAATCATCTAGTTATAAGAACTAAAAGAAGGCTAAAATTGAAGCGAAAAGGAAAATGTAATCTGTTTTGACCTGTGAGGCGGCAAGATCAAGAAAAGGGAATATTCTTACGAGTAGTGTAAATACTGTTTCCCCCTGGCTCCACCCTTCCGAAAGTAGTTTGCCAGCAAACCAAATTGGGCGTAACTTTTGAACGGCTGGCTCGATTTTCGTCACATTTGTGGCATATGAACCACAAAATTACGGAGATAGCGCTATGAAAAAGCGTAGAAACCGCAAAAGTAAGAAAAGCAAAAAAAAACACCGGACACCGCTTGGTTGAAAACCTGGGCTACAGTGTTGCCAGACCTTCGAAAGAAAATCTGCTAAATTTTGCAGAAAAGTGGGTTTTTGCCTCAAATTTCGAGAATCACTTGGTTAGAAGGAGAAAAAATCTGAGCATAACGGAAGGACAACATATGATTCTGGGGAAATCTGAAGAACACTAGGGGGAAAAAGTATGCACCACACAAAAAAAAGTGGCTAAACCCCACACGTCGAGGGACGACTCCAGGGGCGTACAGCCAAGAACAACGCCCGATCATGCAACAAGGACCAAGGGATCAACAGCTACGTCCAAACCAGGGCAGAGTACATGCTAACAAGTAAGACTTGAACAACTGAGGAAGGAAAAGAAGAAACAGAAGACAAAGAATGGCACCAAAGAGCACACCCACGGAGGACAGGAAGACGACGAGACTTTACAAACCAGGAAGGACATTCCTTGGTTTGAAGACGAAGAGGATAAAGGGAAACAGAAGAAGGAAGAGAGACCAAAGGAAGTAGCTACAAAGGACTCTTGGGACGAATCAACAGAAGAGGAACAAGAAGAACAAGGTCACAGAGGAGCGCAGGAACCTTTCAGAAGACAGCCAAGAGAGGCCGAAGGTACCAAGACAAACAAAGAAGTTCAGAAAGAGAAACTAGAAAGTCAGTCGTCCTTTAGGAAACTTTCACGTGCCGACAAGGCAACCACAAAGGCCCTCGTTTAAATTGCAAGTATGTTAGGGGACAACGAGAAGCTGCAAGAACAGGTAGATGTCATCCTAACCGAGCAGGTTAGACATAAGAGCATCATTATAGGTCAACGGGAGGAACTGGCCTACCAAATAGGACGAATTAGCAAACTCGAAAAACTGTACGAAAGCAAGAGAGAGCAAGACACTCCCCAAAACAAACCAGACAAACCCGAAGAGAGGAACCCAACCTACGCCCTCGTTGTGTCCTCAGGGACAATGGGCAAACAAGAGGTGGCATCGTTAATCAAAAAGAGCATCCATCCACCTGACCTTGGTCTCCGAGACGCTACAATCAAGCCTGGGAGGGAAGGCGGGATCATCACCATCACATCGAAGGAAGGCTCAGCGAAGATTGAGACGCACCTCCAAGGAAAAACAAAGGGCCTTCAAATCAAGAGACCTCAGGAAAATAGATACCCAATAAAGGTGATTGGAATTTACGAAGAGGAAGCAGGAACGATCGTGCAAACGATTATTGAACAAAACAACTTACGTTGCACTACTAGAGATATCGAGTTCAAGAAAACCTGGAAAGGAAGACAAAGAACAACAGCAATTTTGGTACTTAACAAAGAGGGACACCAGGCGCTGAACAACAGGTCACACCTGTACATCGGATGGAGCAGATGCCGAGTTTTTGATCATTTCTTCTTACCGCGAATTCTTCTTTCCGCCGAACTATATCTGTGGCGAAGGAGGAGTTCCATAAAAGTCGCTTTTCCGCGCTTTCAGAAAAGAAAAACCGGCGTGCGTTGTTTGCATTCCTGCGCAACCGTAAAAGTACTGGTAATCCAAGTACAGTTGTTTCAGTTGTAGAGAAGCCGGAGGTAATTTTAGATTACCTAGAACAGATCTCTAGGGAATTACAAAAAAGGTTTACTGCAACAGTTCCTTCTATTACACTTGAAATAGACCCAGGTTCAGACTTTTCCGCGGTAACGATGGAAGAGTGTCTGATGGCATCATGCGTCTCCCGGCCTCCTCTTCAGGGCCCGATGGTATCTCTACCGCCTGCATAAAGCTCCTCTTTCATGAATGACCTGAGGATCTGTTAAATATCGTCAATACTTCCTTAGAAAAATCATGGATCCCCGCAGATTGGAAAATTGTGAAAATTGTTACTCTGCTAAAAAACCCCAGTCTAGGAACTATTCCGGACAACATTCGTCCAATCGCTCTGACTAGCAACTTGGTCAAGTTGGTGGAGAGAAGTTTACATGGCCTTTTACTCCGCTTCCTCTCTAAGGAAAATATCCTTAGTCCTCTTCAAATCGGCTTCCGCCTAGGCTGCTCTATTTGGTGAGCTCACGTTGACTTGGAGAGCAGAATACAATTTTCCCGCTGAAGCAAGTTCGCGCTCTGGTCACACTGGACGTGGCCAAAGCATATGACAGCGTGGAGTATAGCATCCTGATTGCCAAACTCAAGGATCATGGTCTTCCCAAATACATCATATCCTGGATACAACAATTTTTAATCGGTCGTCAATTTTTTTGTTCCCAAAATGGTTTTAACTCATCGACTCGACAGCAAACAAGGGGCGTTCCGCAAGGATCGGTTCTTTCTCCTATTCTTTTTAATATATTCCTGAGTTCCGTTCCAATCAATCAGACAGTTTGCTAATATGTATATGCTGATGACTTAGCCTTCTTTTCTGGTGCGCGGAATATTCACGATCTATATGAACAATTACAGGCATATCTGGGTTCTATCGAGAGGTGGATTACAGGCTTGAATTTGTTCATTAACATCGCTAAATGCGCGGTCCTGGTGTTTCCGTTATCCACTCATATTAACCTTTGAGTTATCGCGAGACGAACATTCCTCAGGTGATTGCTCTGAAGTACTTGGGTATTACTTATGACAGTACGCTTGATTGGCGCCCGCACATAAACCACATTTCGACAAAAGGGGAAAGAGCTCTAGCATTGTTGCGAAGAGTTAGCAACAGAAAAATTGGCATGCGGAGGGGCACCCTACTCTTTACATACGGTGGTTACGTAAGACCCATTTTAGAATTTGGGTGGGTCCTCGTTTCGGGCGCAGCAGCGTACAAACTCCGTCCTCCTATTCTTTTGGAGCGACGAGCACTGAGATTGTGCCTCGGCCTTCCGCGATATGTGGCAAACAACATTCTGTATTTAGAGGCCCGCTCGCCGTGTCTAGAGTCTCGATTTAAACTTTTAACAGTGCGGACTATGATGGGAATCTTCGAGTCTCCTCTGAGAAAACCTTTGTCATTGATGGTGGCTCAGCCAGCATTGTTTTTTAACTATTCATGGCCTCGGTACAATCGTCCTCAATGTGTGTATGCCCAAAGCTTGCTTTCGCCGCTCAACATCAGTCTTCCGGAAATTCTTCCAATGTTGCCTGAAGTCGTACCTGCTCCTATGTCGCTCAATAACGTATTCCCCCATAACGCCAAACTGCTATCCACACGGATGCTAATGGGTTTGCTGGATGAGCATCTGGGGAACTTGCGCTCACATGTGGTTGTGGCAACAGATGCATCGCAACGTGCGGAGAGGGCGGGCGTAGGAATTTTCACCCACATCTTAATTGGTCAGTTTCTTATCGTTTACCTGGTTTTACTCCTATATTCGTAGCTGAGTTTTTTGCAATAGTTAAGGCCTTAAAGAAATTACCTCCACAATATTTAAATGTTGCTTTTATTTCTGATCCCCTGACCGTTTGTACCGCGCTAACTCCAAAAAAGTGATTACTTATCCGTACCTTCAGCCGCCTTGTGCCTCCTTATTTACGCGACATCCGGCTCATCTGGGTCCCAGGGCACAGGGGCCTATGGCTCAATGAAACAGCTGACTCTTCGGCCGGTTCAGCTTTAGATGGCCCTACGGTGGACCTCCGCCCTACCCCATTTCTCCTGGCGCGAGCGAGGTTCTGCAGATATCTACATCTAGGGATGACACAAGAAGGTACGATCACAGCCTTGGATGACTATTCCCATCTTGCTCACACTTGGAATGCGAGATTTTGCGAGTCACGCCAGTGTGAGGTCACTTTAACCAGCATCAGATGCAGAATACTGCAGCTTAATTTTTATTTGCATAGCGCGGTCTCACCTCTTCTGGTCTTTGTGCTGCTTGCGGTGAAATTGAAACAAACACTTTTTCCTGTACTGCCCCGGTTTTTCTTTCATTCGAAAACGGTATCTAGCCGCACCAATTTAACGTATTGGCCTTCCTCTGTCGATGCCGGTGCTCCTTTCGTTCGGGGCCACATCCCTGGGGTTTTGTCATAGAGGGATTATTGCGGCCATTCACGCGTACATATCAGAGACCAGACGCATGTCCTGCTAACCCGGTCAAAATTTATTAGCCTTTTTTCCCAAAAATCACATCATTCACTGATTCTTCTTTGGATCTAATATATAATTCGGTAACCGTTTCCCCAATTCCTACAGGCTGATTATATAGGCCATGAGGTAGGCGCTTTAGCCCCAAAAAGCCACCCCGTTCTTGGCCAATCCCCCACGTGGGTATGTGCCACTACAACAGGAACAACAACAAATTCAGCCAGCGCAGCTACAGCCGAGTCTGGTGAGCTTTGCGCGAGCGCACCTTCGCAGCCTCGACCGGTCATCCCTCAGGTAACGCAGGGAACCCGCTTCGCCGTACTCCCGAAGCTCCAATACCGACGTTCTATGGCCACCGACGCGACTGGCAAGGGTTTCGGTACCAATACGATTCTAGCATCCACTCGAACGCTACCTTACCACGCATCGAGAAGTTCAAGTACCTGCTCTCGTACTTGACCGCTCCAGCCAAGGATGCGATCAATGGCATAAGGCTGGCCATCAACTACGACTTTACCGTGAAGGTCACCACCAACCGATTTGGGCGGAAGGATCTCCTCAATGACGACCACCTAGACAAATTGCTCGCCCTCCAGCCGGTGGAGTCTTCTCCCGAAACTAACAAAGTGCGGGTCCTCTACTACAGTCACGTTTCGCATAAACGCGTTGGAGGGCCTGGGGATCTGTCCGGACCACTACTCCGTGGTGGTCCACCGCGTTCTGCTTGCCGCATGAACTGGGCTTCCTGTATCTACAAATTCTGAAAAAGGCGCAGCAGGACGCATACGAGGTAAGTGATCCTGGACTTTCTCCGCGTCCCGGTGGAAATTCGAGTAGAGCGAGTTCGATCTTTCCGTTCCACCAACGCGCCGCGGCTAGGGGAGCCAATAGTCACGACCTCCGCGAATCAATCCTCAAACGGCGATGACTCTCGGCGCCCAGTGTCCGTCTGCAGGGCGGCCCAGGTGTTATCTTTGCAGCGTTCAGGACCATGTCCTCGCCCAATACGCAGCAGCAATCACGCTTGAGGAGAAGCGAAAGCGTTTTCAGCCAGACAAGTGCTGTCGTAGGTGTGGCGAATTTAACCATCTCGCACGACACTGCAGAACAGCCAAACCTCTCGTCTGCGGCCACTGTTCACGTCGGCACCTCACGTCGTTGTGCGACATCCAGCTCCCTGCGGGAAGGTTCTACCCTAGCAGCAGAAGACCAGATCACAGCCGCAGCGACAAGGCGACACAGCCGCAGCGACAAAGAGCCAACGCAGTCACGTCCGCTTCGACAAGTACTGCAGGATACACGCCAGTACTTCTGCAGGAAGCCGTTCATGGGGCATCGGCACAATCAACAGCTGCTCGGTCGGTTTTTGTTGGACTCTTGCAGGCAGCGGACCTTCATACGACGCGATGTGCCCCGAGCACTTACTTTTCCTGTCACCGGCGTCAAACGTCTAACGCTTGCCACGTTCGGAGACACTCGCCCGAGACACCTGTTACGTACAACAATCTGACGCTTAAAAGCCAGCATCATGACCAGCACATCAAAATCGAGGCCCTCGATGTCCCCAATATCTGCACCGACGCACGTCCGCCGATCAGCAAATAAATCGTTCATGCATGGCCGCTAAGTGTCAAGTTGCTGCTGATGTCCGACTGACGCCCACGAGCATCACGTTAGCCTGTTGATCCGGTAGGACACCTATTGGAAGGTTGTAACAGGAAACGTTTCCAGAATCTCCCCCACTCTGATGGCTGTCGATATATTTCTGGGCTGGACTGTTCAAGGCGCTCAGTTCGACAACACAACGCCTTGGACTGCTCATTCGAGCGCGCTCTTTTTATCTAGGCGAATCCCCCCCACCGAAGACGCTGCCACAAACGTTGATCCATCGTCCATGCGCCCCCCGGAAGCGATTGGAAATGGGGCAGTACGGCAAACTTCATGTTCAACGACGCCGCCGTCCGCCCGTTCGAACTTGGTGATCGCAAAGTAAACAACCGGAATCAAGCGCCCGTTATCAATGAAGAGCCAGGACGTGACGTCTCCAACCTTTCGTCTTTTCGAGACCATTCTAAGCCTGCTTTCAGGCTGCGAGAAATGCAGTGGAAACGCTCAGACAACAGCCTCGTCCTGAGCGCGGACGTCACCACCTTTGTATATGAAAAGCATGGGACGGATAGCGCAAGCCGTACTCGCTCGAACCAGCCCATTTATGGCGAAGCAAAGGCAACACGTGGCTCCAACCGATACTCGGCCTTCGATAACCCATGTTGACTGGCAGCAATCTGCGCATACGGGCACCGCATCGTCAAGCCGTCGGCGAGTGCCGTCTTTGGCACCTCCGGAAACGGGTACGGGCTTCGATTCGCTCGCAAAACGACAGCGCAGCCACCGGCCAAGCTCCGAGTAGAGACGTCGTGTTTTTAAAAGACAATTCATTGGCGACCTTCTAGCAGCTTGCCAGCCTTCACCTGTTTCCCGGACGCGATGGAGTTGTGTAAGATTTTACCCTCCGCCATTAAATTTCTCCGCCATCCATGCGGACTTCATATCAGGCGACCAGTGCAGCAGGTGTTATTTTGAAGCAAGACCCTGCTCACCCAGGCAGCACGAGCATGTGCGGCCAATCTTTGCCCAAAGAACATTGGCCAGCCCTTTTCCCCCCGGCCAATCTTCGGCCAAAGTGTTCGGCACTTAATCCAAAATGGTCCTTGGCCGTGTAAGGCTGGAGCTTGGCTGTCATTCATTGGCCAATCTGCTTTGGCCGCTGATACCATTGGGTCACCGACCATTGGCCGAATACGTATGGCCTACAATTGGCCAAAGAAGTATGGCCTACTATTGGCCGAAGACGTATGGCCTACTATTGGCCAGGCATGTATGGCCTACCATTGGCCAATAATGTATGGCCTTCCATTGGCCAGATTCTGGTTATTCTATGCAGGCCACAGGAAGCCCGCCCAAGGCTACTGCCATGCATGCCCCGGAGCAGGCCGTTAACCTTGGCCGTGTTAATGGCACACAGGTGTTACGTAAATGAAACACAAACCAGTCAGTTTTATGTCTTTATTTGTCCTTACGCAATGCATGGAATTTCCTTTTGTTGGCTTTCAGAGCACTTAGATGGCATTCGCGGAGTATATTTATCAATTTCTTCATAATCAGCATCGTCCAGCGTCGTGCTTATTTATATTGCCTTTCTATCTGTGTCTTCGTCTTTCCTTGCAATGTTTTCCCATGAATTCTTCATAATGGCTGCCCCAATTCTCTTGTCGGCTTCTTGGTCTGGCTTTGCTGGTCCTGGAAATGAAAAATGAAATAATTATGAAACAAACAAATGAAATCAAAGCAATAAGCAGACCTGCCTACTTTCCCTGACTGTGCGCGGGGACCCTTGAATTTCAACCCCATCACCATTGTAGGAATGGTATCTCGAATTTCCCCAAAAGTGGCCGCCACAGCACAGATGTTTTTATTTTAATGACGCGTGCACGTTGTTTTGAAATAAAATGGCCGCCACAGAACAGACAGAGCTTGTTTTTTTAATCACGCGAGCACGCTAGTTTTTGTTGCTGCGACAGTTGCGGTGCTGCGAATGAGCACTCACCGCCATACTTATAGAACATTTTAACCATAATGTAGAGTACCACTAAGTGCAACTAGGTGCTGCTGGAATGGTGTTTATGGCTTCGAAAAGCTTCCCACGGGACGCGCTCACCACAGTACTCCCTAAAAGTGTTAAAATAGGTACAACAACGGCTGGGTCTATCTGTTGTAGCTATCGTTGAACGCATATTATCGGCAGGAAGCACTGATTCAAGTTCGGTGGGGAGTGTGGGCAAACATGCGCTATAATGGCAGTGCAGATTGAGGCGGGCGCGTGTGCGTAAATGTGTGCTTTACTTATGGTGAAGAGTCACTCAACCAGACAATGTCTTGAGCACATGCATTCTGAGCAGTTTTGAAAGCATGCGAAGCCCGCAATTGCTAGCGTAAAAGTTGGAGCAAGTGTTCTCCTGCATGCAACTCGAGATCACCGGCAAAGTTGGGAGGAAGCACTATCCCGAAACACCAAAATTCAAGATGGCAGCAACGATCCGTCACCAAGAAAAAAATACAGGAAACAAATGCACCCAACATTTCACCAATGTTAGTCTTCGCTTTCAAAACCACCGAGACAGTTTCACCCAGTCAGTTTCAAAAAAAAATTCGCAGAATTCCGCTTGAAGTCCGCCCCAATCTCATGCCCTGACAGTAAACCATGCAGGCTACCTTCCTCCGAACCATCCCGTGCATTCCTTATGCCATAGCTACCAAAGGACCCCCCCCCCCTCTTTAAGTTTTAATCATCCCCAGATTTCGTTTTCAGTCATGTTAGGTATGTTCACTTTCAGGTGAAAATCTTGCAGGCATAGAGGAGGTTGCGGTCTCCGAAGCGTCACCGCATTGATGCAAGAAAAGCGATACATTCAGCATGAGCTCACAACCTCTCTAGTGCACAACAAAAAGCCACCCGAAAAGCCGCTGGGGACACAATGACCAGGATCGTTGGCGCCTGTCGCCTCCATGGAGGAACAAGCTTGCTGGCCGCACTCTTCTGCGCGTCGCGGTCCCACCGAAGGCGCCCCTCTCCAGGATAGCTCTTTCTTTGCTTTCGGTCGACCCTTCCGCAATTACCTCTTCAAGTTTCGCCCGCCACGGACAGGCCAGACATTCCTCCCTTTCTTCCATTGTAAGAGGGGAAAATTTTGAATAGGCTGGTTTGGCGAGCGCCGCGACAGTCGTGTTTAAGTACTTTGGAGAAGCACAAGTGACACCCCCCTCTCTCTACCAAGGGGGCTGGTACCCGCGATGCTCAGCCCCCCCCCCCCCCCCCCCCCCGCAACCCCAAACCTTTAGCGATGCCCCTGTAAACACGTTTGTTGATAAGCTTATAAATAGAACTGAAACCGAACGCAACGAAGACGACATTAATACAGAAAGTAAGGATGAGTAAATGCACACGCGCTTAAGCTACCTTGTTTCCTTTCTTTCTCTCGCGGTAGTTTTGCTGTGTGTAGGGGGGGAGGCAGGAGATATAGGAATGACCTAGAGGCAGCAACGTCTTGCAGCGTTTGGTGAAGTGAAAGCACTGCGCTTCGGTAACACTTATTAGGGTTCTTCACATGAATGTTAAAATAAAAAGAAGGTGGAACGGAAGTAAATTAGCAACGTTAATTTTTCACATCTACTATCGAAATGGGGCTTTACATGCTGATGTTGCGCCTCTATTTACATTAGTTTCCGCGCAGTGTGGCCCAAACCCAACCCTCGAACGTAATGTCATGTCATCCGACAAAAAACATCCCGTGCACCGAAACTGCCACACCGAGACATCCTGCACCAACATGTGCGTGCACCGAAATGTAAATGTAAGTACAGTTCAAACATGCAATATTTAACGCCGAAGTATGAACGCACAAAGGAAAAAAAGCATTCTGGAGCAACAAAGAGTGTACGAAAAAGTTAAGAAAGAAAAACGCAAAAAATTGCAGGGGGTGGTTACGACTCTGAGAATGTGAAGGCGAAATTTTCTGTTGAATGCCCTGAAATTTCGTACGAAAGGTATGGCCACCCCCGCCCACACTTTTTTCCTGCCTTGGCTTCGGGACCATTTTTTCCTACACCCCTGTCAATACATGCATAGCACAACATGGCTAAACACGCTTGCAAATACATGAAATTGAGTAAAGGAAGACCAACATACCTTCAAACACCGTCACCATGCACTGCCCTAGAGGGCACTCACGACGAATCGCAGGACGCCGCTTCGTTGATGTCCCTCGTTGCACCGAAATTCCAGTACACACACACAATCGTCCCCTCAAACAAAGACCGAGCACATAGTACGGTAGAAATAGGCGAGTCCTGGCTTCCTGCCGCGTATAATACACGTGACGGATGCTGCTCTAAAGTTGAGAACGGTAGTTTAGATTGAAAAGCATCGAACAAGTTAAATAAACTGAAATTACGCGTGGAAGCGATCGAAAATTACCCCAACGTGCCTAGCCGCCCAACTTTTTTGCCGGCCATTGCTTACTGGCTTTGCTTTGGCTTCAGCTACTGTCGTCTTGCTGCTGGCTGTGGCTAATATTCAGTTTCGGTTTCAGTTTCTTTTTTGTTGCTGCTGAGGTGCTTTACAAAATAAATAACTGTAGGAGATCCCATAGTCATACACCATAGAATTTCTCGAAACTCTTGAGCAACTTTATGTCATAGACTAATACAGTAATATCGGCGTCAAATGAAACGCGAACACAAAAATATGAACCCAGAACGTCCAAAACTGAAAAATACTGTTCGCAGAGTTCATATATTGGCTTGGTGTTGGTATGTTTGGAAATCCACTTTTCCAAATGTTGTTTTTGTAACTAATGCACGCTTCATTTTGGCTTGCATAGAAAGAAATTGCGCTATTTGTGGGTTCAGGTTCATATTTTTGGGTTCGCGTTTCATTTGACGCCGATAGTACGTCAACGTACATTTGTTAGATCGATTTTGGTTTCACCCGTTCTTGCAAAACCTCACCCCACTGCTGAGCGCAGTCGCTGCTTGAATAACTAATGACCTCATTAAAAGATGTCAAGTGAACTTCACAAGTTGAAGAGAAACGTAAATTTTTTATGCGCTACCTTGAGCTTGTCAGCTGCTTTAAAACGAGATTGAAGTTAAATATTGGCTTCTTTCTAGCATGAGGCCGTTGCTAAAGTGGTCAGTACGCCTATATGTAATTACAACAGATATATTAGGATTGTTTAGCCACCTAACCAAAAACAATTTTTAAAGATGTTTTCGCATACTTTAGGCAGTGACATTTTTGTTAATAAGAGCTTTCAGACGTTTCACGCGCGGATTAAGGAAGTTTAGCTGTAACAATTGAAAGCAATGTGAAAGGTGCAACATTGCAAACAGGCGGGTGCAGTACGCGAAGCAGCAACTTACAAAAAAATAACAAAACCGGAAAGTAAAAAAAAGTGGCTGGAGGGAGAGGGGGAAGGCTAAAGCCAGCAAAATTAGAATAGGTGATATCTCAAACACTGATGGCGTGGCTCCTGTTTGTACGTAAGGGTCACAAGTTTTGTATTTGTATAGAGCGCGCGAAACGGGCGTGTGGCTGCCTTCAGTTACAGGAGTGGAGGGGGGGGGGGGTAGCCTATGAGGAAAATTCCGAATTTTATTAGACCACCAGCCGCATCGTAAACAAGGGGTTTCAGTTAGAGTTGGAACTGCGACTCACCGCTGCGTCGTAAAATGAGTGGCGAACACAGCTAGAGGTTTTCTTTTTTTCCCCATCAGAAAAACAGGGATGGACGTCCGCATGCCGACGTTTATTTTCTTTGCTCGGTGGAAAGATTGCCGAGCAAGTAAAATAAATAAATTTTTGTCATACCTTTCCCCTGAATTCTGTCACCCCTATGTCTAGAGCTAAAAAGTGTCACTGACAATCCACCTCCACAGAGTGGAATGCCTAATGATATTTATATGGATAAAAAGTTCCCGTTACACATTATAGCGTGTAGCGTTAACGCTACACATTGTATTTAAAACTTTGTCATAACGGCCATTGTATGCTGCATATTATGCATTATCTTATCCACAATGAGTTAGGAGGTCCCCCCGACAGTTCGTACTCTGGAACCTCCTCATGTACTCCGCTTATCTATTCCTTTATATGTATGCTTACCCTTCAATAAACTTCAAACTTCAAAATGCACCTATCCCCTTATCCCCCCTCTCCTACCCCCCCTTTTCCCTCAGTTACATTCAGCTCGACGTTTGAGCCGACACTAGACCTTCAATTAATTGATTGTAGGGTTTAACGCGCCGACGCAACGCAGGCGATGAGGCCCGCCGTAGTGGAGGGCTCCGGATTAATTTTGACCACCTGGGGATCTTTGACGTGCAATCTCGTACACACGGGTGTTTTTGCTTTTCGCCCCCATTAGAAAAGTGGCCGCCACGGCCGGGAATCGAACCCGCGACCTCGTGCTCAGCAGCGAACGCCTTAGACACTGAGCCACCGCGGCGGGAGACAGTAGACCTTTACTTCCTGCCTCAAGTTTTAAAACAAGCATATCGTCCCGCACAAAAGCGATGCTAATTATTTCTATCTTTCGAGTGAGAAACAATCTATAGAAGTAGCTGAAAAGCGTTTTAGAAACCACAAATGTCCGCTAGGCCGGAAATGTTCGTGAACAGATTGGAAGCGACCGGTGCAAGAGTAGAGCGCATGTGGGAGAAACGGGATGGGAGTGACGGCGGCGTAGGGGCAAACATTTTTGTTTAGGCGAGAGGCGACCTCATGCCGGATCCTCCTTGAGCAGTGTCACCCGTAACCTCCATTGGTGTGTCGTTCACTATATAGATGGCTTGTTACTGGCGATATAAAATATACTATTCAAGTACTTGGCCAACTGATATCCTCACAAGGAAATTGTAAGGATGTAACTATTCGTAATGCTGCTGTAATAATTCATTTTGGAGACAGATTGATCACCTCGGCTGCGTAAAAATGGCGACAGTCAAAATCGTGAAGGAACAGTTCAAATGGGCTACATTCGCTATTTGAAAAAAAAAAAGCCGTGATACACGTTGCCTGGGTGACAATATGTTTGTGGTAACGACATGCACAAGATTATTAAAGCGATAACTGAAAGCATGCTATGACGTTGCAGGGAAACACCGCGTAATGTTCCTTTAAATCTCCATGTTATAACACGCATACGCGTTTCATCACAACCACGGAATACATTATTTCCAAATTCAGGACGCTCCCAGCAGGTGCTTTCGTAGTATGAGGGTATTCACAATCGTATGTATAGCTTGTATTCAACAACCTACGTGCAACCTCGTAACGCATGTATTATCCTTTGTGCATGTCAGGACAGTTCTTATTGCATGGATGCCAGAAATATAGTGTTTCGCAACTTCCGTGGTTCCCACCTTTGTTTATGAATAACTCACGTCGTTTCAGAGCGTTCGTGGTTCATACAAATATACATTAGAGCGTAAAACATTAGCATGGCATGCAGCTATCGTAAAATACTTATTTCGAATACCCGAAGGGTTCTTTTTTTTGTCCAGGTACTCAATTATATAGGAAATATAACCGAAATGAAACGTCAAGGATGTTCCACTCACCAGTGACGAAACGTGTTTTCGGTGAAGCAGCTGGGTCGCAAGACATTTTGGCACAGCGAAGTATGCAGTCATGCATAGCAGGGCTAAGGGGTATGTTGTTATTACGCCGCAAATTTAATAACATTTATTAACACAGCACATGTCTCGAATGAAAGGCTGATGTGAATCAGTAGCGCCACGTGTCTCACGGGCACTTAGCTGTATACTTGTGCGTGGTAGGCTGGGAGAATGAAAATGAAATGACTGGTCTACATGCTCATTGCCTGTTTTTGCTTTTATTCATGGGTATCACGCCTAAAGTAACCAGAGCGATGCGGTGCTTCCAAACACAACACGAATGCTAGTTAGATCCGTTGCAACAGCTGCCGTTTTTTTTTTTTTTCGTTTGTTTAAAAGAATGCCCTTACGTCGCCTTTGCGGCGCTAACTTAAAGGGACACTGAAGTGATATGTAAACATTGCGGGATTACTAGCGCAAATTGTAGTCCGGAGTCCCCAGGCCATGTTTCGACCACTCTAGGCGCGTTTACGCGATTTTATTTAGTAGAAAAACTAATTCGAAAACGCTGTCCTCCTCTCTTTACGCTCGCCCATTTTCTGTGGCGTTTTCGTGTGACGTCAGGAGGGGATGAGCTGGCAATTGGCTGCGCCACGGCTGCGCTACTGCACGGCTCCCCGGCCGACAGAGTCAGTCGGCCCAGCGTTTCGTCCGCCGGCCGCCGGCGGGTCGTCGCAATCAAGGAGGTTAAAAAAAATTGCTTGGTCGCAATTCGTTCGCTTAGTTGAAACGAAGCCAGGACACGTTTGTGAATGGAAGAATGTGCCTTTCTTTACTTGGTTTGTTTGTACACTGTATCTAGCTCCAAGTCAAGGTCGCTTCACACAAGCGCTGCACATGCGACGCTTCGCTGACTGGTACGCCAGTAGGAAAATATAAGGCCTCTTGAAGGCGGGAGAACAGTCAGCGAAGTCAATATAGGTACTAAGCAAATAAAATCAACTGATATTTTTACCGTACAGCGTAAAACTAGGGCGCGGGAAGCACTTTTTTTGCGCTGGGCGAACAAGCACAGCGGTCAGCAGCACGACTACGCATCTGCGAACGCTTTTCCGTCTACGAAATGCAATTGCTAGACGTGAGCTACTGTGGAAACTCGGGCGACGCTTACTGCACGATCGCAGTACAATAAATAGTCACCTAAGCGGCTTGAAATGCCAAAACTAATAAAAGTGTAAACCGGTTGTACAATATATACCCTATATTAGCAACCGTTCGCGTCCTGCTCCGTGGCCTAGCAGTCCGGGGCGCTGGGATTTCACTCCAAATGTTTTGCGAGTCACGAGTTCGAATCCCCGCGGGTACGTGCTTTTTTTTTTGTAAGTTAACTTTTTTGTTTTCCGCCGATGTTTTCTATATTGAGTTCACCTTTTTTGGGGCCGCAACGTTCATGGCTACACGAACTAGTTCACAAAACGCGCGCAGGCTGGCACTGGCGCGCTAGCGAGTTCTCGTTGGCGTGCTGTTGCCATAAGCACCGACTGCTTGCAGGCAGTGGGCACAGGCCAGAATGAACAGACCCTTGGCCTAGTGCGAGCACGCTTTTTACGATACGGGCATGAGTGCGGCAAGCTCCAAATATGGGGGAAAAGCGCATGGCATTTGAGCGTCTGCGGGGACGCGGAGGGCGTTCATGCACTGCGTAGGCCTCGGGTAGTGAATGCTACGATTCCAAGCCGTCCTGGGAGGCTTATCTTACGCATTTTACAGCCGACAGCATAGCAGAAGCGCGGTACGATGATTACTGAGATATTGAGAATGCCCATCCAACAAAGCCATTGGTTATGTTTTACAGAACCGAAACCGAAACCAAAACTTGTGTGATTGCTAACCTTGGGCATCGTCCAATCACGGCGCCCCTCCTCTCAACGTCACAGCCTTAGTTGGTGCGGCCGCCGCAAACCGCGCATGGTAGTTTTTCTTCTTTCGCGCTTTGTAAAATAATTACCGATTTGTCAACCGGATAAACGATGAAAAGTGTGCTAATTTGAGCCAGTCTACGCAGTGCAAGCAAAAACGGGAGCTTGACAAATTCACTTCAGTGTCCCTTTAATATCCTCGTATTGGTGAAAATGTAGCATTTAGGGGTAACTTTTTGTTTGAGCAAGCTTCGGCGCGAAAAATATTTAAAATTTAAGTTAGCATCCTACACACTAACATTTCAGTTAAAGCAAGTCTGATGTCAGTAGCCGTACCTGCTTTATCAGAACTTATTAAATAAAGGAGAGATCTTTGGCCATCATTAGCTGACTCAAATAAAGGGGTATTCGCTGAAGAGGTCACTGCCACCGCCTGGCACTCGCGAAGCTACATACCATGCTACTGCATGCCACATAGTCCCCGCGGATAAGCGGCTCGTTCCCCCGCACCATTGTGTTTCCCCGCCACCGCGACCCCTCCTTCTAGAGGTGGTCACGTACACACGTGCAATTCTCTGGCCGGAGATCTTTTCTAGATGGGTGGCCGCAGAGAAAACGAGTATTCCGTGACCAGATTTTTGTTGTTCGTCTTCGGACCTCGGCTGGCCAAACAAACAACAAGTCATCCGCGGCCAGATTTGTGTCGTTCGTCTTCGGACCTCGGCTGGCCAAACAAACAACAAGTATTCCGCGGCCAGATTTGTGTCGTTCGTCTTCGGACCTCGGCTGGCCAAACAAACAACAAGTATTCCGCGGCCACAGTTTTGCCGTTCGTCTTCGGACCTCGGCTGGCCAAACAAACCACAAGTATTCCGCGGCCAGATTTTTGTCGTTCGTCTTCGGACCTCGGCTGGCCAAACAAACAACAAGTATTCCACGGCCAGATATTTGTCGTTCGTCTTCGGACCTCGGCTGGCCAAACAAACAACAAGTATTCCGCGACCAAATGCATGCCGAAGAACCTAAGTTCTCTGGCAGCCCAAACTTTTCCAATGGCCAAACAGGCCAAGCATCGGCCAAAGATAAGCCAAAGGGTGGCCACGTTTTCTGTGCTACCTGGGCAGCTTGGGGGCACCGGGAGTCTGTAAAATAAAGCTAATGAAGCGGACCACGAGCGCTACCAGCGGCAGCTCGCTCCACGAGGGCGGCTCACGCGGCAATGGCTTCTTTGGCATTATTGACAGCCGGACGCCAAGTGTTCGCATTACAGCTATTTGCTCCAGCTAGCCATCGATCCCTACCAGTTCCTGATCAGGCTCGGGAAATCTGAATGTGCACGTCCCTGCATGATGGCAGTTGCAACGTGTGGGTACGAGCGAGTTGGTAATCCGTTATAACTTCGTTGAGCGCAGCAAAGAGAACACCGTACGAGATACGAAGCGCTCGTCCATGTATCCCTCGTCAGGTGTTCTCTTTACTGCGCTCAACAAAGTTATAATGGCAGTAGCGTCGCACAACGAGGCCGCTCCCGTGGCCCAACTGGGTCGGAGCCTGCCTCAGCCCACAACCCGGCCCCAGCTTGATCCGAACAATTTGAGGGGCTGCTCGGGTCACACTGGCTTGCCCGTGGGCAGGAAGGGGCAATGGGGGACGCCCAGCAGCACCAAATGCACGACGGATTTACCTTGTAATTCAGTTCCGTATGTCGTGGGACAGCGAATACCAGGGACTAGGCTGCGCTTTTGTCAGGGGCCCTTGCTGCAGCTGGCCATGGAGCCCTAAACCTGGCAGTCCCTGATTAGGATCGGGGAATCCGGAGAGGAGACTACCTGGCATGGTGGCGGTTGTGTCGCACAATGTGGCCGCTTCCCTGACCCAAGTGGCTCGGAGCCTGCCTCAGCCACAATCCGAACCCGGTGTGACCCGAAAAATGTGTGGCGTTCGGGTCACACAAGGGTCAGGGGCTTGCCCAGGGGCAGAGGGATCAGTGGGCAACGCTCGGCAGCAGCAGCAACCTCTGGTGCCCTCGGTGGACCTCGAGGTATCCTTCCAAATGCACGGGGGCTTTATCCTGCAATTCAGCGTCGTGTGTCGTGGGTTAGGGAATCCGCTCTTTCCAGCCCCTACAGGTGGCGCTGCGGAAAACGGCAATGGCGGACGAGACGGTGATCGGGCCGCCCTAGAAACATGCGTGCCAGCATCAGTAACGGCCTGAAAGCCCATTGCTCCGCTTGAAACAACTACTTTCTTGACAAATAAATGCATGCATACATTGCTGATCGCGAGACAACATTCGATTCGTTTCAGGGTGTCTGTTGCGGTGTAGAAAGCGCTGTGTGCGAGGCAATCCGCTGTGCATGGCCCAGGCCGCACGGAAGTGGTTTGAGAACCCCGTCTCATTGGGCAAACAACCTGCTACAGAATGTGCAACGCTAAGGTTTGGGACATTATTGCAATGTACGTCCATCAGTGTACGTTTTACTTTAGGCGTGTTCGTCTCCGTGCGTACACACTAAGCAGAAGCCCGTGCGCACCATGCGCGGGCGATATGTGCGTATTGCGGTGTTTTGCTTGGGTGTGGAAAAACCTTGTTACGACATTGAGCAGTCAAACGGCGAAAAAGAGGCTCCCATTACGTCGTATCAAGTGGTGTACGAACGAACGTGTTAGCATTATATGAAAAAAAATATTGTAAGCCCACGTATTTACGCGTGCATGTAGCATACACTGGCGTGTGATATTGAAGCGTACACTGTTAAACTAGAGGCAGTACTTTACAGGTGTGCTACTGTCTTGTACTAACTAATTTACGTTAAAAACTAATTCACGGCTGAAATTACATTGTGTTGATTGGACTGCCGCTAAGATTTTTAAGTGCGTCGATCCTTATCACCAAAACGAAAACGGGGGCTACCAAATCCATTCTAGAGCTCGCATTTGAACTACCAGACCCAGTTAAAGTATTGTCGTTTCTAAAACATCTTGCTTAGACACACTTACTTCGATATTCAATGATTAATCAATAAACATATCCCCACATTTGCTTCTCGCCTTCGCGTGCAAAAAGTTTTAAGTTGTTTCTTTATTGAAATAAAAGCAAGCGGATTGGACAGCCTCCGCTGCTGTTTGGAAGCTGTGGAATTGAGCCAATTTAATCACAGATATAAGCAAAGATCGGTTCACACATTTTGCATCAGTGAATGCACATAATACCCGAAAAAGACGAACACAAGGTTATACGAAAAGCATACAAAATCAGCGTCCCCACCGCAAATAACTATTAAATGTGGCAGGCGTAATTCAGTGAAGAATAATTAAGGCCTCACGTACGCACGCGTGGGTCCGAAGGACTTCCATTTTTCTCCGCAGCGGACACCGATGAGTCTCAAAACTCTTTCGTTTACATGCAGCTTATATAGCTTTAAGAAAGTTGAGAGAATATGAACGCCCGTTCAGTCTATATTTTCCGATTATTCATACGGCATTGTCGAGTACTATATATGCAATTACAATTTCCCTGTCGCTTCTGCGAACCCGCACGGATGCCGCCTGCCGCCTCCGCCGCAGCGAGCGATCCGCCGATCACCATCTCCCAGCTTCGAACAAAGTCCGCGCGGCGTCACTAGCGTTGCTGGAAAGAGCGAATACTGGGGACCTGGATTGGCTTCAGTAAGGTGCCCTTGCTCCAGCTGGCCATGGAGCCCTGAGAACAGGCAGTTCCTGAAAAGGCTCGTGGAATCCGAAGGAGGCGTCCTTGAATGGTGGTAGTTGTGTCGCACAATGAGGCTGCTACCGTGGCCCCACGTGGGTCGGAGCCTGCCATAGCCCACAAAACGACCCCGGTGTGATCCGAACCTGTGGCGTTGTTACTGCCTCAGCCCACAACCCAACCCCAGAGTGATCCGAGCCTGTGGGGTTCGGGTCACACCGGGATCAGAGTTTGCCCAAGGGCAGTGGGCGACACTAGGCAGCAGCAGCAACCTCTGTTGCCCTCGGTGGACTTCGAGGGCTATTTCCAAATGCACGATGGCTTTATCCTGCCGTTCAGCCTTGCGTGTCGTGAGTCAGGGAATACTGGGGACCTGTATGGGCTTCCGTGAGGGGCCCTTGCTCCAGCTGGTCATGGAGGCCTGAGCCCGGACAGTTCCTGATCAGGCTCGCGGAATCCGGAGAGGAGGCATCCTTGCATGGTGGTAGTTGCGTCGCACAATGAGGCTGCTACGGTGGTCACAAGTGGTTCGGAGCGTGCCTTAGCCCACAAACCGGCCTCGGTGTGATCCGAACATGTGGCCTTGTTACTGCTTCAGCCCACAACCCAATCCCAGTGTGATCCGAACCTGTGGGGTTGTTCGGGTCACACCTACATCAGGGTTTGGCCAAGGGCAGTGGGCGACGCTACGCAGCAGCAGCAACCTCTGCTACCCTCGGTGGACTTCGAGGGCTATTTCCAAACGCACGACGGCTTTATCGCGCAGTTCAGCCTCATGCATCGTGGGGCAGGGAATACTGGGGACCTGGATCAGCTTCAGCGAGGGGCTCTTGCTCTAGCTGGCCATGGAGCCCTGAGCCCAGGCAGTTCCTGATCAGGCTCGTGGAATCTGAAGAGAGGAGGCATACTTGCATGCTGGCAGTTGCGTCGCACAATTAGGCTGCAACTGTGGCCCCATGTGGGTCGGAGCCTGCCATGGCCCACACAACCCGACCTCGGTGTGATCTGAACCTGTGGCGTTGTTGGTGCCTCAGACCACAACCCGACCCCAGTGTGATCCCAGCTGTGGGGTTGTTCGGGTCACACTGGTATCAGGGTTTGCCCAAGGGGAGTGGGCGATGCTCTGCAGCAGCAGTAAACTCTGCTGCCCTAGGTGTACTTTGAAAGCTCCGTCCAAATGCATGACGGCTTTATCCTGCCGCTCAGCCTCGTGTGTCATGGGTCAGGGCATACTGAGGACCTGGATGGGCTTCGGTGAGGGGCCCTTGCTCCATCTGACCATGGAGGCCTGAGCCCGGGCAGTTCCTGATCAGGCTCGCGGAATCCGGAGAGGAGGCATCCTTGCATGGTGGTAGTTGCGTCGCACAATGAGACTGCTACCAGGCCCCATGTGGGTCGGAGCCTGCCTGTGGCGTTGTTACTGTGGCGTTGTTCAGCCCACAACCCTACCCCAGTGTGATCCAAACCTGTGGAGTTATTCGGGTTACTCCGGTATTAGGGCTTGCCCAAGGGGAGTGGGCGATGCTCTGCAGCAACAGCAACCTCTGCTACCGTCGGTGTACTTTGAGAGCTCCTCCAAATGCGTGACGGCTTTATCCTGCAGCTCAGCCTCGTGTGTCATGGGTCAGAGCATACTGGGGACCTGGATAGGCTTCGGTGAGGGGCCCTTGCTCCATCTGACCATGGACGCCTGACCCCAGGCAGTTTGATTAGGTTCGTGGAATCCGAAGAGAGGAGGCATACTTGCATGCTGGCAGTTTGGTCGCAGAATGAGGTTGCAAATGTGGCCCCAAGTGGGTCGGAGCTTGCCATGGCCCACAATCCGACCTCGGTGTGATCCGAACCTGTGGCGGTGTTAGTGGCTCAGACCACAACCCGACCCCAGTGTGATCCGAACCTGTGGGGTTGTTCGGGTCACATCGACATCAGGGTTTGCCCAAGGGCAGTGGGCGACGCTACGCAGCAGCAGGAACCTCTGCTGCCCTCGGGACTTCGAGGGCTCCTTCCAAATGCACGAGGGTTTTATCCTGCAGTTCAGCCTCGTGTACCGTTGGGCAGGGAATACTGGGGACCTGGATGGGCTTCAGTGAGGGGCCCTTGCTCTAGCTGGCCATGGAGCCCTGAGCCCAGGCAGTTTGATCAGGCTCGTGGAATCCGAAGAGAGGAGGCATATTGCATGCTGGCAGTTTGGTTGCACAATGAGGCTGCAAATGTGGCCCCAAGTGGGTTGGAGCTTGCCATGGCCCACAACCCGACCTCGGTGTGATCCGAACCTGTGGCGCTGTTAGTGCCTCAGACCACAACCCGACCCCAGTCTGATCCGAACCTGTGGGGTTGTTCGGGTCACACAGGGATCTGGACTTGTCCAAAGGTAGTGCAACGCCCGGCAGTAGCAGAAACCTCAGCTGCTCTCGGTGGACTTCGAAGGCTCCTACCAAATACACGACGGCTTTATCCTAGAGTTAAGTAAGGCTAATGTATCGTGGGTCGGGGAATGTGGGGACCTGAATGGGTTTCGGTGAGGAGCCCTTGCTCCAGCTGGATATGGAGCCCTGAGTCCAGGAAGTTCCTGATCAGGCTCGCAGAATCTGAAGAGAGGAGAATGCTTGCATGGTGGCAGTTGCGTCGCACAATGAGGCGGCTACCATGTCCCCAAGTGGGTCGCAGCCTGCCATACCCCACACTCGACCCCGGAGTGATTCGAACCTGTGGCGTTGTTACTGCCTCAGCACACAACCCGACCGCAGTGTGATCCGAACCTGTGGAGTTGTTCGGGTTACACCGGGATTAGGGCTTGCCCAAGGGCAGTAGGCGACGCTCCGCAGCAGCAGCAACCTCTGCTGCCCTCGGTGGACTTTGAGGGCTCCTTCCAAATGCATTAGGGGCTTTATCCTGCAGTTCAACCTCGTGTGTCATGGGCCAGGGAATACTGGGGACCTAGATGGGCCCTTGCTGAGGCTGGCCAGGGAGCCCTGAGCCCAGGCAGTTCCTGATCAGGCTCGCGGAATGGGAAGAGAGGAGGCATCCTTGCATGGTGCTAGTTGCGTCGCACAATAAGGCTCCTGTGGCCACACGTGGGTCGGAGCCTGCCATAGCTCACAACCCGACCCCGGTGTGATCCGAACTTGTGGCATTGTTACTGCCTCATCCCACAATTCGACCCCAGTGTGATCCGAACATGTGGGGTTGTTCGGGTCGCACCGGTATCAGGGCTTGCCCAAGGGCAGTGGGCGACGCTCGGCAGCAGCACCAACCTCTGGTGCCCTCGGTGGACTTCGAGAGCTACTTCAAAATGGACGACGGCTTTATCCCGAAGTTCAGCCTCGTGTGTCGTGGTTCAGGGAATTGGGGACCTGGATGGGCTTCGGTGAGGGACCCTTGTTCCAGCCGGCCATGGAGCCCTTAGCCCAGGCCGTTCCTGGTCAGGCTCGCAGAATCCGGAGAGGAGGCATCCTTGCATGGTGGCAATTACGTCGCAATATGAGGCTCCTACCATGGCCCCAAGTGGGCCGGAGCCTACCATAGCCCACAACATGACCCCACTGTGATCCGCACCTGTGGCGTTGTTACTGCCTCAGCCAACCCGACCCCGGTGTGACCCGAACAACCTGTGGGGTTCGGGTCACAGGGCCAGTGCGCTTGCCCAGGGGTAGGGAGGATCAGTGGGCAACGCTCGGCAGCACCAGAAACCTGTGGTGCCCTCGGTGGACTTCGAGGGCTCCTTCCAAATGCACAACGGCTTTATCCTGCAGTTCAGCCTCGTGTGTCGTGGGTCAGGGAATACTGGGGACCTGGATGGTCTTCGGTGAGGAGCCCTTGCTCCACCTGTTTATTGAGCCGTGGCAGTTCTGATCACTATTGGGGAATCTGGAGAGGAGGCGACCTAGCATGCTGGAAGATACGTAGTACAATGAGGCCGCTGCCATGGCCCCAAATGGGTCAGAGCCTGCCTCATCCCCCAACCCGACCCTGCTGTGACTCGAACCTGTGGGGTTCGTGCACATCGGGAACAGGGCTTGTTCAGGCCACGGAGGGGAAGTGGGTGACGCCAGCAGCGTCCGCAGTCTGGTGCCCTCGGTGGGCTTGGGGGCCCCTTCCAAGTACACGACGGCCTCACCCTGGAGTTCAGCCTCGTGTATGCAAAGGCTTGTGCCGAAATGTGTATCGGGAGCAGGTGTTGGCGCCCCGCCCGCCCAGGGCGTCAACACCGATGTAAAGAGCAAGAAATCGGAAAAACCTTCTGACCACCTTAAATGACCAGGAGACCATCTTAGTG
Source organism: Haemaphysalis longicornis (assembly GCF_048455015.1). Classification (NCBI taxonomy): domain Eukaryota; kingdom Metazoa; phylum Arthropoda; class Arachnida; order Ixodida; family Ixodidae; genus Haemaphysalis; species Haemaphysalis longicornis. Next base: position 61,472 of record NW_027526411.1, on the reverse strand, counting down.
ATCTTTGACGGTTGCCACGGCATCAAATTGCCGCCAAACCTTGTTTGCAACAAAGGCAGCCTTATCAGCAGTACCTACAAGAAATGTTGTATAAACGTTCATTCAAACAAATGGGGTAAGGGAGCTCAAGATAACGATTGTGATGGCCTTTATGTCGGGCGGCGACTTTAGTCCGGTACACCATGGCCTGGCAAAAAACATACTTGTTCACCAGGCCCAGCGGTACTCGAGGACGGTGCTGGTTAACTAAACAAAGTAAGAACAGTAATTTTGCGAAATCTCGTACATCCTGAAGATACTTTAGAGATAAGTATCGTAAGGGACCACATCAGTGTAATAATAGTACCATGCAACTGACCAAAGAGATAATAGCAACCACTTTCTCTGCATTTTAACTGCAAACGTGATACAATTAATAGAATATGAACGCTTCTATATATCATATTCCAAAGCTATCACGTTGGGATAAAATTTGATGTAACTGCATCAACCACACAAGCTCCAGCTGTTACGGGTGCCTGTAGTTAAGATGTGCAACTAAGAGAAACAATGCTAATATTCACATTTATTTACAGCTTTTGACGCTCTGAATTCGACCAGTGCTGTTGCCAGAGGTTTGAAGGCTCCACAGCCACCATCCACATTTGCAGATCAAAGGAGTGCCATAGAGGGTGCTGCGCGATAGTTCATGAGCCAGCAGCTGGAGTCGAAGAATCCCTTGGTCCAGAGTGGCCGGCACATGTGTCATAGCACTGGCATTTTACTAAAGAGCGTGACCCAACTGGCTAATATCGGCTTTGATGTGGAGCTGTGTAGGTGAACACGATCGTTCGTTGAAGTATGAACACAAAAAGATACACATGTATATATTTTTAACTAAAAGTTTGTGCCAATTTGTCTTCCAAGTTCGTACATATATGAGAGGTATGGTGCACCACAAATCTGTGGCTTCCCCTGAAACTCAGAAGCACACCTCGCCCCAATTTTCACCTCCCGGTAATACGTTCATCAGAAGAACTGTGCAGATATCTATGCATCTGTATTTCCAAGCACCACTCTGTTGCAAGGTGGCCACGAGTTCCTGTTACATTAAGTGAGCCAAAGCATTAAACTAGGAAGGGAACGGTAATTTCACCCGTGGTTTTCTTATCATAATGTGTTGAGATTTCAGTTAGCTACGCTGTAATACAGCCAAACGGACAACCTCTCACATAAAGGCTGTTAAGAGAGCCACTAACAGGCTTACAGAAACTAATTACACCTATAAATGTAAGTTGCACCTCTATGCTGATGATGATGAACCTCGTCACTGCTTGCTTACGCTTCAATGCAGTGACAATCAGTTCTCTTTCATGCAGGTACATCTCGCCAGCATTAAACAAAGACCGTCTTGAGCACATTTTAGCAGCATAAAACAAAGTATTGGCTAGAACAGGAATTCTTCGGCAACCCAATTCTGGCATGCCTCCCGTCGAACACTTGTACATGTTCCCGTAGTTACTCTAGGAATCGTAAGTTCGCTGTCCAGTTCGACAGCATATCATATCTAAGGAAACAGCAGTACCACACCACAAGCAGCTGCACAAGAAGTGCATATGCAGCATTTTTGTCGGACAAGAGGACCACGACTACTTCGGGCGGACCGATTAGACCAGGAAAGTGACCAACTAAATGTTCTCGTCTCTGTTTATTTGACAAAATATATCACCATAACCCCACCTTAACAGAACAACTTATTACCCCGCCTCGCTATATTTCATCTCGAACGGACCATAGTTGCAAAGTCGGCTTGCCGTCTTGTACTAACGTACACAATGACTCATTTATTCACAAAAAGAGTGTACAATGGAACCACCTCCCCGCCGCCATCGCATCCAATACTAATACAACCCTTTTCAAAACTGCTGTACATAACACCTATTGCTTGTAGAATGTCATAGGAGATTGTGTATTGTTTTGCTGTTGTGTAAACAGTGTACATTTATTGTTGTCGTACGCGCATCTGAACCATTCCACTGTCGTAAAAAGTGCACATTGTATTCTCTTGAGCTTACCACTCCTTTCTGTTGGGCCCTATGGGCCCTGAAAGTATCTGTAATAAATAAATAAATAAACTACATCGGCGGGTACACTGTGCGGAGTACGCACACCTGATGCTTCCTGACAATGTAAGTAGTTCGCTCATTTCTCAGATGGACAACGAAGGACGCACTGAGCCGCCAGAGTAGGTGAAAGCGGCAATCCGCGATGCTGAGCGTATCGTACCACAAAGCAGCGTCCGACCGTGGTGAAGTACACCTGCTGGCTGTGAGTAGTCATTAGTGTCCTGCTGGACATACCACATTACAGGCAGATCACATGTGGAACCTGACAAGATGCTACTTAACAAGAATGTTGTGCTACGGGTTCACTGCCATGCACATTACATCAAAAAATAGCAAGGGAGCCTGTGTTCTGTATGTGCTGGCAAAGCAAGTTTACCTAAAAAAAACAGACACCCTAACGATCACGAAACAAACTGGAGTGTAGGTGTTTGTCTTTTTACTTTGTATTGTGTCCTGCAGAGCACGCATGGGACACACGTGTTAGCTTGCAATGACCCACTCAGCTATGTTTACGGCAACACGTGCTTGTTAATGCCTGTTAACGTGCGTGTTAGCGTTCGGAAGTACACGGAGGCTGTTAAGCTCAGCTCGTGGCAGAAACAGAAGCAGGAAATTTGCTGACACAATATTACTGGCGCTCAATCTCACGTTTTACGATTCGTCAATTCGTGCGACATCTGCCAGCGCATACTCGCCACAGCGACGTTTTCGGGGCCGACGCCGTGCCAGTCCCCTTATGCATCAAGAGGCGAGGGATCTCCGTTATCACAAAGGTTGTTGGAACCTTGGCCAATTGAGCTATGTGAATACCCCCGTGTTAGGGAGTTGCTCTCGTGTAACTGCATGTACAACGTGAATATATGTTGCATTAATTATTGTCGCTTGAAGCGTGCGAGTGATGTGGCACCAGTGTAACTATATATCTTGTGCCCTTCACGTTCATGTCCCACCAGGTTGCGTTTCCCGAACGTTCTATGGCGGGGTGATAAATGAGTGGCGGGCACACCATCGCCATCATCATCATCATTAGCAACAGCAGGATAGGTGTGTGCGCTACCAGGTAACCAACATCATTTCGCTCTTGACGAGGCTGCGGAGCATTGGCGAGGAGGAAGACGGGATCCAGACTTGTTGCCGTTCGCGAACCGCCAGGCCGTCGGGCGCAGACTGTACCTTGAGTGCGTCAGAGCCACTACCAGCGACCGTCACCAACCGTACGCCAACGCCGAACAGAGCGGCAAGGGCCGTCCTACGACGCACTGCGTTAGGACCGCATCGCGGCCCTATTTGATTTCTGTGTGAGTTCGATGTTGCGTGAACGGCCCACCGTATCCCGTTCAAGTTAAATGCATGTTCCCCCAGCCACGGAGTCTTCGATAATTTCCTGCCCGTCGCGTACGTGCAGACACGATTTGCTGGCCACCCCGCCAGCAATCGTACGACACAAGCAAAAGGACCACTTACAACCATCTGACATGCAATCCCGCTGTAAATGTGACGCACTGCTGCAGTGCATTACAGTGCATCATACATAATGCACTACAGTGCATCATATACATAATGCGTAATACAATATCAACAGTTCCACTAATGGGCCATCTGCCATTCAGGCTGGTATAAATTCTCGTATATAATCGCAGCAACCACAGCAGTGTTGGGGTGCCTGGGGCAAGCTGTGCAATTGAGGCAAAGAAGGTAATACAGCAGATGACCGATTTTTCGGACCTGGAGGGGAACTAAAAGTAGTGCGAATAAAAGAGCAGTCTGAAAAATGAGCCATTACTCGTATGGGACAACTGGCGGTTCCTCGGTAAAGTCCGAAATATCCAGCAAGCCCGAATTTTTGGAGTCCTAAAAAACGGTTGGCTATTAATTTCACCTATTAATTTAGGGCCATGAAAACCGTGTTGAAAACGTTGAAACCCTGTTGAAAAAGCTTTGAAGGATCCACTGCGGCCGTCCATATTTGCCAATCGAAGGAGTGCCATTAAGCCTACTGCACAAAAGTTTGTGAGCTTGCAGCTGGAATGGGAGAAGCGACTGGTTCAAAATTGACGGCGCATGACAGCCATAGCACTGGTATTCGCACTGAACTGCGTGATACGGCTGGCTTAGATTGCCTTCAATGTCGAGCTGTGCAGGTGAACAGGATTGCTGGTCTAGGTATGGCTGAGTGCATCAAAAGATACCACCAAATTGTAATTGTTATATGCCCACCAAATTGTGATTGTTATAATCCCAGTTACTGTCTGACCTTAACAATATCGCTGAATGGTGTTCCACGCGGAAGATGATGATGATGATGATGATGATTGGATGTTTATGGCGCAAGGCCAACTAGGGCAAAGAGCGCCAAAGCAATGGTTATGTATGACGGTTGAAGATGTAATCCCTAAGACTACTCAATAAGAGCAGAGTTTAAAATTGTAAAATCAGTGAGACGATGAGGATGGCTGGTGTAAAAGGCCAGGGTGTGATAGTGCAGGGCATGAAACTACGTGCAAGAATTACGCGTGATAGGAAATAAGCTGTAAAAATTTGATTTCGCTAAGAAACCTAAAAGTACGTTGTAGGGGGACTATGGGATCATCCGCTAAAAACAGTGCTGGATGTAGTGGGATGTGTTGTCTGTATAGTCGTGGGAAATATTTGCGTCTTGTTCTGTGGAGTGATCTGCATGTAATGAGAATGTGAATTACAGATAGGCCCTCCCCACACCTGCTACACAAGGGTCTTGGAGAACCAGTGAGCAGATGGGAGTGTGTTGCGTGTGTGTGGCCTATCCGCAATCTAGCTAGTGCAACTTCAATGAATCTGTTGTGTGAGTCAGTAGTGTATGGTCCTAGGTGTGGTTTAATTAGGTGTAACTTGTTGTCTGTCTGTGTGCTCCAGTTGGCTTGCCAGGTTCTGCGAAGGTGTTCTCTTATGTATGGCTTGAGGTCGGTGTACGGTACTTTTGTAATGTCCACTGTGTTCGTGTGTGCCGCAGCGGCAGCCATTTGGTCTGCGGTCTCATTTCCCGCAATCCCACAGTGACCCGGGACCCAACATACAATCACTTCGAGATTTTTGTCATACGCTGACATTAAAGTCTTAAACACTAGATTTATGACGTGATTTTTAGAACGCTTTTGGGATGATAATGCTCGTACAACGCTGAGTGAATCTGTGTAGATGATGGATTTTTGAATGTGATGTTGAACAATATGACCAGCAATAAGAAAAATGCCATACGCTTCCGCCGTGAAGATGCTCGAATTTACATGCATCGATGTAGAGGCCGTAAAGTTGGGTCCGTGCGCAGCACAAGACACCGCAATGGAAGTTTTCGATGCATCACTAAAAAATTCTGCAGCCTGGTATTTTTGCTGCAGATACTGAAAATGCTGTGAAATCGCGATTTGTGGTACCCTGCTTTTCTGTAATTGTGTAAAGGACAGGTCACACAATACAGGGCGAAATTGCCAGGGGGCTATAAAGTCAATGGTAGATGTTCTGAATGTGTCCAAAAAGGAGATTGACAGTTCAGAAGCTTCCCTTCTCACCCTAAGTGAGAAAGGTAGAGACAGAGATGGACGATTTAAAAACAGCTGTGACGTGGATGTATCCATAAAGACAGGTTTAAAAGGATGGTTGTCGATTGATGATATTTTACAAGCATATAAAAGATCAACATAAATTCGCTGGTACTCCAGGCACCACTTGTCACACTCCACATACAGGCTTTCGACAGGGCTTGTACGAAAAGCACCACACGAGAGGCGAAGCCCGAGGTGCAGCACTGGGTCAAGCATTTTTAGCGCTGTTTTTGTGGCCGACCCGTAGACAACACTACCGTAATCCAAACGAGACCCTACCAAAGCGGTATAAAGGCGCAGCAGGAGTTGTTTATCTGCACCGTATGATTGGTGAGACAGGACTTTCAAAATATTCATTGTTTTTAGACATTTTTGTTTGAGTTGTTTGATGTGAGATATGAATGTAAGTTTTTCATCCATCACCACACCCAAAAACTTATGTTCCTTTTTAACAGGGATTGGGTCACCATTGAGGTTTATTTCAGGATCGGGCCTTACTCCACGTCTCCTTGAGAATACGACACAGGTACTTTTTGTGGGATTAAGTTTGAAACCATTTTCGTCTGCCCAGCGAGAGAGTTTCTTTACCCCAAGCTGGACTTGACGTTCACATATGGATATGTTACAAGATTTAAAAGATATTTGTACATCATCCACATATACTAAACAGGAGATCGATGGAGGCAATGCTTTCCGAAGCGAATTCATTTTAACGATAAAAAGCGTGCAGCTCAAAACTCCGCCTTGAGGCACGCCATTTTCTTGAATGTGAACTCTGGACAGTGCTGACCCGACTCTCACACGAAATGTTCGTTTGGACAGGTAACTATCAAGAGTGTTCAACATATTACCTGCTACACCATACGATTTTAAGTCTGCAAGGATGCCGTAACGCCATGCCGTATCATATGCTTTTTCGATATCAAAAAATACGGTCATGCAGTACTGTTTGTGTATAAAGGCATCCTTAATATAAGATTCCAGTGCAACTAATTGATCGTTTGTGGATCGCCCTGCCCGGAAGCCTGCCTGGCAGCCCTCGAGAAGACCATTGTACTCAAGAAAGTACATGAGCCTCCGGTTAATCATCTTCTCGAAGAGCTTGCACAGGCAGCTTGTCAGGGCAATAGGTCTATAGCTTGCGGGAGAAGAAGAGTCCTTCCCTTCTTTCAGAAAAGCCACAACTATGGCCTCCCTCCAAAGCCTTGGAAGGTGCCCCGATAGCCATATTTGGTTGTATAGGTGCAGGAGTGTCTCAAGGGTGTCTGCGTGTAGGTGTTGAATCATAGTGTATGTAATGTTGTCTGCACCTGGAGCAGAAGGTTTACAAGTGGCAAGAGCAATCTTCAGCTCATGGAGTGTAAATTCACAGTTGTATCCAGACTTTGACTTGTTCTTGTCTCGTATAGGCTTCTTTTCGGCAGATGTTTTGTGTTGCATAAAAGTGTTTGTATAGTGCGCAGAACTGGAGACGTGTTGGAAGTGTTGTGCAAGTGTGTTAGCCTGATCTTCCAGAGTGTCCCCTGTGGTGCTAACCAGGGGCAGGCTATGTGTGTGTTGTCCTTTTAGTTTACGTATTCGGGTCCATACCTTGTGGGTGTCCGTGTATGAATTTATGGATGTGAGAAAGGCGCGCCAGCTCTCCCGTTTTGCCTCACGGCGCACACGCTTACCTAATGCCTTCGCTCTTTTGAAAGAAATAAGGTTAAAACTTGTGGGGTGTCTACGGAGGATGCCCCACGCCTTGTTCTGGGCCTCCCGCGCACGCTTGCAGTCGTCATTCCACCAGGGCCTTCTCGGGTTGCGCGGGGCCCCAGGCCTGGGGTATTGACTTTTTGGCGGCGGCGAGAATGTGCTCCGTGACGAGCTGGGTTGCCTTCTCTACAGGTAAGTGTGTTATGTCTGTGTAGTGTAGTTGAGATGTCTCTGTTAATGTGTTCCAGTTTGCTCTTGCTTCTATAAACTTGCAATGGGAAGGGGAACTGCTAGGGCCTTTATCTATGTATGTTAGTGAGGTAGGGAAGTGGTCACTACCGTATGGGTTATGCCAACATCCCATTCAAGTGATGGAAAGAGTACTGCAGAGCCAATGGCCAAGTCGAGGTGTGAATAAGTGTTGTGTGCTATATTATGGTATGTAGGCTTGTTTTTGTTAAATAGGCATGCTCCTGAAGATATTAGAAATTTTTCGATTAGGCGACCTCGGGCATCTGTGCGGTGAGAGCCCCAAAGAGTGTTGTGTGCATTGAGGTCACCTATAAGAATGAAAGGTTCTGGTAGCTGATCTACAAGGCCCTCGAAATCGGAGTCCACGCGGAAGGTGGACCTTAACGTAAATAAATGTAAAGTAATGCGCGTGTCCCGCACCAACTCTGCCCCAGCTGATTACCTTCTTAATAATACCAGTTTAACATCAGTAACCAGTTATAAATATCTCGGTGTATATATCGCATCCGATCTCAGTTGGCAATGCCATATCAATTACACAATTAAAATACCAACCGCTCACTCGGCTACTTACGGCGGAACTTTTCTAAAGCCCCTCTTGCTACTAAATTAATTTTATACAAATCCTTGGTCCGCTCAAAGCTAGAGTATGCGTCATCTGTCTCGGACCCCGGACTTTCGAAGCTAATACATTCTCTTGAATTAGTACAAAATAACTCTGCACGCTTCATTTTGTCAAACTATCATCGCACTAGTAGTATTACGTCAATGAAAAAAACTTTGTCCTTCCCTTCATTGGTCATGCGCAGGAAAATTTATTTATTCATTTACCCTAAAGGCCCTTACGGGCGTTACATAGGGGTCGCAATGAAAAAAAGAACACATTGCAACATTAAAAACAGCAACACCCAAAAAATGCGAATACAAATACCTTCATGTCGAAATGCATAGCTTCAAAAAAGGGTACACAAAAGGCGCACAACAGTTATCCAATCCCTAAAATGCGAGGGTTAAAAAATGACCCAGGTTCAAAATAACACAAACATCGAACATTGAACCAATCTAAGAGGTTCAAAAATGACGCAAACACTGGAAAATGATTTATACATTGAGGAATAACTGCAACTCTTTGATAAATGAGTCGTGATTACTGAGTGTGACGATGTTACCTGGGAGCTGATTCCAGTGACGAATAGCAAGTAAGAGTGGCGAAAAGAAAAACAGGTTGGTACGCGCGAATATTGGTTGAACTTTGAATGCATGATCCAAACGGGAAAAAACGCGACCAGCGGGTCTTATGTGCGAGGCAGCGAAAGAAGACTGGCTGTGGTATAGCCTATGGAAAACCGATAAAAGACTATAAAGCCGGCGTTGTTGTAGAGGTGGTAAGTTCAGGGATTGTTTCATTTCTGTTATACTTGATGTTCGTGAGTAGTTCCTGAGAATGAATCGGGCAGCTTTATTTTGGAGTGCCTCAAGTTTATTTACGAGATACGACTGATGGGGGTTCCAGATTAGCGCTGCATATTCAATCTTTGATCGAACAAGTGTTTAGTAGGCCAGAAGCTTTGTGGATGTGTTAGCTGAATGCAGATTGCGCCTAATGAATCCGAGTGATTTAGAAGCTTTGCTGGTTATTGTGTCGATATGGTGATTCCAGGTTAGATCAGACATTATGTGGACCCCCAAGTATTTTACCATGGTTACGGTTTGTACAGGCATACTATTGAGAAAATAGTGACGGGGCTCAGACGCGCTAGTTTTGGTAAATGTTATGGCGTTAGTTTTGGGCACATTTACTTCCATCTGCCAATCCCTACACCATTTCGTCAGTTGATTAAGGTCTGCTTGCAAGGATAAGAAATCTTGGGGGTTTTTAATTTGCTTATAAATGACGCAGTCATCCGCAAATAATCGGATAGTAGAAGAGATATTAGTGTTAATGTCATTGATATATATTAAAAATAAGATAGGACCCAAGACTGAGCCCTGTGGAACACCGGAAGTTACTTGAGCTAAAGAGGAGGAATTATCATTAATGGTTACTGACTGAAACCGATGGGTTAGGAAGTTCTTAATCCACCTGTTAATCTTAGGGTTGATATTAAGAGCAGAAAGTTTTTCCATTAGACGGATGTGAGGGACTTTGTCGAAGGCCTTGGCGAAATCTATGAATATAGCATCTATTTGTGAGGACGAATGTACTGCATTATGGAGATCAGTCATTAATTCGAATAACTGAGTTTCACAAGAACGGCCTCTCAAAAAACCATGTTGATTAGAAAAAAAGAAGCTCTGTTTTGTTAGGTAGCTCATTACGGCAGATGATATTATGTGTTCTAGAAGTTTGCAAACTATGCTGGTTAAGGAAATCGGTCTGTAGTTAAGAGGCGCAGATGGGTCGCCTGACTTAAAGATGGGGATAACACGGGCAATTCTCCAAGCAAACGGTACGCATCCTGTGTCTATCGATTGCTGAAATAAAGCAGCTAAGATCGGGGATATGACCACTTTAGTCATTTTTAGTAGTTTATAGCTCGGCTTTGCCTATTTCATAAAATTTACCATCACCAAACCTTGAGCCATCAGCTTATCAGCCGCCCCTTCTACGTTTCGTCTCGCCGCGATCATTGCCACAAAGTCTATGTCACCACATGTAATCATGATTCATTTTTTCATTCCTTTGTACCACGCACTGCTTCGGAGTGGAACTGCCTCCCCTGAGATTTGGTCTCAATAGCTGATAACGTATTGTTTCATGCCGACATCAGCAATTTTGTTCTTGACCAAGATCTGTGATCTGTACTTATGCTGTTTGTCCGTTGCTTCATTCATTTTTCTCGGCTGCGTGTATTAGAACCCTTATGCCGCTGTATTTCCTTTTCTTATCCATTTACTGTATTTACGGCGCTGGCAGCTCTTGTTTCGCGTTATGGCATGTCAAAGCAGTGTTAACGTATCTGTTCCTGTGATTGTCTTGATTGTATCGTGCCTTATATTTGCATTTTTTTTTGTTTCCCACTCCCCTCTGTAATGCGAGTGCGCTTGAGGGCGAAATAAATGAAATGAAATGAAAATGAAATATGTATCACACACCCACACACGCAATAATGCTTCTCACCATAATACGTTCACAGAGCTAATGTTGCCTAGCCCCATTCTGTCGGCAGATGGCCAACATGTGTATTACACTGAATAAGTCAAAGCATTAAACTATCATGGAAACAGCAATTTCAATAGTACATTTCAGATTGCTGTGTCGCGAAGGCTCCAGTGAACTGGATTAACTATACCCATCCACGTAGTAAGTTGAACCCAGCTCAGCTGCTTCAGAAGCTTACAGTTCAATGCCAATCGTTTCTTTTAAATGCAGGTATATCTGCGCCAGCAACTTGAACCAAGACTCTGTCGAAATGAATTTCAGCTGCATCACTAATGCGGGGAAAGAAACAATCCTTCAGCAGCCCCATTCCGGTATGCCAACATCGAACACTTGTACCTGCTGCCGTACTTAGGAATGCTAACGTAACTGTTCATCTTGAAGGCACATCCTTCCTAAGGAGACAGTAGCAATGCGACACGAGCAATGGCACAAGGGGTACCAACGCATTTTTGTACAAGGACCTCACTAGTTCGGGCTCACAGATTACAAAAGGGAAGTGGCAAACTAGACTGGCGGGTACATTGTGCAGAGTGCGCAATCCTCTGGTGTCTGACAATGCGAGTAGTTTGCTCATATCTCGGAAGGACAATGAGGATCTACTGATGCAGGAGAGGATGTGAAAGCCGCAGTCCACGATGATGAGCGCATCGTGTGCCAAAGCAGTGTCCCAAAGTTGACAAGGACAGCTGCTGACATTGCGAGCTTTTCATAAGTTTGTCAGAAATTATTACGTCTCCTGCAGGACACCCCGCATTACAAGCACAAGCCAGATCACGTCCGAAACTTGACAAAGGTGCTGCTTAAGAGGTATGCCGACGTCTTGCGCATCGCTTGGCCCATTACAAAAAGAGCAAGGGCACCTATGTTCGGTATGCGCCGATGAAACAAGCCGTTTGCACACCAATAGGCACCATAAATGAGCACGACACAATCTGGGCATTGACCATTTGTGCTGCTTCCTAGGCCATACAAGCAAGGTTACCATTGCTAGAGGTGAGCTTGAGTATTTTGTCGTTTTCACATCCCTCATGACCCACTGTTGTCCGACTTCTCCAACTGTTTTCTTACGGCTGCAATGTATTCTCGCTACAAACATTCCATTTTATGTTGATGCCGCTACTTCTTTGTTCGGCTACGTTTCCTACCCCAGCCTCCTGTTCAATGTACTATACCAAAGGTGTTCAAAAATAAATACGCATTGTTTCATTTTGCCGTTTTGACAAGGCTCGCGCCACTCCTGTCTGCATTTGCCACTTGGTATCTTGTAGCTGCAATGTGGAACCGCTAAAACATTTCGGCCAAGCTGTAATTTATTTATGCTCTCATTTTGTCGTCCCGACAAGGCTGATGGCCAGGGCTGCAACGTAGTCTCGCTACAAACATTCCATTTTATGTTGATGCCGCTACTTCTTTGTTCGGCTACATTTCCTACCCCAGCCTCCTGTTCAATGTACTATACTAAAGGTGTTCAAAAATAAAAACACAGTTTCATTTTGCCGTTTTGACCAGGCTCGCGCCACCCCTTTGCCACTTGGGTGTAGCTGCAACGTGGAACCGCTAGAAACATTTCGGCCAAGCTGCAATTTATTTGTGCTCTCATTTTGTCGTCCCAACAGGGCTGCCGGCCTACTGTTTTCCGACTTTTCCACTTATTTCCTTGCGGCGGACGTGATCCCGCTAAAAAAATTCCAGCGAGGCTGGAATGATGCACTTACGTTCTCATGTTATGTGAATTATAAATGGAGGTTTATTTGATGAGACGCTACGTTTTATTGAAAGACCGCTACAGCACCAGAGTACTCGGTGCAGTAATCGCTCTTTCCTAAAAACAGCATACTTAGTAAAGTTTGAATATTGTTGAATATTGAATACACATATCTGAGACAATTTATTATATGGAATAAGCAATTGTTTTGGTGCAGCCAATAAGGTCGATATGTATGGATTAAGAGAAGTAAACCGAGCTCTACGTACAGTTAGAATGACAATGTTAACCTAATTTCGTAATGTTTTACCGCAATCTTTTATTCCTCACAGGCAGTAAAACGCCATGGTCGATTCGCATTCAATTTGAACATATTCGAGTGAACAAAGTCATGTCCATGCACATTGAATTGTTTTGATCGTTTTTTCGGAGCACGTCTCATAGTAATAAAATACAGAGTCTTCCGCTTTGAAGCTTCTTGATATTTGTCGTTTTGTTTATGTAGCGTGATATTTTTATTACATCAAGGATGGAACAACATATATGAAATAAGCAATTGTTTTCGTGCAACCAATAAGAACAGATTGATTTCTTGCAAACAATTCATTAGGCTTTGAAGACTCGTCTTGATAATTGACATTGTGTTGATGTAGCCTGATATCTTTTATTATTTCAAGAATGGGTGGATGTGTATGGACTAAGAGAAGTAAACCGAGCTCTACGTACAGTAAAAATGACAATGTTAACCCAATTTCGGAATGTTTTCCCGCAATCTTTTATTCCTCACAGGCAGTAAAACGCCATGGTCGCTTCGCATTCTTTTTGAAGAGATTCGGGTGAACAAAGTCATGTCCATGCACATCGACTTGTTTTGATCGTTGTTTTGGAGCACGTCTTATAGTAATAAAATACAGAGTCTTCCGATTTGAAGCTTTGTCTTGAAATTTGTCATTTTGTTTATGTAGCGTGATACTTTTTATTACATCAAGGATGGAACGACCTATATGAAATAAGCAATTGTTTTTGTGCAACCAGTAAGAACAGATTGATTTCTTGCAAACATTTCTTTGGCTTTGAAGACTCGTCTTGATAATTGACATTGTGTTTGTGTAGCCTTATATCTTTTAATATTTCAAGAATGGAACAATTTATATGGATTAAGAGAAGTAAACCGAGCTCTACGTTCAGTTGGAATGACAATGTTAACCTAATTTCGGATTGTTTTCCCGCAATCTTTTATTCCTCACAGGCAGTAAAACGCCATGGTCGCTTCGCATTAAATTTGAAGAGATTCGGGTGAACAAAGTCATGCCCATGCACATCGACTTTTTTTTATCATTGTTTCGGAGTACGTCTTATAGTAATAAAATACAGAGTCTTCCGCTTTGAAGCTTCGGTTTAATATTTGTCGTTTTGTTTATGTAGCGTGATATTTTTATTACATCAAGGATGGAACGACATATATGGAATAAGCAATTGTTTTGGTGCAACCAATAAGGTCGATATGTATGGATTAAGAGAAGTAAACCGAGCTCTACGTACAGTTAGAATGACAATGTTAACCTAATTTCGTAATGTTTTACCGCAATCTTTTATTCCTCACAGGCAGTAAAACGCCATGGTCGATTCGCATTCAATTTGAACATATTCGAGTGAACAAAGTCATGTCCATGCACATCGACTTGTTTTGATCGTTGTTTTGGAGCACGTCTTATAGTAATAAAATACAGAGTCTTCCGCTTTGAAGCTTCGGCTTGATATTTGTCGTTTTGTTTATGTAGCGTGATACTTTTTATTACATCAAGGATGGAACGACCTATATGAAATAAGCAATCGTTTTTGTGCAACCAATAAGAACAGATTGATTTCTTGCAAACATTTCTTTGGCTTTGAAGACTCGTCTTGATAATTGACATTGTGTTTATGTAGCCTTATATCTTTTAATATTTCAAGAATGGAACAATTTATATGGATTAAGAGAAGTAAACCGAGCTCTACGTACAGTTGGAATGACAATGTTAACCTAATTTCGGATTGTTTTCCCGCAATCTTTTATTCCTCACAGGCAGTAAAACGCCATGGTCGCTTCGCATTAAATTTGAAGAGATTCGGGTGAACAAAGTCATGCCCATGCACATCGAATTGTTCTTATCTTTTTTTTCAGAGCACTTCTTATAGTAATAAAATACAGAGTCTTCCGCTTTGAAGCTCGGGCTTGATATTTGTCGTTTTGTTTATGTAGCGTGATATTTTTATTACATCAAGGATGGAACGACATATATGGAATAAGCAATCTTTTTGGTGCTACCAATAAGAACAGATTGATTTCTTGCAAACATTTCTTAGGCCTAGAAGACTCGTCTTGATAATTGACATTGTGTTTGTGTAGCCTTATATCTTTCATTATTTCAAGAATGGAACAATATATATGAGTTAAGAGAAGTAAACCGAGCTCTACGTACAGTTAGAATGACAATGTTAACATAATTTCGGTATGTTTTCCCGCAATCTTTTATTCTTCACAGGCAGTAAAACGCCATGGTCGCTTCACATTCAATTTGAAGAGATTCGGGTGAACAAAGTCATGCCCATGCACATCGACTTGTTCTGATCCTTTTTTCGGAGCACGTCTTATAGTAATAAAATACAAAGTCTTCCGCTTTGAAGCTTCGGCTTGATATTTGTCGTTTTGTTTATGTAGCGTGATATTTTTATTACATCAAGGATGGAACGACATATATGGAATAAGCAATTTTTTTGGTGCTACCAATAAGAACAGATTGATTTCTTGCAAACATTTCTTAGGCCTAGAAGACTCGTCTTGATAATTGACATTGTGTTTATGCAGCCTTATATCTTTTTTTATTTCAAGAATGGAATGATATATATGGAATAAGAGAAGTAAACCGAGCTCTACGTGCAGTTAGAATGACAATGTTAACATAATTTCGGTATGTTTTCCCGCAATCTTTTATTCCTCACAGGCAGTAAAACGCCATGGTCGCTTCACATTCAATTTGAAGAGATTCGGGTGAACAAAGTCGTGTCGATGCACATCGTCTTTTTTTGATCATTGTTTCGGAGTACGTCTTATAGTAATAAAATACAGAGTCTTCCGCTTTGAAGCTTCGGTTTAATATTTGTCGTTTTGTTTATGTAGCGTGATATTTTTATTACATCAAGGATGGAACGACATATATGCCGTCAAGGTTTTTAATTCGCTACCGTCAAGTGTAAGGCATTAGCGTGAGCTTCCTTTTTCTAATAATGGTTTGTCACATCTTTGCCTTCCCGCCGTGTAATTCTTTGGTGTAGGGTGCGGAGTCATCCCCAGCCTGGTTCCAGCTTCGCAATGTCTCAACCCGGGCGCAGTCATCAAAGGTACGCGGTGATTACAACTCGACCACGTCCACCGCCTCGAGTCCCCATCTCATCAAGATCAGCCATGACCAGATGAGACGAGATGAGACCAACAGAAGACTCCACATCTCCAGCCCCACAGACCGATGTGGTCCCAGCTACCTTAGAAGCTTCGTCGTTCCCTTGACATCGGTCTAGCGGGACGAGGCATCACCAGCGTCATCATTATCGTCGGTGGCGGCAGGCACCATTCTTGGTTTGCGGTCACCACAACAATCAACCTCATCGCAGTCTGTTGCCGCTTCGAGCGGGACGGTCGCTTTAAGCCAGGGATGTAAAGAGAAGAGTAGAACATACGCTGTATTCTCAATCATTGAGGAAGATGTGTGCACGTGCAGCCGGCACGGGCTGTCATGGCCACCATGTGAATAGTGTAAATAGATCGTTCATCATTTTTAATCATGGCACGTCTCATCTTTGTGTTGCCGCCATGTAACAATATTGTAGGAAGAAATATTTCAATGGCACTTTGCCACACAAATAGTACTTAAAGCCCCACCACGAATTCCCAGACTATTCCGGTGGTGTCACAGCAGCATGTGGATGTTTCACAAATATCCAGGAATCTCTAGTATTTATAGTTGTGCCAAAGGCAAGTACTTCCCATGGAAATTATTCTACGTGTACTCTCCGACAGACACTTGCAGGAGACCAGCCCCGATGGTGGCAAGCAGCTACAGGTCCTTTGAATCATAACCTGCCACCAGGTGGTGGGACACCTACCACCATTTCCATGCAATGTTCTGCGCCGCTTCAAGGACTGTGAACGGCTGTTCACGCCGGAACTGCACTACATCAAGAACTACATACACAGTCACGGTATGCGCGTCAGTCACGCCCAAGCCACTGAAGTTGTGCAAATTTCCACTTGCATTAGATAAACCAGCACGCCCAAGCCACTGAAGTTGTGCAAATTTCCACTTGCATTACATAAACCAGTAGCTAAAGAAATTGAAAAACGTCTCCAAGCTGATGTGATTGAGCGCATATCCTCTTCTGATTGGGTGTCTCCCATAGAAGTAGTTTGGAAAACCGACGGAGCAGCCAGGACGTGCATTCACCTACAATAGCCAAATCAAGCTGTTGTAGTTTCCTTCTGACGCACACAACTCCAATCACTCCAGAGAGCTACTCACTTCTCTAAATTGGATTTCACATCCGCATATCAAGTTCTTTTACATGTCGGCAGCCGCGATCTTATGCCCTTTGACTCATGAAGGCATATTTAGTTTTAAAGGGACCCTGCAACACGTGCCATCGACTACTAGTAATGTATTTTGGGATAAAGTCTATTGTCCCAGAAATCTCCTCCCGCAAGAATTATGAAAATCCGTTCACAATTAACGAAACTACGCGCGATGAGAAATCGCGCATAATCGTTCCCTCTCAACTCGACCGCGGGCAACGCGACGAAAGCTGCGCGCTCTCTCCCGGAGAGGGGGGTGGCTCGCGGCGTTCTCTTCGGCGGCCTTCGATATATCCCATGCCGGGTAGTTTTCTTTTCTCCGCAACGCGGAGGGACCTATTTCCGGTCTGGTGCCACAAAAAAGCAGGCATGGGTGCCTGCTCGCAAGTGCGCGCTCGGGCTGGTAGGGCGTTTTTGAAGCAATAAACGTTTGTAGTCGAGTGGTCCCGTTGAAAGGGAAGTATTGAGCTCATCACTCAAACTCCGCGCGCACTCAAAACACAAAAGAAACGGCAAAACTGTGCCTACAGGTTCAGGCATAGAAGAGGTTCGTACACAGCGATGACGTCGACGGAAATGGGAGAATCTACCCGCGAAGTTGACCAGTGACAGCCGATCGGGCAGCCATGGCCTATGTGACGTCCCTCGGGCCATGCATAATGAGGACAACTGAAGAGAGAGCGGTTTGTTTTTCCGCGTCTTTCACATCGATTTGCGCGCTCACCGCTTCACGTGCACGTGTAATATTTGGCTCAGGTATTCCTGGCAGTGTAATCTAAACGTTGCGCAGGTTTACTTGCACTGTTCAAAGAGTGTTGCAGGGTCCCTTTAAACTAGCCAGCTTTGCAGCGGCCCCGGCAGCTTTTCCACAAATGATACGCGACCTCCTTTGGGGTTGCACAGGCATGCAGTACTACATAGATGGTATCAGTACATGCCAGCTCTCACAAGCATTACCAGAATCTGCGAGAGGAGTTGCAACGCACTGCTGAAGCACGCATGAAATAAAATGACAAGTGTCTTTACGATGTCCACGAACACTGGTTGTTGATGACTGCAATAAAAATGCAGCTGGCACGGGAACTGGGGCACGGACTTAAGCTCGTGCCTCGGGACAGCTCGGGGCAGTTGCTCGTGACCAGCGCAGCCAACGGGCGACACCGGCTGTCGGGATCCCTTCTTGTGTCGCTACCCGCGACATTCTGGTGCCGTGAAACCCGGGAGACAACCCACGAGCAGACCTGCCCTAGATTTTTCCGAGGCTGCGCCATTCTGCGGGTCTCATCATCGAACGCTGTCCGCCGCCGGTGCTTGTGCTGAGGACAGCCGGTCGCCTGGCTTTGCCGATTCTCCAGCCATGGACAGACTGCGCCTCCACTGTTGCGGTGCGGGCCGCGGTAACGAAAAGAATTGCCGCCATCGAATTCATGCTATTGGATCCGGCCACACCTGCCGTTGCTTTTCACGGGGCGCTGAACCTCGTCAACATGAGGTATGAAGAAATAAATGTTCTCCACCACAAGATACATCAGGGCCTCAGCGATGAGGATTTCGAGGCAGACCTGGTTGCCTCCTGGGAGTACGACACCAAGGTGGTGGATTCGGATGCGTGTCGAGTTTGCCACAAGGCCCACCACGGGTACTTCACACGGTCATTGGGTACTCTGGAACTGGAGATCGCTCGAACGAGGCGTTAGGTGCCACTCTGCGTCAGCTGGCGGTCCCTCCCAGTGTCAGCAGCACGTGCTTCGCCGCGCTTCCTAAATTGCACATCCCTACATTTTCGGGTGACCGGCGGAGCTGGCTAGGATTTTTGGGATCATTTCGACGCTACCGTTCACAGCGATCCCGCCTTAGCTCTAATCGGGCAGTTTAAAGACTTGTCATCCTACTTTACGGGCAAAGCGAAGGCAGCGATCGAAGGTATCCGACTCGCGGAGGCCAACTACGATGTGGCGATCAGCACCCTCACCGCCCGAATGGGCTAGGCCGACATGCTCACTGAGGACCACATTGATAGCTTGCTCGCCTTGTCGCCTGTGCGGAGCTCTGCAGATGTCGAAAAGGTCCGAGACCTCTACGACCAGAAATTCTTCCGTATAAACGCGTTGAAAGGTCTGGGGGTGGCGGCAACGGAGTACGCGGTGGTCCTCCACCGTGTAATGATGAAGGCTTTGCCATCTGACCACGGGATCTTATACCGGCAAAGGTTCAAGTAGGCATCCTCATCGGACAAAACAGCAAGCTCGTTGGAAAGGGCGAAGCAAGTGAGCGATAGCCAGCTCGTCGGAAAGGGCCAAGCAAGTAAACGAGTTACTGGACTCCCTCGGCATCCAGTCAGAGGTCCGCAAGGATGGGCAGTTTGATCCTCCAAGTTCTTCGCAGCGGCGCAACCTTGATAACAGCTGCCACATTCCGACCCGCATCAATCACCTGCCGTGACCTTGCCTGTGGCGTTGGCGCAGCTGCTGTTGCCGACAGCACCTCGAACTCCGGTCGTCGTGTCAGCATTGCGCTGCATGCGACCACGAGCTGGCCGAGTGTGCAGCGCCTTTAACAGCAGGCGAAAAAAGGAAAAGTTTGCAAGCTGCCAGGCTCCTGCGCTGCGGCAAGCGAAACCGTTTCACCCGTGTGTGCCGCACAGTGATAAGGCTTGTTTGCGCTGGGTGCTCACGACGTCATCTGACATCTCTCTGCTGAGTTACATATGAAGCACCATTAGGCGAAGGACAGGTTTCTCCCTTGGACGGCGGTCTTCACGGTCAAGTTTTGAGAACGGCGCCTGCGATAACTACCACGTCGTTCAGCGCCACCTTGCTGGTCCCGTATACCTGCAGACCGCACGCAAATGGGGGAACGGACCCTAGTCAACTGCTGCTGCGGCACTCTTCTAGACACCGCCTGCCAGTGCACGTTCATTCGCCGTGATGCTTCGCGTGCCTTTGCCTGTCTATCAAGGGAGCCGAGCGGCTCTACCTCATCACATTTGGCAACACCTCTCCAGCGGAAACCACGCTGTGCAATCTAATCTCAGTGACACTGAAGAGTCAGCGTGATGACCAGGCCAGGCTACACCAGTCAAAAAAAGAGCTACATCAAAGCTCCGTTGAATAGTAGCAAGACTTCACATGTAAACAATAAAAGAACACTTGTCAAGCGATAACGTGCTTCAAAGCGCGATGTACTTGGAGCCCTTTTAATAAAGAAGTCTGTTTATTCTGGTTTTAACCTTTCTCATCTTTACGTTTCCAGCAACGTAGAAGTTTATTTACGGATGCTTCCCTTTTTTTAAAATTCAGTTGCGAGTCAGTGCCGTGTATGTATTTGACCTTTTCTTAGTCTTCGGCTTCCCTTGCGGTGCTTGCACCATGATAGTAGCCCCTTCATTTCTGTGCAAGCCCAACCTACAGTTGGCATGCGGGACATCCCGGCTTTACTGGGATGCAGGCAGCCCTGAAGGCAGTGCTGGCGGCCAGGCATCCGCCACAATGTTGATATAGTCACCCTCAATGCCATAGCTGCCAAACAGTTGACAAGTTCCCTAAGAGACAGGGCTCACCATAGCCAGTGGCATATCCTGAAAAACTATCGTCAAAACTTGGAATAGACATCCTGGGTCTATTAAAGGGACCCTGCAACACACTTTGAGCAGAAGCTGGGGGACGACGACGAAGTGAAGTGGTGTTCGGCCCGCTCTGCGCTCTCGGGAATATTTTGCGCGACCTGAAGTCTCTACACCGACAACGTGGTTAAGACAGTGTTCTCCAACGTTCGCGATGCAGCCCGCGGAGCCCCCGGGGCTTCCCAATCCGCCCGCTACACATCTTGGCTCCATGGCTGCGGCTGCCCCTGGGGCGCTAGGCCTACCGTCCACTTCTGATGCTCCACAGAGGCTTGAGATGGCCACCGCCATGGAAGTGAGCGACGAGCCCTACCACGGAGATGAGGATTTAACGCCACAAGCAACCATCGTCGACCGATCAACTGGCCGCACCGTCGCCGCCGTGCCGGGAGAGACCCTCGCGGCCGACGACACCGCCGGCTGGGTGCTGCCGCGTCGACGCGTCGCCGCCAACGCCGCAGCCAAGCAGCTAGGGTCGACGACGAAGCAAGCATCGCTAACCAGTGAGTCCGCCGCCATGGCCCCACCCAGTTACAACCCCCACTATGTCAAGAAAGTTAACGCTGCAATGTCTAAGGCGGCACGCATGCCCGCAGGCATACCGAGGGATGAGCATAAGATTATAATTAGACCGCGGGGCGGACTCCACGCCGGGCGCGTCAGAGCGACAGACCTCATGGCAGCAATAAGAACGGCCACCGGTATCGCCAGGGACGAAGCCTTACGTGACACCATCTGCCCGAACACGCAGCAGAACATCATCGTTGTGAGCACGCCGTGCGAGGCCCGCGCAGCGAAGTACGCACACCTACAGTCGCTACGAGTGAGCGAGCAAGAATACGAGGTCTATGCATACCAAGCCGCCCCCGACGGCACTGCCAAGGGAGTGATACACGGTATAGACAAGGAAGACACCGCAGAGGAGATTAGAGAGAATGTAGTTAACGAATACAACCCGCTAGCGCTGGACGCGCATCGCATTGGCAATTCCACGGCGGTGATAGTCCTGTTTCAAGGCCTCAAAGTACCGTCCACAGTCAAGTACGGCGCAGTACTGCTAAGGTGTAACCTGTACAGACAACACCGAGAAGTGTGTACCACGTGTGGAAAGATTGGCCACAGAAGGGACGTATGTCCGCAACCGCACATACGGGTATGCCTCGCGTGTGGCAAACGAGACCCGGGAGAGGAACACGAATTAGAGTGCAAACCGCATTGCAAACTGTGCGGAGGGCCCCACACGACCGGAATGCAGGGCTGCACAAACAAATTCAAGATCCCATATATTGTGAAACGGCGGCAATGGGAGCGAAAGGAAAGCAGGGCCCCCGAGAGAAAAAACGACCTCAATTTCCCGCCATTAGGCATCACCACGGAGAAGCGAGGGCGCAGCCGCAATCGCGCGCGTGGCGACACCAGCGGTTCCGCCGATCGAGGGGCAAAGTGGAGGAGCCGTAGCAGAAGTGCGTCACGATCATGTGGACGCGTGGAGTGGGCTAACGTGGTCAAGGCAACACCTGCGCGCCGAGCCCGCTTCCGGTCTAGAACGCCGAGCAAAGCAGAACGTGAACGCGCGAGAGGAGGACCACAGATGAATCGCCGAACCACACCAGAAGAAAGGATACATGCGGAGAACACGTTGTTACGCAAAGAAAATGCGCAACTGAGGCTACAACTGGCCGACATAAACGAAAAGCTGCAGCGTCTCCTGGCCGCACGGGAAAAGCAGCAACCACAACAGCAACCGCAACAGCAATCGCAGCAGCAACCACACCGGAAAGCGCCGGCCCAACCAGGATGGGAGCTGGGACGGGCTCCGCTCCCCCAATCGCTCTCGCCGCGAAACCAACCCCAGCCAACGACGCCCACAAGGCCAACGCCGCCGACAACACCGGCAAACCCACAGCCGAAGAAGAAAGCAAGGAGTCCAACACCATCACCACCACCTGGAGTGACCGAGGAAGACCACGTAGCCGATATGGAGGCCCAAGAAGACGAAACAGCCCCTCAAACGGCAGAAGACGAACAAGAAATGCGAACTCAAGAAGGAATGCGTGCCGCCGACCGGATTCGACTGCGGCGCTGCGTCGATAGAATCGACAAATTAGAGAAGAGGGTCGACCGTCTAAGCGCGCGACTAGACGCTCGAATCGACGAGCTCGAACGCAGCGTGAACACACGGCTCGATGCGCTCCAAGAATTCTTATACAAAAAGCTCGGCCGCGACGAAGACGTGGTGGCAACAGGAGACCGCAATCACACCGATAACTCGAGAACATCAACACCATGAACAGACAACCCCAGAAGGCAAACTCGAAGATCACAATATGGCAGTGGAACGCCAACGGCTTCCACTGCCGCAAGGCAACGCTACTCCAAATCATTCAGAGTGCCGAGAAGCCCCCGGACGTCATCATGGTGCAAGAGACGCACGCGGAGGACGCCCCGTCCCTCTCGGGCTACAGGTCGCACGCGAGCCCTCCAAGCGCGCGAGCCTGCGGCCAGGGAGCGGCGCAAGGCGTCTGCACTTTCGTAAGGAAGGGGATCCCGTTCGTGAAGCACGAGGACCTCCTCGGACGGAGCGCGCTGGAATACTGCGCGACCGAGGTGGTGCTGGGAAAGAAAAAGGAATCCATCCTCCTGATGAACGTATACAGCAATCCCGCGCACCGCCAGCAAAAGTTCCGCACCATGCTGCACAAGACGCTAGCGGCGGCACCGAGAGACACGATAGCGATCTGCGGAGACTTCAACGCTCCTCACAAGGAGCTCGGATACACCCGCACAACGCTCAAGGGCAGGGAACTACTAGACGAGGCGGCCGACGCGGGGTTCACCTTACACACGGACCCCTCGGCTCCCACCCGAATCGGCACGTCGGTGACCAGGGACACGAACCCGGACCTCACGTTCGTCCGCGCGGCCAACACAACCAAAGGAGGCGTAAAGTGGCGAAACACGGGCCAGAACCTGGGCAGCGACCACTTCGTGATAGAGATCGAGCTGCCGACGTCCGCACGACACCGAGACGAGCGCGATCGCCGCCGACAAAAGATTACGGATTGGAATCTCTTCCGCGCGCGAGTCGAAGAAGAAGGGCCCGCACGAGACATCACAGACATCGAGAACTGGACCAGCGACGTCGTTCGCCTAGCGAAGGACGCGACGACGGAACACGACGTAGACGAGGACTGCCCCGGCATCGACAACCGCCTGGCGCACATGCTGGAAGCCCGCCGGTCGATGCAGAAGAGGTGGCGGGGAAGGCGCAACAACCACCGCCTCCGCAAGAAAATAGCGGCGCTCGGCCGCGAAATCGAGAAGTACAGCAGGGAGCTCTGCACCCAACGCTGGCACGCGGTGTGCAACGAAGCGGACGGCCAACTCCACAAGGGGAGAACGTGGAAGTTACTCCGCCACCTCCTGGACGAGACCGGCACCAAGGGCTACCAGCAACACCGCCTCGCGCAGGTCATACACGCGGCAACCAAAGCGCTGGGAGAAGAAGAGACGAAAAACCGCATAAATACCAAGTACCTCCCAAGCACCCCCGTTGAACGACACGGCGAATACGCGGGCGTGGACAACCCGGCTCTCGACCGCGACATCGAGGAGTGGGAGGTCCGGGCTGTGCTCCAGAGCATCAATTGCAAGTCGGCGGCCGGACCGGACGGGATAACGAACAAGGCCCTACGAAACCTCGGAGACGGAGCCATCGCGTCCTTGACGACATACTTCAACCGCTGTTGGCGTTCGGGAACACTACCGAAGCAGTGGAAGACGGCGAAGACGGTACTCATTCCGAAGCCGGGCAAACCGCCGAGCATAGAAAACCTGCGCCCAATCTCCCTAACGTCATGCGTGGGGAAGATCCTAGAACACATACTGAACGACAGGTGGCAACGATATCTAGAATCGGAGAGACTCTACCCGCGCCTAGTTTCGGTGATAGTGAACAGACTTTTATATAAGCTTTACTCCAGAACACTGAGTAGTTGATGGCAAGTGCTGTAGGGTCTCTTTAATGAAAGTGCCAGCTAAATGTCGTTACAATATGGTCTCCGTAGACTATTCCAAATGGCCAGGAATTTCTTTCACTACATCCATTTCTTCTATTATCCAGTTCCGTGCAGAGAAGCCTTCGCATGAGCAGGTCTCGCTGACGAGTTAGTATCCAACAGAAATCGTCCCCTGCACTGAGTTTAAGGCTTACCTGCAACTCAAAGGTGTCTTCATATATGCAACCGCATCACATCTAGCCACAGAAATGTCCCTCCAGTTTATCTGCTACAAGGTTGTATTCTCCAAAGTCGCTTGTATTTAATCATAGCCTTCAAGCGTTTCCACAAAAAACCCTATCAAGAATGCACAAAGCTAAGTAGCCAGGCCCGCATAAAGAAAAATTATAATCATCGGCATGCCGCCTCACAGGACTTTTCATCCGCCCCAGGATGCCTAGGACCTCATCACCGACACGTAGTAATCGCAGGACCAGTGGTGATAATATTAAATGGAAGGAACTTGACAGAATGCGACTTATCTAACCAGGTCACCCAGACGAAATCAACTGCACATAACACAGATTACCCATTCCCATAGTCGCCCCTAAGGAACAGTCCGCATAGTTCAAGCAGGTTAGATGGAAGTTCAATATAAGATTTTCAAGAAGCATCTGACTTTTCACCTGAATCATTCCACCTCCCTTACAACAAGGGACGGTTCGAGCTTATCAACACCAACAAACACATCGTCTATCACTGTCATCCACAAATGTACAATCACGAAGGGGAAACCAGCTCCCACAACTGCCACATCTCTCGTCACCACCCCCCGACACGTACCCATAGGACAAGAGCTCCATCGTATCTGACTATTGATTGAAATTGTTTAAAAATCCAAAAAAAAGGAAAGGAAAATGAAATTGGGTGTCCCCCGGTACCCGAGTGCATGTGCGCTAGTCTCCAGACTTGTGCGAGTGCAGTGAAGTATGCAGTGATGTGAACGGCACAGGTGGAAGTAGCTAGAGCATTTTGCAGCATCTCCTGGAGCAGGAACGATGCCATTTTGGAGCAAAGAACGAGGGTTTCTGGAGCAGCTTTATAGCATCCAAAGGCACATTTCGGAGCAGTGCAAGGCTCAAGTTAGTGCATGAGCCAAATTATTTTTCATTACAGGTAAACAATGCCCAAGAACGTATTTCACCCTGGTGGTGGAAACGCACATCGAATACTGAAAGAACTGTGCTGAGGGCGTTGGTCAGCAATGCAAACGCATGGGTAAATGTAGACGCGTGTACTACCCGAGGCCTCCTTCCGTGGAGCCACCTAAGCAGTGCAGAAGAGCATTCGAAGCAACACAGCCAAGGTGCGGCAAAACTTCCAAGTCCGCGTTCCACTGCACATCAGCCCGTTTCTCTTGGAGCAGACGTTCACAAATTCCATTCCGTGAACGTCGAGCTCCTGCTTGACTCTTTCTGGTTTACTGGCAACAAGGCTTAACCCCCACCCCCCAACAAATAAGTGCCATGGTGTAAGAAACAGCTAGGTTTTCGCAGTGTGCGCTCACACATTTCGAAATGCCGTGCGTTTGGATATGGGTAGCTCCACCCTGGCACACACCCATACTCTTTACCCCTAATGCCCCTCCATTTTGAATGAACCAGCAATTAAGGCTCATTTCAAGGAACAAGCCGTTTCTTTTGCACCTGTCGTAACAAGGCTGCTACCCCGAGAAATACGCACGATGACTTCGTCCACCTCCTACGAGAGACAAGACTATCTTGGGTGCAGTGCTTTTCAAATAGAATGAACCAATTATAACTCCACTGATGGGCGCCAGCCATTTTTTTTTCCCACCACCGCGTTGGGTGTTGTCAGAACCAAAAGTATTAGACAATGGTATGTGGAGTAAACAAGGGTATTTATACTCCTTTGATGGTTCAATGCACTGAATTTACATCCAGGCTATGAGCAGCATCGTTTTGGAAGGCTCCGGATTGCTTTTGGGCACAAGGGAAGCTAAAAGCACCGCAATATTCACGCACAGGTATTCTTGTTTATCGCCTCCGTCATAACGGCCCTTATACCCAGAATTTAACCCATGCCCTTGGCCTCAGTAGCAAACCACCTTGGCCACCACAGTGGGTGGGGATCTGTTGGGACACTGCTGAAATGCGTTGGATTTTTAATAGTGCGTTCACCACCACTGGGCACTACAATCATGGCGTGGATACTTGAAGAAGCATGCTTCTGAGGTGGGCAGTCAGCAGAGAATTCAGGAAGATGAGGTACAGGATGCTGGATGTTAAGACACCGATGACCAGCCTGCATAGTTCCCTTCTACTCTCAGACTGATCCGTCATCATTGTAAACTTAACTTGTCGATTTTGCCCGTAACACTATAATAAATGTGGCACTGTTGTGCCCAGTAGAACGGCAGCCCAACATGCTCAATGCAAGAGTTTGCCCGTGATCAAGCCACTTTAAAAAAACGAAATCGGGCTGCGCTGGCTATCATTACTGTCACCTATGGCCACTACAAACCCTGTCCAGGGGTGGAACATGGTACATGGGTTTGGGAGCAGCACCTTTCCGCGTTCAATTAGGCTGTACCAGACATCCCCCACCCAATATCCAGCAGAATGCAAATACTGCCGAGAGCCAGGTACACAAAACATATCCTAAAGTGTAGAAAAAACAAGTACCCACCACCCCTTTCCAGCATCCCAAATCCTCAAGAGCAGTGGGGGAGACTGCTGTCCTGCCCCTTCCTCTGGAGCAGCTCCTGCTCATTGAGAGGGTAGCCGGTGCCAAGACAGCTCATGGATTACCATGAAGAGGGAACCACTCCAACAAGAACACCATAAATGCTCCAGCAATAAACGTTTTTCTCCCTCTCTCTAATGAAGGCAGGCAAAAGTGCCTTCTGTAGCAGGCTTGGAGCAGCTAGAAATGCTGTTTGGAGCAGATATAACACCATTTCACACCATTAGGGCGTCTCTCTTATCTCCCGACAGGCTGCTGTGCAAGTTCCCTGCCAATTGTTTTATCTACTATATCAGGCATTCTACCATGCACTAGAACCTACTCTGAACCAAGAACACAGTTCTTGTACTACATCTGGAGGTTTACAACCTGCAAAGTTATTTACCTTCGGCCCCAGCGAGCACACCTCATTATCACTGCTCAAAGGTCAAACCTCACACGCAGAGCCAAAGGGAATCAGATAACAGGCTTTGCTTTGCGCCCGGTAAATGGCAGTGTTTAGGCAAAATCACGGTGGCATTTCATGAAACAAAAATTTTGCTTGCATTTTTCTATGCAACTGCGGTTTTAGTGCATGCAAAGCACCCGTCAGAGTTGCAAAAGTCGAACTTACGGCGTAGACTACACAACTAGAGTGTTAGAAGGCATGATTAATGTTGGACCATCCCCCACTAAGCAAAGCTAACCCCAAAGCTCACAGGCGAAAATGAGCAATTACCTCACAACAAAAGCAAGCCGGTTAACAAGGGCAAAGTGTCCAAGAATGTGTTCAATACATGCCACTACGAAAAGTTGCGGGCAGCAAGGCCAGGATTGTCAAAAATGGGCAGTTAGATTTACCTCTAATAAACTTTAACCTTTTAGCGATAATTTCACCAGCGCCAGGCCACAAAAAATATTTGAATTTGGTCATTTTTCATCAACTGTAGCAGAGCGGTCGACACCCGCAAATGAAATTGTGCAAATGTGAAACAAAGAAGTGCAAACAGGACAAGGTGCTTAGAGCTTGTGGCCTTAGGGCTAAGCCAAAGCCAACTTTCATAGACTTGAAACAAAAACCATTACTGCCTTGATGAAACCTGTTTCGGCCCAGTTTTATGGCACAGGGCAGCATGGCGGTCATATCTCGCAGCTCAATTCAGGTGCTGACAAACGAGTTTGGCGCAACAGGGGCGGTTAGGCGCAGGAAAACACATTTGGCGCTCAATGTTCCACCCCTGCCTGCGTTTCTTAGGGCACTCCTGGTGCTCTTTTAGGCCATTGCACCATCAATCACTAACAGCTAACTTGTCATAGCCTAGTCCCATGGGCTGTGGTTAACCATTCAAAATACACGATTTACAATGCCCGGCTTTGGCAACATTTTACGCAGCAACGGTCTTGTGTTCAGTGGCACTCAAGTGAAATGCGCTGCAGCATGAAATTTCTGAAGAGGCATCCCGCTATGCGGTCATCTTTCGTACTGAAAAATTGCAATGACTCTTGGCAGTAAAGGTTGCTGGCGAGCTGCTTCATTGCAACATGTGTGGTGGTCTGTTCTCGTCCCGCAGAAAATGCACAGTGCTTGCCTTCGTGTGGCGTCCCACTACACCCACACTCTGCAGTATTGGACTTGTCTAGGGTTCCTAAACCAATGCAATGGCCTAGGATGCAACTATGGAAGAGCTTAAAACAAGAGAACTCATGCTCAGGCAATCTAGTGTGGACAGGAAACTTCTGTGCGCTGCCTACTACGCTTTTTAGTCCACTGGGCTACATCATCGCCACCCATCACGAAGCCACTCTGTGGGATTCAATTAAATTGCCAGGTAGGTCTGGCACAATCTGGCCGACTATGAGTATTCAGCCAAACCCAGTTGCATTTCCAGAAGGCTTGTTTCGGTCATACCAACATACACCACGAGTGAATTTCAGAGGTCACCAGCAGGCATTTTTATTAACACTATGGCAGCCAAAAAAAAAAAAAAAAAACTAACTAGCTGCAAAATTGTCTTGCAAGAGCAGGACCAAACCCACTACTTACCGCGTTCCCAAGCCACATGCAAAAATGCACCACGTGTACAGCCCTTCTAGAGCAATGTGCCGCAGTACACTGGAAGCAAATTCCACTTGTTAGTACAAGCAAGCATTGAAACCTTCCTGCGTTAACATCAATCATGTGGACAACACCAGCTTCAGGCAAAGCCTAAGGTAGACAAGAAGAGGGGAGGGGGCAAAGCAAAAGTGAATTCAGTTGTTCCCAAACTAGTCAAGTGAACTGTACAGTGCAGGAAACACAAAAATTAACCTTTTTTGATGCCATGAAAGGGCGGTGGCAGCTAAAGTCAAGTTTCGAGAGCTTGAGATTACTGCTCAGATGCCACACACGACTTTTCAAAAATCAAGGTGACCTTTGCTATGCTGCCATTTGGAAGACTTACAAATGCCCCTTGTGCAGTTCTTGGCACAGACAAAAACGTTCCACGCTGCTTTGCCAGCTCAGAGGTGCAAGCACGACTGGGAAAAAAGGAAGCACAATCACATTCTTGGAACACAACGGATGAGCTAGCCACAAAAACTGTGCCAGAAATCAGTAGTTTGCATGCGACAGGCTGCTTGCAAGTTCTGCCTTGAAACAGATGCCAGAACCACACACTGCAGTCTCAGCAGAATAAAACACTAATGCACATATCCAATACCAGAACTACCAAATAGAGCACACCTTGTCTTCAAGCATCCAAGATGTTGCTTCACTTTTCAATGTTCAGCAGAAGCAACCTTTGCCACGTTTTACCTTGCAAAGTGCACAAACATTATCTGGCAAAGGGCCAACCTGCAAGGAGCTCCCCTTCACAGGCTGTTTTAGGGGTCACTATGAGTATATTAGCTGCTGTAGCAACACCGCCGCCGGCTGGAATACAAAATCACCGTAAGCTCTCAAACAGCCACACACCCCTTCAAATGTACTTGTCGTTTGAGGTGCACTGGAGAGGAAAAGCCAGCAGCGTAGTTTGTAAACTAAGCACTCCACAGCCTCCAACCACAGGTGGGAAGGGAGCTAAACGTGCCCCCACAATGAAAACCACCTTTACTATTCTGCAAAAATGTTAATTCTAATCAGGGAAAGTAAAATTTGCTTTATGGGCACATGCAGCAGTACTCCCACACGTAGAAATGCATTCATAAAGTCCCCCTCCAAGCAGGTATCCAAGCAGCACATTGGCCAAAAAGCCAAATGTGGCTTTGTTGAAAAGCAAAACTGCCAAACAGCACCCATCTAAGATGGAAACGTGGCGTTTGTTAATGCTTGTAGCACAGCAGCAGATTGGCCAAAAAGCCAAATGTAGCGTTTTAAGGCAAACCTGCCTAACGGCACTCTTCATCTAACAGTGACACTGCTTGTGCGTTTGACGTGTTCTTGTGCTGATTTGTGTCCCTCACCCTTGTCTTTTTTCCCCATGTGATTGATGAATTGTATTCATGTATTTACGTACACCCCCCTGCTGTAATGTCTTATCAGCGCTGCAGATATGAAAATAAATGAAAAAATAATTAAAACACGGTGCTGTTTGTAGATGCATTCCTCGAAGCAGGGCGGCAAAAAGCCACACACACGTGGCTTTGCCGGAAAGCAAAACTGTGCCAAACAGCACACATCCAAGATGAAAACGCAGCGTTAGTAGCCCCGCAAAAAATTGGCCAAAAAGCCGAACGAAGCCTTTTCTGGCAAAGCTGTGCCAAACGGCAACTTCATCCAAGTTGAAAACACGGTGTTCGCAGATGCACCCTTCCAAGTGGGGTGGCCAAAAATCCATAGGCTGGAAAGCAAAACTGTGCTAAACAGCACACTTCACCCAAGATTAACACATGGTGGCATGCAAATGCACCACTCCAAGCAAAAAGGCTAAACAACTAGTGGCCTTGTCCAGCAGAGCTTTGCCAAACAGCACGCTCGATTGAAACGCTCGTTTCCTCTGGAAAAAAAAAATCACGGAGACAAACTAAGCACTCAGCTGCCACCGAGCAAATGCAATGCTTCCCACAGCCTCAAGGAAAAGCCGAGGGAACCTGTGAGTGTGGCAATGTACACGGTCATTTATTCATTGGCCCCCTCAGGCCGTGAGGATGCAGGCACCACCGACGCTCTTGACCTTCTCCTCGGCCTGCCGGCTGAACCACTTGGCCTTGACGATGACGGGCTGCTTGGGAAGCACACCCTTGCCCAGCAGCTTGTAGTAGCCCTGCGCAAGAGGAACAGGGAGTGGCACCATGAGCCCCTGACCCAGACGTCTGCTGGACAGGCAAGGAACGAGTGACCAGTCAACAAATGCTACGGGTTGCGTTATTCAGTACGATGCTTTGGACACACCCCACATCTCTGCACCCCATTAGATTCAAATGCACGTCCTACTGTGCAAACCCTGTACCAAGTCGGAACCCAGAACGAGCTTCCCTGCCCAACTTGGCTCCACCATTTACGCTTCAAAACACACAAATTTTTGGAGAAAAGTCAGTCTACAGGGTTTATGCAGGCTTCAGAGACAAAACTTCAAGGGTTTGAAGGCCCTGTCAAGAGTACCGTAAAAACCCGAGTATAGTACGAAGTTTTTTTCCAAATTTTACTATGTAAAATTTGTGCCTCGTATTATATGTGGATCCCAAAGTTTTCAGCCGAAAATTCGCACTTTTGGTTTCAGTTTCAGCGGAGGGTGCGCCATCTTGCGGTGCTGTTAGCTGGCTGTTGTTTCTCTCAGCCGGCGACATTTTGATTGTTTTGACCACGCGAAGGATCGGCACGTTCACCGCAAGCCTATCACGATGTCGGGTGCACGAAGGCAGTATTCGGCTGCAATTAAAAGAAAAGTTATTTTATGTGCCGAGACCATCAGGAATTGCGCTGCAGGACGGCAGTTCAGCGTGACCGAAGGCAGCATTCGCGGGTGGAGAAAGCAACTGGTGCTTGACAATAAAATCTGTGTGGTGTCGGCGGCCTGAAGCACTGTTGGGGGTTCCCGTCAGTGCTCGTGTTGGACGCCTGTCGCTGCCACCTGGCTGATTCCGTGAAGAAGTTGTTGCGCGCACCCCACACCGAACTCATTGTCATTCCAGGAGGAATGACATCCCAGCTGCAACCGCTAGACGTTTGCATCAACAATCCTTTCAAAGACTGCATCAGGTCCTGCTACCAAGAGTGGATGAGGTCAGCAGACCCGTAAGTGGCAGCTACCGGATGTCTGACGCGGGCTTCTCCAGCGGCTGAATCGCGGATGCGTGGGCCAGCATCCCAGAGGAGCTCGTCAGTCGCTCCTTTAAGAAATGCGGCATCTCAAATGCCCTTGATGGCACTGAGGACCACTGTCTGCGGGAGGACATTTCCGACGAGGCGATTTCAGGAGACGGCGGCAGCGAACCTGACCATGACTGAACGGACGTCGGGAGACAGTGCCAGCGAAAACTGACAATGACTGAACGGTAACTGCAGTGCAAATAAATGTTTTCTGTGCTCTTTACCTCGCATTATATGCGGATGAAATTTTTTTCTGATTTTCATGTCCCCAAATTACACCTCGTATTATACGCGGGTTTTTACGGTATTTCAAGCGTGCAGAGCAGCACCACATGTAGGATTTCTTCTGTAACAGCATTTACAGAACCACACAGGTATTGCTTTATTGCACCAGAAACGAAACTTGCAAAAAATTCAGCATTAATAATTTTTACTTGTATAAAAGTTCAAAACACTAATGCAGCCACTGGGTGATGTCAGTGAGTTCTCCCACTACTTTTTGCAGCCTTCCGTAGACCGTTCGACTTCACTACGAATCTGAAGTCGTTTGACCCAACTGCTTTTTCCCAATAGTGATCTGCTGAAGCAGTCAAGTCGGCAATGCCTGCTTCCAGTTTTTTTCTTTTTCTTTATGCTTTCAATTTCTTCCTCGACAAGACGCCTTCTGGATTGTCGACACTCCTAGAGTTTCTCCTTTCTCTGCGCTACCACGAGTGCACTGTAGCAGTTCCTTGCGGCTTGCACAGATGTCCCGGGATCTTTCGTGATCGGGATATTTATGATTCCCCCCGTTTTTTCCGCTGCATCGCATACCATGTGCTGTGAGATGTAGGACAATCCCTAGAAATCTTTGACTGCAACCTGGAGATTGACGCTAAACCCTCATTCCACAGTTGCCGGTCCGTGGCTGAGGACAAGCAGCAGCTTCACCACATTCCAAAGCTCACGGTACGAAGGGCTCACACCTATAAAGCACGTAAAAAAAAGCTCATCCAGTCTGGTCAAGCCCTTTTCAAGGAGCCAAAGCTGATGCCCTTGCTCTTGCAATAGTTGAGTAGACTATGCCAAAGCAGTCTCTTTGGTGGTCATTAACTCTTTCGTTACCGCGGGAAATTGACCAATTTTGGAGGGTCTAACAAAACATTTTTTTGTGCTATACATATTGGTTAGGCACACATTGCAATGACATAAAATGCAGATTATTCCACGCGCTTTCCAACGACACCAGTTTTAATAATGTTTTACTAAATAATGATTCCGAAAAAAATGATCGAATTCGAAATTTTTCTCCAAGCGTCGAAGAAAATAAGAAAAAAGTAAGTTGTGTATAATAAACCACTAGTAGTAGAAACAATTTAGAATATACATTTTGTAGGTAGACATTTCAAAAACCCGTCCTAGAAAAAAAAATTGAGTTGCGCAGTACAATTTGTCAGATATAAAAGAAAATGTTAGCCCACGTGGTGCCCGTGCCATGTGGTGAAGCCCAAGCTCTATTTCACGTTTTGCTATTTTGGATAGTTCTCTAGAAGAAATCTGGTGGTTTAACATTATTAAAGGCCCAAATTAGCCTCCACGTGATGTAAAAACACCTTGTCAATGATTATGACCTGCACAATATTGAAGGCAAGCAAGGGATGTGAAAAAATCCGCTTGGAGTTGAGAACCAAACTCTTTGGTGGATGCTTGTTGACGTTCTGATGATCACTTATCAGTCAGAACTTTCCTTTGTGTTTTATTATCATGTTCTGACTCACTATGGTAGCCCGGCTTGCAGGAATAAGGTACGATGTGCTAGAATCATGCCCAGCAAGCTTTCATCAAGCCGCCGCTGGGCTGTGAAGCGAGTTCAGCACTACGAGCCTACTACATTGCAGCGCCACCTAACAATTTTGAAAAGCAACAAATACAAGGCTGTTGGAGACTTTGTCAGAATAGACAGTACTCTACTAAGAAGCGACACTAGACCTCCGGAAATACCCTCGTATGAAACCGAAACTGGCCGGTGAACAGCTGGCGGTGTTCAAGGCCAATTGGAGGCGTTCTCCTCGTCTGAACTGACACCCGACGACTTGGTGTTATCGTTTGACTTTCAGCGGAAGCTCTTATCGCAGAAGCAAGGCGTAGATAAAGTGTAAGCGCGAGCGGCATGCTTGTTTTGAGTAGCAGTAGCGGGCAACGGAGGCGCCATGGCAAATGAGCTTGTAGTTGGGTAACTGCGTAGTAGCGCCAAATATGAATTTCGCAATGCGAAAACGAAACCGAAACTGCTGGAAACTGGTTAAAAATGCCAGGCACACTTGCTAGACATGCGGGGGACCATCAGAAATAAGCTTTGGGAGAATAAAGCTGCCCTTTGTCCGAACCAAAGGTCATTAGTGAATAGCTGGGGCCATTTTCAAGTAATTATCACCTCTCAACGCTGTCGGATTACAAAGCTGACCCCATTATTTGGTATTTGACTTGCCAGGAGCCTTTTGACAAAAAAATATTATGGTAAAGCAGCCTAACCACGACCTGCATCCTTTTTTTCTCAAGTTCAGCAGCCATGCCCCCTTCCTCAAAAACACACGCACCTCAGCTCACAAAAAACGCCGCCAAAAATCTCACTGTCGCCGGAGCGGGAAAATTTAAACTGATTCTAAAAGGGCAGTGCCTAGACTAACCACTGGCCACATTAGGTGTACGAGAAACGACTACAACATGTCGAAATAGGCAGTATAAATCATCGATCACCGGTGATCGATTTGAATAGGCGTGGTAACGAAAGAGTTAACTGTGCCCGCTGTAATGAGGGCATCCACCACTTTCCTCAGGCCCGCAAGACACTCATCGGTTTGCTGCACATGAGCAGTGGATCCAGGCGGGACAGGCTTTGGACCAGCAACTTCAGGGGGCGCTTTTGCTACCACTATCAAAAACTGCTTGCACTCCATTTTGAACCGGAAAATATCCTTTGGGCTAGCTTTGCTGTCTTTGATTATCTGCTCACATGCACGGCCTACATCTACCTTTCCGAATGAAACCTGGTTGTCCACACCTTCCATGTTGAGCCTCAGGAGGCCATTACGCCGGCTGTAGACAAAATAGAGCACTTTAGGAACTTTGTCGACAGCTTTCTGACTACAATCTCCAAGTCCCTCGCCAAAAAGAAAGCCATAAGGTTGCGTTTGGTACTCAGTCAAGAATGGTCGGAGGGCCAAGGCAACAAAGAAGTTCAACTTTTCCACCACCAAAGGGTCCCGGAAAAATCTGCACAAGTTCTCAAAGGATGTGCACCTTTGAAGAGTGACATTCCTGTTCTTTGCCAACTTTATGTACTTCTTGAAGTCACTCCAAAGTAGAGTCCTTCCAGTAACGCTGACGTTCGACAACCAGAGATGCGCAATAAACTTCAATGGAAATGCGCTCGGCCCAGTTACTGTTCGATAATCTTCCCTTCGTGCTGGAGAGCTGTCAAACAGTGCGCGCATACTTGAGAGCAGGACATCCAGGCACCACTAGCTGGAAACAGCTCCTGCCTTATTGCATTGTGAACTGTGTGGAGACTGCACGTGCCAAGATCAACACCCTGCACTTGGCGGGTTTTCGAGCAAGTCTGCTTGCAGTGACCTAAATAATTTTAGGTCTGTATTAGGCCAATCCATGGAAATGAACAATTCTCCAAAGTGGTAAAGGCTCTGGAGCCCTCAGCAGCTTTTCCTCGATGTTTACAACAGTCGCGTGCCCCATGCACATGGATGTAAGGTAACTTGTTCAGACCTTGTGACAGGAATTCCAACACCTTACAAGCACATCCATTTGTTTGTGTTGCAGAAACTTGTTCATGGATTCATCGAAAAGCACTACATAGTAATCAAGAGTCTTCAATCTCTCGCTCCAGGAATGACTGATAAAATGGTCGAAGTCTGTAGCACGTCACGTAGGCACACTCCTCCACACAAGAACGATTTCACCACCTTACTACCCGGAACCATGCGCTTGAAGAGGTCGCCCGCTTGCATTGATTGATTGATTGTAGGGTTTTAACGCGCCGACGCAACGCAGGCGATGAGGCGCGCCGTAGTGGAGGGCTTCGGATTAATTTTGACCACCTGGGGATCTTTATCGTGCGCCGAAATCTCGTACACACGGGCGTTTTTGCTTTTCGCCTCCATCAGAAAAGCGGCCGCCGCGGCCGGGAATCGAACCCGCGACCTCGTGCTCAGCAGCGCAATGCCTTAGCCACTGAGCCACCGCGGCGGGTGGTCGCCCGCTTGCAATGACGATCTGTACGAATAATGGCACGTAACTACTTTCAGCGTCCACAAGATTCCTGCGTCCGTCACCGTCTCATGCGCTTTACCAGCACGGTCTAAATCCGCTGCCTGCGACAAAACTGTGCCTGCAGACTCTCCGCTGGAGCCGGCGCCTGGTTTGAGTGTCCTTGGGGCGAGATAGTGTAGCACCGATCTGGCTCCTGCTTCCTTCACCATGACGCAGTCCATTGCACTTTTCATGCAACTCTTGTCAGTGCACTTGCCCGTAGCTGTAATGTCGAATGTCTTTCCGCAGGGCTCGCATTTGGCTCTGTGGTATCCAGTGGAACCTAGTCTTTGTAGCTGTCATTACTAAGCCACAAACTTTGGAATTTATTTCAGCACCTTTGAGACCATGCCAATTTTAACACTGGAAAACGTTCCAACTTGAAGCAAGCACTCTTTGGTCACGCGTGCATGTACTGGGCAACCACGCCAACAAAGCGGAATGGATTCAACAGAGAATATGGATTGTACTCGTGCCAATGTGGCTAGCAGCTCAGTGGATACTCTGTCTTTTTACTACCAGATCCTTTTTCGAAAAAAAAAAAAATAATAATAATAATAATAAGTGAATAAAAAAATACACACACGGGGTGAAAAACATGCTGC
Organism: Haemaphysalis longicornis; assembly: GCF_048455015.1. Taxonomy (NCBI): domain Eukaryota; kingdom Metazoa; phylum Arthropoda; class Arachnida; order Ixodida; family Ixodidae; genus Haemaphysalis; species Haemaphysalis longicornis. The sequence continues at coordinate 23,806 of NW_027526411.1, read as the reverse complement.
CGGTATAATTTCTTTCAAACTCTAAAGGTAAATATTGCTTGCTTTCAAGACATTGCGAAGCAGTTTACTCCCCTCGCCACTCGCTTACATCAAAACTTGACGTTTTATGCGTCACTGGTAGCGTGGCTTATCCCTGGTCCAAGCTGCAGAAAAGGAGAGCGAGAGAAAAATAAAAGAAACAGGTGCAGGCGTAGGCCAAGTTCCCATGCACAGCCAGCACTGGCCAGGATAGGAAGGGGGAGAATGCAACTGCGGAGTCGAGGGCCCACAGGAGAAAAAGTGAAGAATAATGCGGGAGTGGAACCAGCGAGCGGGCAAAGTAAGCGCCAGCGGCTCTTGCGAAAGTCCAGGTCTCACGCCGGCTTTAAATTTTTATACCATCATTGCAATGATGAGGTGTTTGCCAAATACAAGGTGAACCGTCAATAAAGGTGCACCGCTATGAATCCTCTCTTGTACAGCTCAAGAAATTCAAGGTTTTTCAAGGGACCTAAAAAATTCCAGGCCTTTCAGGGGCCTTGAAGACACTTTTCAATTTCAACGTTTGTCAAGGACCTGTGCGCGCCCTGAACTAGCCCCGTTTGGTGGTTAAGCTCTATGGCAGCAGGAGGCGTATCGGGAGAACTGCCACTCACGTGCTTGACGAGGTCGATGACGGGGGCCTTGCCATTGGCGTCCTTCTTGAGCCGCTGCCGCGTCTCCTCCGAGACCAGGGACCACAGCTTGTCCACATTCAGGCAGGGCTTCCAGTAGTGGTTCTTGCGCACGTGGTAGTTGCGCATGCCCACCTTTCCAAAGTAGCCCGGGTGGCTGCACAGAGCAAAAGATAAAAGAGTGGGGAAAATTCCCTTCAGTCGGGTCCCTTCTTTCAGAAGGAATAACCAGTCTAAACAGCACTGCCAATAAAAGGCCGACTGCACTCAAAATTTCGACTTTTTGAAAAACACTATTTTTGTACAGCCTGCTGGAAAAGAAAGCAAGATGCAAAATACAGCAGCTGAAATATGCAAGTCGACACCACAAGTGGTCAGCGAAAATCGGCGATTTTGTCAGCCATTGAAGCGACGTTGCAGCCATCAAGCGGGCAGCCGGAAGGTCAGCAGCTCAGGAGCAAGCCTGCACGCCAGCTCTACGCGTGCACGGGGCAGCAAATGGGTGAAGCGTTCGCAGCAGAGCTTGACCTGTTCTCCAGCTACGTGGCTGACCAGAGGAAGAAGCCTCCGTCGGCTGGAGCATCACAGGCGCACCCTGGCAGTTTACGCGCACCGCCGGCAGGTGCAGCAATGTCTGCGGCGGAGCGTTTTTAAACGGTTCTGACTGATTAACGAGGCGTTTTATGCAGATACCCCTCGTGTCCCAGCTGATTTAATGGTACTTACTACACAGTAAAAATAAATTTGCTCGAGGTGAAATTTAAGTGCAGTCGGCCTTTAAAAGAACTTGAATGCTATTCAAGGAACAGTGTTTTCCGAAGACAGAAGCTGAATGGTAAACTGACATTTGCTGTTTTGCAGTGGACCAGTCAAAAAAAATGAAAACAACACAAGCCTATACATTCCATGCACTGCTTTCAGCTCACATTCTCAAATACACACTGCTCCATGCTCAGGGGTGAGACAGCTGAATCAGATTTGGGAGCAGCAAAATCTCGATTTTAGAGCAGAAGAACGACATTTATTATGCCACCTTATGAGCCTAAAAACTAAAATATTGGGCAACTCACGGGGTACAAGTGCAGTTTTTAATCGATGATGATGATGGTTGGTGTTTAATGACGCAAGGCCGACGAGGGCAAAGAGTGCCAGAGAAGTTATTTAATGAAAACAAGTGATTACCACAAAAGTGATTACCATAAAATGTGTAAACTGGACATAGTAAGATCAATAAAGATAATGGTGATGGCTGGTGTATAGGGCCAGATGCAATTACGCATGGTAGGAAATGAGGTTTAACTCTTTCACGACGGCGCCATAGGCGATCGGAAGCCGGCGTCCGATGATTTTAAATCTCCCGCAAAATCTGAAACCCGCGCTCCACAGACAACTATCGCCATCTGGTGTGTTCATTGGCAACGTCTCTTTCAATTTCGGTTTCGTTTGTTTGTGTGTCTCGTGTGGTGGCGGCGTAGCAAGAGTAATTTGAACCGAAGGGGGAGGGGAGGAGGAGGAAAAATGGCGTTCGGTTCGCGCCGCGCTCCGCACAGTCGGACTGCTGTAGCAAGCACTTCGGCTGCTCCTGCTGTCGATTTTTCTGATTCCAGCAGCAGTGAGGGATCAAGCAATGATGTGGGATCTTCAGATTTCAGTTAGGAAGACGAAGCTCCGGTTCAGGTGCCTCGAACTTCAACAAGCGCTGGCAGGTAATTTCGTTGTGACTCCGCGCTGTATTTATAAACAAAACGTGCTTCTTATCTGACGACTGCGGTTTTGATTTTGTGTTTAGGGTCTCGAGAACGTACGGGCGGGATATTTTGCCAAATGCACCGCGCCGTATCGCGCTATCACCTTCAAGATAACCTTGCGCTCGTGTCAGATTAGCGCTGCAGGGTTCAGGTGCGATGCTTGTCGAGAGCGCTCGATTTTTTTTTCTTGTTTTTTACCACCGAACTGATAAGGATTTTGTGCGAGGTCACAAAAGAGTATACCGTAATTACCTGATTCTAACGCGCACCCAATTTTCCTGACAAAAAACCGAAAAAACTTGCACCTCCGATTGTAACGCGCATGGAACTGTGTGAGCAAGAAAAACAAATGCGATAGAAACGGGTGATTTATTTCCCGAAGTAATCTCACTCATCTCACTCCTCGTCGCTCTCCGCTGACCACAAGATCTCGTCCTCGGTGCCGTCAAGCACGTTCGCGATGCCACACTTCTGAACGAACGTTCAACCATGGTCGATGGAATCGTGGCCCACGCCTCACACGCCCATCCCGCGAGCTTCTCCAGAGGCGCACGCTTCAGCCGACCGCTCGTTTTGAACACGTGAGAGCCGCTGCTGCCATTGCTGTTATCAAGCGCGCAAGTGGAACGATCTGACTATTTGTATGAACTCCGATGGAAAAGCCTAGGCGCCTATGCTTCCTGCGTGCGAAAAATTGTTGCTAAAAGCTTCAGCGCCATCTTGACATGGCGATGGTGATGGGTGGGACGAAATTTTCGCTCTTTCGGTTTCGGTTTCGTATCCGATTCTAACGCGCATGTGATTTTTCGACCTATTTTTCCGGAAAAAAAGTGCGCGTTAGAATCAGGTAAGTACGGTACTTGGATGCACATTTTACATAGACTCACTCACCCTTGAGTGCCCTCGCGGCGTGGCACAGCCGTCAGTTGCGCTAGGTTGACGGGCCCTCAAAAATCCAAAACTTGGTGTAGACTGTTGATTTATATATTGAATCATAGCCAAGGAACGTAGGAACAATTTGTATATCTTAAAATACCTGAAATAATTTTTAGTCTCGGTAAAAGTGCCGATTTGTGTTTTTAGTATACTTTTCTTGGGGGCTTTTTGCTGATTACTTGACAAATAAACTGTAAGTAATTGTACTTTTAACAAAACTGATGCTTTGTGTTTGGAAGAGCAATCTATAAGCTACAATTTCATGCATAGCAAGATTACGTGTGTCCAGTAGCTCAAGAGAAAAAAAACGTTTTGTGGAAGCACTTAAAATCGGCCGTTTTTCCGCCGTAACGAAAGAGTTAAAAACTTAACATCTGACAAATATTTAAAAACGCGTTTCACAGAAACCATGGCATCGTCACCTAGAAACAGAGATGGGTGTAGGGGAATATGTTGTCTGTAGAGTTCTCTGAAGTGTTTGTGTCGTGTTGTGTCAAGTGCCTTGCATTGTATGAGTATGTGGACTACGGATAGGCCCTCCCCACACCTGCTACACAGGGGTCTTGGAGATCCCGTGAGCAGGTGGGAGTGCGTTACATGCGTATGGCCTATCCGTAACCTAGCTAAGGTAACTTCAATGTGCCTGTTGTGTGAGTCAGTAGTGTATTGTCCCAGGTGTGGTTTTATTACATGTAGTTTGTTGTCTGTCTGTTCGCTCCAGTCTGCTTGCCAAGTTTTACGGACTTGTTGTCTAATGTGTGGCTTGAGGTCTGTGTAAGGTAGTGTTGACATGTCGACTGTGCTTCGGAGTGCAGCATTGGCGGTCATTTCATCCGCCACTTCATTACCGCCAATGCCAGAGTGGCCTGGCACCCAACACACAGTCACCCCAAGGTTTGAAGAATAAGCTGCCATAATCGTTCTGAAGACAAGATTAATGACATGGTTTTTTGACGACTTTCCGGATGATAATGCACGGACGACGCTCAACGAATCTGTATAAATGACGGATGTAGGAATATGATGTTCAACTATGTGACTTACAACTAGAAATATGCCATATGCCTCTGCCGTAAAAATACTTGTATTAACATTCATTGTTCTACATGCTTCAAAATTGGGCCCATGCGCAGCACAAGATACCGCAGTGGACGTTTTAGATGCATCGCTGAAAAACTCTGCAGCCCTGTATTTATTCTGCAGATGCATGAAATGCTGCAAAATCCCACTTCTTGGTGTCCTGTTCTTATTGTATTGTACGAAAGACAAGTCACACGCTACAGGACGAAGATGCCATGGTGCTACAAGATCAGTGTGAGATGATTTGAATGTGTCTAAGAGGGAGACCTCATGAATAGTCACCTCGTCCCTCACTCTCTGCGAGAAGGGAACGGAAATTGATAGGCGGTTTAAAAAGAGTTTAGTTGTGGACGTATCATCAAAAACCGGTTTAAAGGGATGGTTATTCATTGATGAGATTTTGGAGGCATATAGGAGGTCAACATAAGTTCGCTGGTACGCTAAGCACCATTTGTCGCACTCTGCATAAAGACTGTGGACAGGACTGGTACGGAATGCCCCACAAGACAGGCGAAGCCCCAAGTGAAGCACTGGGTCGAGCATTTTAAGTGCTGTTTTTGTGGCTGACCCATACACAACGCTTCCGTAGTCCAACCGTGACCCCACCAACGCGGCATAAAGTCGAAGCAGGAGTTGTTTGTCTGCACCGTACGATTGGTGAGACAGGACTTTTAGAATATTCATTGTTTTTAGGCATTTTTGTTTGAGTCGTTTTATGTGGGGTATGAATGAGAGTTTCTCGTCAAACACCACACCCAAAAACTTGTGCTCTCTTTTTACTGGAATCGAGTCACCAAAGAGTTTTAAGTCGGGATCGGGCAGGATGCCCCGCCTTTTTGAGAATACAACGCAGGTACTTTTATTTGAACGTCATCTACATACATCAAGCAGGATATGGTTGGCGGCAGTGCCTTTCGGAGAGAGTTCATCTTAACTATAAACAGGGTGCAGCTCAATACGCCACCTTGAGGCACGCCATTCTCCTGCACGTGAACGTTTGAAAGTGCCGAACCGACCCTGACACGAAATGTTCGTTCGGACAGGTAACTTGAAAGAGTATTAAGCATGTTACCTGTCACACCATAGGATTTTAGGTCTGCAAGAATGCCTTAACGCCATGCCATATCATAAGCTTTCTCGATATCAAAAAATACGGTCATGCAGTACTGTCTGTGTATAAAGGCATCCTTAATGTAAGATTCCAGTGCAACTAATTGATCATTTGTGGATCGCCCTGCCCGGAAGCCTGCCTGGCAGCTCTCGAGAAGACCGTTGTTTTTAATCGGTTTTGAATATACAGAACACTGAAACAGCCTTTCAATAATTTTTTTTTCTACCAGAGTATCAAGGTACGAACTGCAATACCTTTTTACATAGTTTTTAAATTTCTAGCTCTATGCATATATAGCGTGGAGTGCCGTTGACAATATCGAATTGAAAAACTAAGCAATCGTAAGGCATTTTTATTACCATGTGAATGCCGAAATTGTTATTTTTGTAATCCCAGACTCGGCTTTACGCACAAGTATAGAGCCACGGCAAAAGTTGCGCAAAGCGAGGTGACAGTCATTGCATCCCACCAGCCCTCTTATTTCAATCCCCAAGGTGCACGTTCAATACTATCGTTATTTGAGTAACGTTGGTATGTTTAGCCACGTCCCTCTTGCAGGGGTGAGACAGCTTAATCAGATTTGGGAGCAGTTTTTGGAGCAGCGAAATCTCGATTTTGGAGCAGGAGAACCTTGATTTGGAGCAAAAGAACGACATTTATTATGTGACCTTATAAAGGCCCAAAAAACCACATTTTTGGCAACTCCGGGGAGAAAAGTGCTCTTTTTAATCAGTTTTGAACGTACATAACACTGAAACAGCATTTCAATAAAGTTTTTTTCTATTCCACTACCCTTTCACAAACCATTTTTTAATTCTGAGGCTCTATGCATAGATAGCGTGGAGCGCCGTTGGAAATATCGAATTGAAAAACTAAGCAATTGCACAGCATTTTTATATGTGAATGCAGAAATTATTATTTTTCTAATCCCAGACTGGGCTCTACACACAGAACCACGGCAAAAGTTGCGCAAAGCGAGGTGACAGTCGTCGCACCCCACCAGCCCTCTCCTTTCAATCCTCAATGTGCACGTTCCCCGCGATCGTAATTTGAGTAATGTTGATACATTTAGCCCCCTCCCTCTTGGCATTAAATTTCACTTCAGATAGATGAACTATTATTACTAGCGTGTAATAATAGCCTGTCCCGCTATCGGACACTGCTTGAACATTTTGCAGCGTTGTAGCCTGCGCTGCCACTTCTGCAGTGTCGATCGTCCAATTCGCGCCACTCGCAGGCTCGCTGTCAAAGGCAGCAATAACTCAGCGTTTTATAACACCGCAATAAGTCCGAAATTTGACTTCAAGCACGCACCGCGCCTCACACTCAAGGCCGAAACTCGGCGAATTCGCAGGCACCACGTTTCTGATGAACTCCAGTCTTTCGAGTCGCACAACTTCCCGCAACAGACCAAACGACTAAGTGTAAACACAGCCACCCTCATAACCAAAACCACGGTAGAAATCGGCGAAGAGCACTCTGCCTGAACCACGAGCAACTGCTTCGCTCGGCGGCCATGTTTCCTAACCTTCTCCACACCAAGATGGCGGCGCCCCGTGATGTTCCGGAGATCCGGCGCTCCGAATATTGCCGTTTTTTCATCAACTTCGACAAGTAGTTTGTCGCCTCAGTACACATAAGTATTTTTTTTACAGGGCTTTGCAATGGTTTTGGATGGGAAGACTTTAAAATCTCACAGAATATAACATATGCAACCCGACATTGTGACTTTCAAAAAGACTATCTCGGGGAAAATTTATGCGGGTTTTTTATTAAATGATCAATCGATTAAACCTTTACAAACAGCATCACCTTTGGGGTGCTGGAAAATTATGCCGTCAGTAAGCATTTTGCTCCACCGAAACTGACGGGAGCGTTAAAATCCTTGGCTCTCAGACTGTTTTGGAGCAGTTCGGCGCAACTTTTGCGAATTTCAAGCTTTTGGAGCAGCCCGGCGCAGGAAAACACAGTTGTATCAGAACTGCGCAATATGCGCAGCTGTCTCACCCCTGCTCTTGGCATTAAATTTCACTTCAGATAAACGAACCACTATTACTAGCGTGAAATAACAGCCTGTCCCGCGATCGGACACTGCACCTACGCCGCTACTTTTGCAGCGTCGATCACCCCATTCTCGCCACTCGCAAGCTCGCTGTGAAAGGCAGCAATAACTCAGCGTTTTATAACACCGCGATGAGTCCGAAATTTCACTGCAAGCACGCACCGGCATCACACTCAAGGCTGAAACACGGCGAATTCGCGAGCACCACGTTGTTTTTGATGAACTCCCGTCTTTCGAGTCCCGCAACAGATGGAACGAGTAAATGCAAACCGAGCCACCCCAATAACTAAAACCAAGGTAGAAATCGGCGAAGAGCACACTGCCTGAACCAGAAGCAATATTCTGCTTCGCCCGGCGGCCCCGTTGCCACACCTTCACCACACCAAGATGACGGCGCCGTGTGATGTAGTTTCGGAGATACGGCACACCAAAAATTGCAGTTTTTCATCAACTTGCACAAGTTGTTAGACGCCTCAGTACAGGTAAGTATTTTTTCTACAGAACTTTGGAATGGTTTTTGAAGGGAAAACTTTAAAAACGCACAGAATATAACATGTGCAACCCGACATTGTGACTTTCGAAAAAACTATCTCGAGGAAAATTTTATGCAGGCTTTTGATTGATTGATCAAATCCATTAATCTTCTACAAACAGCACCACCTTGGGGTGCTGGAAAATTATGCCGTTATTAAGCATTTTGCCCCGCTGAAACTGACGGGAGCGTTAAAATCCTTGGCTCTCAGACTGTTTTGGAGCAGTTCGGCGTAACTTTTGCAATTTTCAAGCTTTTGGAGCAGCCTGGCGCAGAAAAACACAGTTGTATCAGAACTGCGCAATATGCGCAGCTGTCTCACCCCTCCCTGCATGCTACACAAGAACGGCCCACTGTTGGCAACAGCATCACACTGCTAGTGTGAGCGGCAGCATGTGAATGCTGCGCTGTGCGTTCATGAGCCTGCGTGAAGTGTGCACGAAACGCGTAGGCTAGAGGGTGCGTGATCGGCAAGATTTCTGAGCATTCAATGCACTGCATGGATGCAGCAATAACCCTGCAACCACTAAAAATCTGCAACCTGCTGAGAATAGCTCAATGGACGATGCAGACCCTCTACGCCACAGTTCGTGGCAACCACTTTCTTCAGGATGGCTTTCAACAATGCAGAAAAACAGAGAGGGACTAGGCACCCTCAGTTGGCCAACTGTTGACAACTTAGCCTCCACAGTGCTGCAGCTGCACACAGCTTCTGGAATGACCTTGTTTTTTTTTATCCTTAACGTCGTAATTTTTCATTCCCTTAAGCCTTTTCTTTGTAGCATACAGTTTCGCTAAACCGCAACAATGACGATGTCTATTGCAATAGGATCCCCTGAAGGACAATTCACCCCAAAACTAGCCGTTTTGGTTTCATGCATCATGAGCTAGAGGGACTTTTATGTGGTGGCATCAGTTGACACGACCAGCACTGAAAGAGAACTTAGTTTTCTGTTGTTTACAGATGCGCTACGAATTTATTATTTGAACTCCCTTTCAAATCTTACAGGCGCCCAAAACAACTGCACCCATTTAGAACCCTACAGAATATAGCATGCAATGCATGAATATTGTCCCAAAACCATAAAAATAGCAGCAATTCTACAAGCCCAGCTACAGGGATGGCAAAACAGTCCTTAATTTTCCCAATAGTTCTAACGAAGCATATAAAGTTCTCAATTTCCGCAGACAAAATGCATGATTAGCTCCTGATTCTGTAAAACTTTGAGTATTTAACATTAATTAGCTTATCCGAAACTTGAATGCACTTGCAGCGTTTAAAACCCACACCAATTTGACCTGTCCATAACGTTTGGATCAACAGGGCAGCTGATTTCCATATTCTCACTAGCATCACTCCCATGCTATTCTAACAAAGCCCATCTTACCTAAGCAGAGTTGCAACACAGTCACCAGACTAGTGTAGTCTCACAAATGCTTTCATTCACAGTACGGTGCATCTGCCATCATGCCCGCTCATCGCATATCTTTCCACACGAACGACCAAAGTGCTAATCCTGCACCTGCCCCCCTGCCCAACTCCACTGTGTTGTCAATTGAACCTCGTACATTTTTTAGTTCTGCCATTCGATACTGCAAATGGCTGGAAATAGCAAGGATAAAAATTGTGTGGGCTTTTTGTTTCTGTTCCAGCCACAGCTCAAAGACAACACAAGCAATGCTAAGAGCACAAAGTTACCAACAAGTATTATTACATGCCACTGGAGGCACCCCCAGCGGCGTCACGTGTAACGGCGAAAAGAGCAAGTCGGAAAAGCGAGGCAAATGTAGTAAACATCAACATTTCAAAAACTAATCAGTCCCTTTTGATAAGAGGTCGTTCAGGAATCATGGCGCACCTCACTCCCAAGATGAGCTGAAATTTTCATAGACAAATATTCTGCCAATGCTGGCCTAGCCACAGAGATCTTGCGCAAGTAGTGCACCCCGTCCCTGCCGCCCTGATGTCTCTACCGTGCATCCCACCCCCACAACCGCCAATCTCCAGCACCCGCTGTCCCAAGTCCACGTGATGCAGAACCCTCCTCTAAATTCCTCCTGTTCCCACATCAACCCTCATACATTGGACCTCTCAGTGCCAACTACTCCATAGAAAGCAGTCTAGAAGAGCGAGCATTTCAGAGCTGCGAGCACCATATGTCAGAGGCCCCATACACCCCCTTGACCAGGAGTTCTCCTGCCACAATAAAAACCAGCGCTCTATTGCTAAATAGTATTTAAGGACGACAGTGTGGGAGTATAGTAAAAAGAAAAATTCCGCCAAGTAGCGGGCCACACCCTGCTCTCATGCATTTAACCACAAGCACATTGCCGAGGAATATTCGTGCTTGGCCTGGCTGGATAGGTAATGTTCAGTTTCACATTAGTCTTCTTAAGTCTTTAAGACCACTTTAGTGTTAAGAACAGACTAATTTCAAACATGCAGATCTTTTGGAGAATTTTTTTCAAGAGTATCACAAGGTAAGAGTTGTACTACCATCTTACAAACCCCTTAAAAATTTATTGGTGGTGTTTGCAGGGCAACATAGATAGGCGTTCAAAAATATCAAATTGAAAAACGCTGCAATTGCAGTCTTTTTATCCGACACTGAAACTATTTCTGTACTCTCCAAGATTGCATTGTACGAACAAGTGTACAGGCACTCGAGAAAAATTGCAAGGGAGGTGAAGGCTCGTCGCATCCCACCAGCCTCCCTCCCCTCCTACAATCCCCAAACCCCGAGGCACATGACAACCAATAAAGTGTCAATCTCAAGATGTCATGGAATTGCGAAGCATAGCAATTTCAGTAACGCTGTTATGCTTGGACACCTCGCCTTTGACATTAAAGTTTCCTTCATAAGCATTATTGCGTGCATGTAATAGTAACTACTCCCGCTACTTATAGCGCCTATGCAGCCTGCGCCGCAACTTCCGGCTAGCCATCCACCCCATTCCCACGGCTCGCTTGACCGTCAAAACACGCCAATAACTAAGCACTTTATCAGATTACATTGAGTCCAAAATTTCGCTTCACCGACCCCAAGTTTACACGTCTGCCCCGCCCCGCATGTCCCACTCAAGGACGAACCACTGCGAAGATACAGGCGCCGCGGTGTTTTCAATAACTGTCGTCTTTCGAGGCGCGCAACTTGCCGTAGTCTGATGCACGTTTTCAAGCGCTACTGCCGCACCAACGCCACTGTTCAGCCCTACAACAGTAAAACGACTAAACAGGAACCCAGCTGCCTGCGTGAACTAAACCAAGGAAAACAACGCCGCAGCCACCTCGTGGCAACAGGACAGCACAAATGGCTATACAGCCAATTGCACCTTAGAAGCTATCCTTTTTTTCCCGTTTGACTGTACTTTTTTCTACCGTTTGTGTGTTTAAAAGTGAGCAAACATAAAAAGGGCAAACGCAAAGGGGTAGGCGAGGGCTACACTGATGCACCCATACCAAAAAGCGGCGCCTAGTAGTGCAGTTTTTTTCTCGTTAACTCGTGCAAATACTTTGGCAGCTCAGCTGACTTCACTATTTTTGTATGGTACTTCTCAATGATTTTCGACGGGGCATTTTTAGAAGCACACAGTAAAATTTTTCACCTAAAAATAGGTGTCGGCATTTTACCCCACTTAAACTGACGCGAGGGTGAACATCCTTGCTTATCAGGCTGTTTTGGAGCCATGCGGCCCAATTTTTGCAATTCGCATGTTTTCGGAGCAGCTAGGTGCAGGAAAACTGATCTGCATCAAAACTGCGCAATATGCACAACTGTCTCACCCCTGCACATTCAAATTTACAAATGGGCTACATAAAAGGGGACAAGGCAAAAGGAGCAGTGCACACTCCCAAAAGAGTTTCTTAATAACCTCATACATTTCGCGCACAAAAAAAAAAAAAAGCCGAAAAAAAAAAGTTCCAAAAACTTTTAAAACGCAGACTTTAACGACGCATGCTTTTTTGCCTCAATAAATTATGGGTGGTAGTGCCATGGGTGCCATGCAGTCATTTTTGTTTGCAACAGCCCAGAGGATTTGGAGCAATTTCAGGAGCAGCAAAATCTTCAGCTTAGAACAAGAAATTACAAATTTGGAGCAGGTTATGGCAGAAAGATACCTTCCTTTTTGGAGCACTGAATCCCCAATTTGGAGCAGTTCACTACAAAAGTGCAATTTTACGCCAGAACATGAAACAGCGTGGATCCACAATAACAATCGCCATGTGCTTCGGCGCAAACCCCATAGTACCTAGTTTGCACTGCCCGATCGGGCAAGCTAAGCCATCCCCAGGTTCGCAGTCAAATTGAGACTAGCTGAGCGAGTTCAAGACTCGCATGTAGCTGCTTGAGAAATGTCAGCCAACACGTTGAGATTGGCCGACACCTGAATACAGCGTTGTTAATGTCCCCACCAACTGCCACCGCAGTCGCAAACGGGTAGATGCAGACACGGCCGGCTTATTTGTGATGGGGGTTTCAAAGGAATCCCCGGACTGCGCTTACCGAGTCATACCAAATACTGCTGCGTGGAATGCGTTACTTTTTTTTCTGCAAAGAATGCAGGTATGACAAAGCTTCCTCTGGCCACTTTGCACGTCGGCAAACCTCATGCCTCTTGAGATGAGATCAGCACTGCTCAACAGCTTAGCAATTTGAATCGCTGCTGAATAACCTGGCTTTCATTTCTTGTCACATGGTTCTTCCAATGCTTGGCATTCAAGTCACTGCATCTGACGTTTTCCGAGAGCCCTTCACAGGTCTAATGAGCTCTCTACTCAGGCAATGCTGTTGCACTGCAGCCAAATCTTAGTGATCGACCCTTACTTATTATGCCCTACATCCAAAGTTTGGCGTGCTTCTTGAAAAATTCTAACCAATCCTGCTGCCGGCTATCTTGCGCAGGAACATAGTCCCTCATGGCCACTGTATGCCAGTCAGTTAGACCTCTTGAAGCACCCAATCATAGAGCCAAACACCGCCCCACCGAATTTCAATCGTTTTCCTCCACTTCCCAAATGTAGTGAGAACACGTACATGTAGGAGAAACAAGTTTCTCACGGTCAGGGGGGCCATTAGGCACCAGGTCACCCACAAGTCACCACCCGGGCTTATGCACTGCAAGCATAACCTGTCGAGCCCGAGGCATGCAACTCTGGAATAACGGCGAGTTTTTGCCATAATTGCGTGCATCCTTTCAAAGAGTCTTGAACGGGAGCCACGCTCCCCAAAAATGCCACCACCGCGGCCGCAACAACAGAGGGTGGCAAAGCGTGCAGCCTCTCAGCACGCGCATCGTAATTTCCTAATCTCTATAATCTCCCCTCCGCAGGCATGGCCAAAGGCGTCAGCAGCCCTACACGGCCATTTACGGTCGGTCAGTCAAATCCGTGTGGTCAAATGCGTAACAAGCACACGTCACGGCCAAACAGGAAATAGAAAAACTTCCAGAAACGCTCAGGCGACATCCCATGAAAAATGGCAGTATGACATTCAGTTTTGCTTCCGTTCCCGGTAGAAACAGCTATTACCCTGCGACTGCTTTAGTGCAGACATGGAGAAATTGTCCAAATAAGTACGCTCTGAGCAAACACGGAGCAGGATGGACCGTTCTGAGGCAGTCCAACCACTGCCAAAAAGAAAAGACAAAATTTAATTTGACGCGGTGACAAGCCGTAGGACTGAAATGGAGCACAGAAACTGAACCCCTCACTATCTGCGGCGAAACTCCTCATAGATCATGCGGCATGCAGATTGGTCCAGCTTGGCCACCGGTCACATGCCCTGTTGAACTTTTGGATCGCCTGTACAGCGTGAACCTGTTTCAGAAAAACTGCACTCCACCATCCATTTCGCAATGCAGCTCGTGACAGTCAAAGCTATTTCATCCACTGGGTTCACCGACTATCGAATTTAATACCCCTGCTACACTAGCGTCCCAATGTCATTTGAACCAAATGTCAAATGGTCCAAATGTGAAGTTGTGCTGCTCCACTGGGTTTTGAAATGCCATTCTGCTCAAATGACATTCCACACAAATGAGCACCCGGAGAAACATTTGGGCTCTCAAATGAAACATTTGGGCTCTCAAATGCCATTTGTAGCACTCGCACACAGCATTCCAAGTCAGCATACATTGCTGGCGTACTTAAAACAAAATATTCTTAATTGCGCGACTTTGTTTACTTCTTGTTCATTTAAATCGGGGTATCAAGATGCAACAATTCCATACTCAGCCCCAGTGCGAGCAAGCGACAGATGAGTGTGGCCAGGCAGCACAAAAAACCTCGATTGCAATTCAAAATTAAGCAAAAACAGTGTCAAAGTTTACGTTATGGATAATGCCAAAGACTGTCGCTAAATTTGATTGTTTCATTATTGTGTAAAAACAGAACTCAACAGTAGCGGCGCCATGCAGCATGGGGAATTGTGAAAGCTTTCAAATGCCATCGAAAATGTAGTGGAGCAGGGCGGATTCTGAATGGCATTCGAAGCACCCCATTTGAGTCAGATGAGTTTCAATGACATTCGGACCCTAGTGTAACCGGGGTACGCTTTGAAGCACCCGAGCTATTTGGGGCGCGCCATAGTGGAGAACTCTTCGGATGAATCTTGGCCACCTGGGGATATTTATTGTGCACCCAAACCTCGTTTGTGCACACAGGCGTTTTCGCTGTTCTTCGAATGCAAGTGCCAGGCGTGAGTTCACGGCTATTAGAGAGCTAGCTGGTTTAATTACTACCACCGCTGAAATGCCACGAACCAGGGCAAAAAACGGCGTGGACCCACAATAACCAACGCCGTGTGCTTCGGCGCGAACCCTGTAGCGCCTGGTTCGCATTGCCCCGATCGGGCGATCTAAGCCATCCACATGTTCGCAGTCAAGTCGACACTACTTGACCGAGTTCAAGAGTAGCATGTAGCTGCTTGAGAAATGGCAGCCAACACGTTAAGATCGGCCGACACCTGAATACAGCGTCGTTAATGTCCCCACCAACTGCCACCGCAGTCGCAAACGGATAGATGCAGACACGGCCGGCTTATTTGTGATGGGGGTTTCAAAGGCGTCACCGGGCAACACCGAACACTGCTGCGAGGTATGTGACAGTTCAAATTTAACGAAGAACCAGGCCACTCACTATTTGTCGAAGTTTATCCTGTGGTGATGCTGGCCACCGGCGTTACCACGGCCTCCAGGATGCTTGCGGTGCTTTCCTGTTTGCATGAACACGAATAGAACATTGAGTACCCTTCCGAAAACCAGTCCACATGCTCGTCAAACGAATGTGCTGCCATGCCAATGCTAAGTGTGCATCGGGGAACTTACCGACACGGCCATGGCCGTGGCTCACGTGTCCCCTTAACTTCCTGGTCTTCTTTTTGTTGGTGGACTACAAAAACAGAAAGAAAGAAAATATCAGCACGTCACACTCAAGGTATGGGCTCAAAATTTTTCGCACAAACGCGACAGCAAGCACGGACCCGTAGCGAACTTTCGCCGGTCGTTTCGAGCAACAATTTTGAGAAAATATGGGTAGACAGTAGGTAATTGGGGTTCTGTAGACATTCCGGCGAACAAATAATTACACTTCATCTAAGTTAATTCTAAAATATTAGCTGATTATTCGGATTTCGTGAAACAAGGGACAAGGCGCAACACCTACCATTTTGCCTGTGCGGTGCGAAAAGAGGAAATTCGGTTGATATCAGCGCCGGATATCGCGAGCGGCGGCGGCCAAAGTTGACCAAGCTAAATAATACAAATAATCAACACAAGTGTAATGCACCTCAAGTTAGTTTTTTTACAGTAAATATTTGTTTTTGTTGCTGTAAATAATAATGCAAGCATTTATTTCTGATATTTTTTCACGCTCGGTGTTTTCATTTCTGATTGGCATGGCGGCGCCCATTTCAAGCCCGGTTGCACTTCTGCACCAGTATTTCTTTCTCTATGCTTCTGCCTTCTGCACGGCAGTAGGCGCTTTGTTTTCAAACAGTTTTTTCTCCGCGTTCTGCATCGTTCGTTTGTGATTTCAAGTATTTGATGCGAAGACGGAAATGGCAGAAAGAAAAGAGTCAGATGGACTAACTTTCAAAGAGATGAGGTTTAAAATGTGCCGTTTTCTCGAAGAACAAGGGATCATCAATGAACTTCGCGCACGGCTCCGCTACAAGTTTGTCGAAGCGCTCAAAATCAGCACACAGAACACCAGGCGCTCTTCCCAAACTCTCCTACACCAGGTCTGTTGGCGTTTCCGTTTGCTCTCGTGGTGTGTGGTCATGTTGTCTTGTCATTACACCTTGTAGACGGGCAAGCAGCACGACCGTACATTTAAACGCGTATTGCTGCGTGCATTTGCGGTTCTTATTGTCGGTGTGCTTTTGATGTCGTCGAATCACGCGCATTCGCTTTCCTACGGCGAATGTTTGAACCTCTTGGCTAAAGGGAAAGCTGCTGAAGCTCACCCCATCTCACCTGATGGGGCTGAATTTGAGACATAAATTCAGGGTGCTGCAACAATAAACCAACGTTTTAAACAGTGTTCGCTTCGAAACCTCTCGCTAATTCGCATCTAACTTTGACGCGAAGGACATAATTGATAGTCTCTTTTTGTTTGCAAATAACTCGGCCGGCAGCAGTGCCCTGGCTTTTTTCAACAATCGACTAGAAATCAGTTTTTGCCTACTGGGAAAACTAGCGCCGGTCTGGTTCTTTTTTTCTGGGGGGTGCACTTCAACAACCCAAAAAAGGCTGATGTTGCACCCATACGCTAAAAACGACTTTTTCACCGATTTCATAAAATATCAGGCCATTGCTGTTGTGTGAATTATTTTTTTTTTAATGGATCGCACGATGCGACCTTCATGCAAAGTTTGAACACAAATCTGGGCACCCATTATTCAAAAACAGAACTTTTTAAAGAGACTTTTTTGTAGTTCCATCACGACGCATTTATTATTGACGGGATGAAAAGCTATTTGATCATAAATTGAAAATCACGATTTAGATTTATTTGTCACCTCAACCCAAATTTTTTTTTCCACCCCTTGCCCTTGTCGACAGTTGAGAAGACATTGCGGGATGTGTCGGCCTGTAACACTGCCTTCTCTTCTCGGGATGACAGGTGATCCTGTGGTTGGTGCAGGACTACCTGTCAAGCCAGGGCTACGACTACACGCTCAGCACGCTGGCCTGCGAGTCCGGCGTGAGCCAGGAGCCGTTCTCGACGCAAGACGTGGAGCAGCTCTTGCGGCTGCCGTCCCAGCCGGAACCGAGGCAGCCGAGCGGCGGCCTGCTGCAGCGCATCGTGGCCCGCATGATGCGCGCCCCTCAGACCACTTCTGCCCAGACGTCTGTTGCCGTTGACTCTGGTGGGAATTCCGCTTGCGTCTCTATAAAGGGCCACGAAAACAAAACGCAGCCTCGTTCAGTTTGGAAGGACTAGCCGTTGGTAACTCGCTGGGCTTCATTCCGGCCACAAGACATTTGTTGACCCTTTGATGCCCAAAACTTTATTATTTTGCTCAAGCGTGAGGAGTATTTTGTCATCTAAAAGGGCTTCCGACGTCACAAAAATGAAGTCAGAAAAAAAGTTACACCATCTTCCCGTAGGGGAACCCCGAGTAGTATGCGAAGCAGCCATGGGGTCGACTGAAGTTCCCATTAGTTTTCAGTTCGTCGTTTCCGGTGATGTTCAGCTTCGCGTGCCTTCATTGTGTCAGTAGCTTCTTGACGTAGTTTGAATGAGTGAAGGACATAAGGCGCGTTTGTAGCACATGCTCCCGTCTCGATTTGTAGCGCAGTGGGAAGAGCGCCGCGTACCTCCCATTGCGGCCAGAGAGTCGTGGGATCGAAACCGGGCGCCACCTCACTATTTCTTTTTATAGTGTACTGCACTGACGTCAGCCCAAACTCTGACGGGGCTGAAGAGACGCGCATGCCCAGTGGAGTGCGGACGGCGGACGACAAGGGAGGGAGGGACACAGCCCCGAGCATGAGATGCTTCACATCTAAAAAATTGGTCCATTAGGACGCACACTGGGCCCTGGCTCTCCATATGTCACTTGAACAAGAACCTTGATCACCACGATTTATGGTTCAAGTGAAGGCGGTAGCATAAAGTTTGTATTGCTATCATTTGTAATAACAGCGAAATTGCACAATTTCGGTTACCTGCCACTAGCCCATTGAGCCACCCGGGCTCGATGCGAGTTGACCCGCGTAAACACTATTTTTTTCTGCACACGGAAGCACGTGCTGCCCTCTCTTGTTTAATTTTTGAAGGTCAGGGATCCTTTGTCTGTCGATAGATGGTGTTAAATGACGAAAAAACACCACAAACTGCGGGAGAAAAAAAAAATATTGTTTGAGTTGTTGCCCCTGAGCGACACTGGGCATCAAAGGGCTAAAGGGACTCTGCAATACTTCCAATAAACGCTCTCACTCTTTTCTTCGGATCTGGCTATAGCTATAGTTATTTCCGGCACTGAGTAGTTAGCTCGTCGCAGAACTATCCACCTTCCAATTTTGCTTTGTTTTGTGGCTTTTCTCTGAAGTGGCTGTCGAATGTGTTTATTGATGCAAATGAAAGGAGGTGGCCAGTAGCCGCTAGAATTCCAGCACTCGAAGAACGCCAAGACCGCGAATAAGAGAACAATTTTTTGAGCAAGTTTCTAAGTTATCTGATGGGCATAGAGCAGTAATTTTTAGCTGAGGCACTTCATGACCCCCTACTGTAAGTACTGGATGTGTTAGTTGACTACATTCTAAAAGCGTTTAGGATTTAGCAGAAAAGTTTAAAAAGTGTGACATTGTGAAAAATTTTGAAGTTTTGCGCTACATGATGTCAGCAGTGGTGCTATAAAGGGAACATTGAGACATAGTTATCAGTAGAGCCACTTAATAATCTAGTGGCTCTAGTTATCAGCATGGTAATTGCACGTTAGCGACCCGCCGCAGTGGCTTAGTGGCTGAGGTGTTGCGCTGCTGAACATGAGGACGCGGGTTAGATTCCTGGCCGTGACCGCTGCTTTTCTTATGGAGGCGAAAACCAAAAACGCCCGTGTGTACGAGATTCCGGCGCACGTTAAAGATCCCCAGGTGGTAACAATTAGTCCGGAGCCCTCCACTACGGCGCGCCTCATCGCCTGCGTTGCGTCGGCGCGTTAAACCCCACAATCAATCAATTGCACGTTCGCATTCAAAGGATGCGATCAAATAGAACTACAGCCACACAGACTATGTTTCTTGGCAGTGGCTTTGGTCGGGGGGGCCACCCATTGCACAAACAAAATCCTGTGACACTGTAGATACCTCGCCAGAAAATGGCTGGGGATCACGACTGCTTCGTCTGTTTTCCTTGATATCTTGATTATTTGTTTCAGTTTGCGATAACATTAGTATTGTTGGTATCGGGACGAAGCAGTCTTTTTAATGAATCAAAATTGTATTTTGTCGTCATGGCTCTTTGAAGCGCTACATGCTTTCAGCAAAACCCAGCCTCAGAGTTTGGCTTTTGCATTGTGCATTGTGTTACATGCTCAGGTCCTGCAAGTTGTGCCGATTACATTACCCCCTCCCTCACTTGCTTCTCAAGTCCTAGCTTAAAGGGGGCCTGAGATGGATTTCAAAGTGTTTTTGTTTGTGTCAGAAATCTACTCTATAGTTCTTGTAGAAACAAGTCCAAAAATAGTAAGCATATTGCACGCTAACAAAAGTTATTACCCCGACGAGACAGAACTATTTGTTGGCTCGGCGGCTTGCGATGACGACATAGTCCGACCTCGTCCGAGGCGAAGCACTCATTTCATGGTTGGCCGCCGGAATGTCCGCGATTTTTGACGGCGGCGGTTTGGTTTAGAGCGTCGTCGTTACCATGGTTACTTCAGCGAGTGGGTCGCACATGAGACGACGACGTCCTTTTTTTTTTTTTTAAGCTACGTTTTCAGCCTTTACGGACTTTGAGCAGGAGATACTGGTGATTGCGGAAGTCGACCTTGCATGCGCGAGAGTTTCCGTGAACGGTAACTTATTTTTACCATCGCTACATAGCGATACAGAGGCTAGAATTTCTACCGACTGTAGTAGCGAGCCCCCTGCGCCGGCGAAATGTACGCTCGCGTTTTGATTAGATTACCGGAAAGTTCCGAGTGAACGCCCTCCCCCGAAACATCGCCCACCCCCTTTTACGGGTGAAATATTCAATTTACTGAAAGACGCGCGCCCACCCCGTAAAATCCATGGCTTTAGCGCCGATGAGTGAACAAAACAAACCCGAATCATCTCTTCATGTGTAGATGCGGTCACTTATTCGTCCTTTCCGCGCTTGACCCGAAATTTTGCCCATCTCGTATTTTTCACTTGATATCACTGTACTTAAATTTGGGTGGGCGTTCTTCGGAACTTTACGGCACAGCAAATGCGCTGTGCTCTGCGCTTCATGCAAGCAATCTTAGTTGATGTTGTTTACTACATTCTTGCTAAATGATGATCAGGAGCACGATAAATGACAATTTTTTTTAGAATGAGCGAGCAAAATTTCCGCCTTTACTCCAGCTTCCCACGCTTACAATGGTTCAGATGCCTTTATGAACTAGCATAGCTCTTTTATGCTTTCAAAATCGTCTTGGGCAAGGTAATATAGGTAACTGCGGAATCATTACAATATATCTTACTCATTTTATATCGAAATATTTAGCGGTGGCGTGAATTCTGGTTAATGCAATACTTGGTCCTAATTCTTCCCACTAGATGACGGCGTCAACGTCATGTTTTCGATTTTTTAAGCTCTACAGTAGAAGTATACGGCTCTTTTAAAAAAAATTATGGTATTGTGAGAGTTCAATCTAAGACGTCTAAGATTCAAGCCATTTCAAGCGTAAGCGAACAGTTCTGGGCAACAAACGTTTGTGTCATTTGCTTTGCGACAAATTCGCCAGATGTCGCTACTCGGCAGAGCCGGTAAGCCGGAATGCAGAAACCGCTGAGTGCAATCCTTTCGTTTTCAGCGGCAAACGGCTACTCTTGCTTTATATAACACGGTAAACGGTAAAGCGCGCTAAGGACACTAGGCAACAGGTTCATTCAGAAGGCCGGTGCAGCAAACCACACTTTCCTGCGATCATGACTTGATGGGAAGCAATGAAATGAAACTCTTTGGCAGTTGTCGTTACGGGATGAGCATGCTCTTGCCCTTGTCGCGACCGCCGCAGAGAATCAGCTGCGACAGCGTTTGGGCTTGAACTGATTTATTCAGCCCGCGTGAGCGCACTTGAGCGTGCGCCTCGTGATCACGAGCAGTGCCCGGCGTCGTCCAAGCGCTGCGTGCGGAGCTCCTCCTTCGTCGTCGGCGCGGCGCTCCCTTGGCGCGCCGTTCGTTACCACCTCTGAAACAACGTCGAGGCTACGCTCGAAACACAGATGGTGCAAAGAATCCTTTCGGGTACAGCGTCCAAGAAAGCAAATGCAAAGAAAACTGATGATACTCCACCAGACACGGAGCGCCAGACACGGAGCGCTAAGCGATCATGCTGGCTGCAAGCGTCGTTGCTGCTGCGCTCACTGTATCTTTCTGCCGAGAAGGGAGGAGCGTCAAGCCCGGTTTGGCCCGGTGTGTAAGTGCTTTACACTCCGGTATAAAACAAATATGTGTGACTGTGTAAAAGCACCCACACACAAAAGATGTTTTTTGTAGCTTTCTGATGTTTTTACGCTCGTAAAAAATTGACTAAATCAAGAGCGCACAAACACGTCACGATTAGTTCAAGAAATAACCGTTGCGCTCCGATACCATCGATCCCCAAAAACCCCCATCTCAGGGGCCCTTTAATAACTTTCTTGCTTGCTTGCTCAGGGGTGTATGAGTATTGTTATCTTTACGTAATGTGGCACGGTATCGTAATAGGCAGGACGGTACTCTGTCTTCATTTGCTTTTCACAAGCACGTGACTAGACAAGAGCTTGTGGAATTCCCAGACTGCAGTTGCTTCCTTGGGGAGTCGGTCATGCTGCATCTGTTCATTCATTTCTCTTTGCACCTTCCGAGCTCCGCCTGTGCTTAATGAGTGAAGCCTTTCATGTTTAGTGCTAGGCTGTGCGCCTGAGGCCAGGAAAAAATGCATGGGAAAGTGGGGCCAGTCGTCTGAGTTGCTGGGGCACTGAGCCTGAGCGCCATAACTGTGAATGAGGTTGTCGAGAAAGTAACGGGAACACTGAAGGAGAGGCATGCACACACACGGGAGAAAGAGGGTGCCTGGAAAACGGTCGAGCATAGGAATAGTGACACCCACTGAGTTAATTGTCTCCTCCCGTCTCTTGGAAGCCAGATGGTCCACCTGTCGTCAGTTCATATCAATCCAAGACCCCTAAGCATCTCTTATTTTGTTAAAAAGCAAAGGTGAAGAAAAGAAACTGTGGGTCCTTCCCTATTTCGAGGGAAACTGCAGCAACGTAGCATATACACTGTAAAACCTCATTACAGGAGACGCTCGAGGGACCCAGGAATCACGTCTCTTGTAACCAAGGTCTCTTGTATGCGGTGTTGCTAACATGGCAAGCATAGGAAAACCAACCAAATCGTTTTCATTCAAATGTCTCTTATAACCAAGTGTCTTTGTAACAGCATCTCTTGTAAACAGGGTTTTACTGTAATGAGAAATGATGGGAGTAAGCAGACACAAATGTGCATGCATGCCCGCAACTATGAAAGCTCTTTTGTACCGTTATGCTAGGAGCAGGCACCCGCTTTGTGACCTGCCCACCCTCTTTCACATTTCACTCTAACCTCTGCTGCACACAGCCTGCCCCCTCCCCCACCCCCCTTTTTTTTTTTTAATATGTCACTGCTGTGCCCAAATAAAGAAATAAAACTCTCAGTTCTGAGACAACTAGCACCATCTAGTAAAACCTGGATAAACTGAAATGTGTTTCATGTCTATTTTTTTTATTTCAGTAAAGACGTGGCGTATTTCTAAACAAAGTAAATTAGGCCATTGGGAACATTAATATAGATTTTGCAAATCTTTTCGTATTGGTGAATAGTGCTTTTTAAGCCTGTGGAATGTTATCACGTGAGCCCCCCTTATTTGCTCTGTGTTCCTGTTTGCAGCTCGCTCTGAAGGCCCAGTGCAGGCTGAGTTGGAACAGCTGAGGCACTCGGTGGCCGAAGCCCAGCAGAGGCTGCACGAGCTCCAAGAGCAGCTGGCGGCGAGGAGTGCGCCTCTCGCCGAGAAGACCTCCACACCTCTTCGAGCGGCCCGCAGAGAACACCCTACTCAGAAGGTTAAGAAGCAATTTCCCCCCACAAAATCTTTTCCCGCGAGAACTTTGTGCAAGGGGCCATGAGGCCAAAATACAGGTTTGGCTCATTAGTAAGATTTCTCTGTCCTGATAATAGCGATACCAATTTTATCGCAAACTTCGAACGAATAATTGAGATGAAGGAAACATGTGAAGCAGTGCTGACTTCCCCGACCACTTTCCAGATATTTTGCTGTGGCATGGTAGGATAAAAGATGCAAGAAAGGACGGGACAAACCGAAAGAAGACCTCACAGAGCAGTCTTCTATGATTGTCTAAGATTTTCAACATTTTTATGAAGGAAACTCTGAGTGCAGCCATACGGCTACAAAGGACAGCTGTACAGCTTTCTCAGAAACTTCGCAGTTGAAGAAAAATTCGTACTGG